>NC_136072.1:651897355-653097355 GCF_964261635.1 Lissotriton helveticus | reverse complement strand
GTTTGTCTTTCAGTCAGGCCAAATTCCTATCATGGAAAGGTGCTTTAATACACCCATTGTTGAAAATAGGCTCGAAAAAAGGAACTGAAGAACTATCACCTTATTGCCCTATTGGATGCAGAAGGGAAGCTTTTTGACAACGTTCTATTATCACACCTGCAAGACTGGGTTTTGATCTGGATGCTTGATTGGCAATAACATCACAGCTTTTAAAAATTGCTTGTGAACAAAATGCTGAAAAGACACTTGTCACTATATTTGTGTTACATTGATTACTCTCAGGCTTGTGATAAAGTCAATAGGGCCAAACTGTGGGGTAAATTAACTAACTGGGGCATTGATCAAACCTTGTTATATTTTTAAATGGTACTGCATGATCACACCTCGCTGCAAATAAAAATTGCGGGGAAGTTCTGTCACCAAGATCACAGACCGCGAATGGCCTAAAACAGGAGTGTGTCTTAGCACAGTTGTTATAATCCCTATAGATGGCTGACCTAAGCCTGCTTTTGGATCACTTGGATGGCCTTGCCCCCAAACTGGGCAATAGGCCCATCAGCTACGTTGCGTATGCAGATGATATTGTAAATTTTTCATTAATCTCAAGAGCACTCAAAATCCAACTGTTGGGGCTATGTTTGTTCAATAAATCAAACGATCTGCAGGTCAGTTGTGATAAAACTAAAATAATGTATTTTGGATCCAAAAGAGTTTACCTGGGCCTTACTCTTGAGGGAAGAAGTGGTACATTGCAATTATCCGGGCATAACAATTGATAAGAATGCATGTGGGCTGACCCTCTAGCCAATAAACAAAGAAAAATCCAGTTAATTACCTGATCACTGAAAAAATGCTTTCAAAGTTACAGTGGTCCGGCAATCTCTCCATCAATCACAGCTCCTAACAGTAAGCTTATTCCAACTAGTTTGCCTGCTTGCATGGTTTTTAATGACAAAACTATTACTGAGCTGAACATTAATAAAAATTAAGCTATTACTTGGCATTCGCACCTCATACCCTCACTGTAAGATTCGGTTGGAGTTTGCCTTGACCTGATTAGCCCAAAAAACAGACCGTTGTCATTAGAAATTACTAATGTCATTGTTTTAATGCTATGGAAGACTCATTTAATCATTTTATACATAATGAGTTGCAATTATTCAGCAATTAGAATTTTACTCTGAGAATTGCAGGTGTAACAGGCCTACAAACATTCAGATTACACCTCTGATAACTACATGAATATAGCTCAGGGATATCTCGCTTGTACTTTAAATCCAGTCTGTAAAGTGAAGTATCTGAGGTTTTGCCTTCTGTGTATCCTGATTGCCCAATTTGCAGGATAAAGTCCACATTTGGATCCTGGAACAAGAAGTGTCACCGACTAATACAGTGTTGCCTTGTAGCTATAAGGAAGAATCTTTAGAGCGCATTGGGTGCTTGTGTCTATTTTTACTATCCGCAATTAAAAAAATACCTGAAGTCCACTTTTATAAAAAGAAATTGTCGAACAATTTATGAAGCAATTAAATACTGGCTTTTTTTGCTAATGGTATGTAATTTAATGGGAACCGTGTCAAATTTGTAGACCTTGCATATCATTATTTTGGATAATGTGTCTTTCCAGTCCATAGTTGTGATTTTCTATTTTTAGTATTTATGCTGATTTTATTGTTTTATGTTTGTACTTTCTATGCAATAAATTACTTTTTTACCCATGGCCACTCATAGGTACTGCAACATCCTATTTTAGAAAATATTGAATGGTAGGGACTCAAAATACTTCCCCACAGAAATTATCAAAATAAATCAATTCATTTGAATTGTTTAAAGATATAATTACATGTTATCTAGCATTACAAACAGCATAAAACACAAACATAATTCATTTATTTTAAAATATTTTATTAACCATTTTTTTTTTAAAGAATTAAACTGTAATTCAATTACATTACATAATTACATACTTTTATATGAATCCCATGCATTACTTTTATTCACTTTAAATACACAATTGAAAAATAATTTTCTACTTTAGATAGAAATTTTGCTTTCATTAAACTTTTTATTTTTTATTTTAAATGTATCAACTTCAAACTATTTTTTACTGAAAATTAAGATAATATTGCTGTAACTTCATTTATAGTATTCTACATTTGAAATCAATATAATTAAATTATTTACTTTTTTTGACAAAAATATTTGTAATTTTTTTATAACTTTAATAAGCTTTCAAACTTTTCTCGATACTTTACATTAAGGAGATCTGCGTTCAAGTGGCGGGGATCTCAGCCTACGTGTGAAAAGTTACAAGTAGTAACTTTTCATTTATAAAGTGGGCTCTAACCCCTGAATTCAGGGGGTGGGAACACTTAAGTCTACATTTTTGATTAACTATTTAATCGTAAATGGTAAAGAGCCTAAAGTAGTACATTTTGTCTAAATTTTAAGATTAAACATGCACATGTAGATTTACTTACATGTAGGTTTAACTTTGTGAAGAGGCCAGAAAGGCACTGTAACATAAACCAGGCTAATGGAATTATGCAGAAGAGAAGAACCAAATTATGAGGTAGGAGTACCAATTATAAGGCAAAAACAGGTAAATTATGTTGCGTTAAGGGGCACATTGTGGAGCACCAGTACACCACTGTTATCGCATTTTTACATGCTGAAATTGTATAGGCAAATATGTCACCTCATTAATATCTGTTTAACACCTAAATACAGCAATCAGCATCTGATAGATGACCAGCCTCTGCACTGTTTGAGCTCGAAGCAATTTTTTTCTACAATCTGCAGTTTGTCTAGGGGATGATGGTTTACATGTCAAGAGTGGCAAAGCCATAATTATGTGGAAAACACTGCAGCAGCAAAATAGCATAATTCAGTGGCCCAAACATAAAATAATAAATCATAATATATAATATAACACCACAGAACATATTTAATGTTAGTCCACTGTACCCTCTAAATTTAAACTACGTCTCCTTGCAAATATTGGGGCTTCCAGCCCTCCTTCCAGATCGCTTGTAATTAGTGGGCAGGCAGAGGAGTACAGATGGTGACAGACATCTGCTTCCAATGTTGCAGAATAAAGGCACAGTCAAGAAAAGCCCAAGGGGCAATAGCTTATCCCAAGACGTGCATTATTGATCTCTGCTTTTCTTTCTCATTCACACATATTAAGCCTTTAACAACTTCTTTGCCATGATTAGTGTGCCCTGCCATCGACGCCCTGCACTTCCAATTTACTGCAGCTGATTGGTTAACCAGTTAATAGATAGATCAATGTTTCAATTCACATTGATGCTACAAATGGTGAGAAGAGGGAACATGGCTATGTTTTGGTAACTGGCTAGGTGTTTCAGAAAAATAATTCTTCATTAGAACTAGTCTTTTATAAATGTTATACATTCAAATCTGCATAGAATAGGTTCTACTGTTACTATGAAAAGCGAGCTTTGCTGTGATCATTCAGACCTTATTAGTTTTTCCTTTACATTTGTATTCCCGATTTTGCAAAAAGAAAAATGCATCCATACATACCATCTTTATTGTGTTCTATAAATGCGTATATTTCAGTGCATATAAGTAAGCGTTTTGCACTTATGGTATTTTTCCCAACTTTTTCGCACCGTTTTCACAGTAACATAAATATTGAACTAGGAAACTCTAACGAAATTGTAAAGAACACAATTGTTTATTTTACTCCTAAATTGACAGCTCTGTGATTTGAACTTGTGATATTTTGAATTGAGAGCCTCCACAGATATTTGTTTTGATACATTTTAGACAATTTACAAACTACAAAGGCAAAACTAATGTATCTCATTAAAATAGCATATTAGTATTGCCACTGGTATTATAAAACACGGATGGACCACATTATGTGGCAGGAATGACTAAGGTACGCAGCAAGAAAGGGCAAATTATGCAGCATAATGCACTACTTTGTGTCTTAGTGGTACTTGTTTTTTCATTTTTACAGTTTAACGCTGACTGGGTAAAGGTTTCACCGCAATGGCAGAGGCTAAACTCGCAAATACAGCAATAAACAACTGAATGGTGATAGAGCGCGGGTTCACCTGCTCAGGATTTTACCATACTCACCTGGGCCCATAAAACATATACACTTCTGAACAGGTAAACCTATGCTTAAACCAGTAATATTTACTTTTAACCTTTAGGACCTATACCTTTGACTTACCTATCCTAGTCACCGGTACCTAGAGGCCTATGGGATCAATGGAGTTAGCAAGAAAATAGATAGTAAATAACATTTGCACTCATAAATAACCACAGACTCGGGAACGATTTAAACACTTTATCTAAATATTTTCTCAATTATCTAAGTTAAAACCAATTTGATTAAATCGCATTCAATTAGGAAGTATATAATCAAAGCAAGATGATGTGGATATATTAGGAACAAGAATGGTGTGAAGACCAACCTTGGCCACGGTCTGGGATAATGGACAGAACCCCGATAGTGCAGGTGCCAACAGGATAGAACAGATGCAGACCAGAATCAGGATAAGTACAGACCAAATTGGATCAGGACAGGACCACTGCAGGTCAGGACCGGCACCCACAGCTAAAGTGCAATGCCAGGGTCACATCCCCTCTGCAGCTAACAGTCCGACCCCGATTGGGTGAGCGAATCTTCTCCCTTAGGAAATCCCGATCGAACTCCTTCCCAGAACCCCTCTTGGGGTATTGAATCTTCTGACAAAGTGCTCCGCCAGCACCTCTGCTCTCGATCGCCTATTGAGTGCATTGGGTCAGTGACAGGTCAGCTATTCGGACTAATCGGACATTCTAACTAGCTAACCCTACCTTAGTTATACCATTTTCCAGGGCAGTGTACCACCCCCAATGTTGCAAATGTGTGTATTCAGTCAATTTGATTTTATCAAAAGACGAGTAGAGGTCATCACACCATACCAGTTATGAGGTCATGCTCTTCAATATTCAGATCAATGTTCCAGACGAATATTTTATTTTCCCATGCACTTTTATTCCACCGGGCAATGAATGTTCCAATAGTAATGTATAATTTAACATCCTCTTGTAAGTTCAGGAGGTCGAGTTCCCATGAACATCTTCTAGCAAGTCTGGAGTTGGCCTGTTTTCAATGCCATGGCTTGTGGACTCGGGTGAATGTAGAGCATGCGCAGTCGCAGGACCCAAGATGGAGCAACATTGTACTTGATTGGTCCAAACACGAGCTAATAACAAAGTCAAAGAAGAACCATTTTGGAACAAAGAATAAATGAATGCACTGTGTACCACTTTTCTCTATTCTATTCCCATTACTTTATTTCAACTACAGCATTAAGGATTAAGCAGAACGAACAATTTAGTAAAAGCTGTAATGCAAGTGTTAGCGCATGAGAACATAGAGTAGCCTTCTTTAGTTCTAGTGCGCAGAAGCAAAGTTTTCCCACCAAAGTGGTAAGTGCGTAATGTCACGTGAGTATGACAGACGCATGCGCAGAAAAGTTCCAGCATTGCAGCGGCCATTTTAGGTGAATCGAGTTACAGTTAGTAAAAGCACATATGCAAGCTTCCCCAGCTTACTAGAAATGTTGTGTTTTGCATGGTTAATAAGACAAAACATGTTGGTTAATACATTACTTATTAGTTTGAGAGGGTTGAGACCCAGCAAGGTGCTTTACGTGCGAAACCTTGCTCCATCAATGGTCACCAGCCAGCCTTTGCGAAGGGCTTTTCACTGTGCGTCAACATGTTATGTCATGCCAATGGAATTCGTAAAGCGTAGGACGAATCACCCCTGAAGGGGTCTCTCGGAGCTGTGACATATAAACAGGAAGATAGAATTAGAGAAAGAGCCGAAAAGTCAGGTTTTGAGCTGTTTTTTAAAGCTGACAAAAACAGGGCAGGACTGATGCGTAGAGACAATTTGTTTCAGTGGTGCAGAGCAAGATAAGAGTAAGATCTCCCACCATATCAGAGCATACATGTGAGACTTGGGCGTAACACAGATTGCCCACTGAACCTGAGGTGTTGAGTGGGCGGTTAGGGCAAAGAAGTTTAAACAGAGATCGTTTTGTCTTTGGTAGCCAGTGCATGGATTTCAAAGTGGGCTCAGAAAGGGTACAAGGAGGGAGGTTACAGACCATGCAAGCATCTGTGTTTCTGAACTACTTGAAGTTTAGACAGAAGAACCTCATTTGCCACAACAATGAGGGCATTGCCATAGTCTAGGCTGCTTACAATAAGTGCCTAAGTGAGGGTCTTCCTGGTATGAAGGGGCAGCCATTGGAAAGCCTTCTTGAGCAGGTGCATGATCCTGAAACAGGCACCATAGGTGGAGCAAACCTGTGCTCTCTCTGGTAAAGATTCTCATCTATCAGGATGCCCACATTTTTCACTACCTTTATAGGGAGGAGGGCCATGCCCAGTTCAAGAGGCCACCAGTCATCTGACCAGTGAGCATGGGCCTTACAGAAAAGCAGGATCTCTGTCTTTTTGCTGTTTATTTCTGCAAGCAGTTCGATGTTATCCAGAGAGCTATATTCCTCATACAATCGCTAAATCTGATTTTTGTAGATTCAGGATTAGGCCCCAGTAAAATGATCAATTGAGTGTCATATGTGTAAGAGATGACTTCAAAACCGTGGGATCTTACCACTTAAGCCAAGGGGGCCACAAAGATATTAAAAAGTGTGTGTCACTGTGTTTTTAGCAACTTTTGATCCGAGGTAGAAATGTTATTTTAAAAAATCTTCTGGAAAAAAGATAATGGGGTATGTAGTAAATATGGTAAATCTCTAATTATGTGGAAAATGATGCAGAGTCACATAATTTCTTTGGCCTTCCTTGTTGGATTAAAAGACCCGTTGCTGTGGATAACAAAAAGATTTCCTCAGTCCTTCACTCTTTTAAAGTAAATATAATGAGGACCATGGTGTGGGTTAACAGTATTTGTAATCAGCACTTAAAGACTATTAATGCTATTTTAAAGTTTGAAGAATGGGAGGTTATTTTCTGGCATTATTTAGTATTCAGAAAAAAATGTGCACAATGAACTTTGATTCAAGGAGCTTCGAAGGTGCAAAGAATGGCCACACTTTTTTCCTTCTCAGCCTATTAATGTGAAGTGGCTTTATCCATGCGAAAATGTTTGCATATCATAATGCAATACATAGTGTAGGAAAGTATTCCTTTTTGACCTAATCACCCCCATTTTTTGACTGGTGCTGGTGGTTACTGACACTGATAGTGCCTTGGGTTCTGGTAACCAGGCCCAGGGCCAGTGCTCTGTCCTCTAAAAGTATATGAGAATTGGTATAATTCTCATTGACCATGACAAGCTACCTGTAAGTTCCTAGTATATGTTAGGGCATGTAGGTTAAGAGAACCCAGTGGGCTTAATGCACTTAAGTGTTCACTGATGAGGTGTCCGGTGTAATTCTAAAGCCAGACATGCCTTGCAGGCTCGGTTTAAAATAAAACTATGTCCAAATTCGACTTTGGAAGTATAAATAGTTCCAAAGCCCACAAGTACCTTTTTATACCGTACATGTTACCCCTGAGGTATGCCCTAGGTGCCCCAAAGGTAGGGTGCATTGTTATGATAAGCAGTGACAATATAAAAGATACTTTATATGCCCTAGCATAAAAAAACAGCCAAAGTAATTGTTCCCTATTATAGTGCTGGTATCCTCATAGGCTAACATGGGAAGGCATTATTAAACCTAATAAAGTCTATTTTTGCTTGAGAGCTAGCTAGCAATATCATTCAAAGTATTGACATAATGGTTACAATAAATCCCTCAACTTGCCACGGTCATATTATAATAACTATTATAGGAAAGTAGTTTTAGAGCTTACTATCCTGAAGTTACCTATAGCAGCCCTTAGCAGTCTCTTCTGATTGGCCAGCTTTTGACAGCCTGCGCCAAGCTGCTCCCTGAGTAAGTGTGAAGAGTCCTGGGGCTTAATAAATACAGAAATTTGGTGGGAGGATATTTGCTTTCTGGAGAAGACAGGGAGAGGAAGTTGGCTGGGAGATACGCTGATCTTCAAAGGCAGGAGAACAGTTGTGTTTGACCGAGGCCAGCCCCTACTTCCTTGATCTCCAGCCAGATTGGAGCCCCCCCCTAATTAGATTAAGAGAGGACCTGGTAGGGGAGAGCCACACCTCTGGGCTGGGTTACACACACACACACACACCAATGAGAACTTTTCTCTATTTTGAATTTTGGAGAATAGTACATTCTGGGTTACAAATATGCCAGACTTCACAGGAATTGGTCATAGCAGAAGGAGGTAACTTTACCCCTACTGGCTTTCCTGCCCACCCTCTTGTCAGCCCAGAATGGGGGAAATATATGTGAGAGCTGCAGTAGCTCCACCGAACACTGCCTGTAACAAAAGAAGAAGAAGTATTACCCTGATGGACCCTTGGACTGCACCACAGAAGGCTTCCACTCAAAAGAATTCACCTGGTGCAATCTCAAAGGCTCCACAAAGAAAAGACTGTGCCTGATTTAAAGGAAAAGTAGTGGACTCTCTGAACAGCAACAGGTACAACAGAGCTGGAAGAACTCACCTGCAAGCCTAAAGAGAAGATCACCCCAACTGATCAATTACAACGGGGTGCCCCGTGGGAGATTGACCCCAAGAGGCAATCCAGAATCTCTGAATCCTTGGCTGGTACTTTAGGACACAGCTCTTCCCAGAGTAACCAAAAAGGAACAATATCTGAAAATTTAGAATCTTTCCCCAAAGTTTTGCTAAAAAGCTCCAGCACGATACCGGCTTGACGATGAGAGTTAAGCAGCCATTGCATTCATGCAAATCTGCCTGACCCTGCTGGTTTGTCCCGCTGAAAGCTCCCGAGCTCCTCACCATCGAGGACAAAGACTTCCAGAAACTCACGAGACATCGTGCTGCAGCAGGCAACGTCATCCACTTGAACTTCCGAGCTGATAAGACCGAGGACCTGCCAATGAGACAGTTGATGAGAGAAAAGCCCAAATAACAAGACTAAGTCCAAAGGTAAACTTTTGACTAGGACCTAGCACTCATCCTATCCAACCCGTACTCTATCGCCATTGATATAAAACTTTGACTTTGTCCCCGTCCAGCATGGCCAGATAGCCGCAAGTGGCACTTCAAGCTTTTTGGCTCTAGAAAGCACAATTTTTGATTTACTCTTGACACATTCAAATCTCCAGTTTCCTACATTAGATTTTTTTGGGTGTCATATTAAAGATAAAAATATTCTCTATTTGTATAAATTGGTGTTGGGTTTTTATTGTGTTGTGAAATTTACTTATTTAATGTTTTGTGGTAATTGGTGATATTAAATGCTTTACACATACCTGTCTCCCAAGATGAGCTTGCTTGTTTGCCAAGCTAACCAGGGCTGAGCAAGGATTAATTTACTGAGAGTTGTCTGGAGCTATTAGTGATTGTGGTACTATTACTAGCTGAAAGTAAATACCCCACCTACTAATAATCAACTTTCCTAGAGCTAGCAATTGACTTATTTGATGACAATAGCACAGCCTCAATTTTTTTAATAGCCAGTGACTGCTTTAAATTTTTATTTGCCCTTAATATATTGGAAGTTTATTATATATTGAAGGAAGGGTCTGAAAAATGTGATAGTGTTGAAACTTAAAGGGTTTGAAAAAGCTCAATCATTATAGTATCATTTGCATACACATAGCTATTTGTGCTAAGGTTTTTAGGAGAGCAAGGCTTTTTGGTGCTCAGAAAACAATCACATTCATTCAGTTATCAATGCATCTTCCATCAGTCTATCCATCCATCCAGCCATCCTTCAGTCAGTTCGTCGTCCATTACAGATATCCTGAGATCTAATGTATGAGGCCTTGGTTGCAGGTTCCACTTCCGCCCCTAAAAAATACTTTTCTAAGCAAACTGTAAAATGGCTAATGTATAGATGCAAAATATCTGAGGGTTGAGGGCAGAGGGGGAAAGCAAAATGATGCAACTCATACCCTGTAGAATATGAAGATGAGCCCTAGATTCTACTATATCTCACAGATGTTTGTTATCTGTTGTCTGAAGGGGACCCGCTGAAACTTTGGTGGGCCTTTAAAGGGTTTCCCTGCTCCTCTAACACCGGAGGGGCTGCGAATACCTACATTACGCCACTGGTTGGAGGAAGTGGGTACTGGTAGAAGAGTATTAACTCAACTGCTGCACAGTCGTCTATTAAGCGAGCACACTATTTTTTCATTTCTAATAATACGCATCTTATGTTGCTGAAAAGTAATATTATGACAGTGGTTCACAAAGACTCAAAGAGAAAATCAATTGTGGTAGAATGAATCTAAGGGTCCAAATTGCAGCAGGGCCATACCGGCAGCAAGCCACTTACCCGCAGCTTTCCTGGGTATTCTTGTGCCTCCGCCGCCGCAGGACACACGCGGCCGCCGAGTGGGGCGCTTCAAGGCCAACAAACTACAACTCCCAGCGTCCCCTGCTGGGCGGGGACGCCGACTGACTGCTGGGGCTCCCGTAGGGAGGCTGACAAAACCGAGCCCTTCCTCCGGTGGAGCGGGGGTCCAAATTGCAGCAGGGCCATACCGGCAGCAAGCCACTTACCCGCAGCTTTCCTGGGTATTCTTGTGCCTCCGCCGCCGCAGGACACACGCGGCCGCCGAGTGGGGCGCTTCAAGGCCAACAAACTACAACTCCCAGCGTCCCCTGCTGGGCGGGGACGCCGACTGACTGCTGGGGCTCCCGTAGGGAGGCTGACAAAACCGAGCCCTTCCTCCCGCGTCGCGGGACGCGCGCGGGCGACACCGGGCGGAGCCGGGGACGACGAGGGACGGGACGGGCCACCCCCCTTGGTCTGCACGTCTACGATACTACATATAGGTACTGTACTCTGGCCATAGGGATTTTGTCTAGGGCAGTGGAGCCCTTGAAAGTTACTCGCTAGCTTGCAGGAGGATTGGCAGAAACCAACGCCGATCATTGTTGTGGCAATAAGGAAGGAGACTCAGGGGAATGATGTCCACTCACCCCAACACACGCTCGACTGGGATTAAGTCTTCGAAGAGAATAACCCCCAAGTCAACAAGGGGGGAAATAAAGGAGGTAGTCCAAGCAAAGGGGAACAAACCTACAGCAATTGACCTAATGCTAAAAAAAGTTACAGGGGAAATTGAACGAATGGAACGGAGCTTATCCTCTTCGCCCAATCTTAATACCATCACTCAAACACCCCCTAGAGACGCTTCTCTGATTAATAGCTTAAACGCTCAGGGCAGTGTGTCACAAACAAACTATGATACAGGGGATGTCCCTTGTGCTCAAATCTCAGGGCTAGAATCCCCTGAACTTATTGACACGGCCCCTCGGAAAGGAAGGAAGCGAGTGGGAAGGAATAAGGGTCAGCAGAGGCAGAGGAAAGCACCCCCAAGATCCAATTCCCCAATAAGCCCCCAAGAATATAACTCATTAGAAATTAATTCCCGAGTGGATACTATTCCCCCAGGGTGGATTGAGCAAGTAGTAACAGATATTAAAAAACAGTTAGAATCCTTTATTGCGGCACAACTAAAACCCATTACAAGCAAAGTAGATAAATTATTGTGTGAGTTCTCCAAACAATCCAAGGCATTAGAACACGCACTTGTAAAAACTCCCACTGACCAACCACAACCGACGGAGGAAACTACAAATGATAAGGCAAATGCAAAGAGGGCCCTAAATAACAACTGTGTTAGCCATGTTCAACAGGCTATAGTTCAGATACATGAGGCCCCTAACTCTGTCCAAAACCCCAAAGGGGGTAAAAATGATAATTCTAGAGGGAGACAAAATCATGGTGCGAATAACACTCAGAGGGAGAAACCTCCCATACAACCACTAATGCAATGGAGACAAGATGAGCGCCCGCAGAGAGAAGGGAATCATAATCACTGTTCTACAGACTCTGATCCCTTTGACAACACAAATACTCAGGCACCACACTTAGATTTACCTCCCGAGGCGAATCCCTTTGTAGTAATCTTTGCAGGGGTTCCCGAAAATAGGCCTAACGAAAGAGAAACACACCCACAATTGCTTTCAAAAATCTCCAAATGGCTGAACATCCATAGACCCTTAAATAGCGGGGAAAGAGGAGAGTTTCTAAGCGTTAGAAGGGTAAATTGGGTTGGGGGGAGAAAGAAAGATATTAGAGGAGACTGTATAGTCGCAAACTTCACGGACACTAGCCTGGTAGAGTACATCTTAAAGAATTCCAATATGAACCAAACCAGCACGATTCGTGCTCTCCCACTTGGATACTTTTATCCAAGGACACGAAATAATAATCGTGTGGAGGATGAGGGAGGATGGACGCTGGTCAGATCACAGCGTACATATAGACCTAGACTAGCAAGTCACCTCGAACAGCTCTATGCCCAGCGTGATTACCCTCAATGGAGAAACAGATATGCCCCATTTCAATCTTTAGAGGACATAGATTGACTCATTTCCTCTACACCCACTAAAAAGAACTTTACAGGAAGCCCGGCCAGTAGTAGCTATCTTGGCCCACAAGTAGGGACTATAGGGGGGAGTGAGGAGATTATATTAACTAGGGGACTAGACTCACCCCAGCCCCAGAGGGAAAAGGTAAAAACAACTAAAGTGGATTTATCATCAGATGGGGTGGTGAGAGTAACTGAAACCCATAAGGCAAGAGACACAGGAAAGCGGGAGGGTCTGACCATTCTATCTTGGAACGTTGCGGGGCTGGAAGCCAAATTAAAAAACAAGGAATGGCTAGAATTCATTAAATGTTTTCATTTGATAGCGCTGCAGGAAACATGGGCAAGAGACTCGGGCCCATGTCAACTGGAGGGCTACAAATGTTTTTTTAAACCCGCACAGGGCACAAACTCGGGAAGAGCAAAGGGAGGCTTAGTTTTATATGCAGACTTGGACCTGAAAGGTTCCTGGTCATATACTGATCACCCCTCAGATAATTTACAAGCAGTTAGACTTACTCATCAGGGGGAGTGTCTACTGTTTGTGAATTTCTATAACTCTGGTCCGGTGGAGGGAAATCACCCAATCTTAGACCAGCTGGAGAGCTGCCTATCTGAGGAACTAGATCAAAGGACGACGGGGATTGAACCAACTGTCCTGTTAATGGGGGATTTTAATTGCCACCTATGCCCCAAATTATTCCCCTTAACTCCCGATTGGTCAGCTTGCCCCCTAGAAAAGGGCCCCCACTTCTCACACACTAAAGAGGGCATATTATTAATGAAGTTACTAGACAACTTTGCCCTCACTAAGGTCATGGATCTAGCCGCTTATAAGGCAGGCGAATCCCCAATACCAACATTCAAGGGTAAAGGCGGGGGTTCTATAATAGATTACGTTATGATATCCACCTGGGCTAGGGAAAGGATCATAAATACCAGGACAGAGTGGAGTCCCTTTAGCGACCACAACCCTATTATAATAGAAATTAAAGGGAATGATTTTATTAAAAAAGTACCAGGGGTGATTCAACAAGCAGAAATCGAACCAATAGACCGAGGGAGACGCCTAAGGTGGTCAGTGATTAATCCCCAAGATTTTTATGTTAAATTTGTTAGTGAAGGGAAAGATCACATAGAGACCTGTCTAGATGTTACAATAGAGGGCAGAGGAGTAGTAGAGGCATTTGAATCCTTAACTAAAATCACGGAGAAACTTTTGTCTACCAAGAAGCCCGTAAACCTGCAATCCACGCCCAGATGGTTTGATGCCAACTGCTCTAAAGCGCTAAGAGTCTTAAAACAGAGCCTGAAAATGACACCAAGGGACAAAAATGAAATCATTCGCTGTAGACTGAACTATAAAACTCAGCTTAAGATCAGAAAAAGCACCCTCCAAAAGGAAATTTGGGCAGACTTAAGGGAGGCGGGTGAAAACAAGGACTTCACCCAGTTTTGGAAAATTATAAATAAACCATGCTTTCATGATTCAAGCTCGCCAGTCATCAGCTCGAACATTCTGCCGGAACAATGGATTGCCCATTTTAAATCCCTTTACAACCAGCAGGATGTTGACATTGGTGACGGAATATGGAGGGGGCCAAGGGCGGAAAAATTTGAATTATCCCTGGATGAAGTTCTTAAAGCAATCCTAGGGTTAACACGAAATAAAGCCCCGGGCCCAGATGGAACCCCCCCGGACCTATATCTTAGCAATACGGACCTTTGGGCCCCAATGGTAACGAGAGTATTGAATGCAGCTATCAAAACGGGCCTGCCGAGATCATGGTCCACTGCGGTGATTGTCCCGATCTACAAGAAAGGCTGCAGGGACAGCCCGCAGTGTTATAGACCAATCTCGCTTATCGACGTCTCTGCCAAGGTACTGGGGAGGGCACTTCTCAACCGTTTATTGGATTGGACTGACACCCATAATATCTTGGTGGACACTCAGTATGGGTTCAGAAAGGGGAGATCAACCACCGACCAGTGCATCAACCTGTATCTGCTCACTGCTAAGTATACGAAGGCATCTGAAGGCACCATGTATATGGGGTTCATGGACTTAGCAGCGGCGTTTGACAATGTAAACAGAGCTAAATTATGGTCGATTATGTCCAATCTGGGAATTGACCCGGATCTTATCAACATCCTGAGGGAACTTCACTGGAACACCACTGCCAGGGTCCGCTACAGCGCGGGGGGGGTGAGTACCGATCCCTTCCTGTGCTCGGGCGGGGTCAGGCAGGGGTGTATCCTGGCACCTTTTCTGTTTTCCCTCTATATAAACGGCCTGGAGAGTGACCTTATAGCATTGGGAACTGATTGCCCAAAGGTGGGCTCACGTCATCTGCCAGTACTTTTGTACGCCGATGACGCCGTCCTCCTAGCTCGGACGGCGGTCGGCCTGCAGCTCCTAATCAAGGGTTTCGCAGATTTCATGATGAAATTGGACTTATCTGTTAACATGACAAAATCCTTCATCATGATAGTGGGGAAGAAACCTCAGAAGAAATTTGTTTTTAAACTGGGGGATCATGTTTTGGATAGTGTTAAAACATTCCCATATCTGGGTCTTTTATTCGACGAGAAGCTAAAGTTCGCCCCGCTGATAGAGGAGAGGGCGAGGAGACTCGTCTCAGCTAATGGAGCCATATTAAATTTTGCTCGCCGAATGGGAAGGTGGTCCCCAGAGCAGGTGTTGACTTTGTACAGATCAGTCAGCACCTCAAAGACTATTTACGGATCTGAAGTCTGGGGTTTCAGAGATGCTCAACTAATCCAAAGTGAGGAAGAGAAATTTTTTAAAAAGTTGTTAAAGCTTCCGTTGAGCACCTCCGCTGCAGTAATACATAATGAGCTGGGAATAACATACATAGCGGACTCGATTAGAATGAGGCCTATACTGGCCTGGATTAAAATTTGGTTAAATCCCAACGCGGAACTATCCAGACAGATTATCCAGGATTGTTTGACGAAAGAAAAATGCCACCAAATTCCCTGGCTAAAATACATTAAAGATACTCTGGGGGAAATAGATGAACAAAGATTATTTTTGGACCCATCCCTGGTGGATATATACACTAGTCATTCGGTACAAGGGCAATTGCTGGACAAATTTAGCGGCAGGAGGAGGGAGCTAGATTCTAATAAATCCTCGGTAGTAGCTCACTCGCTAGTGTCAAACCAAGTTGGCATGGAACCTTACCTCTTTTTATTACATAGTCAGCACGAGAGGTTTTTAATGACTCGTTTTAGGCTTAATTTGTTGCACCACAAGTTAGCTCATCCATTAGGGTTTACTGCAACAATTGAGCAGAAGGGTGCCTGCGGCTGCGACAATAGGTCTCCGCAGGACACCCTTCATTTTGTATTATTGTGTCCTTTTTTTAAAATACCTCGTCAAAGATTTTTAGTAGGGATTCTAAAAGACTCTAAAATAATCCATGCCAAATCTGCCTTATTGTTTTTGCAAAGAGCCACTGAAACGCGAACCCTATGTGCCATTATAAGCTTTCTTAAAACTGCTTTTAAATTGAGAAATACTAGGGGCTGTTGAAATTGGCAGGTTAGGGAGATTTTTATTATGTGATTCGGGGCCTTTGTATGTTATCTGCACCTTGGTTCTATTACTCTCAAAAACTCTTCTTTTTTAAATGTGATGCCACTTTTCTCTTTTTAATGATAGGTTGTTGAGACAGTTTGTAACCATGTATTTTATTGTGATGTATTTTCATGATGGTTTTTAACCTTCGAAATAAATAAACAAACTGAAACTGAAACTATTGTTTGTATAGATTTCGGACTTTTTTTGTTATCACGGAATGCCATGAATTTTCATGAAAGTTACTTGAAAACTGCTACCACGTCCCAAGAAGGTACTCTAAAGTTCAAAATATATTCTTAGATAATTTCACCTGATTGGGCATTACGCATGCATACATGAAAATGATGTTTTTTTTCTCTTTGGGGAAACCCCTTCTCCTAGATCCATACCAGATTTGGTGGTGTTCCTATTACTTTCTCATCCTTAAAGGGCGCTAAAGCCTCCCTTTCACATGAACACATTTGAGTGTGTTTCCAGGGTAGTTAACTACAGGCACGTAATTTACAAACAGCCTCTAGCTTAGACATTGGTGGATATGGACCTTCTTTAGAGTGCCCCAGGCAGAAAGACCTACAATCCTATCCATAAGTTTCCTGACCTGACAATTGTGGATAATGGCACATTTTCTGCAGTGAAACGTACACCAAATAAAACTGACATTCCACTTTTTTTGGTAATTTGCGAAAGCTCTATTTTTAAAACCTCTTTAGAATATGAATATGCTAGAAAAGGAACAGAAGATAATTACAGAAAAATACATAGTCCTGATTGTAAGAACCAAGATGTAAAATGCAGGTTTATAAAGGGCTTTATTGAACACCGAAGCGCCACTCAAGTGTTTATTCTTGAAATGTTCTCATACAAGCAGGATTTTACTCTTTACTGCCTCTACAGGAAAATCAGTAACTAAATTACTTGAATATCATTTCTAGTATTGCATAGTCACGTTTGACTGAAATGCTTGATGAAGGAGGGAAAGCGGGGCTAGCAGATCCAGGGCCTGTAATGCGCTTTGCCGACACAGCGCATAGCAGACCGCAAGGTTTATGCACCTGCAGTGCATAGACTTAATTCATTTAACCCTGTGGGGCATATATAAAGGGGCACTGCACCACAGGAACATCACTTTTAATGACATTTCTGTGGCGCAATGCCATGCTCCATATTTTTTGGGCTTAATGCCACTTTGCAAATATGGTACTCTTTCACGCAGGTAACTGCGTGAAAGGGGCGTGCAATGAGGTTGCAAAGGGCTTTCTACCACAACAGCCATAGTTTTTTGATGCTGTCCCGGATTTATACAGATTTGTAAATCTGACGCAACACCAAAAACTGACACCATGAAAGAGCAGGCGTTAGAATGGCAAAACGAGGAGAAATACTTTTATTTCTACTTGTTTTTTGCTTTTTCTACAACATGAATGATTGTATATGTGCAGGAAGGTGCCCCTTCCTGCACATAAACAATCATTAAATAATGATGATTTGCTACTTCTGTTTGTGTTGCAGAATCTATGTGTGTTGCATTCTGCAACACACACAAAAGTAACAAAATATTCATTATGAATTATGTGCAGGAAGGGACATCTTCCTGCACATAAACAAACATTCCCTGCAACACAGGCACCCTTGCACCATGGTGTTGGCACAAGACATCTTATTGTAACCCAAGCACTAGGAAAAAAACAGGGGTGTGCCATATTGTTGTAAATATGCCGCATCCCTGCGTTTTGGAAATGTCTGGTGCGGCACTGCTGAATTTGGCACAGTTCCGCCCTCCAACATTTCCGTGGACATATACCCCCAAATGATTCCACTGCTTTAGTTTGAGACAGCACAGTTTAGAAACAGCAAGAGATAAACATTGCTCACTATTACCTTTACTATCTGTACTTAAGTCCTCGAGTCGCATAAAACAGGCGCTCGGACCTGTGCTGATCCGTAAAAGCCCATCAGGAAAGGGTCATGTTTTGTAGAGTGTCAAACCAATACTTGACAGCCAAATTATGTAAAATATTCATCACAGTATTCATCACAGCCTCGTTCGGAAGCCTGTTTTGTTGTGTGAAGCCTCCAACCATGTGGTGGCAGCTAAGAGAAAATTAATATAGTGGTTTTAGTTCAACCGGCGACTTGATGCACATTACGGCCCTTTTTATATTTTTACCATTTGGCAGTTTTTTGGGCGTGTGTTTTTGTTAAAACACTAGGGGGCAGATTTATGATGGCCTTGCGCCGCCGGTGCGTCATTTTTAACATGGGAAAAAGTGAAGCACCGGCGGCGCAAGGCCTTCATAAATCTGCCCCTAGGAGGGCGAGGAATGCCTCATCAATAAAACTGCGCTTCCTTTGGGAAAACATCTGAAGAAACACTCGGTAAAGTATTGACACTCAATTACAGTGCTAATGACATTAATGCATACCGGCGTGGTGGGATACAATGATTGACACGTGATGCCCACAAACAGCAGCATCTGCCGTTTTGTTTCAAATTGTTCATCATGTGTTTCTGATGACTAGCTCATTCAAAGCACACTTCTTCGGGCATGTTGCAGTCTTTTCTGGAAGAACCTTCGAGAAGAATATATTTCTCCTTCCGCTGTTCTTAAAATCTTTGAGAAATGTATCCGTAGTCTAGGAACCATGTTTGCCGGGCATTTTCCGAAAACGTATGCACATTCAAAATGCAAATATGCTGACAGGTTCCTGTAAAAACCGTGCCAACTCCATAGTCTTTCATGCGAGGAGTAAAACGAGATCCAATTTTCACCCAAAGGTCATTTGTACTCTGGGACGTCGAATTAGAAATGCTCCTTGCCAGAAACAACGGATTATATTGCCTGCTGCCCCACCACGGGACCTGCGTCCTTTGTAAAGGGAGCAGCGGATTGTTCATGCCTCCTTTTGGCATGACAGAAACACAATTTGTTGAGGCAGATTGTGAACTGTACCAATAAAGTGGCTTCACGCTTCGCTAAAATAGTTAATTCAAAGTTACATCAGACAAAAATCACAGATTAATCTGTTTGTTTTATATTTTATTGAAAGGCAAATAATAAGGTAGATTAACAAGATGGTCGGTATATTCTTATGCTGCAACCCAGATAATCGAAATGGTAAAAATTGTGAACACACCTTAATATTCTCGATGCACATTTTGCATGGCCTAAGTAGTTTCTGAGGATGTGTTAGTAGGCTGCTGTAGAACTCTGAGGTCTTGCAGAGCAGCGCGGTTACTGTCAGAGACAGTGGTGGCCGGTAAATTACGGGGTGGCAGGGCTGGGGATTTAAATTAAAAAAATAAATAGATCACTTACCTGATCTCGGCATGTCTCTCCATCGCCGTGTCTCTCCCAAGTCAAGTGAGTCTCTTCCGGGAACCGATCAGCACCCAGGCTCCCCACAGTATTGTCATGGTCAGCGACGGCTACCGCCCCCCTCCTTGTGGACCCACATCAACCCAGGACACACTGACACGAAACATGACTGTCTTTGGAAGGCGGGGGATCGCAAGACCCCCCGGCCGTATTTATTAAGATACAAAATTAATAAAATTATTAAACAAAAGATACCGTTTTATGCAAAATTATTCAGGGACATTAGATACAACCATATCAACAAGTATGATATGCTAACCTTAACAAGATTCTAATACAGCTTGTTTCCTAACCGAATCTAACATCCTCCTCTGAAATTTAGCATACTAAGATTACTGGCCATATGGCGAGGTCCTAACCGGTGTCAGGTCCTACTAGCTGCGCCCTTACCGCAGGTGCGCATGCGCAGCCGAGCCCGTTAATTACTCGGTCCACGCCGTGAACTCCATTTACCCACTGAAGGAGGGCCCTTACTCGCGCCATTCGCTGACGTCATGAGTACGCGCGGGGTGGCTACCAGCCATAAGGACAGCGTGACTCTCCTACCCGCGCCCCTTTGCAGCACCAGTTATACCTGCCCCTGAAGTTCTGGGAGGGGCCAGTTACCCCTCCCCCTGGGTGGACACCTCCAAAGGATGATGCCGCCCCCTCAGACCTTAAAATAGCTGCTCACCGGTCATGACCTTACCGCATGTCCATACCCTAATAAATACGACGACCTGTGGAAAAAGAACTAAAGGACAACTACGCTAACTAAATCAACACGACATGAAATACCATCGTCAGGCTACTAGGGAAAAAAGGCCTAAACAAAATTGCACCCGACATTTTATGTGTCAACACTACTTCCTAAATGGGAAAAAATAGTTAATACACGTCAATACACGTCATAAAAAACAGGTATACAATATACATGAGATACCATTGGAACCGACTTTTGTCTATCAAACCACTTCCTAAACGGGAAAATAAGTAATTAATACACGTCAATACACATAATAAGACAGGTATACCATATGCACAAAAACACTGCAATGTTCCAGGGATGGTGGGTGGGGAAAATTAGGAGGCCCCGAGCGCGGGGCACGACCAGTGTGGGGGAGCGTCCAGGCGACAAGGGGCCACCTGAGCGCTCCCCCCTCCTTTAACCTAGGGTCGCGGGGAGGGGGCGGCACGCCCCCTCCGCCCGCCCCCCCGACCCGGAAGCCTGCACAACGCCTTCCGGGTCAGGGGTCGGGTGCCAGCCAACCGGTGGTGCGGCACGCACCCCCGCGTCATCACTGGACGCCGGGAGGTCACGCCCCACCACCGGGAGACAAGGGGAGAGGGGGGTCGCCGTGCCGCCATGCGGGCGGGGGGGCCGAGGGCCCCCCCTTTTCACATGGTCAGCGACGGCTACCGCCCCCCTCCCTGTGGACCCACATCAACCCAGGACACACTGACACGAAACATGACTGTCTTTGGAAGGCGGGGGATCGCAAGACCCCCCGGCCGTATTTATTAAGATACAAAATTAATAAAATTATTAAACAAAAGATACCGTTTTATGCAAAATTATTCAGGGACATTAGATACAACCATATCAACAGGTATGATATGCTAACCTTAACAAGATTCTAATACAGCTTGTTTCCTAACCGAATCTAACATCCTCCTCTGAAATTTTGCATACTAAGATTACTGGCCATATGGCGAGGTCCTAACCGGTGTCAGGTCCTACTAGCTGCGCCCTTACCGCAGGTGCGCATGCGCAGCCGAGCCCGTTAATTACTCGGTCCACGCCGTGAACTCCATTTACCCACTGAAGGAGGGCCCTTACTCGCGCCATTCGCTGACGTCATGAGTACGCGCGGGGTGGCTACCAGCCATAAGGACAGCGTGACTCTCCTACCCGCGCCCCTTTGCAGCACCAGTTATACCTGCCCCTGAAGTTCTGGGAGGGGCCAGTGACCCCTCCCCCTGGGCGGACACCTCCAAAGGATGATGCCGCCCCCTCAGACCTTAAAATAGCTGCTCACCGGTCATGACCTTATCGCCACAGGCTAGCATTGTTGACCGACGATCTGGCCTCCCCCTTCCTACTCCTAGAAAGGGCATGATCACCTCGCAAATCACTCTAGCCATGGCACCATGTTATTAGATCACAGGACGTTCCCTGCCTTGGTTAAGTATACCCAGTCTCGTAGCTAGGAATGTTCACCCCTAAATGCACCCATGAGGGATCGTCTGCAACCCGGGGGGGCTCGAAGTAATTTGTCAAATTGCGCGTTGCTCCCCTTTATCGAGTGATTCAACGCCTCGGCCGAGTCCCCCCCCTCGCCACTGCCACCAAGGTATCAGTTGCGACCAACCTACCGTGCCACTCGGCATGGCCACCCACCCTGCCACGGAGATGATGTCCTCTATAAGGATGCGGCTAAATCATTCTCCCCCAGGTGAAGTATCACCACTAACGGGGGGGGTGGGGGGTTGCTGAGATAAAGTTCCTGAAACTAGTTAGTGACTTGGCTGGGGCATAAGCCCCCCCCTTACAGAAGAAGAAAACGGAAAACCCCCTTTTGCTCCGCCCTTTACCTACATTCACCTGCAAGAAAGTTATGTTTAGCGCTCTTCACATAGGAGCGGCCCACAATACGAGTGACCAATGTCTGCTGATCCTCTTCCGCTTGTGTTGAGCTGTTGCAGTTCCTTGGCGAATTCCTCCCCCGCGTGACAGGTTTGAGAAGCTGACGTCTGCGTCCCTTTGGCTGTCCACCTGTTACGGTTGTTGCGGCGTGGGCACTCCCCAAGTCAAGGACCCGGCCATACATAAATGGAAAAGACATACAACAACCATTAGTGTTATCTGGCCTCCTGTGATAACTACAGTACACATGCCTGTATTACATTGCCCTCACATGCTAGGTCTTAGCCAAGACTAGTGCCAGATGCATATCCGGTAACACTTCCAACTGCCAGCGTTTCACCCAGCATCGGTCTGTGTCCCATGCGGGATGTGAATTAGTGTTAGGGATAGGGTGCCCAGCAATATGACCTTCAATAACTTGGACACAGTGCGAAGTGGGGTGACACAGCGCATTCATGGTTACCGATAATTACGCCGCAGCACGTGCAGGAATCTATTGATAAACCGAAGCCCCTATGACTCTTCCTAAGATCGTCCCAGAGATTCAAAACAGGCCCCTACTAAGGGAACTAATCCTATCCTTGCACCTGCAAAATGCGTGGGATATAGGCAAGCGTTTCCTAATGGCATAGCCTCGCTTGCCTACCCCTGCCTTCACTTACCATGTCCATTATGGAAAGCGGCTCCCGTACATGGTACTCTCAGCAACAGTTAGGAGGCCCGAGCGCGGGGCACGACCAGTGTGGGGGAGCGTCCAGGCGACAATGGGCCACCTGAGCGCTCCCCCCTCCTTTAACCTAGGGTCGCGGGGAGGGGGTGGCATGCCCCCTCCCCCCGCCCCCCAGCCGCCCGCCCCCCGACCCGGAAGCCTGCGCAACACCTTCCGGGTCAGGGGTCGGGCGCCAGCCAACCGGTGGTGCGGCACGCACCCCCGCGTCATCACTGGACGCCGGGAGGTCACGCCCCACCACCGGGAGACAAGGGGAGAGGGGGGTCGCCGCGCCGCCATGCGGGCGGGGGGGGCGAGGGCCCCCCCTTTTCAGATTGGTCTGAGCGTGGTAGTTCAGCGCTCAGCCAGGGAAGAGGGGCCCGGGCATGTTCTCCATGCAGGCTGTAATGCAGCCTGCATGAAGAACATGCAAAGTGCATTCATGCCCACTTTACAGAGTGCACATCCACGACTCCTCCCCGACATCAGGGGAGCCAAGCCCTGCCCCGCCCTAGCCTTTACCATATAAAAAAATTAAATGATAATAATTCAGTTATTGAGCGCGGGGCACGACCAGTGTGGGGGAGCGTCCAGGCGACAAGGGGCCACCTGAGCGCTCCCCCCTCCTTTAACCTAGGGTCGCGGGGAGGGGGCGGCACGCCCCCTCCCCCCGCCCCCCAGCCGCCCGCCCCCCCCGACCCGGAAGCCTGCGCAACGCCTTCCGGGTCAGGGGTCGGGCGCCAGCCAACCGGTGGTGCGGCACGCACCCCCGCGTCATCACTGGACGCCGGGAGGTCACGCCCCACCACCGGGAGACAAGGGGAGAGGGGGGGCGCCGCGCCGCCATGCGGGCGGGGGGGCCGAGGGCCCCCTTTTCAGATTGGTCTGAGCGTGGTAGTTCAGCGCTCAGCCAGGGAATAGGGGCCCGGGCATGTTCTCCATGCAGGCTGTAATGCAGCCTGCATGGAGAACATGCAAAGTGCATTCATGCCCACTTTACAGAGTGCACATCCACTACTCCTCACCCGCATTCAGGGGAGCCAAGCCCTGCCCCGCCCTAGCCTTTACCATATAAAAAAATTAAATGATAATAATTCAGTTATTATCATTTACACTGCTCCGTGAGAAGGGGGGGTGATGCTCCTCCGCCTTAGCGTAGGAGCCGCCACTGGTTATAGACCCTGTGGTGTATCCCCTTTGTAACTAGGGCATAATACCCCCATGTGAATCTGTTGGCCTGTGCTGTGAATCGACGCAAGTGCTCATATGCTACACTCTTTCTTGAATGAATGTACAAAGCATGTTGAGTAACAGGAGAGAGGTTGTCTCTCTCTCTTGCAAGAGGTTAGGGGGTCTATTACGATGGCGCCTTCAGAGCACGGGACCGACCACCGATGTTGCGGTGGTCCCCCCATTCAAATTAGGATGCACCCGCCACACTGCAACCAGCATTTTTTACATTGTGGTGGGCAGTGCTGTAAGCAGCACCTGACGCAATGTAAAAAATGCATGTTGTGCATTTGCATGCACATGGTGACAGACACCGCACGGTGCCTGCCACCTTGTGCATGCAAATGCAGGGGGATACCATAGGTACCCCTCATGTGCACCCCCACCCCCCCAACACCCTGGGGGCCCACACCGGGCCCCCATAAGCAGGAACCGCCCGCCTTTCCATGGCAGCGTTGGGCTGGTCTCCGCGTGCATCATAATATGGATGGTGGTGTCTTGCAGACACCGCCACCATATTATGCCCCTCTTCCGCCCAGTCGACTAGTTGACCGGTGGAAATCCGGCAGGCGGTCTTTCCGTCCGCAGCGGACCCCCCAGCCATACTAATATGACAGGGGGTCAATCAGGCATAGATGGCGGGTGGATCGCCCCCACCGGGCCAGCGGTGGCGACCGCCGGCCCGGCGGGGGCGATCTGCCCGCCATCCTAATGGGCCCCTAAGTGATTTGAACTCTTTTACCTGGATTAATGCTGTGCTCCAGTGACAATGAATTACCAGAGATTAGTGACACATACTAGATACTATATTCATTTTATCTTAAAATGATAGTGCCTCTGCTCTATCCTCTATCTTTAAGCACCTGGCAGGGAGGACCGAGGCGTACCAAAATATAAAAACTATCACAAGTTCAGACTAATACCTCACCCATACCATCATTTCAGTGTATATCATTCTATATAGTTATGATCTTTAAGACCGGTGTACAACTTCTTAGTCCCCTGTAATTTATCAGGTATGGATTGACACTACTCTTGCATTCAATTCCTTTGGATTTCTAATTCAATAACAGATACTCCTTAGGCTTGAGTAATTCAACAATTTTTATTACATTAAAGGTTTCTGAATACTTATTGCAATCTGTTTCACCTGTGCTAGGAAAGCGAAAGGTCCTATGCATGGCTCAGGTAAGCGTGCAACCATGCCCTGCAGACATCATAGCATGCTGCATCTTTTCGACCTTCATCTCAGTACATAGGACAATCACACGTTTTCAATGGAAGCAATTTCGTAACCTGTTGGACACTGCATTCCAGAGGACCCCAGCATGGGTTCCCTCTTTTTCGAGTCTGGTTGCGGAGGACACACAGTTGTGATAGCAACATGATTCTAGAAATGAGGCAGACCTTTTGAGCTGTTGTCTGTTAGGGACAGTGGCCTATCGTTCTAGTCAGTGTTTTTAAATTGTGTCTGCCAGTTCCCTGAAAGTGGAGCCTTCACCCAGCTATGTTTTACAACTGTGTCACATTTTAATGTATTACCTGTGTGTAGAGGGTGCATGTGGAGAGTGTATGACAAGTGGCTGTGGCCACACTGATTTGATTTTGTATTAACCGCACTTTATTGGCACGTAAGATAGGGGGCTGGAGGCAGAGACCACAAAGCAGATATAGATTGTAGAGTTTGACCATCCCCTCCCACCCCCGAACATTCAAGGTGTCTTAGCAGTGAGTCAGACAGAGAAGAGGAGAAGGAGGGTTACTTTGAATTATGGAGTTTCCCCACCCTTTCCTGGCCCATAGTTGGCTGGAAAGACCATCCCATAAAGGGCTAAAGGTAGATGGGACAATCTCCCTGGCCTTTGTGCTCTAATTTTGCGTTGCTCCCAAGATGAAACCTCCAGATCCGCCCCACATTACTGCTCACAGTTTTTGACAAAGACTTTAGCTTGACCAGTCTGCATCAAATAAGCGAAAAGGCAGAACTGCTCAAAATTGGAATCAGAAGAGACAGTTGGAATACAAAACGGCCATCTTCAATTTTGATATCAAAATGGCACCTAATCTTCCAGCTAGTATGCCAAGATTTTTATTTCTAAAGTTAGGGTCCCCACACAAGTGGAACAAGAAACGTCTTACGCAATAGGCTTGAGATATGAACCACAAACTCATCATGCCAGGTTAAGGGCTAGTAACCTGGAGACCACCGCTTGAACTACCAGTAGAAGCTGCCCAAACTCGGCTTTTAGGGTGAGAGCTGACCCGTTGCTCAGGAGGGACATTGGAGGTGTTATTGCACAAGAGACATTCAAGAAGTGAGGCCACAAAGGAGATGAAGTGGAATGAGGTGAAAGAATTCTTTGTACTTGGGAGATATTTGTGCTACTCTATAGGGTATAAAAAACAGGAGCCTTTAAGCTTCCGCTACAGAATGGCCTGGCTGCATACGACAATACATAGAGGGTACCTGGGAACTTAAGTTGAGAATCATATTCCCCAACAACTCTCAAGCACCATGAAGATATGCAATGCCGCAAGAATTCACCTGACTTCCGCAAAGACGTAGGGTGCTGAAAAAAAGCAGACCACCATTTCTAGTCTACACCAGAGACAAGACACAGTCCTGTAATGAAGAGAACGACCAGAAAATAAGTATTGACTGAGGTGGGCACCCAGCTATTTTTCTGAAGTTAGTTTGTGTCTGAGTTCAAGGACAATTCTCAAACTACATGGCCCACTGAGGTGCGAGCGCATCATTTAATCATCTCCCTCCTGAGTGGTGCTGATGCTGGCATTGCTTACCTTATATTTGTGCAGCACCACAGATACCGTCCAGACACCAGCCATTTGAAATGGGATCATCCAGCCACTCCCAAGCATCAGGGGTCTGCAAAGCACACCTACAAGCATCATGGTTTCACCAGGGATGCTAAGACGCACAAGCACAGCATGTGCCAATTTGATTACACAACACAAAAGGTATTGCAAAGGATGACGCATTTGGGCGCTAACAAGACCCAAATTCTTTTTTGAGAACAGAGTGACGGGCATTGGTCCAACTACACCAATCACCCATTAAATCCTGTGAAGCTTAACCAGAGGTAATCCCAGAGACTGTGATACAACAACATACATTACCTTTGAGGTTAAGTTTTTGATGGGTAATAGTGCACTCCATTGTAATTTGTTAATTTTGAACCATTTATCTGTACTATTACATTGTTTGTGATTTATGCTCAAATGTTTTTTTTCAAAAGTCTAAGAGCTGGCTGGGAATTATTTTATTAACTCATGTTAGTGTTTTTTTTTCAGTTCTAAGTCTCTAACTACTCACCACCTCCCTGAGTAAGTTTGGACTAATCGCCCGCACTGTACTTAGGGGCAAATGCTTATGGGATGTACTTGGTGCTCAATTATGGGTCCAACAGTAAGGATATGTACCAGGACTCTAATGGTAAACAACTCTAGACGATACAGCCAGACCTTGGAAACGCCTGACTGCACTGGGCCTACCTCTGAAAGTTCCTACATCATGTCAACTTCACACACAGGTTAATGCAGGATACATTTTCTTTTAGCCCTGTGGAAATTCCAGATTCCTGTGTTTTAAAAAAAGAATGTAACACTGAGTTTTCTGAAGGGTGAATTTATATTCAGCCCTGCAGTCCTGTTGAAAGAACTGTAAACCTTGGTTATAAGCATTCCAGCATAGTTCCCCATAGTAGCTTTGTACACCTGGTACCAAAAAATGCTACATTTTCATGAAGCATTGCAACAATATAAGAAGACCTTGCATAAAACTATCATTAACACACTTACTTTTAGAACCCTGACGAGCATTCATCTTTAGTAAATACACCACTCTCTAGCAGCCAGGGCTGGACTAGAAACCAAAATCAACCCCACAGTGCAGGAGGTCGTGAAAGCAGCCACCTAACCTGCATCCTATTAGGGAAAGGCCATAGTCGTGTAATGTTCACTCTAGCCCTGCTTTAAGCTTGTCTTAGTTTCCAGGGTTTGAACTAGTGAAGTCAGTCAATTTGCTACAAATCTTTAATGAGGGGATTTATAGCTTACACAAGGTCATTATAAGTGCAGCCTACGTTAATCATAATAAAGAACATATTTCTTTCTGTATCCTTGAGGCAAATGAGAAACTTTCTTCTTAGTGGTAGCTTCTTAATTTAACCTGCAGCAATTAAGGATAACCTTTCCACGAGGTTTGCTTTGACATCCACTATGAGCAACCAGCCGTCAGCTTCTTTGTCTGTCATTGCCACTTAAGCTAACTCCTGACTACTCACCTTTAGTCCTATTCCTTCAGGGACCATCTCTCAAAAATGGGTTGCCTCATCTGCATCGTGTTTTGAATTCAGAATCCTGGAACCCCTCTCATGTTAGTCATGAGGGGGTCCTGTTTAGGGTTTTTAATTGGAGAACTACACTGGTATTTACACGAAAGAAGGCCATTAGGCCCTCTCTATCAGTGGCCTGGTAAATTGGCTGGATTTCCTCCTGTCCCATAGTTACAAATGCCGGGTGTACTAGTAGCTTCAGGGAAGAGAAAATCCAGCTCATTACAAGTTTGACCCCAAAGAGCCACTATGAAATGAGGGCATTACCAGGGAATTTATATTTTCATCTGGTTCTCATTTTCCACCATACGTTCATCAGGTAAAACCTAAGGGTGAAAGTAAAGATGTCTACGATGTTCGCTTGGATGTCATTACGTCCAATGAGGCCAGTAACTACTATTACTGGTCCCACTAGAATTAAGAGACTATTCATGAGGACCTTGGAAGGGACCTGATGTACTATCTCATTGCTTTTTTACTTCCAGATTCTTTCTCTCTCTCAACTTTCAGTCAATACCTTTCTCAAGGTTCTTTAATGGTGTCTGCTTCACTGACTGATCCTAGAATGCTCCCTGATGAGAGCATTCATACGACCTACAATCTCATGCGGTACAGATCCAGACAAAAAGCTTAAATATGGCATAACAATCAGAGATGAGTTGAAAAAAGTACTCCAAGCAAAATAAAGTAACACTTTGAGCTGTATCTTAATTTTACTTGTGTGAAGTACTTTACATATACAAAAACACTGACTTTTAACTTCTAGGTATTACCATTAAAAAAGCTCTTCCTCATTTATTATTAAAAATGGGGCCTTGACACCTTTTCTGCAGTACCAAATTTGGCATCCCTCCAATCAAATGCTGGGAAGTGCCATTCGAGACGGGTTTTCAGTTCATAGATATAACATTACTGTTAAGATTTTGAAAGAAGAGAAAATACATTTAGGGTTGTTGCACTCACAGCAAAACCTATTTAAGGCCAGCGCGTCACAAAAGCAATCCATTATAATGTGTTACTTCTCCCTGTGCCAAATTTGAGTTGGTGAAAAGTGTGTGTGGTTCTTCAATGAAATCAAATCAAATTGTGAATTTAGGAGCACCGGTTGTTTACAGAGCTACAAAATATGCTCTTGCTATTTAACACAAAAAGCTATTAAATATATGGTTAATGAAAACATAAATATTTCAATATAACCCTATTGCCCGCTGCTGTGTACTCCATTGTCTTCAATAGAGCTCTCAACATACCAATGTTTAATGAAAGTTAAAGTTAACACACTTGTAGGCTGCACACATAAAAGCCTCAAGGGTACTCAAAACACATAGCTAAGGTGCCTTTTTATAGAACACATGACAGCACAAAAAAAGTACCTTAACTAATCCTGAACAATGCAAGAAGAAGTTATATAATGGTGGTGGATATTCAAATATGCTAATGGTTTTGATCAGCGCTTTTCATGTTTTTCAAAGGCACCCTGCAATGTGCATTTCTGTAGCTTTCAGAAATGTTTAAAGTGTATTCATCTGCACACATTGTACTTTCAACTTAAACGTTAAGTATGTATTGAATGACAGTGTATAAGTAGAGTTATATTACACGTGATACGGACATAGCCTGTCTAAAATGCATTCTATCAACTGTGCGTTATAATGGTGTTGGCTAGTACCCCTGGATATCTACGAGCCCAGTACATTTAAAAAAAACTAATGACCCTGGGGAATCCAGGATGGTGTTACTTGCATGGATCCCACCACTATTTCTTAATCAGAAAACAAACAAAGAATTACACACCTTGGGTGAAATCACAGAATTCAGCAAGTAATGACAAATGCTGTAGTATCCATCCTTACCACACTTCTCACTATAAAAACAGTGGGGCATATTATCAAGGGATTTATCTCCGCTTTTTTCGCTTTAAAAGCCAAGAAAGCGGAGATAAAATGATCTCCCTATTACCTAGCTGTCGCTAACACCAGTTAGCGACAGCTAGTAGGAGATAGCGACCATCTTGGGCCCCGCTTTGCATGTCAGAGAAATTTATCACTAATGACATGCAAAGTGGGCGTGCCAAGATGTTAGGGACTGGAAACAGTCGCTAACAGCCTATCTCCTATTACCAACTTTTGGAGATATTCGCGCTAAGCGCAAATATCTCCAAAAGCTAACACCTGCCCAGAGCAGTTCTTAGCCATGTTATCCAATGGGAGGTGGATAACATGGCTAAGAGCATTTGCTTGGTAATGCATGAATATCGCTGACTTTTCAGCGATATTCATGCATTTCGGCCGATTTTTATCGCTTAGGAGATAAACCTTGATAATATCAAGACTCCTAAGCGATAAAAATCGTCGCTACATGGCGATAAAATTATAGCCGCTAAGCCAACATAGCGATAATTATCGCTAGTTGTTGGTAATATGCCCCAGTATCCTACTGGTGTGGGTGGGTCTATCGTCAGGGACAGAAAAAGCCTAAAACACACATCTTGGAAACATCACGATTTTTGTTTCAATGGTTCTAGAATGTGTGGGAAGTAACAAAAGCCTTCCACCCAGCTTTCCAAGAAACCACCCAATAAAAACCATACCTCACTTGTATGGGTGTACAACTGTCCAAAATGGCAACTCAAAAGGAAAAGTAAAGGATTTTGTTTCGAGTTTAAATTGATTCTTAGCATGTAAGTAGATGTGGTATTTTGGCTACGACCTATGGAAACATAACAGCCCTGGACATTTGTGAAAAGTACGCACATTCATAATCCAAGGTAGTGTGGCTTGAGTGAAAATATCGTAACTATGCCAATAAAAAATGTCCTCTCACTTTCCAAAAAGAATGGCTGCAGTATTTCGGCCCTGGGTCAGCAATCAGTCACATACCCCTTCCTACAAATCCCTCACTTGTCTGAAAAAAAGATCCCCGGGGAATACAGGGTGGCGTGGCTTACACGGATACAATTAAGTTTTCTTACCCAGAATGCCCTGGAATTGCAAATTACTTGTGAAGAAGCCTAATTTTCCTCTAACGTATTTGACAGAAAACTCCAGAACTTGCAGTCTACAGCAAAGGCCTCACCATCCTGCATTCACACCCTTTTAATGAAATAGCTCTGCAAAATTGTGGGTGGGCGTATCAAAATAGTTAGGAATTGGTCAAAACTGTCACCAGGTGAAGTAAATACTGGGTCACTGTTATCTTCACATGGTTACAAATCAGGCCCACTCGCAGACAAACTTAACCATTTTGACCTAGTTAAAGGGTTATTTATTTATTTAAGGTTTTGGTAAATCGCTATGTACAATCCCAATGTGCAGCTGAGTATATAGAACTTAGACACATAGGAATAGCTTAATGAGAGGAAGAGATAGTAAATGATATAGGAACTTGAAAATATAGAGAGATTTACATATTCAAAACATAACCAATGACACTATTTTCCTAAATTTTACAGTTTTCACAGTTATCGGAGGACATTCTCTGGCATGTGTTACGACTGCATTGAGAGAGTAATGAATAATAAATGTGTAACAGATTGACAAGGAGGAGTACATGCAATCACATCTGGACATGAGTGACCATAGTGAAAGCTGCAAAAAAACAAAAGAACACCTATTTACAGTTGAATATGAAGAGTGAGCACGGACATAATTATAAGTGTATTTTCTGGTCTTGCTTGGCCAAATCGAGCACCAAAGCGTTGGGGTGGGGTAATGAACTTGATAGTGTCTGAAAAACTAACATTAACTGTGTCTGAAAATGGTGCCCGTTAGCTGTTAGATTAGAACCCAAAAGATTTTAGATTTCAGGATTGAGAAGGATACTGGAGTCATAGGTTATTGCAAAGGCAGTGGATGTTGGGCTAGTCTCACAGGTCAGTGCATGTGATAGAGCGCACAGGTCACCCGACTATATTTTTACCATATGCACACTGGGCCCATAAATTCAATTCACCATATTTATTAATCGGGTAAGCTTACACTCTACTACCAGTAACCCAGTTCCTTCCAATTTATTTCCAATGTACCCGACTTACCACTCCACTGCTACGGGTACCTAATGACCTCAATGGATCAGGGAGCTAGCTGTAAAAGAAAGGCAGACACCAAAATACATATACTATTTACTCTATTTGCATTCATATAATAACCACAGACTCAGAAAGTTTTAAAACCTTTATCTAGAGTTGATCGGATTCAGAAAGCATGAGGTTCACAGCAAGCAAACTGTCAATAACTAAGATTATAAAGAGCACATATCCATATAGGAAGAAAATAAGACCAACCATTTATGAGTCTAAAGGGAAGGTAAGAACAGGGAACATGCTAGTAAGAATTTTCAGGACTTTAGACTTGACGTGGAATAACTAAAGGACGGGGAAAAATAAGGCACATGCTAGAATGTCACAGTTTGTATTCCCCTCAAAGTGGGCAAAGCACGAGAATTATAGTCAGTTTATGAAAACTCGAAGGTAACATGTAACTATAGGGAAGGTAAAATGGAACACGCTAAGATTCCAGAGCAATCACGTTACTTAGGCTAAAGGAAGGTAAAGAAAAGGAACATCTATATTGCATGAACTATACGTCACAATTTCTCTTATAGGAGGGGAAGAATGGAACATGCTACTATAACAACTATCATATAGGACTTTATCATTTGTCAACCAAAAGAGGAAGTATGGAAAAAATCAATATGCAAGAACGTCTTTATTAAAGCAAAGGAAAAGAATGAAGGATGCAGAATAGATTCCCCCAGCGCTATATTTACCTAGAACGGTGTGAAGACCAACCCTGGCCACGGGTCAGTTTAGGACAGGAGAAACCCAAGGAAGAAATGGTCGCCAGTAGGCCAACAGGTGCAAAATGGAACCCCAGGACACGAATCCAGATTAGGATCAGGACAGGACCACCAAGGTAAGACCAGCACCCGCAGTTCAGCTGAAACGCCTGTGCTACACCCTCTCTGCAGTTATTGGTCAAAACCCTGATTGGGTTATCGAATTTCCCCAGCAAAGTGCTCCGCCAGCACTTAAGGTTCTCACACCCCAATTGAGTCTCAGGAAATTACGGACAGAGTGCTCCGCAGCTCTCTGTATCAGTCACCTATTGAGTGCGTTGGGTCAGTGACAGGTCAGCTTTTCGGACAAGTCGGACGAATTCTCTAGCTAAACCTAGGCTAGTTATACTATTTTCGGGTCAGTGTACCACCCCCCAAATGTTGCAAGTGTAAGAATCCCCAATTTCGATTGGTCCACAAGTAGGACAGGTCAACACACCAACCAGGATTTGACTTTTACAAGCCCCAATTTACATATTTTGGGACTGCCTATTGAATTTGGGGTTCCCATGACATAGGTCTCTACCTAACAATGGTGCACACAGATTTTATTACAATTGTTTCAAATGCAGTACATCTCGGCTTCGTCCTGCTGGGTCACAGGTCAGTTCTCATGAGCATCTTGACTGTGGCTGCCAGCTGGCTAGGTTCCACTGGTACAAGGTTTTCTTCCCTCTGCCAGGGTGACATGCGCAGTAGGGACTTCTAAGATGGAATTTAAAACACCTCCCAGGCCCAAAAGATTCGCCACATGAAAAGTAAAGGAAAACAATTTAGAACATAGAAATAAATGAATACACTGCATACCAGGAATCCCTATATGACTCCCCTTACTTTATATTAACTATAGCATTAAGATTAGTGCAAGACGAACAGCATTGCATAGGCTGCAGGGCAAGCTTCGGCATGTGAGAACACAAAGCAGCCATTTTAAAGCTAGTGCGCAAGCGCAAAGATTTCCCACCAGAACTGCGGGTACGTCCGTCACGTGAGTGTGACCAACGCATGCGCAGAAGAAATTCCCGCTAAGCAGCAGCCATTTTAGAGGCAAGCTTATTACGGTTAGTAAACACATATGCAAGCATCACTTGGACACCCCAAATTCAGAATAAAAGGGAAAATTAGTGAGACAAACAGATTGATTTAGTTCATTTAAGGTTATTCGAGGTTCTTGAATACGAGCAAGGCGCTTTACGTGCGAATCCTTGCTCCTTCAATCCCCTCTTTGATGATATTTTATATCATCACAAATTCATGGAACCAGATGCCAACTTCTCAATTTTTTCCCAAGTTCAATCTCTTCAAACATTCTGTTCAGTTTCTATTTAGTTTCTTTATTAGGGTGAGAATTTTTCACCCTTTTATAAATCTGATTATTCAGTTCCTCTAATTCAAGTTCATCCACATTTCTCTTTACACCTCTCTTGTTCACAGTGTATTTCTTTTGGTGCTTTCGACATTTACAACAAATGAATATGATGAATACTACTAAGCCTATTCCTGCAATTGGCATCAGTACTTTAATCAAAAAACTTTTACCTAAGTTAGCAAACCAATGACCTACAGCGGAGAGACCATCAGTAAGTCGCTTCCAGGCACTGTCAACCTCAAGTGGTTTGAGCTCTTTTCCCAAATTTGTAATGTTCCTCACATACCCTTTGATTTCTACACTTTTATCAGGTATGTAGGTGCAACAATGTTGTGCTTTCAGCATTCTGCAGACTCCGCCCTTTTTTGCCAATAGGGTGTCAAGAGCAAGCCTGTTCTGTAAAACCATTGATCTGACCGCAACCATTTCGGTATTGACCATCAGGAAACCTCCAGCAGTGTCAGTAGATAACCGATCCACTACTGTTGACAATTTGCAAATTCTGTGTGTGTTCAGAACCACTCCCACTGTAGGTATCAGTGCACTAAAAATATCTCCTACAATTTCACCAGCACTTTCTCTTTTAGTACGCGCTAATTCATTAGTTTTTTCAGTGCTTCCAGTGATTTTCCCCACATGGTATATCTTTGGGAAGACAATACCAAAATAACAACTCCCGTACCAATGATCGGGCAATTTGAAATAAGCCTTATTCCCACAAATAAAATAAATTCCAGGAAACACAGGCTCTGTCCCATCTTTGAAACACCAACCTCCAATTACCTTGTAATTATGTTCGCATTCACTGGAACCAATGAAAATATTGTTATAATAACTAGTTTTCTCTCTTTTAAGACAAAGTTTCCCCTTCTTCTCAAAATCCAGAAGCATCGCAGCATTAGCTCCACCATTTGAGGTGCTCCCTATACTCTCTGCCCATTTAGGAACTTTCTGGTTCTTGTCTTTTGCTTTCTTTTGGAAAATTTCTCTTCTCTTTTCTACCATATCCAGAAATTCTTTTTCTTTTTCATGTAAAGAACAGGTCAGGTTATTTTTATGTGCATCATCTATATCTATTTTTCCTACAGTTAGAAAATAATCACTCATGTATTTAGCTACATCTCTAGTTGTATGTACAGGGTTCGGGTTTCTTCGAACAGGAAGTTCAGAAAATGTCACTTCAGAGTTTGAATAGTAGTACTGTAAAGGTCCTCTTTTATAAAATAAACTAGTTAGTATACTACAGGAGATTCCATAGGTTAAGGGCAAGTGGTGGTAAGTCACACCTTCAGCTACTGAAGTGGGTAACTTCATGCAGACATAACAGTAATCTATTTCCATAGTTTCTACATAATGTACTAACAGGTTCGCAAAAATGTTTAAATGAGTCTTGTTCTTAATTTTGTTAAAGTGTAATCCCTCCTCATCTGGTGCTTCTAAATCTATGCTTGTTTGTTTCAGGCTAAACGGTTTGTCCAATGCGTCTGTTCTTCGTGGTGTAATTCTAGTGTGTGATTCTACAGTGTCGTCAGGTATACTGGGTTTTTGTTCTTGTCAGTAAAATTACAACAGAATGTGGAACATACACAGTTACTGGATGTCCCATAACAATGGACTCACTCTGTTCAAGACTCATGCATGTTGCAGCTACAGCTTTCAGACATCCAGGTAATCCAGCTGCTACTGGGTCCAATGTGGAAGAAAAGTATGCCACTGGACGTCGAGTCAAACCATGAATTTGAGTTAGGACTGAAAGTGCACAATTGTCTCGTGTGTCACAGAACAGTGCAAAATCTTTTGAATAATCAGGCATTCCTAAAGCAGGAGCAGAACACAGACATTCTCGTAATTTTGTAAAAGCTGTTATGCTTTCGTCATCCCACTCTACTGGGTCACTTGCTCCTTTCTTTGTCATTTTTATCAATGGTTTTGCTAAGACTGCAAATCCCACAATCCACTGTCTACAATACCCTACAACTCCCAGGAACATTCTAATTTCCTTCTGGGTATTTGGTAGTTCCATGTTTCGAATTATCCTGATTCTTTTTGTGGTGACTTTCCTGACACCTCTCTCTATCTGGTGCCCCAGATATTTAACAGATGTGGTACAGAATTGCAGCTTTTCGGGTGACACTTTATGTCCTCCTTCACCTAAATGGTTCAGCAAGGCAATTGTGTCAGTGACACAGTCTTTTCGACTTTTAGACGCCACCAAGAAGTCGTCTATGTATTGCACCAAAACTGATTTTCCGGGCAATATTAGGGCTTCAAGGCACTTTTTCAGAATCTGATTAAAAATTGAGGGGCTTTCTGTGTACCCCTGAGGGAAGCGATTCCAGACGTACACGTGACTGTCGAACTCAAATGAGAAAAGAAATTTGCTGTCTGGATGCAATGGAATTGAAAAGAATGCATGACATAAGTCAATGACTGTAAACCATCCAGCATTCCATGGAATTTGGTATAGAATCACTGCAGGGTTTGGCACAACAGGACAACAAGGAACCACAATTTTGTTAACCTTGCGCAGGTCCTGTACTACCCTGTACTTCCCAATAGGTTTCTTGATTCCAATTATGGGCGAATTACATGGGCTGCTCATCACTTCTTGTATCATTTTTGCTTCTAACAATCTTTTTATTTCAATGGCAACTCCTGCTTTTACTTCTGCACTCATTTTGTACTGTTTAATATTTGGGTATACTGCATTTTCTTTTATGGCTATTTTAATTGGGTCAACATTTTCCATTAATCCTACATCTTTTCCAGTAAAATCCCATACTTCTGGTTTCACTGTTTCTTGAAGCTCTTCAGGTAAGTCCGGCATTGTCAGTCTTTTAATTTCTGAGTCGGGTCTTGCTAACATTAACTTGTAAATTCCGTCTTCGTCCGAGGACTGAATTTCGATGCCATTTGGTGTGCAAAAGATAGTACAATTCATTTTACACAACAAATCTCGTCCTAGCAGGTTTACGGGACTGGAATCACAGACAACAAACCTATGCATTTCCTTAAAATTCCCAATTTTAATCTCCATAGGTTTTGTAACTGGGGTACTAATTAGCTGATTAGAAACAGCCACTTCTTGGATTGTTTCTCCCGAGAGGGGTAGGTTTGGAACGTCTGCTGTTCTCACAGTAGAACGGGTAGCACCAGTGTCCAACAGAAAGGTGACGTTATTTCCTTCAACCTTTCCTTCAATGTATGGCCCTGACTGGTCCACCGGCAAGGAGGCGCCAAGCACGCACTCCTCGTCCTCCCCCCTCAGGCACCGTCAGTAGGTGTCATCACAGAGAAACATGTCAGAAATTGTGAGGTTGCAACATTCTTATTCTCCCTTACTTCCCATACTTCGGTGTCTTCACACTGTTGTGCTTTGCTCCTATAATTTTGTCTAGGTGCACGAGGCAACTGATTCTGCTTTACCTGTTGCTGGGTCTTTCGTGATTTCTCATTCTGCGTCTGTGGATTTAAATCATTTATTTGCACATTAACATTCTGTATATGTGGACACTCGTCTCTCCAGTGCCCTATCTGTCCGCACCCGTTACAGGGGAACTTCTTTTTGGCCTCCTCCCGGCTCATCTTTACTTTGGGCTTTCCCCCACCCCAGAGGCCCTGATTCTGATTACTGGTCAATTTATTTAACTGCTGTTCCTGTTGTTCCGCCAACTTTACCTGTGCCCACATGACTTATTCTTTTAATGCTTTTCGTTTATCTGCCACCTCATCCTCACAATATTTAGCATACTTCAGGACCTTATCAATTGGTTTAGACTGCCAACAGATTTTATTGTCTTTGATCCATTGTGAAATCTCAGGTCTTAACCCTAGCACAAATCTATAAATGAAGTGGGTCATGTCCTTCATTTCAATGTTGTCTAATCCGCTGTACGTTTTGAACACCTGTAACAGTCGTTCATAATAGGAATGCACAGTTTCATCTCTATTCTGGGTAGTTCTATCTATTCGGGTCCAATTAGTTTCTTTTGCAGGCACCTTTCCTTTGAGATGCAACATTACCTGGTTGTATTTCTTCATTACATCTGCTGAAGGTGCCCCTGTATTTGGATCTCTCGGATATTCCTCACTAGGCCAATCAATAGCAATTTTACATTCCGTCCACAAATCTACGGGAACTACAATGTCAAAGAACCCATCTAAATCTTTCCAGAGACACCTCTGGACCTTCACAAATCTTTCTACCTGTCTGTACCAATCTAAAGGTTTTTCTAGTAATTTTGGAAAGTCATTGGTAAAGGACACAATATCCTGTCGGGACCATGGAACATGTACATACTTTCCACCTGGCACTTCTCTCATGGGATAAAATTTCTCTGCCTTATCAGCTTCTTTTAAGACATACTCGGAAGCCATCTGTTTTGATCTAATCTCCTCCTTTTTCTTTGCCCACGTGGCTTTCCATTTTTTTAATTCGCCCCATTTTTGCAACAGGTTTAGTAATTCTCTGATCTGTACCTTTTTCCCTGGCACATTCATGTTTTCTAAGTCTCTGTCTGAGTAATATGCTCTGTAGGGTTTTTGCAATACTTTAGATTTACCAATATCTATTCCCATACTAGCCGCGGTGTCCATTAATTTCTCATGGAACACTCTGGTATTACGGGTGATACTTTTGCAAATAAACAGCAATTCTTCCTCAGTAAAGGTATTCAGTCTGTCTAACCCCACATTTCCAGCCATCAATTCTTCCAATTCTATTCTTAGTTTGTAAATATCTAATGGTTTCCACTGAGGATTTTGTTTCTCTAATTCTCGACTCCATCTCTCAATTTCTTCAGGAGTCACTACTGTGGCACTTCTTGTACCAGAAGCTGACTCAATCTGCACCGCTCCTGAATTGAAAGGAGTGTTCTTCCTCTGTGAACCCCCTTCTGCTTCCCTTATCGGTAAATCCATCAAGGAAACCACAGATTCACATTCACTTGCCTGATCATCTACAATTAAGGGCTCTTTTCTCGGCTGTACTACAGATGGGGTAATCATAGGAGTCTTCGGGCTATTCTGCTTATCCCCGTACAAAGGAACAACTGGTCCAATAGTTACTGGAATTGTCAAGGCTTCAGGACTTGTATTTAGTTGGGAGATTTTCTGAATTAATTATGTTCTTTGTTTAGCTAGAGCCTCTCGGTCTCTCTCCAGCAGTACCCCAATCCAGGCTTGTCTCATGCACTATTTGCGGAGTTAGGGTAGGAATATAATTCGGGGCAGTTGGATGTGTCATACTTGGTCCTTCACCATAGTTAGGTTTTAGGAATGGATTCCCTGTGCTTAAAGGTCTTGGCTCCTCCTGATAAGGAGGTATTAGACAGGCGTCTCTCGCACTTACTGGTCTTGATCCTTCATTATAAGGAGGTGGATTCTTCATTAACAATTCCTCCAAATAATCATCATCTGAATCCCCACCGATCATCAAATGCCTTGTCTTTTCTGTCCTTTTCCCTCTCAGGGGCTCTTCTAGTGCTATTACAGGGTACAGTCCTTCTACTATCATGTTCTGTCTCCACTCTTTCATTCTTTTTTCTTGGGTCTCTTTATTTACTTTTGGATACCATTTAGTCAACCCCTTGTCCATTCTGGGTCTCTCCCACTCAAAAGCCTCTATCTCCCATTCTTCTAAGGCCTCATATTGCGTTAGTCTGGGTCTGGGATGTAAATCATTCATTCTGGTTCTTAAATTGAACAGAATCCTACTATTAAATGTACCATCTAACGGAAATGCCAAAATCCCGTCATTTTTAGTATATTCCACCCAGCCCCTGTCAAACATCATAAATGATGCGGGAGTATTAGGTGGTGGAATGACAACTCCTTCTCTAGTTTTGATAGGCTTGTCTTTCTTGAAATAATTTTTCACTTTGCTTACTAAGGTCATTTTCCTCTTATTTCCATACATAACGCTTTTACGACCTTTCCACTTATCTTTTCCGAAACCTATATATTTTGGATCAGGTCTAGTCTCTGGATTAGACGGATGCCGCATATACTTTTTCCACAAGCGACTTTGTTTACAAAATCACTTCAAATCGAAAAGCATTTTTTATTTTTCTGCAACCAATCAAATGCGTGATTTCAAAATAATTCAACCAATGGGTGCGCGGCGTTTCTCGTAAACGAGTTCTCACGCTCCCGTGCTCACCCCTCCTTTACAATTTCGCCTCAGCTACACGCCCGCTGTCTCAACCAATATCAGCGCGGCACTGAGTGACGTCAGCGCAGCTCCGCAACTGACTCCCTCCTTTACAAGGTAAGAAACACTTCGATTTCTATCCTTTAAAGTGCAAGTGCTTAGTTCAATTTACAACGAAAACACATTCGCCACTGTACTCGAGTGTCTAGGAAGAAGAGATTTCTTTCACTGCAAGTAAACCTCTTCTATTTACTTTTCAAATACTGCGAGTAGAACCCTTCTGTCTACCCTTCACACAAGCATTAGAGAACCTGCTACTTCTTTGACTCATCCACTCTTTTCGGGATATATACTAAGTCAAAAGTTTCACCAGTGAACCCTTTTGCTATCACTCAAGCTTAGACGAACCTGCTACTCCTCCCGTGTGACCCTTGCTGGGTTAAATCACAATAGGAGTTTTGCCAGCGAACTCTTTGCTACCATTTATTCATACATTTATACAGAAAACCCTAATTAGTGCTTCCAGCTCTACCTAACCTACACCAATTTTCCTCAAGACAGTGCCCTCACTTGCGATGTGGATTCTCCTCACCACTCGCTATTCTTCCCCCGGGGATTCCAGACAAACATATAACAATCACTAACGAGGTTTGTTAGAACATATATCAATATATCAGCAAGAAAAACAATTTAAAACATTTCATACTTTTCAAAGCAATAAAACATCAATGTTTGATCGATCGATTTAGCAGCAACATTTTTCACAATTAGCAGCAATTAACCTATCTACCTATTTTAACTAGTCCTACCTACCTTTAACTAGTCCCTAACCATCATTCTGCTACCTAAAAACTTACTGATAGAGCGCGCAGGTCACCCGACTATATTTTTACCATATGCACATTGGGCCCATAAATTCAATTCACCATATTTATTAATGGGGTAACCTTACGCTCTACTACCAGTAACCCAGTTCCTTCCTATTTATTTCCAATGTACCCGACTTACCACTCCACTGCTACGGGTACCTAATGACCTCAATGGATCAGGGAGCTAGCTGTAAAAGAAAGGCAGACACCAAAATAAAAATACTATTTACTCTATTTGCACTCATATAATAACCACAGACTCAGAAAGTTTTAAAACCTTTATCTAGAGTTGATCGGATTCAGAAAGCATGAGGTTCACAGCAAGCAAACTGTCAATAACTAAGATTATAAAGAGCACATATCCATATAGGAAGAAAATAAGACCAACCATTTATCAGTCTAAAGGGAAGGTAAGAACAGGGAACATGCTAGTAAGAATTTTCAGGACTTTAGACTTGACGTGGAATAACTAAAGGACGGGGAAAAATAAGGAACATGCTAGAATGTCACAGTTTGTATTCCCCTCAAAGTGGGCAAAGCACGAGAATTATAGTCAGTTTATGAAAACTCGAAGGTAGCATGTAACTATAGGGAAGGTAAAATGGAACACGCTAATATTCCAGAGCATTCACGTTACTTAGGCTAAAGGAAGGTAAAGAAAAGGAACATCTATATTGCATGAACTATACGTCACAATTTCTCTTATAGAAGGGGAAGAATGGAACATGCTAGTATAACAACTATAATATAGGACTTTTTCATTTATCAACCAAAAGAGGAAGTATGGAAAAAATCAATATGCAAGAACGTCTTTATTAAAGCAAAGGAAAAGAATGAAGGATGCAGAATAGGTTCCCCCAGCGCTATATTTACCTAGAACGGTGTGAAGACCAACCCTGGTCAGTTTAGGACAGGAGAAACCCATGGAAGAAATGGTCGCCAGTAGGCCAACAGGTGCAGAATGGAACCCCAGGACACGAAACCAGATTAGGATCAGGACAGGACCACCAAGGTAAGACCAGCACCCGCAGTTCAGCTGCAACGCCTGCGCTACACCCTCTCTGCAGTTATCGGTCAAAACCCCGATTGGGTTATCGAATTTCCCCAGCAAAGTGCTCCGCCAGCACTTAAGGTTCTCACACCCCAATTGAGTCTCTGGAAATTACGGACAGAGTGCTCCGCAGCTCTCTGTATCAGTCACCTATTGAGTGCGTTGGGTCAGTGACAGGTCAGCTATTCGGACAAGTCGTACGAATTCTCTAGCTAAACCTAGGCTAGTTATACTATTTTCGGGTCAGTGTACCCCCCCCCAAATGTTGCAAGTGTAAGAATCCCCAATTTCGATTGGTCCACAAGTAGGACAGGTCAACACACCAACCAGGATTCGACTTTTACAAGCCCCAATTTACATCTTTTGGGACCGCCTATTGAATTTGGGGTTCCCATGACATAGGTCTCTACCTAACAATGGTGCACACAGATTTTATTACAATTGTTTCAAATGCAGTACATCTCGGCTTCGTCCTGCTGGGTCACAGGTTGGTTCTCATGAGCATCTTGACTGTGGCTGCAAGCTGGCTGGGTTCCACTGGTACAAGGTTTTCTTCCCTCTGCCAGGGTGACATGCGCAGTAGGGACTTCTAAGATGGAATTTCAAACACCTCCCAGGCCCAAAAGATTTGCCACATGAAAAGTAAAGGAAAACAATTTAGAACATAGAAATAAATGAATACACTGCATACCAGGAATCCCTATATGACTCCCCTTACTTTATATTATCTATAGCATTACGATTAGTGCAAGACGAACAGCATTGCATAAGCTGCAGGGCAAGCTTCGGCATGTGAGAACACAAAGCGGCCATTTTAAAGCTAGTGCGCAAGCGCAAAGATTTCCCACCAGAACTGCAAGTACGTCACGTCACTTGAGTGTGACCAACGCATGCGCAGAAGAAATTCCCGCTAAGCAGCAGCCATTTTAGAGGCAAGCTTATTACGGTTAGTAAACACATATGCTAGCATCACTGGGACACCCCAAATTCAGAATAAAAGGGAAAATTAGTGAGACAAACAGATTGATTTAGTTCATTTAAGGTTATTCGATGTTCTTGAATACGAGCAAGCCGCTTTACGTACGAATCCTTGCTCCATCACATGGACCATTTTTAAGTTGAGCCTGGGCAGCGCATACCCTGCTCTGGGAGGCATGTTGTAATCTAGACTGTTGCTTGGAGCACCTCCCATCCCTCCTATTTGTTCCTGATCCTGACGTTCATACATGCCTGCTTTTGATTGACCAGCATACCTAATTAGTCCTGTCTTTTCGTGTTTCGGACACTCCCAGCAGACTGCTCCTGCTCCATGTAGTCTTACACGTTTTTAATCTATGTTCCTTCCTGCAATATTTCGTTTTCTGGGGCTGACAGGGGCTTCTGTATCAACACGGTGTCTGCTTCATGGACACCACGCTTGCATTTTCCAAGGTATATTTTTTTCTTATAATCAGCATGACAGTCATTGCACAGAGTTGTGTTTTTCACATCAATCATCTAGAATTTCCATTTCTTTTTAGGTTGAGCATTCGAGACCTCTTGTATATACTTTAGTATATACATATATGTGTATGTACTTTGTGGGCAATAGAGATTATCCCTAGGACTTGTCTGCTTCCATTTAGGGACTTTTTTTCTGTTCAACTGCCTATTTTAACTGTTTTGATAGAAAACGACCAGTAGAGGTCAGTAAAATACCAGAATTGCTTTCTGCTTGTTTAACTGCCTCTATTTAACTGTCTTCATAGAAACCAACCAGTAGAGGTCAGTAAAATACCAGAATTGCTTTCTGCTGCAGGACTTTCTTTTTTTTATTTTCCTGGCAACTGCCTCTATTTAACTTTCTTAATAGAAAACAATCAGCAGTAAAATACCAGAATCACTTTAGCATTCTCTAGATTCCAGTCCATAGAAATTGTCATCTTGTAGACAATAATATTTTTTTCAAATCTTGTATTTTCAGTGATATGACAACCGGAAGCCCTGATTTAGTATTAAAAACAGAGCTTTGGACTATACCATTTCCAGCTGAAAGACAATATTTCTCCTCATGTGTTGGCATACCTGGCGTGTCACATAGTTTGTTGCTTACTTTCCCTCCATGTTAAACAACAGTAGATGTTTCAGCACCAAGACTAATGTGCTGCATCGCTAAATACATATGAGGTCCCAAAGGCGAGACCGATTGCATTGTAAATGTTTGTTTCTTTTATTTCTGCAACTGTTTAGAAATGCACTTTGGGCACATTCCTTTTGCGTGCAGCATGTAAAGGCTTCCAGTTTTCCTTTCTGCCTCTGCTTTTGTTTCACTTACTGTGCATGCTTCCTATCTCTGCTTTTATCCTTGCGCATCACTGTCTCCATTTTGCTGGCCCCCTTTCTCTCACCCATCCCCACCGTTTGTCATCCACATGTCCCCTCTCTGTTTTTTTGCATGTCTGCTCTGTTTTTATGTTTTCTTTTGTGACTCCGCTTCTGTTTCACTGTGTGTGCATGCGGCTTCTCTGTCTTTTTCACTCTGCCCATCTGTGCCTCCGCCTCTTTTCTGCTTTGCCCCTCTTTCTTTCTCGTCCGCTGCCTCTCTCCATGCCCAGTCTCTGGCACTCCCCATACCTGCCATTTATGGTCATGGCTCAGCCAACCAGAATTAAAAGAAACAGCAGAAAAACTTCCGCAGTTGTACAGCATTCACAAGCAACAACTTCACGTTGCGCAAACCACCACAAGCTGGTGTTAGTCCCACGAAAAACGAGAATGTCCTCATCTCAAACCCAGGGGCTATTTATATTTCTTGTTTAATGTACTTGCAGAAGTCCAGTTTGAAAAAGAGAAACTCACCCTGTGCTGCTTCCTTTTACCAGCTTCCTGTTGACTCCATGGTGAGTGCCTCATCCGCCCGCCACTGCCTTTTCCTTCCTGCCCACACCAAACCTCTTCTCGATTCTATCCCCTCCTCATGCTTATATTTTCAGTTGGAACATGACCCGAGTGCTTTTACACGTGTGCTAGTAATATTACACAAGAGCACATTCATTTTTTTAGGTATGGGAATGTTAATAAATTGTCCTTACATGTATGTGCTTTTGCTTTTATACCTATATATAACTGGTGTTACTCTGACATTTTGTCCCTGGAGAATTCTTGCGCTAGCTTGTATGCCCCATTAGTCGGTCTTTAGGAGGTTATGACAGCACTGTTTTGTGCAGCACAGAAGGCGTTTTCCCACAAAGCTCCATGCCCTAGCATTAGTATTGCAACCACAGACCATGTGATGCTGTTATCTGCTCCTGGAGTTTTACACTGACCTTGCATCTGCAAGCCTTGTTAACAGCTGCACAGATGTTGCCTCAGCCAGCCAGGCTTTCAATCCAGCTAGCTTGAAGGAAGCCTCATGAAAGTATGTACAGCGCAGCTAAAAACATTGACAAAGCCAGTAGCTCTCGCATAGGCGAGACCCATTGGCATCGCCGATGCTTGTTTTGGCTGTTTGTGGGCCCTGCTCTGTGGTCTGCTGGGACAGCTTTCAATGTTGATTTCCCTGATATTAATATAAACATTACTGCAGCAAGCCCAAATTCATTCAGTCTTCCATACCTTGCAAAATACGTATACATGTCATTATAAGTTAAAAGCAGCCACAATTGGCAAGCATGGGCTACTTTTTTTTAGCTTTCTATTTCATTAATGGAGGCCACTTTTTTTGTTTCCCAGGTCTATTTTCTGTCCCTGTCCTGGTTATATAGATCCTTTGGGGCAATGTATTAAAAATAATAAGTGTCATAAAAGAGAAAATCAAAAAAAGCGAGTCCATTTAAAAAAAAAACATGAAAAAATAAACCAATACGTAGTCATACTCACAGGGCCAGGAACAGCTCAGGGAAATTGATGGCTCTTTTTGCGAAAAGAAGACATGTCCTGAGAAGTGCTCCAAAAATATGTTGTGCCATTCATTACACGATTCTATATATCATCCAAGAAGGGACGATTATATTATGATGGAAGAAAAACAATATGTGGGAGAGTATCAATCCATCACACACGTCCCCATCCTTACCATTGTTTGTATTCTAATGACTTAATGCAATAACGGATCCTATAAATAAGACGACATTTCCAAAACTGACATGTTATAATCTTAAACGAACTAGGACTTTAGAATAAGGAAAGAAGCAGATTGCGCTTCAGATGGGTGAGTAAAGCACTTGGATCACTGCTTACCTGTGTTAGGAGTAAGAAGTCAAAATGGAAGCTGGGTGAGAGGGGGCGGGCAACAGGGGGATAGTTAAGGGCAAAATAAGGTACAGTAAGGAGAAGTTTAGTTAAGGTGGGTATGCATAACTTATGTTGAATGAATTTTAAACGTCAATCAAGATAATTAAAAGTTAAATTACATTTTAATTATAATAACACATTACACGGTGATAGTTTCTGATTAGCTTCTGTATTTGCAGGCAGAGCTTAATGAGGAAATAGCCATGAGAAATATGGAATGGATTGTGGCAAAACACATGTTACCCTCAAGATTTGAACAAGAGAGGTCACCAAGGCTATGTAACAATGCTGCAGAGTTGTTCCATGTCTGTAAGAACTATTTGACATATCAATCCCACAGTACCTCCTTTGGAGTTGAGATATCCCAATGCTTCTGGGGATTGGTCAATGCACAGTCAGGTATACCCTGACACCCAACCTTAAGCCCTGCATAGACTCTTGCTATTTAGGGACATCTTAAGCTGAGAAAGGGGCAGTACCCTAAACAATTGTTAGTGGAAGAACCCAAAGTTTGCCATTTAATGAGGATCCTCTAGTTTGAACTGGCAGGGTTTGCAAAGTAACCAATTGGATATTTTCTCAACAGAATTAGTCTCCAACATTCAAGAAAGAGAAAAGTGAGGAACATCTCACAGTGATGACCTTCATGTTTACTAAAATCCCGTGCCCCACTTCCTTCTGAACAACATGCTGGAAAAGCAATGCATTATGTTTTACTCTTCTTTCAGATGCCTCTCTATCCCTGAAAGTTGGGCCTCCTGGAAACGTCGGTGAAGGGCCCTATAACATAAGCTGGGCATCTCATGGATATACAAAGGCACTGGGTATTTTGATAGCCCTCTGAGGGGCTGGTGCACACGGAATTGAAAGTCTACAGTGATCTGAATTGTGGTCATGCCTGGTCCAATACATAACATTTTCAAAAGAAATAGCCCTGCTAACAAAGGCGGCTCAAACTCCTCTTCTGGGAGATGAGCAGAGCGGAGGTGATGGGCAGGAGACAAAGCTGATGGGTAGACCAGAAAGATATATCAGTGGAACTAGTACTTTGCCACTGCAATTAGTACTTCACCCACCTGTGGAAGGAGAGGTAGAACTTTGGTCTGAATCACAGCTAAAACAGTAGCATGGGGTACAGCATGAACTGCCTCTCAAGCTCCCAGCTGAGCCCAGACTCCAAGCCTGGGCCTTTTCAAGCAACAAGGACCCCCAAACACTCAAGCCATGTCCTGCCATGGTCCATTCCACTACCCATTCCACTTCACTTCTGCTCTACTCCTCTCATACATCTCTCATACATCTCACAGTATAGAACATTCTACTCTGCTTTGAAAGTTTGTGCCTGTGTGATCATTTCTATTTTTTATCAAAGCACAGCAGGTAATGTAGTGTAATATACAGAGGTAAAGTGATATATTCGAAAGATGCTCTGTGTAGCAGCATGACCGCTTGTTCTGGCACAATCGGTGACTTTGAGGGAACTCCTTTTCTCTTTATTAGAACACTGGGATCTTCATTGACTATTAATAAGAGTGAATCAGACTGAGAGAGAGAGTGAGAATGGGTGAGAGTGCCAGTCACAATATGTATTGCTAATTTCGTCTCAAGAGGAGGAGGATGCTGGCAGACCTATACTCATGCTTGGAGAGTCACTGACTTCCAGACCCTAGGTAAAGAGTCAGTGGTGTATTAAAACTTGAGCGGCACCCCCTGCAAAGGACAGAGAGGGGGGGCCTGTAGCATCCTCCCCAGCCTGGGTACCCGCTAATGACTATGCAACACTTGGAGCTTAGTAAAGCACATCCTTATTCTTCTGCTTGCCACCCAAACTCAACATTCTAAACCTGCATTTGCTTCACTATGCTCTAACACTTACATCATAGTTCTATGGAGTCCATTAGCAGCCAAAGGGTTCCATCATTACTAACTCACACAAAAAAAACTTCTCCATTTCTGTTAAATAATACATTTATGTTTGTTTACAAATATATATACACTTATAACTCTTCAATGAGTCTTCATAGCACTCTAATCACATGTCCCATCTGTGTTTTTGCGGAAACTGGGGACACACAGTCAAAGTGTCCATGATTTGTGCTGGTGATGTAGAAGCGACAGCAGTCAGGGGACCTCCAATTGTTCTTTCAGACCCAATCTCTACATTGGCATCAGTGCCTGATGAGCGATGAGTCGCATGTCGAAAATGCAAGGAATCTATTGCGATAGACTTTCCAGGACCTTGGGCAGTCACCATGTGTCCTTTGCTGGTCACAACATAAAATGGTTCAGTATCAAAAGGAGTATCAGATTTCCATTTTCTGAGCTGAGCTGAAGGACAAGCACTCGATCTCCTATTGTGATCTTTAAGTCCTTTGCATGTTGGCACTTAACTGCATAGGCCTTCATTTTTCTTTTATGATCCAAGTCTCTTATACAGGTTTCTTCCTCAGTCCTTCTGTTGGTCCATTGAGAAAGCTTGGTCATCATGGCTCTCCCCAACATCAATGTTGCAGGGCTTTAACCTGTGGTGTATTGAGTGGTCAAAAGGTAAGCTCAAAGAGTAGAATTTTAGACAGTTTTCAGGTCGAGTTTTTCCTATACAGTATGCTGAACAGCTTTCTTGAGAGTACTCAAGAAATGCTTGACAGGGCCATTGACCTGTGGTCAAAGATGTGTGCTCTTCTGATACTTCACATTAAGATAACTGAGAAAGTCTTTGAATTCTTAACTGTTGAAAGGTGGGCCATTGTAAGATCTTAGAATCACAGGAACACCCAATGTCACAAAGATGCAATCTAATCTCGCAATGACTCTTTCTTGAGTAGTGGATTAGAGATCTTCTATCAATGGAAAGTGGGTGTATTCATCAACAATTACAATCAGGTGATGCCATTGTCAAGAGGACCTAAGAAGTCAACAGCAATTTGCTCCCATGCATATTGTGGCAACTCTGATAGGTTTAAGGTATGTTGAATGCTTTTCAATGAAAGGAAGCTGCATAGATGACATGCCTTCAATTCTCTTTCAACTCTCTCATCGAAATGGGGAACCAGATTCGGTCTCGAAGACCTAGTTTTGTGGCAACGATTCAACAATGTCCTTCATGGGCCACTTTAAATATCTGTTATTGTAGACTCGCCGGAATAATAATTTTGCAACCTCTCAGGATAACGCCTTATTGAGACAGTTCATCTTTGGCATTTTTACACTTCTGGTATTCACTGTCACTGGTAAGAAATCAAGTGTGCTGGTTCCTAGGCTGATGTGCAAAAATGTCTTTCAATTATAAAATATCACGTTCTTGACTCATGGCAGCGACAATTTGTTCTAACAAAATGGCAGCCGGTGTGCTGGATTTGACAATAAAATGTACGTAGGCTTTAGCTGTCTTAGACAGGCTAGTAGGGGACTTATTGGCACTCTTGAGAAGTAGTCATCAGGTTTTTGATCTTTCCCTGGGCGGTACACAATTGTGTAGTTGCATTCTTGTAATCGTAAACACAAGTAGATGATGGATGGAGCGCTGAAACACTTCAGACACGCACCCCCAGTCACAGATCTGGGTTGACTCCATCATTGTTCTTTAGCTCACTTCACCACCCCAGTTCAGACCCAGCCATATGCAAATCAGTCTTGACCCTGTCCTCATGGGAATCTCATCAGCCAGGCTAGCTTGACTCCAGTGGCATGGAGAGCAACGGGCCCACGTCTGGGCATACCCGTCTGGGCATACCCGTCAAATGCAAAACGAACAATTGATGGACAGAATACAGAACAATGTCATACGTTCACCCTAGTGGGGAGATCTGGGTCTAAATCCATTGTTTTTCTGCTCCCCATGCCATTTCAGTTTTAACTCAGCCGTATGCAAATCAGTCTTGACCCTGTGCCCAATGGGAACAGTCCAGCCCGAACTGCCTGGCCAGGTCCTCCCTTCCCCCCATAAGCCTGGCGAGCTTGACTCCAGTGGCACGGACAGACCGGGACTCACGTCTGGGCATATCCGTCCCGCTCTGGGTGACAAATGCAAAAAGAACAATTGATGGACAGAATGCAGAACACTGTCATACATTCACCCCAGTACAGAGATCTGGGACTAAATCCATCTTTTTAGCTCTCGATGCCATTCCAGGTTGAACTCAGTCATATGGAAATTAGACTTGACCCTGCTTCCTATGGTACAGCCTAGCCTGAGCTGCCAGGCCAGGGTGAGTGTCTGAAAAGGTTCAGCGCTCCGTCCATCATCTCCTTGTGTTTGCTTTGTTAACCCTAAGTATGCAGGGTATGCCCAGAGATGGGTCTCTTGCTTTTTTGCCCCTGAATTCAAACTAGACTGGCTGATGAGGGGTGTTACCCGAAACTTGTCCCAGGATGCTTGTTTCTGGTCCGGGGAAGACCTGGTTTGGCATTTCAGACGGGTCTGTTCCTATGAGGAACAGGGTCAAGACTGATTTGCATAGGGCTGGGTCCGAACTGGGGTGGCAAATTAGCTAAAGAATGATGATCGATAAAACCAAGATTTGTGACAGGGGGTGAGTGTCTGAAAAGTTTCAGCGCTCCGTCCATCATCTCCTTGTTTTTGCTTTGTTCGCCCTAAGTTGGCAGGGTATGCCCAGACATGGGTCCCTTGCTCACTTTGTCACTGGATTCAAGCTAGCCTTACTGATGAGGGGTGTTACCCCAAAACCGGTCCCAGGATGCTTTTTTCCAGTCCAGGGAAAACCTGGCTTGGCAGTTCGGGCTGGACTGATCCCGTGAGGAAAAGGGTCAAGACTGATTTGCATATTGCTGGGCCTGAACTGGGGTGGCGACTTGAGCTAAAGAACTATGATGGATTCAACCCAGAAATGTGACTGGGGGTGAGTGTCTGAAAAGTTTCAGTGCTCTCCATCATCTCCTTGTGTTTACTTTGTTTGCCCTAAGTTGGCAGGGTGTGCCCATACGTGGGTACCTTGCTCACTTTTCCACTGGATTCAAGCTAACTCGGCTGATGAGGGGTGTTACCCTGATACCCATCCCAGGATGCTTGTTTCTGGTCCAGGGAAGACCTGGCATGACAGTTTGGGCTAGACTGTGCCCATGAGGAACAGGGTCAAGACTTATTTGCATATGGCTGGGTCTGAACTAGGGTGGCGAAGTGAGTTAAAGAATGATGATGGATTCAACCCAAATTGCTTACTGGGGGTGAGTGTCTGAACAGTTTCAGCGCTCCATCCTTCATCACCTTGTGTTTGCTTTGTTCCCCCTAAGTTGGCAAGGTATGCCCAGATGTGGGTCCCTTGCTCACTTTGCCACTTAATTCAAGCTATCGGGCTGATGAGGGGTGTTTTAACCCAAAACAGTTCCCAGGATTCCCACACTATTCTGCATTAAAGTTCGTTTCACTTACTCACTAAAAAGTAGTTATTTGACACTGGTTAAGAGCATCTCACCAATGCACAGATTTATATCTTGTTTTGTTACCTAATCCCATTCTAGGTGGATCCTTAGACACAATAGAGCAATCCCTATTACAGACAGTACCTAGTGCTAACATCCAAGTGTATGTTGTGCAAGTTTGTGTATGAGGTAATTGTGGTATATGCATTGTTTGTATACGTGAAGCACAGTAATGAAGGCCTATAGATTCCATTTTGGAACCCTCTAGCCTGTTACAGTGCCCAAGATGGGGGTACTGTTGTTTCCCCAGACAATGGAACTGTACCTGGAAGGGAAGTAGGAGGGAGAAGACTTAAACACTGAAGTTGGGATTTAAGAAGACAAGGCTCCAACAGAAATTCCACTAGATCCTTTTGGTGAGAGAGACTGCTAATCAGTGTTCCTGCAACATGCTCAATTGGTAGCCACTTGATACATTTTGGGGGTAGCGAGCTGTAGTCTCCATTGTTCAGAGTTTAGAAGGGCATTTTAGGTGGGGCCAGTATTTTGTTTCTTTTTCCTGATCAAAGTCTTTATGGCTGTTCATAGCCAGTTGCACATAGTTCACACCTTTTGTGCCTTTGTTCTGTGTACATCAGGTGGACACAACCCTCCTGTGAGAGTTGTAACTATGCACACATGTTAGTCTGCAGAACAGCTTAAAGAGACACACCTTAAAAAGGAAGCCATCCCCAAACCAGTTCTTTGTATCTAAAATATAATCATGTTTATCTGTGCATATAATTCTCCTTTGTGAAATTTCCATTCATGTTTATAGGCACACATGCTATCTTTGAAGTATAAATGAATCTTTATATGTGCACACATTCTGCCAATGCGAATGAATGTTCGTGGCTGCACTTGCCATCTGGAGCTTTCTGCTTTTCAGGGCTACTCTCTAAGCAGTTAACTTGTATAGCACAAGAAAACGTGTTATAAATGGGATAAAGTACCCCCTGCAGCACAATACAAGGATATAGCAAGTTACAGAGGAGCTCCACAACCACACAGAGGAACGAGGCAGAAAGCTGTGTTCCTCTATAAGGCCATGGAACTCTGAGGTGACCGTCAACATCCTGACCATTCATGACAGGGGTACCTTATTCCCTGAAATACTTGGTCACACCATCACCTTTTCCATAAACCACTTACATCCTTGGAGCGCAGCTCTTTCAAATGAAAGAGAGAGTATCTGTGCAAACATGAAGAATAAAAATAGAATCTTAGGTGCAAAATGAAACACATGAAGCAAGCTGTTAGATATATGTTGCAAAATGTTATTAGAATCAGTTTTTTGCAGAATCTCATGCATTATAATTTATTACAAAATTCCTTTACAAACCAAAGTTTACTACTAATACTAGGGTAGCATGGTTTACAGACTTATAAGGTTTATAGATGGGTTACCTAAGAACAAAAAGTCCTATATATCCTTTTTACTGGCAATTCAAAACACGTTTTCTATGTGGAATTCCATGAATACGTGCATATGTTGTCTCAAACAAGAAATTATGCTGTTGTTAGGAGAACTGAAAGCTCACACATGAATAATCTGAAGTGTCTTCTATTGTTAACATTAAAGAGTTGAGAATTGTGAAATTAATAGCAGAGCAATGCAAAATATTCCAAAAGCATTCAGGTCATTAGAAGGAAACAATCAATAATTACAATACAATGCATCCATTCTTTGTTGTTGTTGTCTGCGCCTGCTCCTCCTCTCACTCCTCAGTGCCTGGCACAAATCTCCATTCTTTCTGCCATCAGCACAAAGGGTGATAATACACTCCTCCACCAGCTACTACTGCAACTTTGCATTAGGAGAATCTGCCAGCCATTTCCATCTTCAGAAGGAATAACACACAATTAGAAGCCGTAATGACAAAGAATTGACGGCAAAATTCTGTCACTGCTCAATCTCCAAACATAGAGGTATAAGTTGTGTAGATTAGGGGTGGAGGACTGTGCCCTGGTGCTGCGACAAGAACTCCTTCCAAAGTGGCAGCCTGTCTGTAGGAAAGATTCTCATGCTCTGGAGCACCAAGTATCACACACCCCATGCCAAATCTGAAGCCACCCGGATGAATAGTGCCTGATTGTTCTTTATCTCCTTGAGAACTCAAGATGGGAAGGTGAACTGGAATCCTGTATTTCATTCCAGCCGTAATGCATCTTCAGTTGAGTGTTCTTGAAGATACTCCAATGTGCAGAACTATTTACACTGTGTGTTCTTAACGAGAGGGAAACAATCTGGTTAGGATTCTCCCCCACTGGTTGAAAACGCTTCAAGATGTAGACACCAGTTGTGATCTGCCACTTAATCCCCTCTATTAATCAGGGACCCTGCCAGGTGGTTGGCAACTAGATTCCCGCTTTGTGGCACAGCACCAGGACCCCACTCCATCCTGCTTGTTGCAGTACTACATGGTGGTGGTGTTGTCTGTAAAAACCTGCACTACCCTTCCCGTAATTAATGGTAGGATGTCCTTCAGGGCAAGGCAAATGGTCTGTATTTCCAGTGGCTTGTTGAAGCTAGTCCTCCACTGGAGACCAGAGTCTTCTGATCTTCATCTTCACCAAGTGACTTATCCCACCTTGTAGTGATGGGTCCGTCACCACCATCATCTCTGGGTGGGGAAGTACGAGAGGTCTGCCAAAAGACAAATGGTGACTGACCAGCCACCACTGCAGATCTGGTGCAGAGAGTGCTGGATGAGGGCCATAAGGTACATTATGGACTGGAAAGTGTGAAATAAATACATCTAAGTTGTGTCTCCTGGGGCTCATGCACAGCCTAAAGCTAATAAACCATTTGGTAAGTTTAAGACCTCGTGTTGATCCCTTGCAAACAGAAAGTTCCATAAACTGGATATCTTTGCTGCCTCTGGATCTGTAGGAGAAATCCAGATCTGGGCAGATTTGTCCAAGCCTAGATAGATGCAAATGCTTGCAGGAAAAGTGGGGGGCCTAGACCAGAGATGGCACTAAATGAGGAATCATTACTGTGAGCTTTCAGCCACAAAATGGATGATATCAGTTTAGTGAATGAATCCAACCTGCATTGCAGGAAATCATAATACACCGGTGGGGTCTTGATTGGTTTAGGTCTATGAGCATAGTGAGGGCACATGTTCTTGAAACAGTATTTTTCTGAAACATTGATATATACATTATGTTTATAATCTGCTTATCTGAGATGTTTCCTTGAATGCCTCTTTGTGGACACAGTAAAGACTCATTTAAAAAAAGTAAGTAAAGTAAATTAAGCAAAACAGTATTAGCTATAATTTGAATATACCCTTATAGCAGCAAAAAGAAAGGGTCTAGGAAGTTCAAAATATGGAACAAGTCACATAAAATGTAATCTATTAGGCAATGAATTTCAATCCATGTGTCCGTGGCAAGATTCACAAAAATAAACTAGAAATCTACAGCTGCAAGCATACCACCTCAAATAAGTGTAGATTATCAAATTTATGAAATCGTCAAGGGTTTCCAAGAGTATGCCTGGGAACCCAGCACAGTTATAGCTTTCTGGATGTACTTCGGGTAAACATTTATGAATTTCACATTACAGCCCTGAGGAAACATTTCTACATGATGTACAATTGTGCATGGGCAAAAGTCTTCTCATGAGTGCAGCTGTATTTTTTCCTTTTTTTTCTGCTTGGGAAAAATATATTTCTCTGTGTAGCAGCCCCTTCCACTACACCCTACTCAGTAGTATGTCCCTTCCCATTTCCTCACTGGGTCTGAAAACACTTTGTGAATACTCGCAAAGTCAACTATTCATGGGTGTTCCCAAACTGTTCAAGGCATGCCCTTCCTGAAACACCCAATCTTTGCTGGTTGGCTTTACTCTATCAACTGTGGTGCAATATTTAGGGGTGGGAAGAACTCGTGGAGTTTCCCTCTCAGGAATTCCAAAGAGATACATAAAAACTCTGCAAGACTCCGCAGAGTTCTGTCAATGGGCAGCAAATATGAAGCTTGTGCTGCAATTTATCAATATTAGCGCAAGCAGCGCTGAAAAGTCAGCACGAACAGCACCATGCATTGCAAGAGAGCGCACAGTCATTCAAATTGATTTTGCTGGCGCTCAAGTAGAAAATTTACTTGAGTATCAGTAAATCTACTTGAGTGGTAACCCTCTGACGCTCGTGTTAGAAAATTACACTAGGGGATGCCAAATCTCGTTCTTGCTTGCCAGCCTGCATTATATAGATCCTCGCAGGAGAACATTTCTACCATGTGGCGACTGAAGGAAATTGGCAGGAACTCTGTGTTAAAGAGTAACAGGGAGTTACCAATATTCCTCCAATTCCATGGACCCACCCCTAGTAATATTGCACAGGACTAAATGAATTAATGATATAGCCATCTCGGTGCTCAGGTTACATTCAAAAGCACTCCGCTTTTGGTCTCATGGCTTACGAAGTCAGCAGAATCCCTCAATAATAAAATAGGTCCATATTATAGAGTTACCCGTTATGTAACCTTTCTCTCTCTTAAATTAACTAATTGTATTTTTAAATTATGTACCTGCAATATTGATAAAAATACTAAACAAGTGAACACCAAATGTTAAGAAAAAACATTACAATTATGACAAAATAAAATTAACAGGAAAGCAACAACAAATAGATAGTCTAAAATGTAGAAAAATGAATGACATAATAGAAAACTCAAACAATAAAAATAACAAATAGACCCCAAAACATAACTTGTATACAAAAACAGCAGTTATTTTGTTTATATATCAAAGCCAGAAAATAAGGAGTAACTACTAAAACAAATACGTTATAATATAATAATCAAGCTAAACAAAATCAAGAAACAATAAAACTAGAATGTATACAAAACAAAGTGATGAAACAACAGATTTTTTCTTTATATATGAATAATATTAAATAAGGAAAAATCAAAGTAAACACTCGCTAAAAAAAACTACACTTATAATTGGGAGGGCCAAAAGAAAAAAGATAAAACATAAGTATAAAGGACCTGATTATGATGTCGGTCAGTAAGCATCTGAAATGACAGCCAGCGTAGGTTTACAATCCAACTGCTGCATTTTAATGTCAGCGGTCATAGTATAAACCGACCCCTCAATCCGACTGAGTTCCGATGGGCTCAGGAGCCTGTTGGCCAGTCAGATACCCATCATAATCCCTTACAGACATCTTTTTTGCCGTCCGTATTATGATGTCGGTTTCCGACAGCCTTTCCATGTCGATATGGAAAGACCGTCGGAAAGCGACTTTCGGGGCCCCTATCCCCGCGGCTTATGGTTGTTGGCCTGGGGGGCACCTATATATATATATATATATATATATATATATATATATATATATATATATATATATATATATGCACAAATACACACATATGTTTACGAAAAAAAGACAAAGAGTACAGTGATGTTATGGTTAACTATGGTTTCATTATCTTACTTTACCTTAAAGAAATCTGAGAAATTCACAGAAACAACACATTTTAAAGTGATTTTATAGTTAGGTGAAATGTCAGTTGAAACAGTACATTTTAAACATAAAACCCTCTGAAATTCACTAGTTATAGTTAACTGAAGTGACTCACGCCTCTGCATGCATGTTGTCAACAATTATGTCATTTCAGATGTCACGTTGATGTTATCAATGATGCCGTAGAAGATGTTATGAGTTATGTAGTATGTGAGGTAATAAGCAGTGCATGGCCAGAGCTAGAGTTACACTTAGTTCAGATCGGCCGTGCACAGAGTGTGGTTGGCTCAACCACCCATGGTCAGCCAAGGCTTCTTTTCTGCCCATCCCCAATGGTTTTGCAGCACCCTAAAGTCCTGTCTTTTTTCTGACATGGAGCCACGGTACTACTATAAAATTACACAGGGGCCACGCTGAGCCTGCAGTAGTACCACAGAGTCACAAAAAATATATATATTTAATTTGACCCCAGGGTTTGTTCCTCTGGGAACCACCCCCAACACATGCCAGACAGTGAGGGGTACCCCTTTCCTGACAGTTTTTGCCTCATTATAATTATGTTGTACAACACAGGGACCGAGTCCCCTGGTCATGAAATATTACCTGCAATTTTCTCTTCATGGTGAGGACAACCAATCATATTGGTAGGTCCGCAGTGGTATCACATCGCTATTTATATATATTTCTAACCTTAATCTCTCTAAAATTACTGAACAGATTTACACTAAATCACAAAAAGCTCACTTTCTGAGTAAATATTTAGCCTGCTGTTGTCAAAAAGCACACATTGCCATACTAGCACTAGATGATCATGGGAACTCTTTTGTGTTCAGATGTGCCTTATGTGAAACAGTGGAATGCTGGTACTCGCAGTAAAGCTAGCCAGTGGCTGAAGTGGGCAGCCCCTGCTAGAGTGGGCAGAAGAAAAATGTGAAGGACACAATAATAGACCAATGGATGAAGAGGGGTGGATAAAAGCCATTCATTTAAGTATTATATCAATATAAGTGTAGCAAAATAAAAAGGTCTGGGCTACCACAAGACCTAAAAGTTGAGCACGGACATACCTCAATTATATTTACACCTGTCTTAACTTCTTTTTTCAGGTAAGTTGAAAATGTGCAAAAAAATTGTTGAGAAACCCATCCAAATGCCATTTGAGGCAATGAGGTTTGTGCCTATTTTAGCACTGACGTTGAAATAACTTATTAAGTACGCATATGCAAATTACATTTTATCCACATAAAATTAGGCATTTCAAAAACAACATCTTTGTAACCACCCACACTCAATAAGACATGTCTTTGAAACAAAGCCAACAGCAACTTTTTTCTAAACACTTAAACAACTGACACCTGTCTCAGCTTTTTGGACACAGCTCAGAATTCTAATTGCAAGAGGCAAAAATCCTGATTCGTATGTTGTTTTCTTTTTGAAGAAAGGTATAGATATATAGGAAAGAAAAAAAATATATAAGAATATATTTATCTGCCACACTTCTTGAAACAAGAGATTCGACGCCGTGTCCTTGCAAAAAATATCGTTTTAATATCTGCCGATAATGTTAGACGTGTTTCGCCTGCCCAGCAGGCTTGCTCACAAGGTTAGTGAGTAAGCCTGCTGGGCAGGCCAAACCGTCTAACATTATGGGCTGGTATTAAAACTATATTTTTTGCAAGGACACGGCATCGACTCTCTTGTTTCATGAAGTGTGGCAGATTATTCGGACCGTGCCTGGAGGTCCGTTTTCCGTCGACGCACCCTCCGGTCGGGTGGCAGTGGATTTTCTTTGGCAAACGTGGAGCATATATATATATATATATATATATATATAGATATATAGATATATATATATATATATATATATAAATATACATATATAGGCACTTGCTGGACAATGAGAACACTAGGAATGAAGCAATAAAACCACACTTTACATTTAAAAGATACGCTGTGGTCCGTACCTAATTGTTTGTGATTTCCGGGCATTTTTCAGGACTGTGATAATCTATATATATATATATATATATTCACTGAAAAAACCATAGGTTTCACATCAGTTATAGTTAGGAATTAACATTAAAAAAACCTACTAAATTCACTGAAAAAACCATAGGTTTCACACCAGTTATAGTTAGCTGGAAATTTTACTCGCATAAAACCATTGAAATTCCCACGTTATAGTTAGTTGGACTCACTATAACTTGCGCGTGCAATGCACTGCTGATGACGTCACATATTAAATCACTCATGACATGGTCAGTAACATCACTCATGACATCACATTCACTGATGACACCATCCAGTGAATGTGTCTACTTTCAAAAAATAATTATGTATTATATATGTATATGTAAAAGTTGATGGAAGAATAAATGTTTAAATAAGTGTTTTTTTAAAATACATATATTAGAGAGTAATGTTTAAATATTTAAATATATGTATTAGTGTTTCACTTTGTGTATAAGTGGCTGCATGGGTTGCCGAGTAGCTACATGTGTATGTATATGGGTTATTAGATGTTTTTCTTAGTATCAGTATGAGTGTTTGTATGGTTTGGTGGGGGTATTACTTAGCACATAGATGCATGAATGACTGACTCTCTCTTTGTATGTGTTTTGAAGACAGCATATGTGCAAGACTGTATGGGTGGATGAGTGTGTATATGTGTGTGTTAGTGAGTGAATGACTGTCTCACTAGTGTCTTTATCAGTAACTACATATGCTTTAATCTAGTATATGTGAATATTGATGTATATAAGTGAGTATATGTGAGAGTGAGGGATTGTGAGAGTTCCTGTTTAAATTAGTATGTGTTTCTATAAGTGATTGTTTAAGAGAGTAAGAATGCGTAAGTTTCCTTAGAAGTAAAGTGGTAGTGTGTGTATATCTGTATATGCAAATAAATGGATGTTCAATAGTTTATTTGCATGTGTGAGTATGTGTGAGAGTATCTTTTGGATGACTGTCGGTGTGTAACAGGATGTATATGTGTATCACTACATATGATGAGTGAGTATATGTATAAGTGACTATATGGAACTGTTGGTGAATGAGTGGATGTGTATATAGATGGTGAAATTATTGGATTGGTTGTTGTAACTGGTATGGGTATCTCCATTTTTTTGAAAATGTTAGTTTCTATTTTTGAATATGTGTTTCAAGGGTTACATTACAGTGAAAGGAGGTCTGTCACTCTGTCACAAGTATGGTGTCATCAGTGATGTCATGAGTGATGTCACTGACCATGTCATGAGTGATGTAATATGTGACATCATCAGCAGTGCATTGCACGCGCAAGTTATAGTAAGTCCAACTAACTATAACGTGGGAATTTCAATGGTTTTATGCGAGTAAAATTTCCAGCTAACTATAACTGGTGTGAAACCTATGGTTTTTTCAGTGAATTTAATAGGTTTTTTTAATGTTAATTCCTAACTATAACTGATGTGAAACCTATGGTTTTTTCAGTGAATTTCAATGGTTTTGTAATAGAAAATCTCTATAGGTATGAAAAGTAATATTTTTTATAACAAATTTTATATTATAAAAATATGTAAAAATTTGTTTTTTAATTTTTTAAAAATATTTTTTGCCCGGAGCGCTCCCGGGGCGCGTACCGGTGAACGCACGGGTAAGCGCAATGTTACGGCGCGCCCCGGGGCGCGTACCGGGGAGCGTCCTGTTAGCGCTATTCCCGCAAACTAAAACAACATCGTGACGTTTCGCGTAGTCGCGTGATGCGTCATATGACGCACTGCGTAAGCGCACCCGCAAGCATGCGATCGCATACGATCGCACAACGTCTCGACGCGCTTACGCGACGCGCCCCGGGGCGCGTAGCGTAAGTGCGTCGGGTCATGTGATCTGAAAAAAACACTTTTCATTGGTGCAAATCAGTTTTGGTTTCCAAATGATTAAAGCCTGGATCATGTGACTTGAAAATAACACTTTTCATTGGTTCAGAACAGTTTTGTTTTCCAAATAATGAAAGCCCCACCTTTTTTCTTTATTCTGACTTTGTCTTTTGACTGAGGAAGACCTGTTTGGAGTTCTATCTGTACTCTTTACTTGAATAACATGGCTACAGTAGCAGCAACAGCTGGAGCATCTGCCCCACCACCACCACCACCACCATCTAAAAGACCACGAGAAGATTACCTTGGTGGTCAAGAGGAAGAGGAGGAGGATGATGAAGAGGAGGCACAAAGAAGGCAGTACTTGCCTGAAGATAAACAGCCCTACAAACCGAAAGAACACTTTGTATGGGAGTTCTATAAAATCCCAAGGGGTTTTAAGAAAGTCAACTTGCTTGATTTGTGGTGCTGAATTGTCTAGGGGGAACCCTAACAAAAAGTATTCCTTCGGGAATCACACCATGATTCGCCACATGATGCGTTGGCATCCAAATAATTATGCTAATGCAGAGTTAAGGGACCTCTGCAGTAAACTACCCCCATCAACGTCTAGACCCTCAACATCAAAACAACCCACTCCATCGGGTTCGGGGGCAAGAGACACATTGGATACTATCCAACCTAAGTTTGGCAATTACAAAATTTTATGCAAATTTTGTAACAAGACACTTTGCTACGGTGAGCAAAGCATCGAACTTATTATGGTTGCTGGTGATAACCACAAGTGTACAAAAAAACCCTAATTTTTCCTGTTTTTTTTATGCTCCAGTTGAGCCATTTACAATTCCCTGTTTTTTGTCATTTGAGATGTCATCAGTGATGTCATCAGTGATGTCATTTGAGATGTCATCAGTGATGTCATCAGTGATGTCACTGACCATGTCATGAATGATGTAATATGTGACATGATCAGCAGTGGATTGCGGGTGCGCAATATATAGTTAGTGCGACTAACTATATATGGAATTTCAATGGTTTTGTGTGAGTAAAATAAGGTTTTTTAAATGCTAATTCCTAACTATATATGGTCTATAACCTATGGTTTTTTCAGTGAATTTTCAAGGTTTTGTAAATGCTAATTCCTAACTATATATGGTCTATAACCTATGGTTTTTTCAGTGAATTTCAATGGTTTTTTTAATAGCAAATATCATAAGCTGTCGAATGTCAAGTACGTGGTAAGTGAAAACATTTTCGTGTTTATGCACACTGATCTGCTTTGAATGGTGCCCCCCCCCCCTCATTTCTATTAGGAGTACTCTCTCTTTGCAGATAGTGAAAGGTAGTTAACGCAGGCGTTTGCCCCCTTTGTAATCCGTCGTGCCTGCTTCTCTCTCCATTTGATTGATTGTTATCCAAGTATTTACTGTTTTAGAATTAGTTCTCTTTGGTTCATTCTCTATTTACAAACAAACACAGAGTCGCAATACTCTGTTTAGTCTTTCCAGATAACGAAAAATCGTGTAAAAAAAAAGAAAAGGAATCAAGCAAAATCAGTAGGCCACTAATGGGATCTCTTTTTGACCTCGCTAAAATAGAAACATTAGGAACAACCCCTCATGACAAATACAAAACTAGTGAGATGAACTGAACTCCACACAATGATGGCTGCAAAACAGCTCGGCTCCGCCACCCACCCCGCCCAAAATAACGATAAAGAACGGCTGCCATGATTGGTTGCGGAATGACCACGACGGAGCTACGAAATGGTGCTGCTCTCATGCTAACCCCAGCTTCAGTCTGAAACATCCAGAAACACTGTAGACTACCAATTCGATCAGTTCCGGTAGCGCCCCAATGTAACCCGGTAGAGAAGAACTAGCCCTCCCCTCTTTGACTGATGGTTCTTGTTGCCTGTCCCTTCTGTTGCCATTTAACAGAACTATTTAGCCTGCTGAAAGGGGTTGTGTTCCGACCGCTGGTTGGTGGAGACATTTTGACTATATTCTGTACCTGCGTTGTCGCGTAATGCGTCATATGACGCGCCGCGTTAGCGCATCCGGAAGTCATCCGGGGCGCGCAGCGCGTAACGTAAGCATAACAAGTCATGTGACTTGTTAATAAAACTTTTCATTGGTTCATTTTACTTTTCTTATTGTAATGATGAAAGGCTTGGTCATATGACCTAAAAATTACGCTTTTCATTACTTCCGAACATAATTTTTTCTTAAATATATGTTATAATGTTCCAGGCTAATGTACTTTCCCGGAAATTTTACAACTGTCCTGCAAGTAAAATATATTCTTTTTTCGAAAAAAAGAGCGTTTCTTCGTCCCATGACGGAGCCGTTGAGCAAAAGAGGGTCGACCTGCTGTCTTAGTCGCCGATACGCCTGAATATGAGATTCTTATCGATCACTTTATGTTACAGGAATAGAAAACACAACAGCCCTTGACCATTTATCTTTACTGCGTTCCTTCGTATTATACCTTTTACCCTTCATGTAATTGGTCTGCTTTATTTCACTTGCCTTTTAATGATTCTAAAACAGTCACTATTATTAAAAACTTTACCAATGTATATACTACTACCATGTTTTCTTTTAAAAACCTTTATTGTGAAAATGTCATTATACAAATACGAGCCTATAACCACGTGGGCCTGCCACAGAGCAAACTGTAATCGTATATGATGAATAGACATTTACACTGTAGAGGAACATAACGGGCGGGCCATTAGGTTGCAAGAACTAAGGTGTCTAACAGTTACGGAATCGGTGGACGTACATTTTATAATTAAAATACGACAGGGCCAGTTACAATAAAATTATCTAGATATACATTTGCGGGCAAGTACCATGGGTGACGTTAATTCGAACTTTCAACAGTACAGTAATCAATAACACATCAGAACTTAATATCAATAGGGATGTCGAAATAGTCAATCAATTCTCGTCCCCTCCCGCCATGTGCTTCAAAACTGCATACGTATCTCGTGATTTCAAGGTTCTGCAACCAGTACACAACAAGGAGTTACGAGTCCCATTTATTCCGGCGCCATTTTGGGCGAGGACGGGCAGGTCCAGGATATAGTCAAAATGTCTCTACCAACCATCGACTATGATGATGTTCATATGCTGTATTTATTAGAGTAACACTCATCTGTCCACATGAAATTAATTTGCCACAATCTAAACATGTCATTTTAATCTTTCCAAAGTTCTTCTAAATATTTGGGACCGTTTCCCTTGCCTCTGAAGCTCTCAGTGCCACTTCTTTGATGAATGTACTAGCAGGTCAGGGGTTCTCCTCCAAATCTCTCTTTTATGCAGCACTATAATTAATTGGTGCCACCTCTCCATATGACGATGCATGGTATAGTTACCACAACTATATTTTTTTTCGGTTCCTCTGGAGAGTTCATCGTGGCAGATGAAGCGTGTAACGTACCGGGCATTTACCTTTTTTTGCATGTACAGGAAAGGAAAAAAAAATCGAGCGTCCGAGTTCTAAGGTGTCCCAGGGCCATTTTAGTGGACCAGGCCCAAATCCAAAGAACAGGCCGCCATTTTGAGAGTCCTCTTGCAGCCGCCTGTCGCTGTAGCATCAAGAGCAGCCGAAACTCAGCTGAATGGCAACTGAAACGGTAAAGGTGCGCCCCACTACAGCAGACGAGCCTCCACCTAGGAAGGCCCATTCACGCCGGCTCCCCCCCCCTTCGGGCACCCCACGCCGTTATTCGGAGCAGTATTGTAGGATGGCCACACCAGTGCAGCAACTTGCTAGACATCACCTCGGTGGTAACCGAATCTCAACGCCTTGTGGTGTCTTCTATTCAAAAAACATTGTTATGCTGCCTTCGACCTATTCGCCGCAAGTGCGCACACAACTCAACTGCATAGCTTGCTAGACACCACCTCGGTGCCATCCGGATCTTGGAATGTCAGCACCTTTTGGTGTCTTCTCTTCAGAAAATATTGTTGCGCTGCCTTTGCCCCATTCGCACATCAGTCCGCTACTGACGCCATCTCACAGGCTAATGGGGCGCCCCACGCCGACTTTCAGCAGTGTAGAATGACCACACCAGTACAGCAACTTGCTAGACATCACCTCGGTGCCATCCGGATCTCGGCGCCCCACTGCAGATGAAGTGCCTCTCAACTATGAAACCACCACGGTGACATCCGGATCTTGGCGCGTTGTGCTGCCTTCGGCCTATTCGCACATCGGTCCGCTACTGACGCCATCTCACAGGCTAATGGGGCGACCCACGCCGAGTTTCAGCATTGTAGGATGACCACACCAGTACAGCAACTTGCTAGACATCACCTCGGTGCCATCCGAATCTTGGCATCTCAACGCCTAGTGGTATCTTCCATACAAAAAATATTGTTACGCTGCCTTTGGCCCCATTCGCACATCAGTCCGCAACTTAGACATCACCTCGGTGCCATCCGGATCTTGGCATCTCAGCGCCTTGTGGTGTCAGTCAGAAAATATTGTTGCGCTGCCTTTGGCCCCATTCGCACATCGGTCCGCTACTGACGCCATCTCACAGGCCAACGGGGCGCCCCACGCCGACTTTCAACATTGTAGGATGGCCACAGAAGTGCGACAACTTACTAGACACCACCTCGGTGCCATCCGGATCTTGGCGCGTTGTGCTGCCTTTGGCCTATTCGCACATCGGTCCGCTACTGACGCCATCTCACAGGCCAACGGGGCGCCCCACGCCGACTTTCAGCATTGTTGGATGGCCACACCAGTGCGGCAACTTACTAGACACCACCTCGGCGCCATCCGGATCTTGGCGCGTTGTGCTGCCTTCGGCCTATTCGCACATCGGTCCGCTACTGACGCAAACTCACAGGCCAACGGGGCGCCCCACGCCGACTTTCAGCATTGTAGGATGGCCACACCAGTGCTGCAACTTGCTGGACACCACCTCGGTGCCATCCGGATCTTGGCGCGTTGTATTGCCTTCGGCCTATTCGCACATCGGTCCGCTACTGACGCCGCCTCACGTGCCAACGTATTTTCTACGCATTTTATACCCTATGCCGCATAACAGGTCATGTGACTTGTTTATAAAACTTTTCATTGGTTCATTTTACTTTTGGTTTCCTAATGATGGAAGGCTTGATCATATGACCTAAAAACAACACTTTTCATTGGATGAAAACTTTTTTTTTTTTCCCAAACGATGAAAGCCCCACCTTGTTTCTGGATGTTTCAGACTAAACTGGCGTCAGCATGAGAGCACCACCATCTCGTAGCTCCGTCGTGGTCATTCCGCGAGCAATCATGGCAGCCGCTCCCCACCAGAAGCCTGCAGGAGTCGGGGCCCCCAAAACTTTTGATGAATTCTCAAGGCGGAGGGGACGCTTTCGAGAATGGGGTCCAAGACCTAGCAGACAAGCGTCCGATTTCCAAGGTGTCCCAGGGCCATTTCAGTGGACCAGGCCCAAAAAGGAAAGAGCCTGCCGCCATTTTGAGAGTCCTGTGACAGCCGCCTATCGCTGCACCGCAAGAGTGGGCGCAACTCAGCTGAATTGCGGCTTTTGACACAGTGGACCAAAAACGGACGGAATGGCAACTGAAACGGTAAAGGGGCGCCCCACTACAAAAGATGACACTCCACCTGGAGAGGCCCGTTCACGCCGCCTCCCCCGGGGCGCCCCACGCCGTTATTCGGAGCAGCATTGTAGGATACCAAAACCAGTGCGGCAACTTACTGGACATCACCTTGGTGCCATCGTTCTGCTGCCTTGGAACTATTCGCACAACAGTTTGCTACTGATGACCCACCCCCCGCGACGCCCCACGCCATTATTTGCTGGGTGGCAACTTACTAGACATCACTTTCGTGTCATCTAGATTTCGGTGCGTTCTGCTGCCTTGGAACTATTCGCACAACAGTTTGCTACTGATGACCCACCCCCCGCGACGCCCCACGCCGGAAATCTGGACGTTGTGCTGCGTTGGGACTATTCGCACAGCCGACCGCTACTTCGTTGTTTTTCCCTAAAAATGTTTATATGTTATTACTATTTTTGTTTTCTTGTATATATTTATAAATTATTAAAGTTTTATAATCTTACTACTTTGTCGGAGTGCTATATATTTTTAATGTGACACATAATTGTAAAAACTTTGATGTACAAAGAGTCATCCCTAGAATCTTCCGCTTCACGCTCGGTCCCCTCCCCAATCACAATACAGGATGGTTTTCAGATAATAGCAACGCTTCTGCTGTGACGGATCTCATCGAGTGTGGGCCTTGATCTACTATAACTCCTTTGAAGAGGGGTGATTCTTTACAGCTGTGGCCATAAACTACATCTGCAGGGCTAGCTGATAGCCTAGGACCGGCCTGGACAATCGGACACAGAGGAAAAGAAGTGTCAGAGGGTGAGGTAGTGAATAGGGCGAAAGGGAGGTGTCGGGCGGGCACAGGGTGTGATTCTCAGGGAAGAGCAGCGCAGATGGGGGGAGGTTTATTACCCATGCATAAGACAGAGAGCGGGGGTGACCACTGCCTGGGTGAGATGCTTGCGAGGGTGGGGAGCCATGCTAAGGATCGACAGCGTGCACAGAGTGGGTCTGGTCAAGGCATCTAAAATGGCTGCTGTGCACGACAAAAGTGTGGCATTTGAAAAAAGACAAGATGGCGCAGACAATGTTTTTCAACACTTCCTGATTTCCTTCGAATCGAACGTTAACAGACGTTGGGGCATATTACCAAAGTTAAGCGATATTTATCCCTAACGATGCATTGCAAAGATTTTTTTACCGTCAGAAATTATCGCAGATAAACCTTGCTATTATCAAGGTTTATCGCAAATACGATAAAAAACGACCGCAATGCATTAATATCGCTGAAAACTCAGCGATATTCATGCATTACCGAGCTAATGCTCTTAGCCATGTTATCCACCTCCCATTGGATAACATGGCTAAGAACTGCTCAGGGCAGCTGTTACTTTTTGGAGATATTCGCGCTTATCTCGAATATTTCCAAAAGTTGATAATAGGAGATAGCGATGTTAGCGACTGTTTCCAGTCGCTAACATCTTGGCATGCCCACTTTGCATGTCATTAGTGATAAATATCACTCACATGCAAAGTGGGGCCCAAGATGGTCGCTATCTCCTACTAGCCGTCGCTAACTGGTGTTAGCAACAGCTAGGTAATACAGATATAATTTTATCTCCGCGAAGCGGAGCGCTGTTACAGATATATATCTTGTTTTTGAACGTTAATTTCTCAAAATGCACTGAAGCACATATATTGAGACCTAGCAAAGGCACATCGGGCTACCAGTCCCTAATATTTTACCAAGTTTCGTGCAAATCCATTCAGCCGTTCGATTATTATTATTATTATTTTTTTTTGCCCCGCGGGGCCCTTTTAAAACCTCCACATCAAACCTAGGGGGTCAGCGATGATCTACTATGCCCCCTTATGGTCATTTGCCCCTTCGCTTTGGCCTCCTCTTGTCTCTCGATCCTACCGAGAGACAAGATGGCGGCCGCTACGTACTGTTTGGAATGTTTACAGACACCGGAGAGCCAATCAGCTTCGCTTCGCAAAGCTCCGTAACGCGAAAAGTACGCGAAGCGGTGCGCTGTTACAGATATATATCTTTTTTTGAACGTTAATTTCTCAAAATCCACTGAAGCACATATATTGAGACCTAGCAAAGGCACATCGGGCTACCAGTCCCTACAATTTTGCCAAGTTTCGTGCAAATCCATTCAGCCGTTCGATTATTATTATTATTTATTTTTTTTGCCCCGCGGGGCCCTTTTAAAACCTCCACATCAAACCTAGGGGGTCAGCGAGGATCTACTATTCCCCCTTATGGTCATTTGCCCCTTCGCTTTGGCCTCCTCTTGTCTCTCGATCCTACCGAGAGACAAGATGGCGGCCGCTACGGACTGTTTGGAATGTTGACAGACGCCGGAGAACCAATCAGCTTCGCTTCACAAAGCTCCGTTGCGCGAAAAGTACGCGTCCTGGAGCGCTGCCCGGTCCGCTGTTACAGATATATATCTTTTTTTAAACGTTAATTTCTCAAAATCCACTGTAGCACATATATTGAGACCTACAAAAGGCACATCGGGCTACCAGTCCCTACAATTTTGCCAAGTTTCGTGCAAATCCATTCAGCCGTTCGGGCTAAAAGTGAGGCCAACCGCCCTATGGAAAACTCAATGTTAAAAACACGTTTTGGGACCCCCCTTTTTTCTCGACCCCCCCTGGACGAACCCCCCCCCAATTTTCAGGGGCTGCTCAGAAACAAAATGTGCCATTTTCCTGAAAATTTCAGCCAATTCCGTCCACAAACACCAAAGTTATTAGACATAGAATTTTCAAAAAACCCATAGAGAAAAAATCCTAACTATATATACCTACTGGCGACCGCCAGTAGGTAATATATTACCTACTGGCGGTCGCCAGTAGGTATATATAGTTAGGATTTTTTCTCTATGGGATTTTTGAAAATTCTATGTCTAATAACTTTGGCGTTTGTGGACGGAATTGGCTGACATTTTCAGGAAAATGGACCATTTTGTTTCTGAGCAGCCCCTGGAAATTTGGGGGGGGTTCGTCAAGGGGGGGCCGAGAAAAAAGGGGGGTCCCAAAACGTGTTTTTCCCATGTTAATTTCCATAGGGCGGTTGGCCTCACTTTTAGCCCGAACGGCTGAATGGATTTGCACGAAACTTGGCAAAATTGTAGATATTGTTTGCCCGATGTGCCTTTGCTAGGTCTCAAGATATATGCTCCTGTGAATTTTGAGTAAATTAGGTTTAAAAAAAGATATATATCTAGAGCCGCGCCCAGGTGCGCGTACCGGGGAGCGCTCCGGGCGCGCCACGTGACTTGCGCACGGCAAGCTGATTGGTTCTCGGGTGTCTGTAAACATTCGAAACAGTCCGCAGCGGCCGCCATCTTGTGTCTCGGTAGGATTGAGACACAAGAGGTGGCAAAAATGAAAGGGGGAAATGAGCAAAAGGGGGCAGGGTACACCCCCCTGGGCCCCTAGTTTTGATGTGGGGGCCATAAAAGGGTCCCGCGGGTAAAAAAAAAATTTTTTTTAAAAATCGATTTTCGCGGGGGGAGCGCCAGGTACGCGCACCGGGGAGCGTACGGGGGAGCGTACCATGGAGATAAAAAATGACACTTTTTAAAAAAAAAAATAGCATTTTTTTATAAATTGGAGGTAGTTCTGAAAAGAACTTTTTTTTGTTTTTGTTGTTTTATATTTTTTTAGACTTTTTAAAACGATTTTATATTTTTTTGGGATTTTTGTCAGGGGAAAAACAAAAACAGGGATTCCTAAACTGCTCAACAGGAGCAAAAAAATGTGAAAATTTAGGGACCGGCAGGGCAGCGGTGTTGCTGTTTCTTTATGGCAATGAGTTCAACACTCTGCTCCCCATAGCAGAGCAGTTCGTCACACTCCGTGCACAGAAATTTGATGCCTGCAAACACCGGCTGAATGTTAGGGACCATTCTTCCACGGGGTGGTCCCGAAGGTGTTGCTCCACCAGTGGAGGTGCTGCCGCCATCTGTGGGTAAATTCCGTGCCAGCTCTCTGACACTCTCCCTGGCAAAGTTGTTAGGGTGTCTTCTTTTCACATGCCTGATTAAATTAGCATTTCCAAAACTATATTTTTTCAGAGGATTGCCTCTGGATAAACTACTACCACAAATTTTGCAGGTTACTTTTGGAGCGTTGACTTTTTTTGTCCTTCAGGGATGTCATAAATTTCCAGATGAAATGGGTTTTTTTCTTCTGCTGAGGAGGGTCCTCATCTAAAAATCCGTCTGAATCACTGCTGGATGACTCTCTTGCAGCCATTGCTGTAGATCAGAAAAGTAGGAGATGAACAAAGTACACAGAACAGCTCTTGCTCTCTCCAAGTACAAAGCAATAGTGAGAGAAATGAGTGGGTTTCACACAATTTGGAAAAAAAAAAGTTCTGAACCAATGAAAAGTGTTATTTTAAAGTCACATGGTTTGACGCGCTTAAGCTACGCGCCCCGGGGCGCGTCCCGGGGCGTGTTCGTAAGCGCATCAGGGCGTTTACGTTGCGCGATTGTATGCGCTTCCGGGTGCGCTTACGCGGTGCGTCGTAAGACGCATCTCGCGGCTACGCGATTACGTGTCTTATGACGCAAGGCGTGGCGGCTACGCAATACGTCACGATGTTGTTTTCGTCCGCGGCAATAGCGCTATCGGGACGTTCATCAGTACGCGCCCCGGGCGCGCCGCAAGATTGCGCTTACCCGTGCGTTCACCGGTCCGCGCCCCGGGAGCGCACCAAAAAGAATAAAAAAAAAAATGACATAATTATACAATATAAAATTCGATTTAAAATGTATTATTTTTTAAAACTATAAAGATTTGCTATTAAAAAACCTATGAAATTCACTGAAAAAACCATAGGTTATAGACCATATATAGTTAGGAATTAGCATTTACAAAACCTGAAAATTCACTGAAAAAACCATAGGTTATAGACCATATATAGTTAGGAATTAGCATTTACAAAACCTTATTTTACTCACACAAACCATTGAAATTCCATATATAGTTAGTTGCACTAACTATATATCGCGGCACCGCAATCCACTGCTGATGATGTCACATATTACATCATTCATGACATGATCAGTGACATCACTGATGACATCACTGATGACATCTCAAATGACATCACTGATGACATCACTGATGACATCTCAAATGACATCACTGATGACATCACTGATAACAACATCCAGTGACTGTATGTTTCTGTAAAGGTAAAATATGTCTTACATATTGAAGAATGAGTGGATTTATAAGTGTCTGGATGAAGGATTTAGTAGGTGCTTGACTGACTGTATGAGTGAGTGATTAAATGTGTCTCACTGAGTGCATGGGTTAGTGACTAAACTGTCTTAATTTGTGCATCATTATATCTTTTGTTCTGTAAACTGCTGCATGTGTTGATCAGTAGCTATATGAGTAACTATATGGGTTATTGATTGGTTGCCCATGTATTTGTATGGGAGACTGAGTGTGTGTGTGGGTGTCTGGGAGGTGTATGACTCTGTGCATAGATGTGTGAGCAGTTGATTCACTAGATGTATGGGTTCAAAAGTGCATGTGGAAACAGCTGTATGGGCGGTTGACTGTGTGCATGAGTGTATTGGTGAGTGAATGGATATCTCAGTGCTACATGTCAAAGTAAGTACATATGTAAAACACAGTACATGTGAGAGTTGACATATATAAATAACTGTGCATAAGAGCCAGTGAATGTGTGAGTGGCTGTATGGATCATTGTGAACTTGTATCCGGGATTGTATAAGAGAGTAAATATGTGTTAGTATGTGTTTGAATAAGTAAGGTGTGTATAACTGTATAGTTGAGAAAATGGAGGTGTGATTGATTCTTTGCATGACTGACTAGGTGTGTGTGTAACTTCATGGATGAGTGACAGTCTGTGAGTGTCTGTTTACACTGAGTGTATCTAAGGTTATATTAGAGTCTGAAGAAGTTCATCGTATTATCACATGAATGATGTCATCAGTGATGTGATCAGTAATGTCAAATGAGATGTCATCAGTGATGTCATCAGTGATGTCATTTGAGATGTCATCAGTGATGTCATCAGTGATGTCATTTGAGATGTCATCAGTGATGTCATCAGTGATGTCACTGACCATGTCATGAATGATGTAATATGTGACATCATCAGCAGTGGATTGCGGGTGCGCGATATATAGTTAGTGCAACTAACTATATATGGAATTTCAATGGTTTTGTGTGAGTAAAATAGGGTTTTGTAAATGCTAATTCCTAACTATATATGGTCTATAACCTATGGTTTTTTCAGTGAATATATATATATATATATATGATCTTCCTTTCTGCAGGAGAGGCCAGTGCAGTTTTGTTGTAGAAACCTCACAATGGGGGAACCTTTTGGTGGATTTTCGGACCAAATCCACCATGACTGAAATTCAGAGCAATAAATTTCCATAACCTCACCTCAATAGCACCCTATGATAGACACTTTGAGAAGCTGTTAAAAAGTAAATATGTCTTAATTTCAATTGCAGAATACAAAACAACACTCTGCTCCTGAAAAATCTAATGATGGTCCTGAAGATTTCAGTTACACCAACTGCCTTACAAATGTAGAATGGTCTTGGCCTTACAAGGGTTCACTTGCACAGCTGAAATTCAGAACTTCAGTGTCCACCACCAGTTTAGGTAAACATGTTACAATGTAATAAAAGCAATAGTAAAACTGTCAAAATATATTAGAGGATCAAAAGTTATAGGTACAAGAACACTAATATACATTTAATGGTAAACAGAAGACATTATTCAAAATTATGAAAAGGGGAATCATAATGAAATACATGAACAGAAAAATAAAAACTAATATAATGCAGCAAGGAACAAGTAAAAAAAGAAGGCCACTGTCATTTAGGAATGTGTTAGGTACACCCTCAAAATAGAAAGAAAGAGCATATCTTAGGGCTTACACACACGCCTGCAGCACACCCGAAAGTAGCACAAAGTCTGATCTTCACAAGGCTCACTTTACATTAAAAGTTGATATGATTTAGTAAGTGAGGATTGCTCTATTATTATGGTGAATCCTCTGCCCCACTCATCACCTGGTTGACTGTTTCAACTTTTCAATACTGTAAGGGGTAATCTCTGATTGTAGAGGCGTGAGGCCAGTCTTTGAAGCACATTTCGGCAATACGATGTGCATCAAAACTCTGGTCCAAATAAGGTCATGGATTTCTGTTGTGTGATTAGTAAAGGATCAAGCATTTATTAATATGTTAATTGCTTTTTCACTAGTAGCTTGCGTGGTGTTAGAGGAGTATATGTCCAATTACATTAAGAGGCTTACTGTTTCATGAGTTTGGAAAAGGTATTTTATTTGCATAGATTGAAGGAGGGAGTAGATCAATATATTCATCCCACATTCATCTAAAGGACTAGTGCTGAAGGCTCAGGGTTCCTGGCCCTTGGTCTAGACTGAGTCCAGTCGGGCCCAGACAGCCTTAGCTTAGCCTTAGCTTAGGCGTGCCTTTGGCGCACTGCCAGCATAGCCCCATTCGGCTCTGTTCATAAATTGGTCAGCACTTGGCAAGGGGAGAGCAAGAGAGAGAGAACGTATCCCTGGAGGTAATATAAGAAAGCACCTTCAAGATGGCAGAAAGCACCTTCAAGATGGCAGACAGCTTTATACAACCTGTAAGTCTATAACAAGAAGGTAAGTAATCTCTGTAGGGATGGGCAGCTATATATGCTAATTTTAACAAGTTGTGGCACTGTACATAAAGCTTAAAAACTGTCAAAAGAGAACAATTGATGTGAGGCTATTAGGTTGAGTGAACACAACAGAGTTCTTCAGCAGAATTTCAATCTATGTTCAAAAACATACGCATTTTTATAGTTATTAGAAAGGCTTAGCTAATAAAAAAAAGCCTAAACTAGATTAGTAGAGTGATGAAATGTGTAAAGCTTTGCCTCTTGAATAATTTGTTCACAAAAGTCCAACATCATATTTATTACATTCATGTTTCTGGTAATTAATATGAAGAACACAGAGCCCAAGTGTTCTCTGGGTAGAACTTGAGTTCATCCACTGCACTGAATTCAGAATAAGGTCCTGCAGTATACCTCCACATAAACCTATGGGAAAACTACTAAACTACTAAAAGGTGTTTTTTAGTATGTGCCGGTAAATCTAATGACCATGAATACATTTCCACATGAAATTAATTTAGTTACAAAACATATAACCCACAGAGAGAAGTAGTTTAACACCTGCCCATGAAATTATGCTTTTATCATCAATATTAACCCCTTCGGCGGTGCGCACATTTTCGCCCTGTGCGGGCGAAATAAATAGTGGGCGGGATTCGGACTGCCCCCGGCCGTCCTCTGCACACGCCCACCGTGACGCATGACGGCTGGGGGCCGCCATGCGCACCAAAGGGGTTAAATGCTGAAAAGTGTAATGAACTGTGGACTTGTAAAGTAGCATCGGACTTGCACATATAAATTGTGGAAGACACAAGTTAATGCCAACTTCTGACCCAATGGTGGCCAGCGATGGTGTACAGATACAGATTTAAAGTGAGCCCTTATGCCTTCACAGTGACTGCTCTATCATTGTTGTAATCTAACTGATTGTCTGACGCAAGCATTTTTCTAAATAAGATATAATTGAGAAAAATCTAAACTAGCAATATGACTATAAACCAGTAATTACAAACACAGTTTTAGACGGTTATAGGAAAACTTTCAAAGTATTGTGAATGAGGTTGACTCCAGTGAATCTTAACACCACTCGCATCACAGTTGTGCTTGAGGGATCTGATTTTCTGTTGTGATTTAAGAACTATTGAAGCATATTTGGGAAGAAGAATTTACTCTAATTATAAGTGAGTGGACTCCATGACAATTTTACATACAAAACACTCACACAGAATTCGTTTTGAAACAGAAGAAGTTAAGGTCAATTACATTTCAGGATCCTCCTTGTAAATGCCCTTCTAAATAGATGGGGAAATTAGCATTACAGTACCATTTTTGCATGAAATCCCAAAAGTCCTCTATTTTTTCATGGGGCACCTTCCGCTAAATGAATCCTTAGTATTACATGCAGTATTACTACGCCTAGGCAGAGTTTGAGGAGTTCCACTACACAGAACACAGCAAAGTGTAAGCAGTGGAGTGTATTAGGTAAAGGCATTTCGCAGTGATTTTCAGTGCTGGGTGTTTGTACGCACTGTGCAATCATCGCGAACAGCACTATGCATGGTGCAAGTGAGAGCTGCTTCGTTTCTGCAGCTCGAGTAGATTTTTTACTCGAGCGCGGCTTTCTCAACGCGCACTGATGGTTTCTCAACGCAAGCGGTCGCGAACATACGCGACCACTCGCAATGAGAAATCCATCCGTCCGCGTTGAGAAATCTCACCTGGAGGTTGATTTTCCATGCTCGCACTCGCCAATTTGACTGTGACATTCACAACCGAGGAAAAATAATGCTGGGAGGTGAATTTTCCTCACTCACACTTGCCAACTTGATGTTAATGAGCACGAGCGAGGAAAACAACTCCGCTCCGCTATACAGAGCGGAGTCCTTCAGAACTCCGCAAGCTCTACTTAACATGGCGTGGCCCCACCACCCCTCCGCCGTGACCTGCTTAGACCGCGGGTGATTTTGCAGCCCACATAGGAGCAAATCAACTTTAATGGTTGTTTTATGTAGGAAGGTGTCCCTTTCTGCACATAAATAATCATCCTTGCAACATAGGCACCCTTGCACCATGGCGCAAGGATGTCTGCGTTGGCACGTGAGCCCCTGAAAGTTCAAGCTCAGGCAGCTGGATAAATAAACAAAAAGATCACAGCTGTGAGGAAGGTAAGCACTTTTTTATGGTAGCATACAACTTCTGCCCAATCAAAACATGAACTCCTGGCTCCCAAAATGTGAGTGGAGACAAAGTCACTCTTTAGTGATGCTCGCATAATTGTCTGACAAAAGCTGTGCTGTCAAGCCAAAACATAAAAATGAAGAAAATCTGTGTCTTAGAATTACTTCTTTCTATCTCTGGTGAGACGTTCGAAACCCCTCTGAGTTGCTGTATAAATATGAGATGAAGGTTGGCTGGATGTTTAGGGTGCATTGGATAATCGTTCATAAAACGAAAGATGTAGAAATGCTTACTGAATAGACATATTGCCTAGATTTACTAATGCTTTGCATCAGGTTTGAGTTACTTTTGTAACGTAAACCCTATGCAAAGTGTTAAGGGGATATTTATGTTACTTTGCAGTTTGTGTTGTGTTGTATTGTATGCCAAATTACTGCAAAGTTGCTCAAAATGCCGCCTTGCATTACTTTGCAACATGCAGGCGCTCCCTGGGTTGTGCATGGGCATTTCCACTAGTCCAACAATGGGTTTTAATGCAAATCTTCATCTACAAAGAATAATAGACAGGAATTTGTGCCACAATCATATGCTTCCACCAGGAAGGCGCAACAAAGAGTAATGTTTGAATTTCTCCTTGTTTTTCCTACATACAAAGCGGTAGAAACATTAAAGCATATTTTTTGTACTGGATGAGACCCCTTCCAGTACACAATCTCTGTTTTGGGACAGCGGTTCTTAGATTTTTGACTTCTGTGGACCCCCACTGAATCAATATTGGAATCTGGGGACCCCACTGAGCCACTTTTGGAAGCTGTGGATCCCCTGCTTAAATCATTTCTCTGATTTGCACCTAAAAACAATAGATAAAAGTACAAACAAAACAAGTACACACCAAACAAAGATTTAAATATTTTGTTTAATTCGTAATCAAATATAGAAAAAGATTTGAAATTTTCAATTTTGATTTCAATTTTGCTTCCTTTTTGTATATACTTTATTCGTTTTAATAATATTTCATTTCGTAAAACAGTCGCGGACCCACTTAGTATGTTTTGCGAGCCCCCATGATCCTCGGACCACCTGTTAAGGACCACTGCTATAGAGAATGCAGTCCCTCTTGCACCCTGGCGCAAGGGTGTCCCAAAGTGCACCACCACAAGCAACACAGCCCAACAACTCCTGGTGGTGGGCTGCTTGTGTAATTTCCAAGTAAATCTCGCAGTACATGTTAGTTTCAACAAAATGTACATATACCTATCCAAAGATAGGAAGTTACCCAACAGGATTTAGGGCCTCATTTATTATATTTTGACACACTGCAGCACAGCAAGCCTTCCTGCTACGCTGCTGTGCATCAAAATAAAATGGCAGAAATGCGCCGTATCTAAAAGATACAGCACATTCCTATCCTTCTCTCCTGCGCTAGCACACAAACAGCAGCCGTGCACCAACACAGACATCTTTGCGCCATGGTGCAAGTGTGCCTATTTTGCAGGGATGATTATTTATGTGCAAGAAGGGACACCTTCCTACATATAAACAACCATTAAAGGTGATTTGCTCCTATGTGTGCTGCAAAATTAGCCTCGGTCCATGCAGGTAACAGTGGTGAGGGGGTGAGGCCGCGTGAGACGGGATTTCGTAGGACGATGCAGAGGAAAAATTGAATAAATAATACATTTTCCCTCACCATCTTCACTTGAAATCCCCCCTCACCAGCCCCACCGCCCCACCACTGTTACCTGCCTGGACCGCAGCTGTGCAAAATGCAGCACACATAGAAAGAGTAAAAAATTAAGAGAAATCAAAGTATTTCTCCACGTTGCGCCACTCCTATGCCTCCCCTGGGAGTGTAGGATTCTTACGCATTCCCAGGTTTATGTCACTTTGTAAATCTGTGGCTGTGTCAGGTTCAATGGACGTTGCATGGGAACACCCACAGCAACACCCATGGAATGTCCCTTTCACACATAGTAATGCGTGAAATGACCCATATTTACAAGGTCATAAAAAGTCACACAGGGTGACTTTACGTGGCCCTGTAAATATGGGCAGGCACACTGCGCTGCCGGTGCATCTAAAAATGTGATACGCCAGTAGTGCAATGGGCTGGTAAATGAGGCCCATAGTATTTTACATAAGAAATGTTTTTTGCATTCACAGGCCTTTTGCCATTTTGTGTAACCTTGTATCTGATAAAAGACAACACAATGGTATTTTGCGACCACATCCATTGTTCGACTGGGTTATAGATGAAATTGCAAATACAAAAGAATTTGAGTTTGTCAGTGGAAACACTGTCCACGAGACTCCATTCCCAACCCCTTGATGTTTATTTCGCATGCACAATATTAGACCATTGGTGGTAATATTTCATGGGAAAAGGGTTTACTAGTGAAAGGTCACCTTTTGTAAAAATGATACACCCATATGTGCAAGTAAGTTAGACTTATATCTGTAAATATCTCTGTGACTTGTGCTCACATTGTTTTGCAGAAGATGGCAGCTCACATACCATTCCATTAATACTTGTGATAAAAAACAAATGCTTATTGTATTAATCGGTATGTTGCATCCTCAACGAACTTGATATGCTGTCACTTTGATTTCCCAGGAGCGGCATGCATTGTCTTGATTAGTCATGTTGATGCCCCCACTGGATTAGCAAAAGACACATAATTGATAAACGGAATGTAGAACAAACCAAAGCATTCACCCCCAGGCAAGAGATCTGGGTTAAATTCATCATTCTTTTGCTGACCATGCCACCCCAGTTTAGACCTGGCCATATGCAAATCAGTCTTGACCCTGTACCTCATGGGAACAGTCCAGCCTGAACTGCCAAGCCAGGTCTTCCCTGGACCGGAAACAAGCATCCTAGGACCAGTTTTGAGGTTTAACACCTCATCAGCCAGGATAGCTTGATTCCAGTGGCACAGTGAGTACTTCTGATATAAATGTCCATGGTGGTCACCTAGACCTATTAAGAAACTTAAAAGATGTGTGAATACCAAAACTTGAAGCTGCATACCGACCCTTTAGGCCTACTAATAAGTGCATGTGCAGCATTTATTATGCATAGAGGTTTGCTGGAATACAGAGCATTGGCAAAGGGTAGTTAAGGCATTGTCTCAACTATGAAATTATGCAACTTGTGTACATTGCTTAGTAAGAGTAAGGTACCAGCTATTCAGGAAACAGCAAGATAAGTGAGAATATGATAGCGTTAGATTAATTCTACAGCCTAAAACAAAATATATTACTTAATTCATATTTAAAGTTATGGTTTTACATGATAGTATAGAGTATGCACCACAAGGTCTTCAAAACTAAAACAGAAATAAATCCACAACAGAGTGGACCGGATACACTTTGCTAAATTATTTCAAGTCTGATGAAAAAGAACAAAGTGTAAAACAAATTTATCAAACTTATACAATTCCTCAACCAATTCAAAATGGGTAAGAATTGATATGGTGTAAACGCTCACTTAGGTATGTTTTTTCAATCATAGTTACGTCATAAAACTACACTTGAGAGCTAGGCTTCCATTTACCTTTTTAAAGTTCATGAGTATTATTTTTGCCAAACCTCTGAAGCCGAACTTGCAAACATTTTGCCTTATCAAGGCGAATAATTTTGAGTCAGATCAAAAGTGCTAAAAATCCCATACTGTTATTTGTAATTCAATTAATTCTTAAAACATGGGAGGTAAGGTAGAAGATTATGTACCAAAACCCTAATAAATATGTTCATCTAATGGACAACAACTGTCATGGGCACAGGATTACAAAGTTTATGTGAGTACACATTTTTTGCTGGGTTAAACTGAAATGTGGGTCTAAATCGAATTAGTTCCAGTCTGATTCACTCATATGTATAGTCAAACTAAGCATCAACCACGTGTGTTTGTTTTTATAGTTAGTTGGCAGCCATTAGGCAGAAGCCGATTTACAAGGCTGCTTGTTTTTGTCCTTCTCATTAATTTGCATGTTATATTAAGTATAACAATATAAATGATTGCAATTAGTGTTTTTGTTACACAAAAGACATCTCACTCAAACATTGTTATCATTAAAAGCTGTATGGTCACATTTCACAAAAGGTTTAAAGGGCAGCTTATGTTGCTTATACGTTCAAATGCTTTTAAGGCGCAGGTGCATAGTAAGAGGGGCAGCCATTAGGCAGAAGCCGATTTACAAGGCTGCTTGTTTTTGTCCTTCTCATTAATTTGCATGTTATATTAAGTATAACAATATAAATGATTGCAATTAGTGTTTTTGTTACACAAAAGACATCTCACTCAAACATTGTTATCATTAAAAGCTGTATGGTCACATTTCACAAAAGGTTTAAAGGGCAGCTTATGTTGCTTATACGTTCAAATGCTTTTAAGGCGCAGGTGCATAGTAAGAGGGGGCAAGAGACAACTTTGGATAGCATCTCATTCTATGTAACAATTCGAGAGAAAACCAAATACATTCATTTGCAATATTATCTACTGTGAAGATGTGGTCAAAGCACATCCTCTTCATCAATCTCCCATGTTAAAGTTATCCTGATAAAAATCAGATGCATTTAAATATAAACAAAATGTAGTTTGGCCTTTTTAGTCGGTATTTGCTTTATTGGGAATGCTCAAATTATCAGATTTGAATCCTTCAAATAGTTTGCCCCAGCACTGTTTCAACTGCTTTCTTCCATCAAATTCCTTCTCTGATCCAACAAACTCTTGCTATTGACTAAAAATGCTAAATTGATGTTGTCTTTGTTGCTTTAAAATATACTCTGTTCAGCTTGACATGCACCAATCTTACAAAATAGCAGAATTATTTTTTAATTATTGTTGGTTTTGAATTTGTTGACGCATGAAAATCGTTTAATTGTATTAAAGAAAAGAATGCCTTTACACTCTAACAAATGTAGATGTGTAGTCCAAATATGCACCAAGCCGCGGCCCGTGGAGGGAGTTGCGGTTTGGCAGGCAGGCGGGGCGGGGGAGGGGCAGGGTGGGGGGTCATAAACACCGGAATCTGGATGGTTGCAGGTAAGTAAACAAATAAATGAATAAATCGAATTTCGTTCCGTGCCCTGAATCGCAAAATTAAATTATGCCTTTTTTGGGGTTAACCTGACTGAGAAGTGACGAGCCATGAGGATATGGAGTCAGGAAGAACATCTGACCGTGAATTATAAACCTAATGTGCCCGGTCAGATATTCTTAGGTATTAAAACAAACATCAGAAGGCAAAACTCTGTATGTTAATCTAAGTGTCACTTCAGCTGCATAACACTAGAACATTCTGAGAAAAGTACACTGAAATAAGGAAAATTAGCAAGCATTTTAATCCCACGCAGAGGCTGACTGTTTTTCATGTACTTAAAATCTGAAAAAATATATTGAAACAGATTTCACTTTAGTTTTCTGTTCTCGGAATTCAAACTGTTCTGCTCAGTATCTCCTTTAAAATTAAGCTGTTTATGAGCATCATTATAGTTGTGAAGAAACTCCGGGGCAGATCTACAAGAAAGTGCCGCAGCGCGGCACTGCAAGCCCTTTGGCTGCGCCACGCTGCAGCACTTTCAGCGCACAGGAATGCGACATATCTACAAAGATATGTCGCATTCCTGTGCTCTCCCCTGCGCTGGCTCTGAAACAGCTGCCACCCTTGCACCATGTTGCAAGGATGCCTGCGCCATGGGGAGATTGCTTTTATGAAGGAAGGGGCCCCTTCCTGCACAAAAACAATCACTGCAGGCATTTTCCTCTTTCAATGCATGCTGTAGAATGCAGGACGCATTGAAAGAGGAAAAAACTAGGAGAAATGAAAACGTTTCTCCTCGTTTCGGTTGGCTGCGCCACCCCTATATTGGTGCAGAAAACGGACACATTTCCAGGTTTATGATTTCTAGTAAATCTGGAAATGCCTAAGGGGACATGGGTGTTGCGTGGGAACACCCACAACAACACCCATGTCCCGCAAAGTGGTGCGTGAACAGGGGTGATATTTTCAAGCACAGGTTAAATCACGCAGGATGACTTTAACTGTGCTTGTAAATATCCCTTAGTAGGCTACGCCACTGGTGCATCACGCAACGTGATGCACCTGCGGCGCATGGTGCTTGTAAATCTGCCCCTATATATTTTGTTCAAATTTGTGAAGGTAGCTTCTCCAACTTTATGTTATAAAAGAAAGGCAAATCACTAGCAATGCTAACCAACATTAAATAACATGAGAGAATACGTATTTGTAAAGGCCAATAGAGCAATTACCTAAAATAATGGGTTATTTAGTCATTTCCTTCTGTATAAAGTCATTATCCAAACTCCACACAAAATCAATATAATGAACGAAAGGAGGGGAATTTAGCAGGTCTGTGGGATATTGAGCATTTGTCACTCATGAGAGATGTGGCACGAGCCAGTTGGAGAAATATACTGCCGTTTATTTATTTTATTTCCCAGTTGCAATCATTTCATAGTGTACCTTGGTACTACAAAACAACTATTTTAGCCTATAGTTAACAAGACTTCAACATGGTTGTCTAATGTTGTCCAATCAGGGAATTTTGTCAATAAATATATCACTTCTAAACATATGACAGTATCTTAACTAGATCAGGGGCGTAACACAGGCCCCCGCAGCGCACGCGGTGCGGGGGGCCCCAAGCTCCACGGGGCCCCGTCAGCAGATCGTTTTGCACAGAATTACCAACCTTTCCCGCCTATGCCAATTTAAAACAAGCATTTACAATGCAATGGTTTTGCCTTTGTTAAAGTTAGAGCTATTGGCATTGCTCTTGACACTCTGAAGCTCCACTCTGAAGCTCCACTCTGAAGCTCCACTCTGAAGCTCCACTCTGAAGCTCCACTCTGAAGCTCCACTCTGCACTCTGAAGCTGCACTCTGAAGCTCCACTCTGAAGCTCCACTCTGAAGCTCCACTCTGAAGCTCCACTCTGAAGCTCCACTCTGAAGCTCCACTCTGAAGCTCCACTCTGCACTCTGAAGCTCCACTCTGCACTCTGAAGCTCCACTCTGCACTCTGAAGCTCCACTCTGCACTCTGAAGCTCCACTCTGCACTCTGAAGCTCCACTCTGCACTCTGAAGCTCCACTCTGCACTCTGAAGCTCCACTCTGAAGCTCCACTCTGCACTCTGAAGCTCCACTCTGAAGCTCCACTCTGCACTCTGAAGCTCCACTCTGAAGCTCCACTCTGCACTCTGAAGCTCCACTCTGAAGCTCCACTCTGCACTCTGAAGCTCCACTCTGAAGCTCCACTCTGCACTCTGAAGCTCCACTCTGCACTCTGAAGCTCCACTCTGAAGCTCCACTCTGAAGCTCCACTCTGAAGCTCCACTCTGAAGCTCCACTCTGAAGCGCCACTCTGAAGCTCCACTCTGCAGCTCCACTCTGCAGCTCCACTCTGAATCTGCAGCTCCACTCTGAATCTGCAGCTCCACTCTGAATCTGCAGCTCCACTCTGCACTCTGAAGCTCCACTCTGAAGCTCCACTCTGAAGCTCCACTCTGAAGCTCCACTCTGAAGCTCCACTCTGAAGCTCCACTCTGAAGCTCCACTCTGAAGCTCCACTCTGCACTCTGAAGCTCCACTCTGCACTCTGAAGCTCCACTCTGCACTCTGAAGCTCCACTCTGCACTCTGAAGCTCCACTCTGCACTCTGAAGCTCCACTCTGCACTCTGAAGCTCCACTCTGCACTCTGAAGCTCCACTCTGAAGCTCCACTCTGCACTCTGAAGCTCCACTCTGAAGCTCCACTCTGCACTCTGAAGCTCCACTCTGAAGCTCCACTCTGCACTCTGAAGCTCCACTCTGAAGCTCCACTCTGCACTCTGAAGCTCCACTCTGAAGCTCCACTCTGCACTCTGAAGCTGCACTCTGAAGCTCCACTCTGCACTCTGAAGCTCCACTCTGCACTCTGAAGCTCCACTCTGCACTCTGAAGCTCCACTCTGCACTCTGAAGCTCCACTCTGCACTCTGAAGCTCCACTCTGAAGCTCCACTCTGCACTCTGAAGCTCCACTCTGAAGCTCCACTCTGCACTCTGAAGCTCCACTCTGAAGCTCCACTCTGCACTCTGAAGCTCCACTCTGCACTCTGAAGCTCCACTCTGAAGCTCCACTCTGAAGCTCCACTCTGAAGCTCCACTCTGAAGCTCCACTCTGAAGCTCCACTCTGCAGCTCCACTCTGAATCTGCAGCTCCACTCTGAATCTGCAACTCCACTCTGCACTCTGAAGCTCCACTCTGAAGCTCCACTCTGAAGCTCCACTCTAAAGCTCCACTCTGAAGCTCCACTCTGAAGCTCCACTCTGAAGCTCCACTCTGAAGCTCCACTCTGCACTCTGAAGCTCCACTCTGCACTCTGAAGCTCCACTCTGCACTCTGAAGCTCCACTCTGCACTCTGAAGCTCCACTCTGCACTCTGAAGCTCCACTCTGAAGCTCCACTCTGCACTCTGAAGCTCCACTCTGAAGCTCCACTCTGCACTCTGAAGCTCCACTCTGAAGCTCCACTCTGCACTCTGAAGCTCCACTCTGAAGCTCCACTCTGCACTCTGAAGCTCCACTCTGAAGCTCCACTCTGCACTCTGAAGCTGCACTCTGAAGCTCCACTCTGCACTCTGAAGCTCCACTCTGAAGCTCCACTCTGCACTCTGAAGCTCCACTCTGCACTCTGAAGCTCCACTCTGCACTCTGAAGCTCCACTCTGCACTCTGAAGCTCCACTCTGCACTCTGAAGCTCCACTCTGCACTCTGAAGCTCCACTCTGCACTCTGAAGCTCCACTCTGAAGCTCCACTCTGCACTCTGAAGCTCCACTCTGAAGCTCCACTCTGCACTCTGAAGCTCCACTCTGAAGCTCCACTCTGCACTCTGAAGCTCCACTCTGAAGCTCCACTCTGCACTCTGAAGCTCCACTCTGAAGCTCCACTCTGCACTCTGAAGCTCCACTCTGAAGCTCCACTCTGAAGCTCCACTCTGAAGCTCCACTCTGAAGCTCCACTCTGAAGCGCCACTCTGAAGCTCCACTCTGCAGCTCCACTCTGCAGCTCCACTCTGAATCTGCAGCTCCACTCTGAATCTGCAGCTCCACTCTGAATCTGCAGCTCCACTCTGCACTCTGAAGCTCCACTCTGAAGCTCCACTCTGAAGCTCCACTCTGAAGCTCCACTCTGAAGCTCCACTCTGAAGCTCCACTCTGAAGCTCCACTCTGAAGCTCCACTCTGAAGCTCCACTCTGCACTCTGAAGCTCCACTCTGCACTCTGAAGCTCCACTCTGCACTCTGAAGCTCCACTCTGCAGCTCCACTCTGCACTCTGAAGCTCCACTCTGAAGCTCCACTCTGCACTCTGAAGCTCCACTCTGAAGCTCCACTCTGCACTCTGAAGCTCCACTCTGAAGCTCCACTCTGCACTCTGAAGCTCCACTCTGAAGCTCCACTCTGCACTCTGAAGCTCCACTCTGAAGCTCCACTCTGCACTCTGAAGCTGCACTCTGAAGCTCCACTCTGCACTCTGAAGCTCCACTCTGCACTCTGAAGCTCCACTCTGCACTCTGAAGCTCCACTCTGCACTCTGAAGCTCCACTCTGCACTCTGAAGCTCCACTCTGAAGCTCCACTCTGCACTCTGAAGCTCCACTCTGAAGCTCCACTCTGCACTCTGAAGCTCCACTCTGAAGCTCCACTCTGCACTCTGAAGCTCCACTCTGCACTCTGAAGCTCCACTCTGAAGCTCCACTCTGAAGCTCCACTCTGAAGCTCCACTCTGAAGCTCCACTCTGAAGCTCCACTCTGAAGCTCCACTCTGCAGCTCCACTCTGAATCTGCAGCTCCACTCTGAATCTGCAGCTCCACTCTGCACTCTGAAGCTCCACTCTGAAGCTCCACTCTGAAGCTCCACTCTAAAGCTCCACTCTGAAGCTCCACTCTGAAGCTCCACTCTGAAGCTCCACTCTGAAGCTCCACTCTGCACTCTGAAGCTCCACTCTGCACTCTGAAGCTCCACTCTGCACTCTGAAGCTCCACTCTGCACTCTGAAGCTCCACTCTGCACTCTGAAGCTCCACTCTGAAGCTCCACTCTGCACTCTGAAGCTCCACTCTGAAGCTCCACTCTGCACTCTGAAGCTCCACTCTGAAGCTCCACTCTGCACTCTGAAGCTCCACTCTGAAGCTCCACTCTGCACTCTGAAGCTCCACTCTGAAGCTCCACTCTGCACTCTGAAGCTGCACTCTGAAGCTCCACTCTGCACTCTGAAGCTCCACTCTGAAGCTCCACTCTGCACTCTGAAGCTCCACTCTGCACTCTGAAGCTCCACTCTGCACTCTGAAGCTCCACTCTGCACTCTGAAGCTCCACTCTGCACTCTGAAGCTCCACTCTGCACTCTGAAGCTCCACTCTGCACTCTGAAGCTCCACTCTGAAGCTCCACTCTGCACTCTGAAGCTCCACTCTGAAGCTCCACTCTGCACTCTGAAGCTCCACTCTGAAGCTCCACTCTGCACTCTGAAGCTCCACTCTGAAGCTCCACTCTGCACTCTGAAGCTCCACTCTGAAGCTCCACTCTGCACTCTGAAGCTCCACTCTGAAGCTCCACTCTGAAGCTCCACTCTGAAGCTCCACTCTGAAGCTCCACTCTGAAGCGCCACTCTGAAGCTCCACTCTGAAGCTCCACTCTGCAGCTCCACTCTGCAGCTCCACTCTGAATCTGCAGCTCCACTCTGAGTCTGCAGCTCCACTCTGCACTCTGAAGCTCCACTCTGAAGCTCCACTCTGAAGCTCCACTCTGAAGCTCCACTCTGAAGCTCCACTCTGAAGCTCCACTCTGAAGCTCCACTCTGAAGCTCCACTCTGCACTCTGAAGCTCCACTCTGCACTCTGAAGCTCCACTCTGCACTCTGAAGCTCCACTCTGAAGCTCCACTCTGCACTCTGAAGCTCCACTCTGAAGCTCCACTCTGCACTCTGAAGCTCCACTCTGAAGCTCCACTCTGCACTCTGAAGCTCCACTCTGAAGCTCCACTCTGCACTCTGAAGCTCCACTCTGAAGCTCCACTCTGCACTCTGAAGCTCCACTCTGAAGCTCCACTCTGCACTCTGAAGCTGCACTCTGAAGCTCCACTCTGCACTCTGAAGCTCCACTCTGCACTCTGAAGCTCCACTCTGCACTCTGAAGCTCCACTCTGCACTCTGAAGCTCCACTCTGCACTCTGAAGCTCCACTCTGAAGCTCCACTCTGCACTCTGAAGCTCCACTCTGAAGCTCCACTCTGCACTCTGAAGCTCCACTCTGAAGCTCCACTCTGCACTCTGAAGCTCCACTCTGCACTCTGAAGCTCCACTCTGAAGCTCCACTCTGAAGCTCCACTCTGAAGCTCCACTCTGAAGCTCCACTCTGCAGCTCCACTCTGAATCTGCAGCTCCACTCTGAATCTGCAGCTCCACTCTGCACTCTGAAGCTCCACTCTGAAGCTCCACTCTGAAGCTCCACTCTGAAGCTCCACTCTGAAGCTCCACTCTGAAGCTCCACTCTGAAGATCCACTCTGCACTCTGAAGCTCCACTCTGCACTCTGAAGCTCCACTCTGCACTCTGAAGCTCCACTCTGAAGCTCCACTCTGCACTCTGAAGCTCCACTCTGAAGCTCCACTCTGCACTCTGAAGCTCCACTCTGAAGCTCCACTCTGCACTCTGAAGCTCCACTCTGAAGCTCCACTCTGCACTCTGATGCTCCACTGTGAAGCTCCACTCTGCACTCTGAAGCTGCACTCTGAAGCTCCACTCTGCACTCTGAAGCTCCACTCTGAAGCTCCACTCTGCACTCTGAAGCTCCACTCTGAAGCTCCACTCTGCACTCTGAAGCTCCACTCTGCACTCTGAAGCTCCACTCTGCACTCTGAAGCTCCACTCTGCACTCTGAAGCTCCACTCTGAAGCTCCACTCTGCACTCTGAAGCTCCACTCTGAAGCTCCACTCTGCACTCTGAAGCTCCACTCTGAAGCTCCACTCTGCACTCTGAAGCTCCACTCTGCACAGAGATAAACGAGAAAGCAAAAATGCAAGTTATCTACTATGATACACTGGAAATGGCTGAGGAGTAAACTATCTCAAATATTGAACTGGGGTGGAAAAGCTGCTTAGGCAAATATTGACCACTATGTGTACTTCTGGATATCTACAACTCTCAAGTGGATTTCTGAAAGTTCTTCTGAGGATATCTGTGAAGTCCTGGAAAGTCAGAAATCTACTGCAAAGTACAATGGAAACCTATGGATGAAGAATTCTGACTTTTTAAAGTTTGGTTGTAACTACCCCATTACATTTGAGTGCGTGCCTTGAGAAATTTGAGTTTGAGAAATAGAAAGATATGTCTCCCTAATTGTGAATGTCAATAAAGCCCTAATTGTGGGAAGGTTTAAATATAATTTTCCGATTACTTCATCTGGTCAACCAGTGTTCTATATCACATATTTGGATTAGACAGCCATGTCTCAGGCTCAGTTCTCTAGGGGTCTCGCAGAGATGTTCCATTTCACTTGTCAGGCTAAACCAATCATATACTTCTGCATCTGAAGATCAGGTGATATGTTCACATTCAGAATAACTCCCACTGAGACTTACTATAAAGGACCCTTGCTTGAAGTGGAATGACCTTCATATTGAATACTGCACTGAAGAATTAAGGGTTCAAGGTGTGGTTGTTACATATTGAATTTTCAGCCTAAAGTTTGTAGAAGAATGCACACAATTTGGGTGTGGGTCATAATCTGTTGTTTACGGACCATAAATCATCAAGTATTCTAGGTTATGCATACCTGTCTCAGGAAGAAAGGATCAGTACGGTAGCTTGAGATTTTGTGAACACGGAGGAAGCCATCTTGAAATCAAATGGGAGAACTCTAAATTGCTACTGATGTGTCTGTACTGATGATCTGAGGAATCTGGTGTGAACTCTGGATAGAAATTTGATTGTGATTATCCTGTAAGCCTATCGATATTAAACCACCCAAGAGAAGAATGATTGAAAAGATAGTCTTCCATCTTAATCAGTTTGAAAAGGTTAAAATGTTGAGCACCTTTAGGTTGATTACTGGGTAAAATGGTCTGATTCTTTTAGCACTTAGAAGAGGATTGGGTAACAAGCATCACACGCTCCTCTTTAAATGAAGAGTCGGTATCCTGAAGCAGGAGGTATCTCCGTGAATTCCACTACACAATGACATGACATTTCAGTATCTCTCTGACCAATAGATTTTTATTTATTTAATGCGATTGTATATAGCGCGAACATTACCCGAAGGTGTCAGAGCGCTTTACATAAGAACAAGTTGCAATACATAAGGACTTAGGATTACATGAGTTATATAAAAGATATAAACAGAAAAAAATTGCAAATGTACAAGTGGTAAAGTCACACAATGAAGAGATACAACCAGAAAAAATTGCAAATGTACAAGTTGTAGCATCACACAAGGAACAGATACAAACAGAATTTTTTTTGCAACTGTACAAGTTGTAACGTCACTCAAGGAAGAGATACAAATGGATAAACTCTAAGAGTCACATAGGAATGGTAGAGCGTACAGGTCTACTACATATACTAGTGGTTAGAGTTATCTCTATATACATGTATATACAAATAGTAGAATTTCTCAGGTCAAGACTAAAAAAAAAACAGAATTCCATTAAGGGGGTCAGAGGGGGGGACGTAGTCACAGCACCAAGGGAGGGATACAAGGGTAAGGAGGAAAGGCAAATCAGAGGATCGTCAAGGGGGAAAAGAGGGAAAAGGGTAAAGGACAAGGGAATGGACAAGACGGCGGGTCAGGGTCCAGAGAAAAGCGGCAGAGAACTGCAGCAAAATGGCGGGCAGGACAAAAGCAGAGAAGTCCATGAGAGTGACCCAGTGAGTTCTTAAGCTGCAATGGAGTCAAGGGAAACCGCTGGGTCCTCGATGCTGTAGCAGTGGTCGGACCTTCCACTGGGCCCCCCCCGCATACTAGTCCGGCGGTTTATCCTGTTCCCAAGACCTTCGGGACACGACCCTGGATCGGACCCTGCACTGGCCTCCCTGCACGTTGGTCCGGCGGTTGATCTCGTACCCTGGACCTTCGGGACACGACCCCTGGCTTCCCTGCATTGATGCTCCCGAAGCGCCCCTGAGACGACCGGGTGTTATCATCATCGGAGCACTGTGGCGGGCTCTGGAAATGGTTGGAAGTGGAGATAAATTGCCAAATTGCGGTGATGTGTTGGCGAGCCCCGTGCTCTGTCTCGCTGAAAATTTCGCAGTGAGACTCGCTGAGTCCATCGCGTTTGAGTCTGCAGCGCCATCCTGGAGGTGCTGTGGAGCTTCTGCATCTCAGCACAAGACTATGATGGTACATGACCTCTCAATCTGCCTTTAGAGCTGGATCAGGTCTCATAGGAGTCACCTACCTGGATATCATGTGGTTTGATGCAAATCCTATTAATGTTGGACCGTTTGGTCATGGAGAAAAGCTGGGGTCCTTATTTACAGCTAAATTACGCAGTGCTGCATCACAAGCCATTTTGCTGTGCCGAACTGCATTATTTTAAAACCACAAGGATGCATTGTATTTACAACAATAAGACAAATCCCGGTGCTTTCCCCTGTGCTGGCGTACATTTGGCTTCCATGCACCAACACAGGCACCCTTGCATAATGGTGCAAGGGTGCCTGCGTTGCGGGGATTATTGTTGTTGTGCAGGAAGGGACACCTTCTTGCAGAAAAATAATTTTCGATGGTATTTTCCTCTTTCTATGTGTGCTTCAGAATGCAGCATGCAAGAAAAGAGGAAAAAACAAGGAGAAATAGAAGTATTTCTCCCTGTTTCAACTCCTTACGGCTCCCTGGGGGAGGCATCGGATTCTGGCGCATACCCAGGTTCCTTAAACAAGTAAATCCTGGAATGCGCTAAAATCAACAGCACGTGTGCTCCTGTCACGCAAATTGATGCTTGAAAAGGGGCTGTATTTACAAGGTCATGAAAACAAATGCAGGATGTCTTTGTGTGGCCTTTTATATATGGGTCAGCACACTGCTCCGCCGATTCGTCCAAAAAAGTGATGCACCACCACAGCAATGGGCTTGTAAATAAGCCCCTAAATATATTGCTGCCAAAAAAGGGAAGGCATAACAAGACACTTGAGTGAGATCCCTTAAAAGCAAACAATAATTGTTATCTTACTCTGACTGTTGAAGTGATCATCAGCTCAGCTGACTTCAGATTAGATGTGATAACAGTTTGCCATGCGCATAATTTCTTCCCAAAACCTCAGAAGATCTTCTAGGAGGGATTATGTTGAATAAGGATGATTATTCTTCCCCTCAAGGTAAAATGTAGAAACAGCACAGAAACATTTCAGATATGCTTTCATCCCCCAAACAGCAGGCTACAAGAGAAAAGCATCATCTGAAACATTGCCTGCATTAGCTATTAGAGCGGGTGACCAGAGTGTACACCTTAACTTTAAAAGTTGAGTCTTCGTTTAACCTCTACATCTCAGATATGAACCATGGGATGCAAGTGTTTTCCAATTCCTGCTCCCCCTGCATAGGAAAATCACAGATTGAGCCATGCACAAGTATATAGGGCTGAAAGGGACCAGGAGTTGCTGAACCAGCACAAGCTGGGATTGTTGAATACAATGAGTTCACTCTAATGTGAACAGTAACTTCCTTAATCATATCTGAGTGTCTATACCTTGCAGAGGAGTCTGGCTTCTTCAGGTCACTGAAAGTCTCTGGCTTTAGGGAATTTGGTCTGCATTTTCAGGGGGCTGTCAGTCAGTTGTCTTCATTGTGACAGCTCACATGTTTACCCATTTTCTGAAACTAGGCTTTTGAGAAAGTAAGTATGTCTATTGAAGGCTGTGAAAGTTGTCCTGTAGGACGTGAAGATTACTTTCTTAACTTCAGTATTCTCTCCCTATCCTATTTTATTGATTGCTAATTTATCATACTTAATTGCAATGTCTGCCGTTTTGAGGCTACAATAGGAAACCTTTGTAGTTATTTTAGAGGCTATGAGCATGTGTAATCTTTTGTTCTTAGTTACTTATCTAGATATTTTTGTGGCAATTTAAAAAGAAAATAAAACATATAAAAAAAGCAAACCACAACCAGTAAGGCCTGACACTAACAGTACGTATTTAATGCATCATAGGAGTCAAAATATAGACAAATAACAAAATAGGAAGCCAAGCCTGAATTTGTAAAAACAGGTAAAGTTGAGATCCAACCTATTTGATCACAGAGCAGGAAGGTTTTCAATATTCCCTGGCCACTTAGCAGAGAATTCACTAGTTTTAGTTAAGGCAGCAAGAGGTTTTGCCCCATTATCTCCTTCATCCCCATACATGTAATAGACTCCTTTGGAGTTGTGAAGGCAGGTTAAATATCAAGAATCACCAGATCGGTAGTGTTCTCTAAATCCCAGTTGAAATGGTTAGCTTTGCAGCTAAAATGATGGTGATTCCTACGTGAACTGCTTTAAAGGCTAGTCAAGTTATCTTAAATATCTGTTTTCCACTGAGTGCCAATACAGGTTTCAAAATATAGGAGTAATATGACCATATTTACCAGCTTGGGCTAGCAGTCGGACTGCACTGCATGCTAGTATCCAGTTGGAGAGAACCAGCTGCATTGCTGGTAAATTCTGACTGGGGAAGAAATTGGCAGACTTTTACTAGATAACATTGTTGCCAGGTGTTTAGATGAAGAGAACATTTCATCTCTGCATATCTCAGTGTGTCACTATCCTATGTCATTGTAAGGAACTCATGCAGAGTCTCTGGTATTCTATGCATTGCAAAGCACCGCCTGTGAAGAGTTCTAAGAAAGGAAGGTATTGTTTTGAATAGAGAGGAGCTGGAGGAAAAAGACTGAGGTGTACGATCCATCTTAAATAAAGATTACTTTTATACATCAGCTGTGCACTGCTCATCTTTACACAGTGATTTCCTCTGAAGATGGCTAATGCAAGCGACCGCTCCTCCTGACTCACTTCCATCCAAAATCGGAAAGAAAGTTTGGAAACTTTGCTACGTTCAAGGAGAAACAAAGATTTTGGGATTCATTTCCAACCAGTGATGGACCGTTCACCTTTCAACAGTATTAAGTCTATGCCTCCAGTGCTTGATGTCATAGATACATTATGCAAATTAGTCATATACCTGGTGAAAGTGGGAAAACTCCCAACTTTCATAAATGGTGACCTAGGTTCAAACCCAAGCATTGGTCCTTGATCACAAATCTTTGGATACTGGGCAAATCATTTATTATATCACTAATCATCAGAATTATTGTACATTTGTGGAATTCCATTTTAAAGATGTGAAATATTTTGTATTTTTATCTCACAAATAGAAGAGGGAGCTGTGATAATAACACTACGTGAAGGTGGATGAGTGTAGGGGAAATACACTAAATTAGTAAAACTGCCCTTACACGCAGCAAGCTGTGTCATGCTTCATCACAGGGCTGCTAACACATCTCCACACCAGTCCAAAGCTGGAGGTGGAGCAATAGGGAGGGGGAAGACAATACAACAAACAGTGTAAGATCACAGGTGAGAAAAAAAATGAGAAAATGTTTTGTAATTCAAAGATGTGAATTATCACTTGATGTGCATGATCTTTTATTGTCTTCCAACTGCCGTCAATGTACTGTGCTCTGTTGAACCCCAGCTTCGAATTTGAGGGATGGAGTACAGTCTGTCAGGGCGGTGCAGGATTTTACGTCCAACTTAGAGACAACTGATGGCCGAGCTGGGATCTCAGTGCCTTGATGGTGGTTCTTGTCAAAGTACAAAATGTTTGGTGGACTTCAGCTGTCATATTTGACAGCCGTACACCAAAGTTTACAGACTATTTTTTCAAATATAAACACTCAAATTGGAAGTTTGTTATTGAAAAAAATAAATTAGTAATGACACCCACACCCAGGGAGTTTTTCCCCCTAGGTCTGTGGGCCGTAATTTTGTTTTTAATCTGGTGGTGAAGGACAGAGAAAAGGCCCATCACACTGTCCACCCTAAATAGTGCTGGTGGTGTAATGGCCTTCCTCTGTTAGCTTGCTATAAGAAGCTTTCTGTTGACGGAGCCAACTGAGGCACCACCGATGGAAAGCTGACAATCCGCCTGACTTTAAATGAGGCAGGTGAACCAACTGTTTGGATGACAGGAAACTCTATCACATATCAAATGGGTTACCCTTTCTGCAAAACTCCATTTCTGGCACCCGGTCACTCAAGATGTCAATGAGAGCCTCATGATCCGTTTTATTAAAGGACTTGAAGAGATTCAGAAGGTCAAACAAACAGGCACATTCAATATCAATTATCAAACCTGTGTTGAAGAGTACCTCAACTAAAGTAATTTTGTGCATCAGCCAGAATACAAAATGGATCTGTTGTATTTGTCAATGAAGTTAGTACTTAATATTCCAATATCTTACTGCAAAGGGTTGCATGTAAGAATGTTGAGTATCAAACATTGTAATACCAAAAGTAGTTACAAAAATACTGACAAGTTAAGAACATGTAAGTAGGGATTTACTGTTCTTAACTTCATATCTACGTACCTTGAATATATGTAAATAGTGTCAGTGTATACGTATGTGGAGTTAAGTACAGTAAACATATACTCACTGTTTATATATATATATAAATAATATACAGTAAACATATACTCAAAACACAAGTTTCACCCCTCTTCAGCCAGGATAGCTTGATTCTAGTGGCACAGTGAGCCCAGAACCCACGTCTTGGCATACCTGGCGCACTTAGAGCATTTACCATGTTGATATTTGGACATTGTTTTTGCTACAATTATTTTAAGTACAATACTTAGTACTCGATGTTCTCGTACCATGCTATTTATTTCGGGCATAATCCGTTTGGTTGCAATTAAAGCCTCTATAATTTACTTTTTGGACCTTATTTTCTATTTCTGAGAGGAGTCTACATTTTTTTACCACATAGAGCAAGTGTGCTCATGAAATTAGGACACTGTAGGAAACGATTTTTCTAGACAAGGTAACATTGGATTTAAATAGCATTATTTATTTATAATTAGATGGCTATGTCTTTTTCTTTGCTTTTTGATGGAGAACCTCTTCTTGTCCTGAATTGCACACCTTGAAATGCAACACCACTATTAAACACATTCATGTTTATATAAACATAGGTCTGTTTAAACAAATGAAAACGATTATTCTGTTAGTTTGATTTAATGTATTTTGAGCATATCTCTCACCTTAGCAGACACAGTCAACTAGAAAACCTCCATCACTGCCTGGTACATTAAATCAGGTTTCAAATCAATACTGCTTTTTGTTTCTGTCCCGGGTTAAAATATGAATCAAAATAACTGTAAATATAGAGTTCCTGAAATCTGATTATGAGAATTTCAGAGTCTAAGGTAATCATTCACAGCCATACTGGAAACGTCCCATTCTCACTTTGCTGAACTCTATTTGCTTTCTCTGGGATATTGGTATACAGTGTGGACCTGATTTAGGGGAGGGTGCAAAAAGACGTTTTTGACGCTTTGTGGAAAAAAGTTTCACCTACCCTAGAAGTGCAATTTCTGCTCATGTAGAGTTCCAATTAACCAGAGGACAATTTTCTAGAAGAAATCACCAGTCTGCCACAATTCGCACCTGGAAGCTGGGCCAAAGTCCTCCTTGTATAGCTTGGCAACACTGAGAAATTGGCAGCGTTTTCACCCAACCTTTATAAAAACATGGCATTGAAGTTCACTGAAAACATTTAATAAATAAAATGTAATCAAGTGTCAGATCTGTAATTAAGTGTAGGAGATCTGCTTGGCATGTGTTAGTATTGTCATGACCAATTGGTTGTGTCATGGAGTTCACTGGCAACCTGTGGCCAGATGGGCTTTTCAAGATCCTCTGTATTACACAACAAGCAGGCCTTAATATACGTTCAATCTTTCTGCAAAACAAACTTCAATTCTATCACCAATGAAAGAACCTAATATCCAATGTAGCACCTAATCTGTTTATACCCACGTACCAAAAGTCTTTCCTGAAGCCTAAGGATTAGCAGCAACAAGAACAGGTAAATAATCCCCACCAAGATAAGATCTCTCTCATCCTACTGGAAATTTCACAATCAAAAAAATCATAGTTATTTTCCCTTCCCTTTCTTTTCAGCATCTTATGAAATCCTAGTCTTTCATTGGAAGAGAACCCTATGAAAAGAGTCAAAAACCTAGTGACATCAGCATCGTGCTAGTGACCTGCACCTTCCAGAAATCTATACGCTCAATGAGCACCCAGTGGATGTATGTATCTATTAAAACAATATCTAGCAATAAGATGTTTTCAGTAATACAGACAGTCCTAAGTGCAGTGACACATTTGCAATGGCAAGACTGGAGAACCCTTCATGATCTCCACAGTGCTTTGGGTACACATTAGGGGTAGAAAAGCATTTTGCGGATGACTCATTTTCTGCAATGAAAATATGCACGCTACTTCAGTTGCCAAGGCAGAATATTCTGGAATCAAAAGAAGCGAGCTACAGAATATAGAGACAATATTGTGAAAGCAATAGCACCAGTGTTGGACTTGGCCCTTTTTGCAGGGTCGTCCCATAACTTTTTGCCTTCCTCCTGTATTTTTTTCAGACCTGTTGTTGGTGGTTTTATGACTCTGGGCACTTTATCACTGCTGATCAGTGCTAAAGTGCATGTGCTCTCTATGGTAGACTTGGTAAGATTGGTCTACATCTGTTTGGCAAATTTTATTTACCTATCAGTCCCTTGTACAGTGGTGTCCCATATACCTGTGGAGCTGCTGCACTGTGCAGTCGTGGGCTGCCACAACGGACAAAGCAGGAGTAGAAGGCTTTGCCCAGAAGGTTTGTTCTCTACCCCACCGATCCTGACCGCATAGAGAGGCAGACAGCACTGTTCCCAGTGAGGTTTCCTGGGGTACCCTTCAGTACCACAGTGGCCCGCCCATCCCGAGGGACCGGGCAGACTAACCTGGTGACTCCTCACCGGCCGCCAGGGAAGGACCTCCCCCAGCACCGCAGCCTTTTGCCAGCAGCTGCCTCAATGGAAATGAAATCCCGGGCGGGAGAAAGTGAAGCCTACGGAGAATTTGCTCCATGTTCCTCGCTGAAGGGAGGCCTCGTCTGGCACTGCTGCACTGGCGAGTCGGGGCAGCTTGAGGCTGGTGGGTGAGTCCGGAGCCCCTCACCTTCATCGTCTTTGTTCGGCAGCTGCTCGTGGGACCGTGGGCAGCTGCCTTGCGCAATTGTGTTTTCCTGCAATTGACTGAGGTAGTTCCTCCCCTCCCCTACCCTACCTTAGTGGAGCATTTCCAACTTTGCAGACCAGACTGGAAGAAAACCTTAAGGGAGGTTCAGATCCGGCGGAGTGAGCCGGAGCACCAAACCGATTGTTGGGCATTCTAACTAGCGTATCAAGTGCGGTAGGTAGACCTGCCCTTGTGGGACCCATATGCTGGGTCTGGATACCGTGGGACACCAGAGGAGAGCGTAGGTGCGCAGGGACTATATTGGGACCGCTTCTACGGTGGTGCCTAGGATCCCAGTGTGGTTTACGGTAGAAACTATTACCTTTTGCTCCCTGAACAGCTATGTACACCCTATATTTTGCAATAATTAGGAAGTGGCATCTATGTGTCCAGTAATGGTGATCTGCCGATGCCTAAGGTGGGCATGATGGGCTTATGAAATGGGCACTGCTGCAAGTGTTTACTATGATGCACTATGGCTGAGGTTTATGCATAATTTGTTATGATAAGTGTAATCCTACTAGTAAATACTGGTGGCCCTAATTGTGATGTTTTATGACAGTGGCCTGATTCATGACGAGTGCCTGGTGGCACAGTTTAATATATGCGATTGAGATCTAATTTGTTTTTATGGATAATACAAAGGATATTTTTATATAACCTTGTGTGGAGTTTTTTTTGTGTTGTGCCTAGTGTGTCACTGCTGTGTGAGTGTATTGCGCAAATGTTTTACACATTGCCTCTGGGATAAGCCTGGCTGCTCTACCAAGCTAACAAGGGGTGAGTAGGGGCTATCTTCAGTGTGTAACTCCCTTGCCCTGACTAGAGTGGTGGGTTCAGCCTGGCTTAGGTGCATACCCTAGCCAACCAGAAACCTAATTTCTAGCAACCAGAAGAGCTGAGTTTGAAGTTGGAATAATCATGAGATAACGCCCTGCACCTCTAAGACATCTAGTGGGAGAACAGGTGTAAATTATTTTGTATACATATTTCGGTAGAAGATTATGGATATATTTTTTAAAAAAACAATCAGATCAGCTTTAGAGTGTATGCATTTTCACACTGACAGAGCCGAGCTCTTCTAGTGGAGATGGGGATATAATGCTTTTTTAAGACCTTTATAAGCCTCACATCCGCTATCAGCACTCTCTGAAGCCACCCAACCTGAAGGAAAGAAAGACAGACATATATCACTTCCAGTAGTTCATCTACAGTTGATGGCTACTCCCACCACCAGGTCTCTTTGTGTAGTTTAAGAGGTGCATAATGTTGAGTCACAGTTTGTTGAGCTGATGGAAAGAGTTGCTCATACCTGTTCCTTTTGGAATATGAGGGAAGCATCTGCATCAAACATGAAACCCAAATATTTGATCTAAGAGGCCAGGACAAAGATTTCGCGAAAGAGCTCAAGGGCGGCCGGCTTTTCCTTCCAAAATTATCAGCTTTGTTTTAGAGCAGTTGAGCTGTAAGCTATTAGCCTTCGATCCAACATTGAATTCTTGCTAGAATGTTCTTTAAGGCTATGATGGCTATTGTTTCATTAGTGAAAATTATTCCACATTTCGGTCATTAATTTTTTAATGAGCTTGGCCACGTAAGTGTTTAATAGTATGTTAAACCTTGAGAAGCCTTTTTGGACTCCACAAGTAGGTGTTACCTCCTCAAAGACATATGTTTCCAGGGTGACGTCCGTGAACAGAGGGTAAGAATAGACCTTTAGCACTGAATAGCATGATGTTTACCCTGTACCACTGTGGACAATCTCTCGAGGAGGACAGCATAGTCCCCATATCAAAAAATGCAAGGTGGTCAAGAAAAGACAGTATGCTTTCTAAAAAAAATAAAGTGGAGGGAGTCATCCCAAAATGCTTTAAGGTTGATTTCAATTCCACGAGTGCAGGAAAAGTAAAAGTATTTACTTTACTCCCTAGATCTTCTAAACTAGCCATTTAAAGAAAATGTAATGCCTGGAAGGTGATCCTAAGATATTCCAAATAATTATTCACATTACTTTAAGCATACAATTGTACACAGCCTAAATCACAAGTAACATACTTACAGTAGTGTCAAGTGACAATACAAATGGAATAATAAACATGTGTCCACAGAAATTGGCAAGAATAAGGTAATAATGAAGGGGAAGTTCATCAGATGTTTTCCTGGTTCTCTCATTTTTTATTCGTGCAGGTTCATAATATAGTTCAGGGTTGATTTTGAGGATTTACCGAATCAAAAGCTGTACATTCTGTGTGAGAAGTTCAGTCAGATGATTTTCAGTCAACACATGTTTCAAACCTTAGCAGCAAATTTTTGGGGGGATTTTTTCAAGGCTTTTCAATTCATCGAAATTAAGTTATAGCACATGGATGGGAGTGCTGTATAAAAGTGATCTTCTAGCTCGCATTACACTATCTAAATGATGCTCATAGAGTCAATAGACAATAACTGCTTTCCAATGACTAACTACAGACTTCAGATCTCTTTGTACTTGTTTCATGTATTACTCATGAGAGACTATGCCGCTTTCTACTACTCTCACAACTTTTGATTGAATTAATTCTAAAATCTAACCGTGTGCTATGTAATCACTATCTAAACGTTCTAATTGCTCTTGAGTGAGGCACTAGACTAGACTCAGTACACAAAAAGTTGTTTTATTATTTACCTAGCTAGTAGACAAGCACAGTGTGGGGAACATTTTCAGTGCATGAGAGTCTGTAGGTGAGTTGTAGGGGAGCTGGATCAGACTTGATGACTCTTACCTAGATGTGGTGAAGAGTAGTGGGTTGGAACAACCAATTGGGCCAGTACAAAATAGCATACAGCATTGATTGACATATTAGGAATAAACACATTCACAAAGTAAGTGGCACAGGGATGTATTTAAACATCCTCACATAATATTCAGGTGAAAGGCTAATCGTTTGGCCAGAACCCAATTATCCAGGTGCGTTAGTCACAACCTTAACATCTAGGTCAAGCATAGCATCAAGTCTACATTTGCACATATATCAAGACAGTTTCTGCCTCTCATTGTAGATGGAGGCGTAGCTGACACATTACAGCCAAACTGCTCTAAGTGCCTGATTATGGGTGCCCTGAAAGGATGGGTGGCATGTAATGCACCCAATAAAATGTTGCCCTTCATGGTTCAGAATTTATTGGGTGCTATAAATAGCACCTATTTCCAACATGTTCCCTTTGATGCAGAATAACGTGGATGTTGGTGCTTATCTAACTAAAATCCATTTGTCATATTAAATACCAAGCATTTTCCCTTTTTAAATTTTGGCAGACTTGACCTTTTAAAATGTAAACTCATTACTCACCCACTTTCCTTCTATATTTACTTCTTCCCAAAATAACCCAAAACCGTTAAAAATAGACTCCAGCTTTGAACTAGAGTAAGTCTAACACTACACATGGCCAATCACTGGCACTGCAACGCCCTCCCATAGAAAATACTGGTGATAAGGTCTTAAATAGAATATGTAGAAACTAATGTTTAAATATTTAATTATTTAAACTATTTAAAGTATAAATACATTTTAATCAATGTTAAAAAATTGTATGCTGACAAACCATAATAATTTTGTTCTTATTTTTTTAATTAACCTTTGTTTTAAGTGTAAAAATTAATGTTAGGCTAAACTAACTTAAAGGTACAAAATGGTACATATCTAATGGTACAAAATGGTAAACACGAATCTGATGGTTGAGCTGTGCACTTAAAGTGGCAACAACAGGGCATTATTAAATTATTTGTCAAACTTTACAGTAGTCCTTCATACATTCCACCTATGCCCTAATGTAATCGGTAATTTTGGCTCAATTATTCTTTTCAGCTATACTTCTTCATATAAACTCGTAGGGCCTTGACAAACATGACACAACAATAAACAAGGAAAGAGTATAAAGTCACAATAAACATTTTTAAGGAGGGTAAAGCTCTGTGCCCTATTTATTTCTACAATAATTTCAAAGAGGTATTCTCCCTCTAAATTAGAACAGGTGCTGGAAGATGTTTATGCCAGAAGGACGTTTCCCTATTCCATGTATGAGGCTGTGATGCTACTGTTTCCATAAATAGGAAGAATTGAATATATGCATTTATGCCATATTTTGAAATTGTTGCCTAATAAATGTAATGCAGTTTTATCTGAAACATTATTTATCTCCCACCCATAATATAAGTAAGTATATCTTTTCTCCTCACCTATCAGATCCAGAACTTTCAATTATAACATCTTTCTTTATAACATCAGTTCGACCGCTGGAGTTGGAAGCTACGATGCCGTGGACTACGCAGTAGGAAATCGAAGGGGGACAACTCGAAATAATCATAAGCAACTCTGAGGCCCTGAATTAAAGGTTGACAACCGAGGTGGTTGAGAAAGTCGAGAACGACAGAATCAAAAGAAGCGCAGGTTCAAAATATTGAATTGAAGATACGTTGGTTATACAACGGTCAGTAGCAAGGCGAAAAGTTTGATACCCCCATAGGATCCAAGCCCATAGTGTGAATCCAACCACGTGTGATCAATTAAAATAGAGGTCTCCACGTAGGAGTTATCAAAATAGAAGTCTCCCTGCATGTGTATGGAGATAAGAGAGATAAACTAAGAAGCAAGATTGTGGTACGCTCCTATATCCGGTCTCCAGAATTCTAAAAAAAAAGGGGCTGAAGTTAGCACTATTTATTAATACTCCAGGTTGTAGAGAACCTTTGTTGATTTCTCTGGAGGGTCCTGATGAAGGTGGTCTTCATTGCTGTTATTTTCCACCGAAACGCGTTGGCCAAATCCTTATAAAATCGTACCCACTGGGGTTCATGTCGGACAACAGATAAAGAAGGAAATAACATTGTATTATGATTATGAGTAAATGAAGTTGTGTATGGGGATGAATGTGAGTGTATGTTTTTGATTAGGTTTTTTTTCTCTACCTGGAATAGAAGTTATAAATACACTGTTATTGATGCATGTTATTTTGTAATATGAATTGAGATGAAAACAAATGATTTTGTAATGGAAAAAACATTTTTAATTGTGTAACAGTGATAAAAGAAATTAAATGAAAAGGAAAAATAATTCAAATAAAACATAATGAAAAAGTAAAAACATTGTGATGTATTGTTGCCCTGTTAATCAGAGGTTGTACCCTGAAATAACAGTTTGAAGGTCACGAGGGAGCTCTTTTCATGATTATATTTGCTGGAAGATGTTGATGCCAGAAGGACTTTTCCCTATTCTATGTATGAGGCTGTGATGCTACTGTTTCCAGAAATAGGAAGAATTGAATATATGCATGTATGCCATATTTTGAAATTGTTGCCTAATAAATGTAATGCAGTTTTATCTGAAACATTATTTATCTTCCACCCGTAATATAAGCAAGTATATCTTTTCTCCTCACCTATCAGATCCAGAACTTACAATTATATTATCTTTCTTTATAATATGAAACTCTTGAAAATTCCCAAAACTAGATGTAGGATGTAAAGTGACCATTATGTTTTTGCCTGGTGGTGAAACGAACTGTTTTCCCATAACCATCAGTCTTCATCTTTGATGATCTTCCACTCAACCAGGAGATTGATTCCCTCAGCATTCACATCCCCTATCTTTTAAATACATTTTTGTATTTTGATAGGAACTGTTATGTTGTGCTACCTGACCCTACACCAGGGAAGCAATTTAGTTTTAAGATATTGCCATACAAGGCGGCAGCATCTGGTAATGTAACATAAAGCAATTAAACATAAAATGACACAAATGAAGTTGTGTATGGGGATGAGTGTGAGTGTATGTTTTTGATTAGGTTTTTTTTCTCTACCTGGAATAGAAGTTATAAATACACTGTTATTGATGCATGTTATTTTGTAATATGAATTGAGATGAAAACAAATGATTTTGTAATGGAAAAAACATTTTTAATTGTGTAACAGTGATAAAAGAAATTAAATGAAAAGGAAAAATAATTCAAATAAAACATAATGAAAAAGTAAAAACATTGTGATGTATTGTTGCCCTGTTAATCAGAGGTTGTACCCTGAAATAACAGTTTGAAGGTCACGAGGGAGCTCTTTTCATGATTATATTTGCTGGAAGATGTTGATGCCAGAAGGACTTTTCCCTATTCTATGTATGAGGCTGTGATGCTACTGTTTCCAGAAATAGGAAGAATTGAATATATGCATGTATGCCATATTTTGAAATTGTTGCCTAATAAATGTAATGCAGCTTTATCTGAAACATTATTTATCTTCCACCCGTAATATAAGCAAGTATATCTTTTCTCCTCACCTATCAGATCCAGAACTTACAATTATATTATCTTTCTTTATAATATGAAACTGTTGAAAATTCCCAAAACTAGATGTAGGATGTAAAGTGACCATTATGTTTTTGCCTGGTGGTGAAACGAACTGTTTTCCCATAACCATCAGTCTTCATCTTTGATGATCTTCCACTCAACCAGGAGATTGATTCCCTCAGCATTCACATCCCCTATCTTTTAAATACATTTTTGTATTTTGATAGGAACTGTTATGTTGTGCTACCTGACCCTACACCAGGGAAGCAATTTAGTTTTAAGATATTGCCATACAAGGCAGCAGCATCTGGTAATGTAACATAAAGCAATTAAACATAAAATGACACAACCGACCAAACATAACATAGCCCTAAAAAAGATTACCTCAGAAAAAAACTGACTGCACAACTATTCAGTCGCTCAGTCCTTCCCTTTTATGCTTATAAATATATGAAACCAGGAGTGGTTTACCCGGATATTTTTCTTTCTCTGGATTTGCTAGTGTTTATTTGTAGTCATTATCTTAAATGTTTCACCAAAAATCCATAACCATGACCCCGTTAGGAAGTCAACTGTAACCCTTAATCTTTGGAGAGGTGGAGATTGCGGTATAGTCTGAGGAGGAATGTGATTGACAAATATGGTGATTCGTGGTTTTCCCCTAAAAACTAGAAATCAGTTGTGACATAAAATTAAAATCATGGTAATGGTTTCTTGATATTGTGGTAGTGGTAACTATTTTCTTGGAATCTGAGATTATCATAAAGATTGATTTTGTATAAACGGCTTCCACTGGCAAGCCATTAGTGTGAATGTTGGATTTGAAATCTGGTTACTCACAGTTCATATATCACAGCAAGGAAAACCAATCTACTCTGCACCCAAATCACTCTACGCCTCTCTACTCTGTATTTCTAATCCACTGCACTCAAGCTATAATCCACTACTATGATCTCTATTCCATTCTGACCATTTATGCTACACCGCAATTATATGCCATTCTACAGTGTCCTCATGCCACTTTAGTCCATGACCTGTTACTCCATTCTAAACCATGCCACTTCATTACACTATACTCCACAACACTACTACAGTCTGCACACCACCTTGTAAAGAATTATGCCACTCTGCTTTGACACACTATTTGACTCTAATAAATACTCTACTCCTACCATGACACTCATTATTCTACTCCATTCTCCTCAACTCCATGCTGCTAACTTTAAGCAATGCTTGACAGCTGCCATGCTGGTGCGCACCATGGCCTAACATTGGCAAAGCTCTTGCATAGGTGAGACCTATTGGCTTTGCCAATGCTTATATTTAATTCTAGTGCTTTGCTCCTTTTATTTCCCCACTCGTGGGAGTCCCCCATCTTAAGCGTGACCTTTTAGGCGCCGAATCCCAAGACCAATGTCTTGTAGAAAAGATACAATATTTACCAGTGACTCTTTAAGGCATATGTACAAGCCCCTATTGCAGTGGGAACGGTCACTTTTTCTGTCGTTCCTGTGGCGGTATGGGCCTCGCCTTCTTTACAAGGCGGTGTTAAGCTACGTAATGCTGCCTTGTATATAAGACCCCTTTTGTGCTTAGCGTGAAAGGGGTGGCTAGTTAATGTTGAGGTGGCTGTTCTGGCGCAACACCCATTGATTTTGATGCTGCTACCTCTTTACAAGGCAGGCAAGGAAAGGCGAAATGCTTTATTTCTCATTTTTGCTTTTTCCTTGTGTGCTGCTTTGTGCAGCACACATGGAAAAAGCAAAATGTCTTGGATTGTATATGTCCAGGAAGGTAACCCTTCCTGAAAATACACCATCTTTTAAAAAATGAAATTTTGTTGCTTCTGTGTGCTGCGTTAAGCAGCACAAACAAGCGACACAACTAATCCATGATTGTGTATTTTCAAGAAAGGACACCTTCCTGAACATTTCAGTTTTAAGCAAATGTGCAAATAACTATTTTGTTTGATGCCCGATGGAGCTACCTGGTTTAGCTATAGGGGAGATGGGCCGTGGATTCCCTCCTTGGTCGTCACCTACCCAGTCGGTCTTTAGACAGACTTCTTTTCGTCTCTCCTTATTGTCTCTTCCCTTATCCTCACTTTCTCACCTCCCCTACCCCCCACTACTTTTCTCTCTCCTTTCTCTTCTCTCCTAATGTATTGCTGATTGTTTGATGTAATGTGTAATTGTTGATCTTTTTCTGTTGAATTGTTGAACCACATTGTTCCACTTCCTTTCGTCTCTCCTGTCCTCTGCTCCCGCATCCTTCCTCTATTTTATGTCTCTCCTTCTCTCCTCTCACATTGTATTGAGACTGAACTATTTTGTCTGATGCCCGATGGAGCTACCTGATTTATCTATAGGGGAGATGGGTCGTGGATTCCCTCCTTGGTCGTCACCTACCCAGTCGGTCTTTAGACAGACTTCTTTTCGTCTCTCCTTATTGTCTCTTCCCTTATCCTCCCTTTCTCACCTCCCCTGCCCCCTCCACTACTTCTCTCTCTCCTTTCTCTCCCCCCTAATTGTATTCCTTATTTTTTGATGTATTGTGTAATTTTTTGGACTTGTTCTGTTACATTGTTGATTCTCATGTAAATCGCTCTGATACCTTTGGGTCTAGCCAGCACTATATAAAACTCTTTTAAATAAAATAAAAAAAACAAAAAACCTGCTGTGTCATAATTGACATAAGCACTTGCTGTCCCTTTGCTCCTCTGGTTCACCTAAGGGTACAAATATCCCAAAAATGGGGAATAGCATGCGGGAATTGGACATAAGCACAAATCGGGCATGTTATTGTGCATTTCTCAGAGACCATCTTGTGATTGCCCGGTCTTCCCTCAACCCTGAAGAGCTGATACCCAAGGTATGAGTATTTCCAGGTCCAGAAATACAATGCAATATTCCTCAAGGTGAATCCCATTTACACACAGCTCATAGGTAATTTTTACTGTGCATACAGCTCTGAACAGGGAGTTGAGGGATGTCAAGCCATGCGTGGATGATTCCCCCTTGACTCTCCTAACTCTGCACTGTTGATCTCCCTGCTCTGATCAGTAGTGCAGTACAAATGAAAGACTGAATGCAAGCGGTGCTAGTATATTAGCACAGGTTAGAGTTGACCTTTCTTTTGGTACATTTTCCTGCAAAGCTGCACCGTCTTTGTCTTAAGTTTCCCAATGTCCATGAAACAATGAGAGGAATTCACTAACTATCTCAGTGTGTGCAAGTTAGGTTGTAGTTAATAGAGGTCAGTCCCATGTCAGCAGCTGTGCTGAAATTGAGGCAGCATGCACTAGATGGAATACCTTGTAGGACATGAATTGGCACCTGTACTGTTGTTATCTTATATCGCACAGTTGTGACAAATGATCCTTGACTCCACAGTGGCGAGTAAGCTTCCCATGTCTATTCCTTTGTTTTTTGCTGATGTAAGATGTGGTTTCAGGGACAGTTTGTTGTTTTTTCTGCCGGCTTGATGCATCAGTGTCTATCATGAATGTTGTAGGGAACCCATTGACCTTGAGCGTGATCTTAGGGTAATGTCCAAATAAACTTGGTTGCTGAACATGATGGATCCTTTTAGATTTGTGTTTTTCCTGGCAAGCAGTTAATCCTACATGTGAACGCTGCTCGATAACTGACATCATCATTGCACATTCATCTTCAACGCTGTCACTCACTGATAATGTTGAGGAATCGTTAGATGAAGATTTTGATGATGATCTACTTGATTTTGTTTCACTTGCTTTGGTTGATGTTGCTGTTTAACCTTGTGGGAGTGGCTAAAATGTTTCTGGAATTTTCGGGCTTACATTTTCTCATCTGGTCATGATGCACTCAGCTTCGCTTTCGCTTAGCAGACCATTATGGAATGGTTTTCTTTCCCAAAGACTTTGCACTTCTGTCCGGTGGCAGGACATTTACCTTCATGGGGAAAGAAAAATCCACAATGGAAAATGCTCAATGTTGTTTCACTCTGGGCCACTCAAGCTTCAATTTCAGCAGCTTGTCTATCTGAACATTCCTCTGCGCTTGCAGCCCTGACCACTTTCTCCAGACTGAATGTTTTTCATAGCATGCATCTTCTGAACAAATCGGACAAGCAGCCATCAATGACTCTAAGAAGCATGGCTTCTTCAACATTGAAGTCACTAAACTTGCAATGCTTAATGAGTGCATCCAATCTTTCTACAAACGTATCCATCCTCTAACCAGGTTGCTGATTTGTTTGTTTGAAAATGTACCTTTAATAATCAACATCCCGCATTGGATTGAATGTGGCTTCTAACATCTTCTTGATGTAACGGTATGATATTTCATCAGCTTGTGATGTTTTCTTATTCACTTTTTTTGCTCCATCACCTGGTATGTGCCGTTAAGTATTTAATGATCTTTTGTCATCTGCGTCATCTAGCGCATCGATGAAGTCATCAAATGTTCTAATCCAGGCAGTTCATCTGGCACCAATATTTAGCTCTTTGGCAGTGTCTAATGGAAATGGTGGTTTTGGGAATGCAGCAGCATCATATTTGGTGTTCTCCACAGCCGTCATTGGAAAAACTTAAATTTGTTGAAGACCTTGAGTTGTACTGAGTGCTACCAGCAGCCTTTGTGGTAATTTCTGCAGGGACCATCGGCTTTGCAAGCACAAGCCCCATGTTGGCGCTCTATTTATTATGGATGCTACTCGCTACTTTAAACACGATTGTCTCTGGCCAAGGCCCAACTCAGGGTTGGGTGGCACTTTCTTCATTCATTCTGGTAAGTGCATTTGTACTCATTGTGTCTGGTTGTCTATGCCTTTAGCACTTCTGCTTCGTATTGATGATGGCTCTGTGTTACTCTATGGTGCAGTATCTCTGTTTCGGCTTTGCTCTTCAGTTTCTGGCAGGCCCTCTAACCGTGCTCTGTTACATAGCCTTCACCTCCTTTGAGGACCACGTAAGAGCTGGAGCGGCATTTTGACTCCACATACACCACCCTTGGGTTTCTTCTTATGGCACATGTGGCATTCATTGGCAGTTTGCTGGACCACAACAAACTCTCAGAGAGAGCAGTCTTATATGTTAAGGACACATAGTCCCTATCTTGTCGCCAGTTGTAGCGTCCTCCCAAGCCATGGAGCATGCAAAGGACCACGCTCCATATGGAGCTCTGGTTTGCACGTGTTTATTTGACTGCATGCAACCGTTCACTGAACGTACTGCATCATGAACTTTATTGCTCGCACTCAGACTCAGCCAGATACCTCTCAATTGAATAGGTAACGCTTGTAAGGAGTCTGCCGAGGACCACTAGATTCCTTGTGCACAAAGGGACACAACACGACAATTCCAAGGCTTGCATAATCCTTTTTCTGTTTCTGATGCACATGTCCTCACCTCCTTACATACATCATATTGAAGTGAGAAATAGTTGAGGTTACACTTGCCCTTGAATTCAAAGTCACTTATTAAGTGCTTTGCTGGATCAAGTGCAGTACAAAAAATTGCTGAAAATTTCAGCTTGAAATAACAGAAAGTTTCATCGTTTATTTCCATCCTATCCTTCACTTGAGCCCTGTACAGCGCTTAGATGCCGGTGGGGTTGGGCATTTTATAAAAGTGATGAGGATGATGGTAACGAAGGCAGTGTTGCCTTGGTTTGGCTACGTATCTTAGATTTTTCTATGGACAGATGAAAGGTTCACAGAAAAAAAACAGGCGAGATCTTTAGGAGCCAGAATAGTCTATCTTCCTGCTTTCATAAAAGTGTTGCTGTTACTTTTATAATTGACTAGTGGGAATTTGTTGTTACTTTTATAATTTACTAGTGGGAATTACATTTGATGGTCTTCCCTGGAGATGCAGGAGAGGGAGCTGTGCATATTGTCTACCCAGAGTGAATGGTGTGTGAACATTCTCCTTTTAGCGAAATAAATGACCACCAAATATTCATGAATTCGATTCTGAAGCACTATTCAGGCAAGAAAACGTTCTGTGTAAGCTGGAAGATAATTTAACCGCCTTTATGATAAGGTAATGTATTTTTATCCTAAGGGAGTTGGAGAAACAAAAACAAGAAACAACTTGCTCTTTAAATATTCATACCTTCAGCCATTGCCGGTTCTCAATTTCCTTTCTACTACCTGATTTCCAAATCCATTCTGACCTCAGTCAAAACCTCAAGGTGAAAGCAATGCTCCGTATTCATGTTTACTTAGTTTGAAATAACCAGAATGCCAAGGTAAACCAGAGGAGTATGGGGTTCTTATTTGAACTATGTCAGATGCATTAAAATGTATAATTTCTATAGCGCATAGGCTCGTCTTAGTTAGACCCCGTAGTCCAGTTGACACTTCCGGGATTTATTTTGCAGACCGCAGTTTATGGCTATATGGCTTGGCTATGGGGTTGTGGTCCACATTTATTGAAGAGGGTGTCATTTTCGAAAAGTTGGGGGTGCCTGAATTTGTAATTATAGCCATCTGCTGTTTCTTAAGCATCTTTACATTTGGTCACATGTACTTTGCCCGGAATTTAGAGCGGTTCTGGGAGCTGGCTTCGCATGTATAAGATGTATTGTTTAATGTGAGACGTCCAATCAGATGAGCATTGTTAGATTCATGTGCGCGTTGCATCTAGCTGCGAATTGCTGTTTACAGCATGTGTGTGTATGTGTGCACGTGTTAATGTTTGTGTGCCTGTGTGTGACTGTATGGGGAGAAGCGCAAGAAGGGGCCATTGAAGTAACAAGAAAAATGTGAGGTAACCTTAAGAGAATGGGCTATATGTTGCAAAAGAGATGAGTGCTTCTCAAGTTAGGAGTCCAGAGTCCAAGGTCTACTCATTGGGAGGTGGTGTACACTAGTGTCCCAAGTCCATAGGCAACCCTGAATCATATAACCATAATACCCAACCCCACATATACTAGACACGGTATAAAGGGATGTAGTTATCAGACTTGAGTTCATGGAGTCACTATAATACTAGAAGCAAAATTATGATGTTATAAATCAATCTAATACCATTAAAACCACTCTGGATGGTGCCATCCTACAATGCCATTCATTAAAACATACAATACTTCAATGTTAACTTTGTAATTATCAATAACGTAGTTCAGTAAAGCTCATTAACAAATAATGTTTCGCTGTTATCTTTGTTCTTCTTAATACACCTTTTCCATGATACTCAATAATACCTGTAATGATTTCCAGTCAACATTGCCATTGTCAAGAAAACATTTCAGTAGTCAATGAAGTATGTGCATGAGTCTTTTTCCTACTTTCATATGTGCTGGGAATCCATTTTTGGACCTAACAACAAAGATTCATACACTCTAGAACCAGAAGTTTAAACTCTCCAGTGATCAGAGTGTGTAGAATAAAGGAAATCTTTCCTGGAGTTATCGACTCGATTCCTGGGGAAACTTAGGTTGGCATTTTTTAAACTTATGCTGTGGCTCCTCACAATGCTTTGCAATACATTAGTGGTGGCCATGACCTCACTTTGGCATCAGAGAAGGAAAAATGAAGAATGTGTTTTGCACACCAGAGGATTCTGGTGGTTTCTTTTATGAAACAGCCTAGCTCCACAGGACAAATTATTTTGTTCCAAATTTTTCCTTTTTAAAATCTGACTTTCCAGCACCCGGGTATGGCCACATTCAGGGTCTGGGGAGCCCTCCCAGCTCACCACCCACCTGCAAAAAGCATGGGTGGGAACAGTAATTAAACCGTCTTCCTTCCAATGGTCAGCACTGACTGGAAGGCTTTGTTTTGCGCATGCTCATCTTTCTATGGGCACTGAGACCAGTAGAAGTGCTTGGAACTACTCCCATTCTCCCAGTCTTTTGTTTCCGGGGAGATGACGGCCACAGAGACACTTTCAAGCGCCAAGCATCCTTTGTTGCCTTATCTATGCCTCTCTTGGGGACAGGGGGCCCACCAGAGAGAGTTTTAAAGAATTATATGGGGAAATGAACAACTGTCTCCCTGGCCACTTTTCTGCTACTTGGGCTCTGAAGAGACTGGGCCCCCAGGGACATTTCACAGAAAACATGGGAAGGTGTCACATGTCCCAATCCCAGCTGATTCCCCCAGGGAGCCGAAATTCTCCCCCCTGTTTCTGGGCTCCGTGTTGGAGAACTGTGATGATCTTGGACTCCTTTTGCTTCTGGCGGTGGCCACTAGCCTTTCATGGCTTCATGGTCTATAAACCTTTTCCATTTCTTGCAGTGTTTTTCTTGACTGTTTGCAGAGATGTAGCCCTCACATGAAGGTTATCTTCTGCAGGCCCATTCCTCCGAAGTTACTGGGAAGGTTCAGCAGTAGGTCCATCCCTCTACTGTCTCTCGAAGGGTGTAAAGGGGCCAGCGGACTTTAGAGGGAATCCAATCCAATCTACGTCCAGTGTGCTACAGCACCCCAGACAAGGGTCCAGTCCTCTTCAGCATCTGCCAATACCACCTTCTCTCTCCCTTTCTTTCCCTTGTAAAGAGATTTTTTAAGAGGGGGTGGAATGCTACAGAAGGTAGCCACCTGTGTTCAATCCTAGGATGGGATTCTATCACTCCAAACTTGTGCCAGTCCTACAGCACAGTATTTTGTAACATTCCAATGTGACAACTTGTAGTTGTCTGTTGAAGATCTCTTTCAGAGCCTGAGACCACACCCCTAGCTAAATCGCTGCACAGGCAGTCATAAGAAGACTTTATTTCTCATCATCTGTCTGTACAGGAAGTGACATCAATGGATTTGCCATCATACATCTGCACAGGAAGTGACATCACTGTTTTGTTTACCAAAGCCATCTTTTAAGAGAATACAAGCAGAAGGACTATGTTTCCTGTTTTCTATCTACATAGCAAGTAACATCACTTCATTTCCCAACATCCATCTGTACAGGAAGTGACATCCATCTGCGCAGGAAGTGATATCACTGCCTGCCTTTTTGCTCCCTCAGTGTACTGTTTAGAGCATCGGATATCTTTGGTGTGCCCAGAATATGGGTGGACTCAGACAAAGATATTGCCACCAAAAAGGATAGGTAGATGCATGGCAACACCCATGCTCTACCCATGGAACGCCTTTCCAGGGCTGAGTAATGAAAGGCGAAGACTACTGCTGCCTTGCCTTACTCCAGATTTACTAAGCCACGCAGAGCTTTGCATGGTTTAGAAAATCTCACACTGAAGCCCTTGCATTGCCTTGCATCACCTTGAAAACTGGACTCTAGTGTTGATCGCATCCGCTCACCATTACAAAGCTAGATGTCGATCCTTTTGGGTCCTTCCCTATGACTGCTCCATCTATTTCACCCTTCCCAAGGCAGGCAAAGGAAGCAAACAGGAACAAGACATCTTTATTCCTCCAGGAGCAATGTTAAGTTCTTAAACTCACACGAACTTGCACATTATCCAAACCGCTTTGTCTAGAACATCCTATTCTGTATGAAGGTTTTCTCTTTTTTTGTAGAGTACACCTACTAGATACTCAGTTCATCAATATAATTAACAGATAATTAACAGATAAAAACCGACAAAGCGCATAGTCAGTAACATGCCAGATCCAGTGAAGAAGCCTGTTCCAGGGTAGACAACGGCCCCAAAGGCGGAAAAATGAGACAAGTAAAAGAAGTAGAGACGAATTAGGAGATTGAGCTAAAACTGAAGGAACAAATTAGAAAAGACAGGATAAGGAAGTGTGTAACACTAGGAATTTCCCCTCTTTTTTACAAGATCTGGATGTGAAAGACTATATTACAGAGAGAAGGTACAGCGAGAAGGCACTAGATGTCCTATCTGAAAATAGCCTTGCCCTGATGAAGACCATCATCTAAAATATAACGTTCCAGTCCAAACACCACAAAGGTCGAAACGCGATGACAAATATACATAAGAAGGTCAAGAGGACACAACAATGCAATAATGCCAAATGTCAGCCATCTTGAGCTGGAAAAGTTAAACTCAAGCTAGCAATGCGTGATTAGTCTCTGGCCCCCATTGGACCTAGAAAATAATGTATATTGAGGACAAAAAAACAAAGTTTCCCAATAGTAGATAAAATAAGTAGGACTGATAAGCGAAAACAACGCTTTTCTAACAAAGTGAATGTATTTGTACTGTACATTTGATTGTAAGGATATGTTTTTGTCTAAGAAAAAATATTGTTTGCACTGTTAATGTCTCTATATATGTAAATGTTGTAAATTTTGTAAATACTGCTTTGTTTTAAGAACACACCGAGGGTATGTTCAAATAATCGGAGATAGGAACCCTGAATGTTGTAAAAGTATACAGAAGAGATGAATATGAATAGCGAATCCAGAGTTAATTAAAAAGGCTTCTGAGAGAAAAATGATAAACATAGTCAATGGTGTCTGAGGTATTTCTTTGTTTAAAATAACAGATAACGGGTCACCTTGATTACTTATTTAGATACTGTTCAAGGCAAACTATTTTCAGTCCCTCCGCTGTTCAAAATTATTTGGCACTGATAATTTGCTGAAGTGTTTACATACGTTTTTAACTTGGCTTTGGAGGAGGTGCTAAAGACAGAGACAATTTTGATAGATTCTCCTGGACATGGAAAGAAATTGTATATCCACTAATAAAAACATTAGAAGTGAACAACCATATTCAATAAAACAATACAAAACATACGCCTTCATGTTGCATAGGACCATAATATCAACCAGAATCAACCTAACCCTTAAGGTCATTCGGAGTTTGTTTTTTATGAAAGAAGGTGTGAGTTATTGTTTGTGTTGTTTATTGTATCTGTCCAATTTTAAGCGGGGTTTAAGATTTATTTTTAATTCATAACTTTACTGCAACTGTTGTGTTTATATATTCACTGCATTCACTGAAAAAACGTGTTCAAAGTAAGTAAAGGTTTCTTTTCCTATTAAGATATGAACAGATGTTAAGAACAGTCTGAAATTCCCTTTTGTAATCATAACTTTACTGTAACAGGTGTGCTTATATATTCACTGAAAAAGCTTGTTAAAAGCAACTAAAGGTTTCTTTTCCTATTAAGATATTAACAGATGTTAACAACATTCTAAAATTCCCCTTTGTAATCATAACTTTAGTGTACCGGTTGTATTTATTTATTCACTGAAAAAGTTTGTTAAAAGTAAGTAAAAGCTTCTTTCCTATTAAGATATTAACAGATGTTAAGAACACTCTAAAATTCCCTGGAAAAAAACGTAGATTGCGAAAGACAAAATGTGTTTATGAAATAAAAGCTAAAGTTAATGTTGGGTTAAAAACTCAGCACATAGCAAGGTGTATCATTAACAAAAATGTAACTACAAGAATAAAAGTGTCTTTTAGGTTTCAAGTTAACCTCACAATCCATGAGTAATTTTTAGTGTTGTCCTAGCTAGAATTATTCCTTTTTCTTTTAAAGTCAACACTCATTTCTTTGTGGTTTCACTAACCAATCACATTTATATTACATGAGATTATTATAGAAATTTTTTTTTTATAGCGCATTATGCAATAGTAGTAGTTCAAAGCATAGTTACAAATAGGTTCTTATAACCAAAACTGTGGGTATTTATTTGCTACCTCATAGGGCCTCAATATGAGTTTCCCATAAACCCCATTAGGGCTTGTAAGAGGAGTTTCGGACATCCTAGGGAAACAGCATCCACAGTAACAGCATAGGTCTGGAGATTTTCACCCTAACATGCATACTGTTCAGGGAAAACTTTGACTGAAAATAGAGAAAAACATGCAGAAATTGGTTAACAAGTAGTTATCCTCTTGCCCCATGGAATGACTAATGTCAGTAGTGTAGTTGAAGGGGAAGGGCGACTACCAGTCCATATTCCTGTAAATTCATAATGGGTCTCTAAGGATGATAAACTGAATGGAGTCCCAATGATTCTTTTCAAATCTGTGATGATTAGTTTGAGAACAGGGCTATAGAATATGTGCTTAGCAGACCGAGATGTTTTCAAGCATGTTTTAATGATTTTGTAGCAACATTTTACTTTACCATTTTATACGCACATTTCAGTAATCTGCAAATTAAGTTTCTATGGACCGCCATTTTAGAATTCTTTTTTTAAAGTAAAAAATATTCATAGATGGCTGCCCATACAGATGCATGTATGTACATTGAAAAACACAGGAAGTCATATTGAATTCTTTTTGCAATAACGTTTTACATGTGCATGTTAAGACCGCCATCTTTCAATGTTTTAGTTTAGTAAAAGACATTCACAGATGGCTGCTCGTGCATGTGCATGCATGGGCATGCATGCACATGCAAATTCATGCCTGCGAATATACATGAGCTACCATATCAGTTTGTTTTTGACCAAAAATAATGAAGAATGGACATCAAGGTGAGAGAAATTGGGATGTTGGTTGAGGGGGGGGGATGAAAGTCTGCTCAAGAAACAGCCACAATCCTTTTTAGGGTGTACCACAAAGAGTAACTAAATTAAACTGTGTTTGACTTCTCAACCTTAGGGTGGTCTTCCCCCAAATATTTGGCCTTCATACCTCCTATTTCTGTTAACCTCATTTTGCTACCTCATAGGGCCTCAATATGAGTTTCCCATAAACCCCATTAGGGCTTGTAAGAGGAGTTTCGGACATCCTAGGGAAACAACATCCACAGTAACAGCATAGGTCTGGAGATTTTCACCCTAACATGCATACTGTTCAGGGAAAACTTTGACTGAAAATAGAGAAAAACATGCAGAAATTGGTTAACAAGTAGTTATCCTCTTGCCCCATGGAATGACTAATGTCAGTAGTGTAGTTGAAGGGGAAGGGCGACTACCAGTCCATATTCCTGTAAATTCATAATGGGTCTCTAAGGATGATAAACTGAATGGAGTCCCAATGATTCTTTTCAAATCTGTGATGATTAGTTTGAGAACAGGGCTATAGAATATGTGCTTAGCAGACCGAGATGTTTTCAAGCATGTTTTAATGATTTTGTAGCAACATTTTACTTTACCATTTTATACGCACATTTCAGTAATCTGCAAATTAAGTTTCTATGGACCGCCATTTTAGAATTCTTTTTTTAAAGTAAAAAATATTCATAGATGGCTGCCCATACAGATGCATGTATGTACATTGAAAAACACAGGAAGTCATATTGAATTCTTTTTGCAATAACGTTTTACATGTGCAAGTTAAGACCGCCATCTTTCAATGTTTTAGTTTAGTAAAAGACATTCACAGATGGCTGCTCGTGCATGTGCATGCATGGGCATGCATGCACATGCAAATTCATGCCTGCGAATATACATGAGCTACCATATCAGTTTGTTTTTGACCAAAAATAATGAAGAATGGACATCAAGGTGAGAGAAATTGGGATGTTGGTTGAGGGGGGAGGGATGAAAGTCTGCTCAAGAAACAGCCACAATCCTTTTTAGGGTGTACCACAAAGAGTAACTAAATTAAACTGTGTTTGACTTCTCAACCTTAGGGTGGTCTTCCCCCAAATATTTGGCCTTCATACCTCCTATTTCTGTTAACCTCATTTTTGCGGGTGTTAAGACTCACTGCACTTTACTGCTGTTAACCAGTGCTAAAGTGCCTCTGCTCTCTCCCCTCAACATGGTAAAACTGGCTTATACCCAATTAGAATATTTAATTTACTTGTATGTGCCTAGTAAAGAGATACCACGTGTGTCCAGGGCCTGTAAATTAAATGCTACTAGTGAGCTTGCTGCACTGTTTGTGCTACCCATTTAAGTAGCCCTTTTAATCATGTCTCAGACCTGCCATTGCAGCTTGTATGTGCACTGTTAGACTACCATTTCAACCTGACAAGATAACCCTTATGCAAGGTCCAAACCTTTCTTTTTAATACATATGTCACCCCTAAGGTAGGCCCTACGAACCCGTGAGCGCAGGGTGCAGTGTGTTCAAAAAGTGGGGCTGGTACTTTTACGTTTTATATGTCCTGATAGTGAAAAGATCCTAAATTAATTTTCCATTACTGCAAGGCCTACCTATCCCCTAGGATAACATTGGGTTACTCTATTACAATTAATAAGTGATAACTTTCAATTGGGAGCAGTTAGATCGGTCGACTTTGGTGTGTAAACAACTCTAATTAAAAAACATCTTTAATGGTAAATTTGGATTTTTTTTGTCACAAATCTGGAAATGCCCCATTAGAAAGTTGTCATTTCGTGTCCCAACCATTTGGTGTTGGCTGCCTGTATCCTGGGTCACATGGCTAGGTGTAGCTTGAATTTATTCTTTGTGTATTGCTCCCAGACAGTGAGAAATAGAGACTCTACGTGTTGGCAGGATGGGCTACTTTGAATTAACAAAGAGGTGAAGCGGTCACTTACCACACTTGCACACCACAAAAACCAAGTCTGGGTACTCTCACAAAGGGTTTGCCACTAGTCTGCTGTGACCCGAGACAATCCAGGGCCAGGGCAGGGAGGCAGGAAATTCCAAGCACCTTTGGGGATTGGAAACCTCTAGAAGCTTCTCCTTCTTCATAGTGGGCACCAGGTATAAATATTGGCACTAGGTACAAATATCGGACCTCAGATCCCCATCTCTTCAGTGCATATAGGGGCCTGTGGAAGACCTATAATAACGACTGTTGTGCTGCTTTGCTTCAAGAAGGACTGCCCTGCTCTGCTGACCTGCTATCCTCCTGCCTGAGTGAAGTACTGGACTCACCTCTTTAATCCAGGATCAACAGAGTGACTCAAAGGGCTAGTTGTCAGGCCTCCTGATCAGAAGCTTCAGGGAAAGAACAATCTTCCTTCATCTTGTACCCAGCACCTGGAGTCTTCCAGCTGTGAGTCCTACCCTCCCAGGAGAAGCCACCTCAGTCCTGCACCCCTGGAAGTGGGCCTGAAGATACTCTTCCAAAGTCCCAGCTGTGTAGCCAACAGAATCAATGCATCAGAAACATAGTGCAAAGTATCACCAACCAGAAAACTCACTTCGGAGCCACTGAATGGCACATGGCCTCACTAAACTCTGCATCAGGACCCCTGTGTGGTTTGCCTCCAGCGCAGGACTTTACATCACCACTCACAGCCTACCAGTACCCACCACTTCATGATGTAGGCTAAACGCAGGCCTTCCCATCACTAGTCCCTCGATGACGATGTAGGTCCTCACATTTCAGCTACTAGGCATCTCTGTTATGTGATGCACCCTTAAGGCAGAACTACACATCGTTTTGCAACCAGGATTTGAGGTACCCTTGTTCATGGACCTAACTTGGTCCCTGTAGCTGGCCCACACTGCATCGCAGTCAGCCTGAACTTGTGACTTTGTTCCTGTCTGGTGCAACCAGATGCCAACAGTTGGTACTTTGTGCTTTTAGGCTCTATTTTCACCTACATCTTTGAGACTGCATACCTTTGGTTCTACTGATTGGAGCTTTGTCATTTTGGTCTTAAATTATTTATTACATTTAACTCTATTTTTCTAAATTGGTGTGGGATTTTTCTTCTGTTTTCACTTTATTTCTGTTTGAAGTGCTGCATAAATTCTTTACTCATTACCTCTAAGTTAAGTCTGATTGCTTGGGCCAGAGAAACTACCAGAGGGTTAAGCAAAAGTTAATTTGGGGTTTGCTTGTGACTTCTCCCTGACAAGGAATGTGGTTGCTGCTTGAGTAGAGTTTCACCCCCCTCAATCAGTAGCCCAACTCCTTACATTGTGCTTCCAAAAGCCGCTGCAATGACTTGTAATTTCCAGAGCTATTTTTTGCTGTGGGCAAAATGTCGTTCACATTGCTCCTGCTGGGTAGGATTTAGGTTTCACAGGATGCAACATATAAAACGGTGAAGTGCATATTTGTGTGTATGTTGCCTACCACATTTATATGGATCGTGATATATTGGGTAATGTGGGGGAGTCAAAATGTGGGTCTGTGCACATGGCTGTCCATCCACTGCCCTCAGCAACCCAGTGCACAATCTTGCATTAGAACTGCATCTCCCCCCACAAGGGTCTGCATTTTCCTGCTTAGTAAGGCGTTCGATGGTGCACCAAGGTGCCAAAAGGCTGATCGAGTTAGATGTACCAGGTTGAATCTGACATCTATGGGCTGCAGTCTCTGCAAACGACCCAAAAGGAGGTTGGTGACCATATAAAGCCACCCTACTGCACACTTTTTAGAGGGGTGGATATTTTCAGAATGCTTTGTAATAATAACCACTGTCCCAGTCGGCTGAGGATCAGCAACGTACAAAGAAGGTATCCCTTCCATACACTTATATGAATGCTAGAATTGCAGAGCAGGCTCAAAAACCAAATCTCAATGATTTCTGTAAAATCGGAAATACAATGGGTCTGCAACTGACACAGTAATACCTAAAACGGCCATAACATTGTTTTCAAATGACTTAAAGTCTATATTTACTACTAAACTGAAGCATAAACATGGAGTGCAGCTTTTATTAGATTCAAATACCCTATTTACTATACTATAATTTCTACTAAAGTAAAGGATTTACTTGGGATATTGCGAATCTCACAAACTATGATAATGTGTTTTGTGTATAGGCGTACTACTAATAAAGGAATGTAAGAGGGGTATCCAATAGAAGCTGTTAAGACTGGCACAAAATACTGTATTGTATATGGAGATACACACTTCATGAAGTTTACAAAAACGTTGCATTTTTTAGATCTTATAAGAGTGACAAAAAATAACTCACAAATAGGAGAACATAACATATCCGTACACTGTGCAAAACCATTTACTCAAACTCCACTTTCATTTGGGAAATATGAGTTTTTTTATCAGATATTTACACCTTGACACACATGATCACTTGACAAATTTGCATTTTTGCAGCTACAAGGCAGGAAAAACACGATCGAAGTGAAAAGGAGGCACTTCCCTGTAGAATTTACCCAAACATCTGGTGCATATTTTATGGCACAATGTAGATGTCTTTCTGAAAAACACCTTAGGGAAACTGAGTAATTGGTGCAATTTGTTTTCATGTCAGAATTCCGTTTTCTCAAATGACCAAGAGATTGGTCTACGCGCAGCAAAGTAGTATTTTCAAAGCAATACATATTCTGGTACAGTGTTCTCCCACAATAAATATTGCAATCAAACTGTCTGTTTGCAGATTTATTATAACAATAGAATCGCTATAAAAACTCATCATTGCATAGCTCATAATAGTTAATCAACGCTAACCTTAGCGATAGTTTGTAGTCAACATTATGGGCATGGTAGATCTGCTGGATAATATATACACTGTGATATTATGGCATGCAAACACCAGGACACTGAACTGAATTTTTGAGGGATCTAAAAGTTTACTGTCATCATTAATATTATCTAAGAGTAAGGTCACCATCACAAAACAAAAGTGTGGTAACAGTTTAAAGCAGTATAGATTCTGAGACCTAGCATCGTGGCCCCCTTCCAGACAGCTTGACAGAATAATATTTTCTTTAAGTCTTGCATTACCTAAGACCTTTTGTGTTTTTTAATGAGCTCTCTTCCCCCAGTAGAAGGGTGTTGTGTCATTCACATTTTGCTACCGCCCACTACCTATAGCGTGGGGCACAGGGTAGTGGCATAACAAAACCTCAAGGGGCTTTCAGGGGAACCTCCTGCAAGGTAATGTGAGGGGGCCCTATTACCCATACCCTAACTGCTTTGCTGCTTCTCCATGCATTATTTGGTTGCAGCTGGCCGACCCAAAGGATCCCCCTTTTAGGTGAACGGTGTGCCCCCCCCCATCAACAAGGTGGCCTTGGTGGCCTCAGTTACCACCTGCCACAGGGTCAGCCCACTTCAGCCATTGGCTTACTAAGCTGATAAGCAGCATTTTGCTCCTGTATGATGTGATTATCCACACATAAAATGTCCCCGCTAGTACATGGACTACTGGGCAAATGTGTGCTGCCTGTTTACATTGTTTTCCTTTAACATTTTCCTTTGGTGAATGCTCGGCAGCTTACGAACACTGGTTCTCGAGCACACAGATACCTTCTTTTGTGTCTGGCCCTCTCTGCAGGGTCACCCCCAAACTTTTTACCTTCAGCCTTCATGTTTTCTGATCCCATTTTTGTTGGATATTAGGGCTCAGTCCACTTTACCATTGCTAACCAGTGCGAAAGTGCTTGTGCCTTCGATTTAAACATGATAAAATGGTCTTAATCTGAATTGGCACCTTTTATTTTCTTATAAGTCCCTAGTAAAGTGGTACTATATGTACTCAGGGTCTTTAAATTAAATGCTAGTACTGGGCCTGCAGCACTTATTGTGCCACTTACTTCCCTTTTGAAACATGAAATTGCCATCACAGTGCATGTGTGCAGTTTAATATTGCCATTTCAAGCTAGCAAAGTAAACTTTTTGCCTGGCCTAAATTTTCTTTTTTAATTTATGAAAATCATCACTAGGGTAGGCCCTAAACAGTCTATAGTGCAGGGTACAGTGTATTTAAAAAAGTTGAACTTTTACTTTTCCCGGCACTAACAAGTTCTCAATTTCGTTTTCCATTACTACAAGGCTGCCTCTCCCATAGATAATATTGGGTTAACTTATTACATTCAATAAGTGATAACTTTCAATTGGGAGCAGGCAGGAATGTCACGTTTGGTCTCTAAAGATTTGTAATTTAAAACCCTGTTTAATGGTAAAGTTGGAATTTGAGTCACAATTCTGAAAAGGCAACTTTTAGAAATCTGGCATTTTCTTATCCCAACCATTTGTTGTCTGCAGACTGTAACCTGGGTAACATGACTAGGTGTAGCTGGAAGTTGCTTTTTGTGTATTGGTCCCAGACAGTGAGACAAAGGGGGAATTGGTGTTGGTAAGATGGACCATCTCTGATTTGACGCAGGACCTTGCATTGCTCCTTAGGGCCATCTTTACATGGCACAAGGCCCAACAACCACAATTTAAAGAAGAATTCTGAGCAGGATTAATCTGATCCCTGTGCCTGGGCTATGTTTCATCACGGTTGGCCTGAACTTGTGAGTTTACCTCAGCCCGGCACAACCAGATTACTACAATTGTCGCTTTATGTTTTTACCTAAATCTTTAAAATTTCATATCTCTGGTATTAATGATTGATTTCTGTTGTTTTGGTGTCAAATCATTTATTACTTTTCATAATAATAAATAATAATAACAACAACACAGCTTATAAAGCACATGGCTGCCCCCTGAGGAGTGTCCCAGCACTAAGGTCACCTACACCAACCAACTGCTCCACGCACAAGACACTAGTTAGCAAAAAACAGGTTTTTAGATTTTTCAAAATCAGATGTTCCATGTCACAGTGCAGAGGGAGAGAGTTATCTATTTTTGTTAAATTGGTGTGGTATTTTTCTTGTGTTGTGTTTTCACTTTATTATTTTTGTATACTGCATAAGTACTTTACAGATTGCCTCAAAGTTAAGCCTGACTGCCTTTGTGCCAAGCTACAAAGGGTTAAGCACACATTAATTTGGGTTTTGGTTGTGTCTCACCTTGACAATAATTGTGGTTACTGGTAATTTCCTACAAATAAGTCTAAAGTGAGCACATTGTACAGAGCTCTTTAACTGTTGCAAACAGTGATTCAGAAAATCACTGTGCTTGTGGCTGCAAAAGTGTTTTTACTATGCACTAATTCCCAGTTCACAAATCAGAAAAAGTATTTTTGACTTGTAAAAGAGCTTTTACGATCCTTTGTAAATTGCAAATAGAATGGACCGTGACAGGGCATCCACTTGTATGTGTAATTCCAAAAAGAATTCATCAGACTTGTGACCACAGCTGCAATTACAAGCCACTGAACAGTTAAGATGGTAACGGATTCACAAAGGGTAAGCTGTCCCCAGGACAGATTCCTCTTTGGGAATTGTCTTGGATTCCTTAGGGAATCAGACTGTGGTGTAGAAGACCTCTCCCTGCTCCTCTAGATGTCTTCCTAAATAGAGCACCTGTCCCTTTAATGGACAAGACGGCTTTTTAAAAAAAAGAATGCTTCAATTTGGTAAAACACTGGGACAGGGGTCTGCTGTATTTTTCAGGCCTCTCTTCAAGATTTCACAGCTGACAGGGGATTGCAAATTGTGACCAGCCTAATTAATACTTATTAATCAGGTCGCTTGATGACCCCATGACAGCAGACTATTTCCGATGCAACCTATTAGTCCAGAGGTCACATTTAAATGTTCATTCCTGTCACCTCAGCAAAACAGCCCTCTTGCCTCGGTAATGCTAGGACATCAGGAAAAAGGAAGATAAATCACCAGACAACCATAAGTGAGCAGTCAAAACCACAAAGACTTTCAAGGTCACGTAGTAGCCATGACTGGACAAAGCAGGAAGTGGCGTTGTAAGGAGGAGAGGGTAATACGCTCAAAAGAGTTGAAAATGTAGAAAGACTGTCACCTCATGATGTCTGATTATGAGTCTTTTTTCAGTTAAAAATCATAGCAGTTGCCTTGCCTTTCTTCAGGCAGTCAGTTTTGCCATGTAAGGACTGGTTTAAGTAAGATGGACGGCAAGTTAATACTATGATCCATGTTAACAAAATGCTATTCTTTCTCTACATCACCTTCCTTGGTGAAACCATTACCCCTTTTGGCCTCTCCTATCATCGTTGTGCTCATGACACATAACCTTCTCCGTTCTTCCCTCCTCTACCCTCAACCAATAGGATCTGTCATTGTTTTACCACCTTTGTCACTGGATGGCCCTGATCACTTTGATTTAACTCTTGGACGACCTAGAACCTCTACTTCCTTGCTTCTCCAAAGCCTATCCTTCTACTCAGTTTCAACTACCTCCCTTGTAGCATGTTTACATTTGATTTTTTCCTCCTCTGCTAAGACCCAAAAGTTCAAGTCATAACATACAATTGATACTTTCACGATATGCATGGATTCGTTCATCAAATCCACTACCTCTGAATCTCGCTATTAAGTTCCCCACATATCGAAAACATGCTCTTGTTTCCCATTCCACACTATCAAAATATTAACCAAGTTACTTGTACACAGGAACCTGTATTATTGCAAGATCATGCTGATGGGCCTTCCTTGACACTTTCTGATTGGAAAACGTTATTAACTTTGTCTCTCAAATGTATCTAGCCTTCCCAAGCACACACCCGCTCCATTTCGACATGAAGATGGATGGTTATTAGCTAAAAACAAAGCTCTGCACAAACTCCTGGCACTTGTATTGAGGGTAGTCCACACAACATCACCTAGTTAACCAGATAATATCCTCACTCGTTACACCCACTCAGGAATAATTGATTTGTCAAGGTGAACCTCCTTGACACACCTAATCTTTCTTGGTAAGCAGAAAGGCTCCGATATCTCCACCTTCTGGGTCAATTTCATTGGAACGCCTTTCTTCCTGGCATAAAAGCCTGTCCCTAACTGCATTTGCGAATGTGCCAATATGCTATTTTGCATAAGAATCACAACCACACCTTGGGCCTCATTTCTGGGTTTTGGCGTAGGGCAGCTCATCACGGCAAGTCACCTTGCTGCGCTGCCCTACGTCAAAGTAAAAGGGCAGGAATGCAGTGTATTTATCCAATATGGTGCATTCCTGTCCTTTCTCCCTGCGCTGGCACTTTTTTAGCAGCCTAGCGCCAAAGCAGGTACCCTTGCACCATGGTGCAAGTGTGCCTGAGTTGTTGAAAAGATTATTTTTGTGCTGGAAGGAGCAACTTCCTGCACAAAAACATTCCTGGAAGACGTTTCCCTCTTTTTATGTGTGCTCCATAATTCAGAAAACATGGAAAGAGAACAAATAGCAGGAGAACATTATTTTGCGTCGGTGCACCTCCCCTGGGAAGCTTAAGGTTTTAGCTCATCCCCGGATGTATATGAGTTTGTAAATCTGGGGAAGCATCACATTTCATGAGTTTGTTGTGTAAAAACCAACTGCAACACCCATGGAATGCTTCCCTGGTGCAGGGAAAGGGAACGCACAATTTGCACTGCCTTGCCTTATGGCATATCTATAAGGGCATTCAAAGCTACGCAAAGAGGCTTTGGGTGGCCTCATAGATAAGGTTGAAAGTTTTGCACCACCAGAGGTTGAAAGGTTTGCACCACCGGTGCATCACTAATAGTGACGCAATGGTGGTGCAAGTTTCTCATAATTATGCCTCCTATGCATATGTTTAGTACCTACATAGGACTTTGAAGTACGTTTAGCCATATGCATAGGGCCTCATTTATGAGGTATGGGTGCAGCGCAGCCCTGCACGGAATCTAGCTGCGCAGCCCTGCGTAAACAAAAAGTGCAGGAATGCACCATATCTATGAGATACGGTGCAATCCTGTCCTTTTCCCCAGTGCTGGAGCTAAATGGGCTGCCATGCTGCCAACGCACGCACCATTGTGCCACGATGCAGGGGTGGCTCTGTTGCAGGGATGATTGTTTGTGCAGAAAGGGATACCTTACTGCACAATAACAATCACAAGAGGTGTTTTCCTCTTTCTATGTGTGCTAATATTTCACCTCGTTGCTCCTCCCTTATGCCTCCCCTGGGGAGGTATAGGAATCTGACGCATTCATAGGTTAACAAAACCTTGTCAATCTGGGAATGTTTCAGATTCCATGAGAGTTGCTTGGGAATACCTACAGCAAGATCCATCGAAGCCCCCTTTCACGCAGAGTACTGTATGAAAGGGTTACATTAGCAAACGTTGTACCTCGGCACTCAAAATAAGTGATACAGAAGCAAAATACTTCTGTGAAGAAAATTAGTCAAATCAGACCTTATTACAGAATCTCAACTTCACAATGATAGAATGAGGAGAAGTTTAGAAATAGGCCATTATACAGAGAACATCAGAGACTGAAAACATTTATGGTATTTTAATGTCTGGTTGACACAAATCAAGTTAGTTCGATGTCATATAAAGTTAATCAGATGTCATATTAACAATACATGTCCTGTGGTACGTTATTTGTTGATTTCACAAGATTCTGGGACGTTTGGTAGAAAGTTCTTCCATGTATGGGTCCCAAGGTGGATCACAACAGGCAGCCGACGGTAAACAGCGTTAACAACGCAAATTTTACCACACACTACCTTTATCACGCAACTTTTACAATGCAATTCGTTACAACGAATTGCGCTGGGGGGAGCTGTAGGATAGCTAATAGTTTAATTTACTATCCAACACCTTCCCTACTATCCACGGGGACTGAAGTTGGAATAGTAAATTAAACTATTCACTATCCAGCGCCCCCCAACGCAAGTCGTTGTAACAACTTGCATTGTAAAACCTGTGTTGTAAAGGCATGCGTGGAAAAAGCATGCGTTGTAACGACATACATCCGCAGCCGACACGTGTTTCTACAGTAACTTCATCAAGGATTCATGGATTTCTCTTGTGAAAGAAACAAGTTAGACGAATTTCCAAAGATAATAAAGAATGGTGAACCTTTGATAAGAACAGGTCTCTCTATCATTGATTTAAGATAGATAATGAGGGATAATATAATCCTTTCACATGAGCATTTTATGTAAGAAGCAGCTAATCGATAATGGCATGGTCAGTTGGCAGCAATGTAGAAATATGAGAAGCGCTGAAACTCAGGTAGTGGCAGAGAAGATACGGTGATCACCAATGTGGGTACTAAGTGATAGATAAAAACCTCTTTCTTCATAGAAGTATTTTGCTTCTGTATCACTTATTTTGAGTGCCGAGGTACAACGTTTGCTAATGTAACCTATCAAAACCCTCTTCCTCTTGGACGCGAGTTTAAACCAACATCCTGTGCAGTGGGATGTGTGGAAAATTAGTGCGTTTTGGTGAACATTATCTGCGCCATCTTGCCTCTTCCCTGATGCCACACTTTTGTCGTGCGCGCCCGCCATTTTAAGATGCCCCGATCAGAACAAACCCTTTTGCATGCCGCTGGCCCCTGACATAGCCCTTTGCCTTCGCTAAGCCCGCACGCTGACCACCCCCTGCTTGCACCTGCCTTGAGTCATAAACCCCTCTCCGGCGCTGCTCTGCCCCAGGCCCTCATCCTGTTCCCAGCGCGACGCCTCCCTGCTTTCCTTTCATGATCTCCGGCCCTTAGATGCAAACCCCTTTTTCCCCGTGTGCCCGTTTTGTCCTCCCCGTTCCCAAGCCGACACCCAGCTCTGCCGATACCATCCTTGCCCCTCCCCGTACAATAGAAAGCTTCCCCCATCAAAGAATCCCCGGGTTGATCAAAGCCCCCACCCCATGAGATCCGATCAAACCCCCCACATTCCGTGAATCGGCGGATTATCCAGCTGCGCGATGCTCATCACCTGTTGTGACTAGGGTGGGGACTTCAACTGTAAATGTGTGTGGGAACGGGCCCAAAGGGGAGTTCCGAGAATGTCTTTTCCATACATCAAAGCTTTAAACATGTATGTGTAATCTGCAATAAAGACATAAATGTGGGTATAGGAGGCCAGGGCCTCAGAAATACAGTTAGAGCACCTCAGAACGATACCTTCTGTCCGTTTCGTTGTGTTCTCCTCCGGAGAGAATAAAAAACCTTGTTTCCTGCTTTCCAGTCTCCAGCGCCTGCCTCTTCATTGATTTAAATAACTAGAGGGTCACAGAGGCAATACCGCCGGGCAAATATCGATTGTCCCCGACCCGATTGAACTTTTTTTACAATTGGCGTCCCAAGCGTGGGGCCCATCAGCGACTCGTGGATCCAGTGGGAGAGGTCCCGACGACAGAGTGAACGACTGCAACGATCGGGAGAGCTCTTGCCCAATAGACCCTCGTCTGGCAGCCGATCATCCGAACTTCACTAGTTCCGAACAGACCTCTCTCGAGTGATCTACGGTCCTGACTGGGAACCATCAGGAGTGCCGAGAGAAATACGAGAAAAAGAGGACGATCGGGCGCTGGATTCGGAAGACAAGAAACTGTCCACATGGTCCGGGTAAGGTCGTGTTGCCACGACAAGTTGCGAAAAAAATTTTGTTTTGATTGCTTGATTGTTCAAAATACTAGTATTGCTTTGTTTATTTTTATTTAGAGATTCACTGTCTGCAAACGGAGAAGCAACAGGCTCTCTCTCCCTTTGCAAGCAGTGGAGGATAAGTAGGGTAGCAGCCGTGCTTGTTCTTTTTCTCCCCCACTCAATAATTGCTTGAAACTGAACTGTTGTTCACAAAACTATTGTTTCCTGGAGATTCCCTGTCTGCAAGCAGGGAAGAGACCACCCTTTTTGCAGATAGTGAAAAGGGTAGGTAACGCAGATCTTTGCGGTCCTACTCATTCTCCCCATTGTTATTTTGTTGGTCTTTTGATTTTTTGATCCATGAGGTATTCACTACCTGCAAACAACGTAGAATAGAAATATTCTGTCTAGTCTTTGCACCTAGTGATAAGATAGGCAGTGCTGACTTTTTAGTCCCTCGTTACGAGCCGTCATGTCTGTCTTCTCCCCACTGATAAATAGCCTGTTTAGCCCGGACCGGGTGTTAGAGGTGGACCATATAGCTCCACTAGAAGGCACCCCTAATAAGGACATGTTCATAAACTATGGGTTAGTCACCATAGCTTATAATAAATTATGGCACAGGTATACCGAAGATAGCCAAGACAAACAGTGGCCACTGGCAGGATCCTTTGACCTTGATAAAATAGAAACGTTAGAAATAGCCTTTCGAAATAATAAGACGACGCCAATTATGCTCGACAGTCTCGGTATGTGGCGCAGAGAGGCTACGAAACGACAGAGAAAAGACGAGGATAAACCAAGTAGGGAAATATACCGACAGGACAACCCCAGGACACCGCTACCCACAACTTATCCCCCGACACTATGCAAAGGACGACCAGACTTAGGGTCAGACCAATGCGCTTTTTGTAGGTATGTCGGACACTGGAAAGCCCAATGCCCGACTCTACTGAGCGTGAGTAAAGGCAAAGGGCCGACAAGAACGACAGACCGACAGTACGAGAAAAGGCGCGAGACAGAGAAGAACCCGACTTACATAGACAGACCAGACAGAACCACCGCGTTTGATTATGCCCGATGGCACAGATTTCGCCAGGAAAATCTCAGCGGCATGATCAAGTTCTCCTAGGTCGGGCAATGTCAAGACGGGAACCCAGCCTCGTTTAAAATTCACAGACGGAAAGAGATAATTATGACCAATAACTGTTTTTATATTTGTCTTGGGTCTTTGTATGTCGTACTTGTACTGTCCCCCGTCTGAGTTTGTGTGTATGTAATGTACAAATCTGCGTCATCCCTCCACACGTGTTTCCGTGTTACTCGACCCCTGTTAGCAGAAACTTAGCATAAAAGCAACCTGGAAAGAAAGAAATGATAAAACAAAATCCGTAGACCATTAATAAACTTGAACTTTTAATTTAACACAACAAACAAGGAATAATAACGATAAACTGTAGAAAATGAAAGTCAAACAGAACATTCGCCCCCCCCCATTCTGGAACCTTCCAAAGTAGGGCAGGGTTACGGCTACGCCCAACCAACGGCAACCCATATAAGGCGAGCCCCGCCGCCAACTCTTGGTCAGGAAATCTTAACGTATGGGGGAGCCGGAGGAGAGGCAGGAGCCCGCAGCCTGGGCATTTGCAGGTAGTCCCGCCACATGTCTCCTTGGCCGGCCGCAACGGGCCTGGAAAGACTAAGGTAGTCCCGCCACATGTCAAGAGGAGAACGAGGCACCTCTTCCTTTTCTCTTCCGTCACAGCCGCAGCAGTCCTGGACGGCGGGATGTCCTGCACGTACCTCCACAACAATTTGTCCAAGTTGGGCTGGGAGGGAGAGGCGACGCGGACGAGCCTCTCCCACCTCCACCGGTAGGAGGTTTCCCAGCCCCCGGCCCGACGCCGAACACCCCCAGTCAGGCGATGGTGCCCATACTTCCACAGCACCGAACGTACAATGGTGGCACCCCAGTATTTGCGCAGCACCGAACGTACAATGGTGGCGCTTGGGGAACACCGGATGTGGAGAGGCCTTCATGCGGGGCGATGAAAAGGAGCGGCATGGAGTGCACCGGGAGAAGGAGACGATGTGAACGAGTCTCCCTCGCCCCCCAGGTGGGGGCATCACAGCTGCACCCCAGCTGAACGTCCCGCTCTCACAAAACAGGGACCTCTTCCTTTCACTCCGAAGGGTCTCTTCCATTCTTGCAAACTCGACGAGAGTGGCCCCTGTAGGGCCTCAAAATGGCGTCTGGATCCGCTGGAAGGCGGGCCCCGGCCACTAGAGTAACTTTGGCCAGCCATACAACTCGAACATTTGTCCCATGGAGCACGAGCCCCCATCTCCGACAGCATCTCCGCAGCCTTGAAGATCATACAAAGGTCCCCGGCGGAACCTTCGGCCTTTGCAGGTTTCCGGTAAGGGACGGCTGCCTTGATCGCCAACGAAACAAACATGACATTGCCACACCTTCTGTTAGCGTGAATTCTAGAACTGCCGAAAAGGACTCTGGTCCAAACTGCCAGTAATGGAAACATTTCCCCCTGATGCTGCTTCCGGACTGTGCCGGCCCCGCCCAAAATGGCGCTGGTATCGATCGGAACTTACGAACACCTCGTGGTGTTCCTTCGCACTAATATAAACTTGATGTTCTGAGATTTTATATGATCCTTTGTACACTTGGCTAGAAAAGACGAAGAGAACTCACTCGACGAATAGTGTGAAAAGATCCCCGTTACAAATGTTGATTACGAATGTACAATGTATTATATTTTTATAACTGATGTAAACCTCATTTACGATGCACACGTACGGTATGCATATAGGAAATCTGATTACAACTGTTATGATTATGCTTCTAAATTATGAAAATATATGCCCCCGAACCCCCAGCCAATTAATAGACGTTTTAGTCTCTTACAAATGAATGAGTAAAACTTTCCGATGTTTTTATTGTTGCAAACGACACCCCCCACTGTACGCACTTTAGCCATTGCCACGACCGACCAAATACGACCACACCCTCCTAATCCATATGCTGAAATGAATTTGCAAAATAAAGTCTTTGAAACTATGGACGGGTATTGCATGCTTTATTTTAAAACAATATGGGATGGGTAGGAAAGTTCTTTTTCTGTGCACCCTACTCTGCTCTCTCTTTAAGGTTAAAGGAAGATGGTTGCCCAGCCCTGGAGGACGGATCGGATCGACAACACGACACTCCGTCTTAAAAGTACGCGACTGACTCATGAACTCTCGCGTAGAGAAAGACCGTGACTTCCAAGGATGGGTAAAACGAATGGTGTAAATGAGGGAATGTAAAAGGAGGGTGAAATGAAATAATGTAAATATTGTAAAGTACAACGTTCCAAAGTAGCAGGGACCCAAGAACCGAAGAACTTTAGAACGCCACGGCGTTGAAAGAGGTTTAAGGATCCCGATAGTGAGATATATCCTTTGACTAGATACCTCGCACTAGGCACCTCTGGTTTCCTTTTTATGTTTCCCCGCACACGCCCTACATGAACACACTACCCCCCCCTCGACTCCGAAAACTATATCCCCGGGGACCCTGCCCCAAGGAGGAAAGACGAGTAAGAGGTAAGTAAAGGACTTATGAATCCATGTATTTGAATGCGCGCGAATGCTGTCTCCCCCACCCCCCCACCCCCCCTTTTTTCCTCCCTCTGCAGGTTACATCAGAGATTACAGCCAAGGTGTGGCGAAGATCTGAGACCTTGCCATGTCTAAATACACGAAACGGACTAGCGCCGCAGGGTGGTGTCTAAGCACGCCTGCAAACTACTCACGTATCGAACAAACCCGAAAAATTAGCACAACCTGATAAAAAGTGATCACCCTTAAACCAGACCGGACGAATGAACCCATGTCACGTATGATGCGAAACTGTGAGGGAATGTGTGTGTGTGTGACTGAGGCGTTGACCCAACTGGTCAAAGGACCGAGAATGCGAGAAAGTGCGACAAAATGGTACCTCCTTTTTTCTTCTTTCCTCTTTCCTTTTCTCAAAGCACGTCCCCTCTACCCTGTCTAATGCTCAAACTGCATGATTACAAGATTCTAACGCGGACTCGTGAATACCCTTTACTGTGTAATGCACTAAATAGCCTTTCTTGAATGCACTGCCGCCCTCTCTGTTGCACGTGTACTATTTAGCCTGCCGTTGCACTCTCTCTCTCTCTCTCTCTCTCTCTCTCTCTCTCTCTCTCTCCCTCTCTCTCTCTCTCTCTCTCTCTCTCTCTCACTCTCTCTCCCTCTCTCTCTCTCTATTTTTGCACTACCACTCTTCCGAGTGGTTAGCCCCGAAATTGGCAGATTGCCACCCCTAGCACACCACCTAATTGGCTTCAAATACCGTCAGTATTTGCACAAACGCTTGTCTTTAATACAATCACCCTGAGGCCGCGTCATTACCTCTCCTTTTCCGCTAGAAGTCAATGAACCCAGGTTGGGCCGTAAGGGAAAGGACAGGTAAGACGACAGAGGTTCCCTAATCTGGCCCGAAATAAGGGAACTACATGTCAACGGCTCCTATAGTATAAAACAAGGACCTCAGAATACGCGACCCTCCCCTCCCCGAATCGTCGCAATACCCAAACCAGAAAAACGATCACCCCCGTTACCTCCCCTGTCTATGTCCCTGGTTGTTTCCCATAAAACCCCTGTCCTTCCTAGTTAAGTAACCGGGCTGTAAAAGGTTACGTAGGACCCAGAATGATGTTTTACAAGGTTAACAGACTAGACCAAGGTAAAGAAATCATCAAAATGAACCCCGCAGTAGTTGAAAAACAGGATGCACCGATAGAAAGGAAATGTTTAGCCATGTTCGTCTCTCAGCAAAATACCTGTGTAGTACCATGTTGACGACTCACTGTACCCTTTTGTAAATGTGAAACTCTAGAGAACGGCATATCTTTGCCAGATTTGTCTCCCGAAGGTGGGTTACCATCAGATGAACTGTCATGCCTGTAATAAATGATTATGAAGGAAAGTCATAGTAAATCCAACAGGTCCGCCACCGGTCATTCATATGCCAGTTGTGAACGTTAAATATAACGGACATTTTCATTCTTTGCCTGGAGCTGGGAGAGAAATAGACTTTTTGATTATCTTCATCTGCAAATTTTCTAAAGACTGTCTTTTCAAACTTGTTTAAGGGTACTGCTGTTGGAGGAGAGAAGGACCGGATGTGGGAGCACGAGGCCCGACTGCAGACTAAGGGACACCTGCGACATTAGCCAAGGCGAGACCACGACTGAAAGGAGCTGCAGGACGAGGCACTGTTTTCGACAGCATGAAAAGAAAGGGTCGACCTGATGCCCCTGCTCGACGTCCAGTGCCTTTCGACAAGTCCCCGCTCTCTGAATTCCGTCGCACGCCCGCCCATTTGAAGTCTCTCGTTCCCCTAGTTTGTTCCCAATTTGGCCTTGCTCCATCCCCCTTTTTCCTCTGACCTACCCTATGGACTGTTTTGAACGCTCTTCTTCCATCGGAACTTTCTGACAATCACCTCAAAGGACACAGGGCGAAAAGGACCTTTCCGACCAGAAACGCGAGGAAAGGGTCGTGCCCTGCAACGCAGAACTTAGAACAGAGCTGGACTTGTAGCTCCACCGCCGGTGCTCAACAGCGCCAACGAAAGACCACAAAGAACAATGAGAACTCATAAAACTTCGAACATTCGACATCCTCAACCACCGTTTTGCTACGCCTCATTTCTCTCCCAGCCGCCATTGTATTGATCCTGCTCCAATCCGAATCTGAAACATGTATTAACCTGCCAGTTCACGTTATGATATGTACTTGCTGCTCGCCGTTTTTGTATTTCATTCCTATGACTTTCCTGCTTTATCAAATAGGTGCACCTCCTAAAAAAAAAAAAAACTAGAAACCACAAAATGTATTGTTTACAACTCTTTTCCATCTAGGGTTCCTACCGTTTTCTTTCTCATGCTCACCACAGTAGAACCGAATAGAAAATGAACCAGCAAGATGTCTTGAATATGTTAAAGGGAGGACTGTGGAAAATTAGTGCGTTTTGGTGAACATTATCTGCGCCATCTTGCCTCTTCCCTGATGCCACACTTTTGTCGTGCGCGCCCGCCATTTTAAGATGCCCCGATCAGAACAAACCCTTTTGCATGCCGCTGGCCCCTGACATAGCCCTTTGCCTTAGCTAAGCCCGCACGCTGACCACCCCCTGCTTGCACCTGCCTTGAGTCATAAACCCCTCTCCGGCGCTGCTCTGCCCCAGGCCCTCATCCTGTTCCCAGCGCGACGCCTCCCTGCTTTCCTTTCATGATCTCCGGCCCTTAGATGCAAACCCCTTTTTCCCCGTGTGCCCGTTTTGTCCTCCCCGTTCCCAAGCCGACACCCAGCTCTGCCGATACCATCCTTGCCCCTCCCCGTACAATAGAAAGCTTCCCCCATCAAAGAATCCCCGGGTTGATCAAAGCCCCCACCCCATGAGATCCGATCAAACCCCCCACATTCCGTGAATCGGCGGATTATCCAGCTGCGCGATGCTCATCACCTGTTGTGACTAGGGTGGGGACTTCAACTGTAAATGTGTGTGGGAACGGGCCCAAAGGGGAGTTCCGAGAATGTCTTTTCCATACATCAAAGCTTTAAACATGTATGTGTAATCTGCAATAAAGACATAAATGTGGGTATAAGAGGCCAGGGCCTCAGAAATACAGTTAGAGCACCTCAGAACGATACCTTCTGTCCGTTTCGTTGTGTTCTCCTCCGGAGAGAATAAAAAACCTTGTTTCCTGCTTTCCAGTCTCCAGCGCCTGCCTCTTCATTGATTTAAATAACTAGAGGGTCACAGAGGCAATACCGCCGGGCAAATATCGATTGTCCCCGACCCGATTGAACTTTTTTTACAGATGTTTATGTTACCTTGAGGGGCACCACCACGACATTTTAATGATACGGACTGTATAACGCAATTGAAATAATACCTATATTTGCAAATCTAGGATTGGTAGTGCAACAGTCTATACCACCACTGCATGTGCTTTGTTATTGTAATACTGTATGAAAGGGCACCATATTTACAAGGCCATGAAAAGCCACGCAGAGTGTAATATGGGCCCGCACACTGCACCACCGGTGCGTCAATAAAAGTGATGCTCTGGTGGCGCAAGTGGACTCGTAAATGAGGTTCTATGTGCTGGCAAAGGGCTCTTAAACACGTACATCCTGTGTATACATTAGTCCCTGCTATCCAGTGCTTATTCTGCATCATATATTTACCGAGAGCAAGAGAGGGAAAAATATCTAAAGGAGAAAGATGATGGAAGAGAAAGACAGAAAACCTTTCACAAAGGACCCTGCAAGCGAGAGATAAAGGGACAGATATTGCCTGGTACTGGACTAAAGAGGCTAAAGGTGGGTTCAGTGCCACCATCATTGGTATTCTGTACACCAACATTTTAATTTCGCTAGCAGCTGGCTTCCGAGCAGAGATTCAGGCACCAGCAGTCTTTCTATTTCAAATTAAGCACCGCTGCTAGCTGCTTTGCACAAAACAGATCCTTTATGCAACACCTATGCAATCCTCTCAGGTCTAAGTCTAATCTCCCTCTCACGCTGCGTTCTGCTGTTTTGGCTATTGGTTAAAAATTTCATATCACAATGTATCTTGCTGGCTAAATAAAAATGAATTTTACTTGACGGATGCTGCTTTCTTTATACATCCTACAGTATAGATGGTAGAGGTAAGCATACTGCACAGCTCCTGGGATGGTATTTCACAATAGGAGCCGCTGTCCATTACTCATGGAACCCTGAGTCACTTCCATAAATTAAATTAAATTGGTTAGCAAAGTGGCCCCACACCTTTTCTCTCTCTTTGAAAGAGCAGAATAGAACAGTTCGCGTCAGGATTGAAAAATTGGGTGTCACCACACATCACTTTTGAATTATTAGCGACTAGCGTGCTCCCAGAATCCAGCGGTGCTTTCATAATGCACAGCGGCCTCAGACACTGCAGTTCTGCTGATTGGAACAGAAAAAGCTTGCAATATCTGATCCCTGCCAGGCACCAACAGCAAGGGCCATTTTTTTTCTCCTGGTACCCTGCCTAAAACCGAGCCAGATGAAACGGATGTTGCGGATTTATCACTTCCGAGGTTTTCCTGCAGGCTATGAAACATTTTGACAACGTTTCTCTTGCACGACAAGCTCGCAACAATCATATCTGTAAAATAAACCATTAAAACAAAATACACAATTCCACGTCTGAGCGATTACAGCATATGGACTGCAGGCAACCGATTAAATAACGAAAACTATTTCTCGGTTGGGAGCCATATTTGGAAAAATGCCTTCAATCTGAAAATGACCGAAATGTATTTGATTTTGATTCTTGTTTCTTTATAACACTTATCTGCCAGAAAAAACCCTCAGGCAGTGACGTAGTGAAAATTGAGCCCACGCCCCTGCAAAGTACCAGGGGCCTCATTTATGAAAAGGGACGCATCGCTGCGTGAAAACAGCGATGCGTCACTTTTCACTGCGCCCTCCTTGCGACACCAATGATGCGTTATATTTACAGTATGATGCCTCATGGCGCAAGGAGTTACAGATATGTCAGTATTTCTGACATATCTGTATGGCGCAAAAGTGACACATTGTTGGAGTGTGTCACAAAAGTGACGCAACTCCAGCAATGTGTCGAAAGGGCTTGTGTCAGTCTTACGCCTGCTGTGAGACAGGCGTAAGAAATTGACGCATTTGTGTCCTAGAAGTGGCGCAGTGAAATCTTATAGATTTCACTGCGTCACTTCTATGACCCTTTCTTGCGTCAGAACGCCCCCCTGCATACATTATACCTGGTGTAGGTATAATGTGGCGCAGGGGTTTACAAAGTGACGCATCTACCTAGATGCGTCACTTTGTAAATATGGTAAAACAAGGCATATTTTTTACGCTGCTGGTGCGTCACAAAAAGTGACGCACTGCCTCATAAATGAGGCCCCAGGAGTGTCCCACCCCGGACCCAGTCAAGAGCTCTCAGGGCAGGGGCCTGGTTACAGTGCCAGAGGGGGCCCCTGAAGCTCGCCCCCTACCCCCCAAGCAGGCTGCAGGGGCTAATGTTATACCAACACTGCTCAGAGGATTCACAATAAAAAAATAAATTGTAAATTGATACTTGTATAGCGCACTACTCACCCGCAAGGGTCTCAAGGCGCTTGTACGAATACCGCTGTGGAACCCATCCTGGCTTTACCTGTGAGGTTAAACAAAACCATTTAAAATAGGGTCCAAGGGATATATATTTTAAAGACCCACACCTGATTTTATCCCCAGCACCAACTGAATGTATAACACACGAAACACAGGGGGTCTAACAGCCAAATTGAGAGGCTACACTGTCGATACTGAGTCAACAAGATCTCAAAATATCTTTATCGCACACACATAACGTATTAATAAGGATAAAGAAGGAAAAAAGGCTAACACTACATGCATAGAGGAGACCGGTACATCATCGATTATTCGTAAAATGGCTGATTAATCCACAACAGATTGTAAAGGGTTTCCATCAAATTAGACTCAATGATCAGTCCTATCATTTGGCCAAACCCATGTGCAAATGAGGCTGGTCCCCTGATCAGTGGGACACTCAGCTCCGCACCTTATTGTTGTATCAGGATTTGGTCCACCAAATACACAAACCGTCCATGATGACTGATCTTTTGATGGTAAAGTAAGAAGAAATAGTGCAACGAACAAGAAAGTGATTTAAAATAGGATGGAATGTCGGCATTCGTCAGGGCCTCTGCTCGTATAATAGGAGGCCTCCCCCAAGTCTCAGATGGGAGCTTGAGGTACCGACGGAAAGTGCGGGGCCTCTTAGTACCTGAGCAGTGTCCAGGTGAGGTGAGGTCTATTGCCCTACCACAAAGGAATTCACAGTAACCATTGTGAATCGGAGGGTTAATGTCCATGGTTGTTACAGGTTGTACCGTTTCTAACCAGTTTTACTACAATTTGTTTTGGTGATGGTGGTGAATTCTATATTTCACTATTAGGAGTGCAACTATTATACGAGCAGAGGCCCTGACGAATGCCAAGGGATTAAATACCCGTTAGGCAGAAACATGTTGGCCCTTATGTAGACAGATAATTGTCACTGTCTTCTCTTGCACTGTTCTATTTTTTAATTAGGAGGCGTGTCCAGTCCGCAGAATAAAGTATTTAGAAGGAGGACATTCCATCCTATTTTAAATCACTTTCTTGTTCGTTGCACTATTTCTTCTTACTTTACCATCAAAAGATCAGTCATCATGGACGGTTTGTGTATTTGGTGGACCAAATCCTGATACAACAATAAGGTGCGGAGCTGAGTGTCCCACTGATCAGGGGACCAGCCTCATTTGCACATGGGTTTGGCCAAATGATAGGACTGATCATTGAGTCTAATTTGATGGAAACCCTTTACAATCTGTTGTGGATTAATCAGCCATTTTACTAATAATTGATGATGTACCGGTCTCCTCTATGCATGTAGTGTTAGCCTTTTTTCCTTCTTTCCCTGTGAGGTGTCCACTCCTGGGCACCCCCAAGGTGGAGGCCAGGCATCCTTAGCGTTGTGGAGATTAAGCAAGCTATTGCTCAGAGTTGCAGAGTGGGACTCCATGATTGGAATAGGCACCGAGGCGAGAATTATCAGGTCCGTGGAATTTTTGAGCCCAAGACCCGCCGAGGCGGGGAATTGAACCCTGGTCCCGGGCTAGACCTCTGCATCAGGGTCTGCCACTCTAACCATTGAGCCACACTTCTCCACCAATGGGAGGAGAGCAGGTAGGGGGTACAAGATTAAATGCAACTGAGCCACACTGTCCTTTCCCCCTAAGCGTGTTTGAACTAACCAATCCCTGTGAACATGAGATGCCTTTTTTTGGCCTTTGAAGGTTCTATAAACTTTGAGGTGCTGAGAGAAGCCAAACCAGTTGAGGTATCTCACCCGGAAACATTTCTATTGCAATCGGCAGAGTGCAACTCTTGTTTTTGGACGTCACCCATAGGTGTGTGAAGCTATATTACAGAGACATTGGCCCTAATTATGATGGGGCCGCAAATCCCATACTGGTCATAAACCCACATTTGCACCTGGAGCGCAAATTGGGAAGAATTTCTTCCTGTGATTTGCAGCAGGGTTAGGCACTATTGCAAATGTTTATGGACCCAAAAAAACAATAGGTCTGGCTATTTTATAAGTGATAGTGCTTCTTCAATGATTGGTGTCTTTTGGTGTGTAATTGTAAAGAGAGTGAGTGGGTGAAGTTGAGAACGAGTCAACAGTTGGTTAGATGAATTAGAGCATGGATAGAAGGATGATGCAGTGACTGTTAAAGTGCTTGGGTTAAAGGTTAAATGACAGTGCATACGTTAATGGGTGAGCGGAGATGATTGTGTAAATAGATGAACAAATGTGTGAGTGAATGGATAGATAAGTTATACCAAAGTTACATGTTGAAAGATCAGAAAACAGTAGTATTAATATTAGACAATACCAATAATTACAGGTATGCCCATGCAAACATTACACTAGGGCTGGGCTTTCCTGTGCTATATGTGCCTACAATACATCAGGAATGACCTCCATTATGCTAAGGCAAGGATTATTTGCCAGTGTACACGTTTGTGCCAAGATTGCCCTTATTATATTTCAATCATTTGATAGTCCTTAGTGTTTAGATGTGCACAATTATTCATTAATCTTAACTTCATCTTGTTGGACTTGGCCATTTTAGCAGGGTCATCCCTAAACTTTTTGCCTTTCGCCTAGCCTTTTTTCTGACATGGTGTTGGTTGTTGGACTCTGGCCACTTTAGCACTACTGTCCAGTGTAAAGTGCGTGCGCTCTCTGTGTTAAATATGGTAACATTGGTCTACACCTGTTTGGCCTATTTAATGTACCTGTCAGTTCCTTGTAAAGTTGTATCTCAGATACCCAGGGTGGGTGAATTAAATGCTACTGGTGTGCTTGCAGCGCTAATTGCGCCACCCACCAAAGTAGCCTTTCAAACCTATCTCAGGCCTCTGCCATTGCAGGGCCTGTGTGTGCAGTGTTACTACCACTGTGATGTGGCCTCTAAAGTGTGTGCCATGTCTGTGACCCTTCTTTTACTACATGTCAGTCACCCCTAAGGTAGGCCCTAGCTAGCCCTATGGGCAGGGTCCATTGTAGGTAGAAGATAGGACATGTACCTTAAGTATGTGACATGTCCTGGTAGTGACAAACAGCCATTTTGGTTTCCCACTATTGTGGGTCTGCCCTCCTATTGGAATTCATTGGGGATTCCCTGACCAGTGTTTCAGTGGTAATCCCTGGTATGAGAGGCGCAGCGTGGTCAAGTTTGGTATGTTTGATATAGTGATAATAAATGCTGCGCAATAGTGTGCGCAGATTTATTATAACTATTTTAGAAATGCCACTTTTAGAAGTTGGCATTTCTGTGTGCTAAGTGTCTGCCTGCCTGATGTGAATTGCATGTCTGGCTATTGAGTGACAGGGGCTGGGAGGTGTGTGTGGCTCCAGGAGGGGCAGGGTGAATCAGCGCTAGGCTGAATGGGACATCTACATTTTGAGTAGTGGGAGGGGAAGTCCTTGGTCGTTGAATAGGATTGTGCCTGCCCTAGTGAATGCTGGCTCCGCCCCCCTGTGGTGTGTCTGATGACGAGCCCCCACCTAACAATAGGGAAAAGGAGCCTGTAAACAGAGTGCTCCAATTCCCCCCAAAACAGTTTCTGCTGGCTCCCCAGGACCTGTGCTGGGGCAGACAAAGGGAAAAGGTGTATAAATGCTGGGGCTGTGACCCCATGAATGTTGTTCAGTTCTTGTCCTGCTTGGGATGTTCCTGACTTGCTGGGGGCTTGCTACTGCTGGGGTCCAGGAGGAACTGCCATGGGGGCTTACCTCCCTGCTGGGGGCCCTGTGTGCTGGCCTCCCTGGACCCAGCTATGACCCTTGAATCCTGATGGACTTCCTGCTGCCCTAGCGCCTTGTGAGCGCTTTGCCTTTGATATCCCAGGACCTTCAGGACTCCTAGCGCCTTGGGAGCGCTATATTTTCCACTGCCTGGAAGGAGGAGAGCATGGCCTGCGCAGTACTGAGCTGCAGACCCTTCTGGAGGGAATCCCGTTGTAGGGATTTCCCCGTGATGCCTTGGGAGCGGGTGCGCAACCCGCTATATGTTTGTTTTGGCCACATTAGGCCTGGAGGAGCGGGTGCCCACCCCGAATGGTTGCACTCCGAGCGGATTTCCACCCCCCTGTTTAATTGTAATGGATGGTGGATGCCCACCCCGCCTTGTTGCTCTGTGAGTGGGTGCCCACCCCGCACTTAGAAACCGCCTCCAGGCCGACCAGGAAGCCAGGCGGCCTTGCCTGACTCTGGGCGTGACAATGAGAGGAAGTGGCCGCGGCTACCAATCGCAGCGTGATTGGACCAGAAGAGGTGAGGCAAGGCAGGGCTCCTGTGAGCTGGAAGGAGCCCTGAATGTTGACCAGGAGGATACCAGAGGAGTGAGGGAAGTCCCGCAGGCCTTCACAAGGAGACAGAGCCTCCAGAGAGAGTCCTGAGTCCAGACGAAGCCTCCAAGCCTGCCCAGTGAGTGGGGGTTTCCCTTGGTGAAGTTAAGAGAGGTCCCAGTAGCGGGACCTGTCGGGGCACATTGTCAGTGCCCGGGGATTGTGGGCAGAGCCCCGATGAGGGGGGCTCCGTGTGAACTTGGTGCCGAGGTCAGAAATAGAGGAGCCTTGTGGGCTTCAGTGGCGGTGTTTCAGCCTTCCCCCACCTGGCAGAGCGGGAGGAAGGTCGCAGAGATCGCCGTCTGTTTGTTGATGGCGCATTCCGAGGCACATTGTCGGTGCTTGGGAACAGTTGTTTCATGGCCCCAGTGGGGTTCCTGAGGGCCAGTGGTGCCCGTGCCTAACTTCCCGTGGTGATAGAGTCCCTGAGTGGGACAGGAGGGCACAGTGAGTGCCAGTGATAATCACAGCTGCATGGCAATTAGCGTCAGCTCCACCGTTTAGGTCTGTGCAATGGCGCACCTTGTGATGTTGCTGCATTGGCAGCCACAAGCCCTGACTTTGCTGGACATAGAGCATTTGAGCCCTTCGAGAAGGCCAAGTGGCCTGGGGTCTGAGGTAGGATGGTGAAAGGGTGCAAGGCCCTAAGGTGATGTATGCACCTGGTAGTGGTGTTACTGCGGTGCACTACTGAGTTCCTGCCTGATATGTATTATGTGCCAAATGTGATTTATGCACCCTGGTTTATGCTCATGAGGTTATCGCATTATGTGTTTATGCTTCTGAGGCCTAATGCGTAATGTGTTTCTGCTTAGGACGGTGTCTATGCTAATGAGGTTTTGGCCTAATGTGATTTATACCTAACGTGATAATGCTAAAGTCATTATTGTACCAGTAGTTACTGGTGGTGGTTTATATTTACTTACCTGTTCTGATGGTTCTGACCATGCCCCGATTGGCCTGGTCCCATATATAATCGCCTGTGAATATTGCCCGTGCCAGTTGGCACAGTGTAAATGTGTGATTAGGTTTCTAATGTGTTTATGATAATAAAAAGGCTATTTTTTATAAAACCTTGTGTGGAGTTTCTTTTGTGGTGTGCCTAGTTTGTTGTTGCTGTGTGTGTGTTGCACAAATGCTTTACACATTGCCTCCGGGATAAGCCTGACTTCTCTGCCAAGCTACCAAGGGGGTGAGCAGGGGTTATCTTCGACATGTAACTGCCTTGCCCCGACTAGAGTGGTGGTTTCTGCCTGGCTTTGACGCAAGCCTTAGCTAACCAGAAATCTCATTTCCAACACATCTTCATATTTCCTCTACTACTCAGTGCATGTTTAAATGTTTCCTGTCACTAAGGAATCCTCAGTACATCTCGAATTGGGGTCTCAACCACATTCCAGACAGAATAATCCATTAGTTCTGTCCCACACTGCCCTTCCTTTATAGTGATAAGCAGAATCAACATGCTAACTACTTAAAATTATCTCAGCACTTGTTTGTATCTCACACAGGATTAAGAGAATCAACAAGGAACTGAAATGCAACGTTAAGGAATGTTTCCTGACACCTGTCTTCCAGATGCATGCATTAGGATTGTAGTAAAAATTTTTGAGTTTCCGGTTTTCAGATAAAATTGTTTTTAACCAATCAAACACCAAAGAACGAAATATTGTTTTTTTAAACTGGAAAGCACTGGATTTTGCTGCATTTTTAACTGCTTTGGTGTATTTGGTATCAAAGTAGTACACGTGCAGTCTAAGCACTATGCTGTGATGAACTCCCTGCTATAGCCCTTGTGGGCCACAGTAAGACAATCAATATAGCCTCTTCATCCTCTGTAAGGACTCAATACTCCCACTGTGAGAGCATGGCTCACCTAATATGGATTTAGCTCACTGTTAGCTGCCCATTGCTATTTAGCTTACAATAGACTGATAGCTGAACTTCGAACAGGGTCTCAGTCCAGGGAAAGAAGCATCACCATTATGTCATCCTTCTTCACTGAGAGCAGGTCAGAGCCTTATTTTTTGAAAGCTTAAGTGTCACGAATGTGGTAACAAAGATCACTGTGCATATGAGACCTCTGGAAGGAATGTCCTCACATAAGGCGCTGTACTAACACTCCTGTCCTTAGATTTACATGGCAATGCTCTGATAAACCTTCCTATATATGCTGTATCCTCTCATACAGAAGGACACAGTCTTTTTCATGAACATCTTCAGCAACAAAGAATAGGTGCAGAAGAGGTCCCTGGTCCTGTTATGTTGAAACTGAGATACTGCAGTACATGCATTAACTCAGAAAATCTATGACTTAGTGTAGAACTTGCAGACAGTGAATCATAGAAACATGGTAAGACGGGGAACAGCGTTTACAAGGCAACTTTTACAACGAAGTACCTTTACGACGCAACCATTGCAACGCAACTTTTACAACGACTTGCGCTGGGGGGCGCTCTAGGATAGGGAATAGTTTTAATTTACTATCCAACACCTTCCCTACTATCCACGGGGACTGGAGTTGGAATAGTAAATTAAACTATTCACTATCCAGCGCCACCCAACGCAAGTCGTTGTAACGACTTGCGTTGTAAAACTTGCGTCGTAAAGGCATGCGTTGTAACGACGTACATCCTGGTAAGACAGCCAATGCCTTGTGTTTACTAGTATGTGATGCAGGGAGAAAAATTTTAGCAAATAAAGCTGCATGATGCATACTGAATTAGAGTATGTTCATGATACAAATTCAGGATCATCAAGTAACATTTTCAATCCTTTTGCCGCCATGTCAAAATAAAGCTTGGAACCTGTGGTGCTAAAAAAAGACCTAGCCCATGATGAAATCACCACCGCACATTACAGTGATGTATTTGATGGAATTATATTGAACAGTGCTTACTCTTTTTCCCAAGACAAAAATGCACTGGAACAGTGACTGCTGAGTAAAATATTAAAGGTAAAGTGCCTTGGGCAACTCTCTCAAATGCCTGTAAGGAATGCATTCGTACTGCTTTCGGATAAATAAAGGTCCAAATGCTTGGTAAAAATCAATTCTTGGCCGTCTTTGTGCTTGCTGTCAAATAATCACAAAATCCCATAGGCATGGCCCAACAATGTAAAGTACACTTCGTACACCTGCATAAGCAAACAACAAAAAAACATCCTGCACAGCAGTAGAATTTGCTGTGGCCAAAGACTGTAGATCTAACAGTTTGTGCATTAATCACTTAGCAGATATCTCCTCTATGACTATGTAGAGCAATATTATGAGTGGATCAGAGAGCACTACCACATTTATTAACCAATGTCTTGGTTTCTTGAGGCAAAAAGCAGGACAGTCCTATTACAAACTTCAGAACTCAGAGCATACATGCCACCTAAAATGGATTAAATTCTAGTGATAGTATTCAAATAAAAACATTGCATAAATGCCAGCAACACTCGACTAGCACTTTCCCAAGCCTTTCATGTTACCTCATTAGTGCACGTTCAGCCAGCGATCGCTGTAGTGAAATATACAATTTCCTTCACAGAATTCTGGCTAAATGAACCTGCAACTCATATACTTGACCTTCTAGCACCCGATAATTACACCATTTTCAGGTCAGATAGACAATGCACTTTGGGCGGTGGTATTGCAGTCATCATCAAAAATCATATAAACTTCAAACTTGCCTAGACCGCAACCTACAGCTTCTTTGAAAATCTCAACTTAGTGGGGCAACAGATTCGCTATCAGGATCTATTCATATCAATAGAATTTACCACTTTGCTGAAAATAACTCCAAGTTCACAAAGTGACAGAAAGAGATATTCCCAAGAATCACAGACATTTCTTCTTTAGCGACATTGAGTATAGAAACCCTAATAATAAACATTCAAATACCATTGTACTATTTAAAAAAAATCATATCCTGTATCAATATAGCTATTATCCTTTCACATAAAAGGCAAGAACTTAGATTTAATTTTTGATGATTCCAAAGAAATATTCTTTAAGTCTCCTATTTTAATTAATCGGTCTGCCCATTTCCTCATTCCATTTCATATCTGAACCAACTCACAATCTCCCATCAAGAAACCCACACCACCAAAAAGGCTAGTTAGAAACTTGAAAAAGATCACACCCTCCTTTTTACAAGAACTATTATTGCTTTATGGAACCAAACTGATCCATCCTTTGACATGGAACAGGAACTAAGAACTACGCTCATAAAATGTCTTTTATACTAGATTCACTTACCCCACTTCATTACAGGTCAATTCACCATAATCCAAGTGGACTATGGTTCTCTGAGCGGACAACTCTAATAGAAAAACTCTGATGGAAATGGAAGAAGTTTCAGGGTTAAAAAAAATCCAATAAAACACACTCTACCTTGTACAAACCTATGATAAAAAAATCAGTTCCCACCCATTTTCAAGTACAAATAATGTGAATCCATATACTTCAAGACTATTAATTGCAATCATCACTAAGCTGTCTACCCCTATATCGGAACAATTTATGATCTTTTAAGACCTTTGAGATAAATTCCAACTTTATTTCGCAGAAAAAATCAGTGACAATGTTGGTCCCACCTCTAATTCACCCAGTCTACCGTCAAAATACAGCTCAACAATACTACCTTCATCTTTCCCAACAAACTAATGGAAATCATTAAAAACGTCAAAGCAACCAACTTTTTTTCATACCCCATCTCAGTCAAAACCATTAAGGACTACTTCTTTTTCAGACTGCCTAGTCCAACTTCATAAAGACCTCCCTCAGCCGTGGAACATGCATAGGCTTCAGGGGCACTGTTTCAAATTCATCACCTTAGACAGTCAGAGCCTAATAAAACTGGAAAACATACATCTTTTGCAACAAAAATGAGTTGTTAGGTTCCACAAGGTTTTATTTTTGCTCCAACACTGGTTAACGTCTACATGGAGGCCTCAGGACTAATTATGGAAAAGTTGAAGTTGATGTGCACCAGTATGCAGAGGACATCCAATCAGACATAAAATGTAAATCTTTTAAGAGAGGATCATGCAAAGAAACGGTTCATTCCATCTTCAAAAACATAGATGAAAGAGAATATCCTTCACCAAATAGAAATTCTACTACTATCCAGGAAGAAAGGTTAGCCCAGTAGTCTTGCACTTGCTAAACCTTTTTCACTACAATCTACTAAATCCATGGCATTTCTACCACACATTAACAACATAATGAGAAGTATACATGTTTTTATCTCCTCTGCTTACAGAAATTGAAACACTTCATCACCAATAAAGAACTAAAAATGGCTATTCATGTCCTGGTCATTTTGTGAACTTGATTTCAGCAATGTAATTGTGAAAGGTGGTCTCTTCTCTCATTTAACTCCAATGAAAGATTTTTCATGGTGCAAAAAAAATGATCACATTGATTTTCATTGACCTTCACTGGCTACCCTTTCTGGTAGGGCTACATTTTGAACATTGAGACATTGTCTACAAAGTACAACACGTCAAGAATCATCCATACCTTTCCTTATCTGGTGGTATAGGAATCTTCAGGGGCAAAATCCATTGCCATTAAACAGTCCTTTTCTGGAGCGGCTATTGCAGTGTGGCTCTTCCCTTCCAATCTTCTTGACGAAATCCCCCTCTTCTGGCATTTAGGAAACATTTGTTCTCTGCATGACTGTGGCTAATGTGAGGCGTGCATGTGCTGATTTGATATCCTATGGGGCAGAAGGTGGTGCCTATGTATGCAGGCCTGGAACCACAGCCAGTGAGCCAAGAATTTCCCCAGTGTTGGGCAGAAGTTGGAGGTGCAACTGATCTACTCCTCTCTAGCTGTCACATCCTACATTTACCTCAGGTCCTGTAAGGAGGCTTTAAGAAGGCTTACTTGATACAAAATCTCACCTTAGCAAAGCTTGGCATGCTGTCACAGCACAAGATAGGAAACTGTGCACATATTATGCCCTCACTGGTGAAACTGGGATATGGGTGTTTCATCTACCCCCTACCCTTTTGTTGCTAAGAGCTTAGAATGTGTATGGGTGCAGCACGGTGTAGGCTGGAAAGGGAGGACAGCCCCCTGGCAGGATCTGAGACTTGGACGAATTCTGCTAGAAATGTGAGGTACTGCAGCACTGCCCAGGAGACCCCAGATATGTTAGGGTGATATAAAAAGCCAAGTTGAAAGAGCAAACTCCTGATTGGTCACCACTCCCTGCATCAATGCAGAGCTTGTTCCTCCCCTATGTAGACTCATAGATGTGCTCTGCAAAGTCATGGCCACCTGCCCTACAGAAACAAAGCACCATACATCATCACTGATGTCGTGTTGTTCCTAAAAATACATAGGATCTGCATGTTTGTTGGACAACCTAAACAAATGGATTGGTGTCAAGACTGATTCCGGACACCCTAACAGGATATGTCGGCCTATAGACCAGCTAGCTCACAGTGCCACCATAAGCTCCCTAATCTTACCAAGGAGCGAATAGTTTCTGCCAGCCATCAAACATGACAGCCCTGGACCCTTAAGGGATCGTGGAAACAGTACAGTGCTATTTGCTCTGTCAATCGTGCTCACTAAGGGGAGATTCTGATCCGGGTCGGAAAGCACTCTGACCGAGCCAGATCCGGGATGTTTTCCGACCGATCCGGACTCCTGCAGTCCAACCGAGCAAGTACAATGCAGCCATATGCTGTTGGACCCGGTTCGGTCGGACTCCCATAGAAGTCAATGGGAGCCGGTTGTACAATGCGTACACGGGCTTCCATTGACTGAATGGGTACATCGCGGACAAGTGCGCCCCCTACAGTGGGTACGCGCCGGTGCCATCCGCACCGTACATGCCTGTGTTGTCTCCCCCTGTGTCTGAGTCATAAGGCTGCGGGTGAAGGGGGGTCCGACGCAGACCCCCAAGGTCCAACTCCGGGAGCTATTGGGAGCCGGACGCTCCGACTTGATCCGGCTGTCCGAATCGAGCATCATACTAGCTCGGACGTGAATGTCTCCATTGCGTGCCACGGTTTGTTTGTGACCGAATCGTACGGAGCGGTTCGGACCCGGAAACGGTTCGGACGGAGATTTTGCACTTGTTCGCATCGTACTAGGATGGAAAATCAGCCTCCGAATCGGATCTGCTAATGCCGAACCCGATTCGGTGCCCTTCCGACCGAGATAGGAATCGGCCCCTTAGTCTCAGAGAGATACACAGAATAATTATTGGTGACATTTTCAATAAGTATTTATTGAACCAGTGTCATTCTAGTACAAAACCTGTTTGCTATGAAAATCAATAGATAGAAGCTAACATAAGGGATTACACACACCAATAGATTAAATAGAAGGTAGAATTCTATCTTGGTGCTAAAACAGCGAATATATGCAGCCATATAAACATGACAGTAATCAAGTGTACTCCTACGATGCAGACCCTGCCTAAGTGTACCTAAGTGTACCTAGCATGTATGTGGGTGTAAAGCCAAGAATCCTGTAGGAAAGACCTAATCCCATTGCCTGGTGGGAGAGAATGAAGGACCCAGCCTTGGTGACGAGTTGGGCACCCCGCAAGGGATGTCAGACCGCTGGGTGTTGAAGCTTTAGCAGGCCAGGACCTCAGTGTCTGTGTCAGCGTGGAAGCGTCTCTTCTTACTAACTAGTGAAGGTGCAGTTCCTTTAAACCCAAAAGGTAGCCTCAGCGGTTCTACTACAATCGATATGCTGTGAGTACAATTATGTATATGAGCCTAAATCAATATTTGTATATTATATAGCACCCTTGTCACCCTAGGATGAAGGATAGTAATGACTTTTGTACAGAGTATGCTAATCACGTTATCTACGTCATGTGCAGGGGATTTTACTAAAAATCCTAATGCATAATAAATTAGGTTGGTTTTAAAGAAAGCCAATTGACATTTATTCAGCACATAACTGGGTAAAATGGCAATGCTAGAACAGTTATGCAGAGTAAGGTAGGACAAATGTAAGTAAAAGGAAGCTTTTCCACTGAGGTTTAGATTGGGTAACATAACACTGACACTTCAAACACCTTATGGATGTAGTCTGTTCAATTCCAAAATATCAAGAACACTTCCAACAATTAATAAATGAAGATAACTCACTCACAGCCCCCTGTGTGTTTATTTGTATTTATGGCATTACTTATTGCATATAGCAAAAGCTGTTCGAGCAAGAGCCTAAAAGGTCAATCAATTTGCAATATTTTGAATGTGTGTGCAATGTACAAGACAGCAAATGGTATCACACCAAACCAAAACGTGCCACAGTATTTTAACTGTGCTTACATAATAAGTAGTTGAGAAAATACAATTTCTCCACTTTTTGGAAGCTAGGACTAGGAGTCTCTAAATAAAGTGTCCAATTTATTTGTGTGACACAAATAATGGCAAAACTGTGGCTCGAGCTTTTTATATGTTACTTTTGGACTAGAAATTCAATATAAAAATGTATATCACCCTGTAAAACTAGCTCAGCAATGGTTCCATGATACATTTTCATTTATTTTGCTGTGGCAAAGAAAGCATTCTGTAATATAGACTGAGACAAACGTCTGCTCCTAGATTTGCAGTGCAAATGTTTTGTAATATGGCCCCAGGTCAGTTGCATGGGATTATCTGATTCTGAAAGCAATCAGATTTGTGACTTTCCCGGTCTGTAAGTACCATTCAGAGAGATGAGAATTCAACTATCTCCTTGACTGCCAACAAGTGGAGCCTCTCCTGCATGGAGATAATGAGGTGAGACCGTCCGAGGCTGAAGTAGAGGCATGCTCAATGGCGGCTGGTGATCTTTGAAAGTTGTAGGGCACAGTAACTTCCAAGAGTTCACCTGCTTTTTATCAGAATTTGTCTTGAGAGTACCCCATATGTTAATAACGACATGAATTTTTCAATCCCAGTCTTTTATTTATGGGTACACCCTTATGGCAAGAATTACAGACAGTACTCCAGTACCAGATATTTGCCATCGATGTTTCCCACCGTGGGTGGTCTGTATTTTAAAGATTACCTCAATTAGTTCAGAGCCAGCATTTGATCTTTGTTTGCTTCCCCCAGCCTGACCATTTGCCCCAAATAATGGCCATATCTGGGGCAAAGTATTACCTCCAGTATGCCAGTATCAGCATTTTGACAAAGGTGTCACCTTATGTCAACTATCATTTCCACTATTTCAGGGTCTCTATTTTGCCTTGGGTGCACACCCTTTTGCCAAGAATTACCTATAATGCCCCAACTTCAGTACTTTGCTACATGTGCCCCATGCCAATAACTTCCTCCTGTATGTAAACACCATCATTTCTCAACAAGGATTTTGCCAAGGGTGCTTTTCCTTATGCCAATAATTATTTTCGGTATGTAAGCAGAGACATGTAACCTTGGGTATTGCCATAAGCTCACAATTATATTGAGTATGTCATGGCCATTGACACAGAAACAAACACACTCTTACTCACACTCTCATACTCTCACTCCCTCTCACATTCACTCTCTTCCCCCTCTATCACTGTAACTCACACTCTCCCTTGCTTATTCTCACTCAAATTTACTCTCACTCACTGTTACACACAAACATACTCATACTCACCAGTTGTCACTCTAACTTACAAACCCACATACACTCACACTTTCACACTCACTGACTCTGGTCCCAGGTGCAACTGCACCTGGTATACCATTGATAGCTACACCCCTGACTCACTTTCCACCACTCTCACAATCACCAATCACTCACTCACATTCGTTCATGCACTCCCTACACTCACTTTCAGTTATCCATACACTCTCTCAAACTCAGTCTCTCGTTCACTCTCAGTGATGCTCTTAACCACATGCGCACACACACTCTTCTCCAATCTCATTCACTGGAACACCCTCATTTACACATTAACTGACATGCACAGAGAAGCAATTTCATTTTTACAAACCTAGCTTCTTTAGCTGGCAACATGGAAGCTCCATGGAAGCAGGAGAGCAGGAATCTGTCACTGCTAATTAGAAACAGCAAGCAATGATTCCCAATGAGAAGCCAAATAAAGCAGCAAGGCCTGGTATGAAAAGGGGAAGGTCCACTGCAGTCTCTCTTCAAGCTTTTCAATTAGCCTGGGAGCACAGTCCTATAAGAAGCTGGGAGAGGGCTGGGGATCATATCCCTGTTGCTCTGTGTGGCTTCTCATTGGCCTCAGGGATTCACTGATGTGCACCCTGACATCTCTATTTTAGCAGATATAATGTGGTGTATGAGACATGCACAGTATGTCTGCTAAATAAAATGGATTCTGCTTGTGTGAGGGGATCATAGTTGTAGGAAGGGGGAGTCTCTGGCTGGCGCAGTGCAACACTGGCGACAATCAGGGCCTCTCTCTTCCTCGTCAGGGCTGAGGGTTACCTTCAAGACAACCTCTGCTTACCCTCTAGGTAGTGTGGCTTAAGCAGTCTTAGGCTAATCTCTGGGGCATGTAGGGTTAAACATTTGCAATATTACACCATCACCACCAACCCACCACACAATGACACCAAACTGTATTTGTGAAAATATATCTCTTTATATAAATTTCAAGCAGGCTTGTAAATACAGTCTTGGTTATTTCAAATGCAGGTTCCAGTTACTCTTTTATCAATGTCACAGTTCTTTCTCCGCAATAAGCAATCTTTTGGGCCTTCTGCCCAGGTTTCAGCAAGGTTCAGTGTCTTGTAGCGCCTCAATGCGCGTTCCGCTGTCTCCGCTCGTCTCAGAGAGGAGAACGGGCCCGGCCGGCTAAAGCTCACGCTTCCCGCGTGGGCCTCGTCGATCTGGCACAGTGCGAGCCTTGGTTTCAGGGGCGGCTCGCGCTGGGAAGCAGGGAGCGCGATGCGAGCTCAGGACGTAGGATGCTCACGCCGCGAGGTCAAAGAACACAGTACCTTGGCTTGTTGGTAAGTCTTGGAGCGGACGGCTGTCCGGGGATCTGTCCCGCGTCGCGTTGTCTTCCTGGAGGGTGCGGCGGCCTGCGAGTCTCAGCGCAGGTAACAGGGCACCCGGGATGACGGTGCAGATGCGGGGCAGGAGTCTCCGGAGTCCGGCTCACTCGCACTGAAGGGGGGAAGCTGCAGGCAGGCGGGGCTGAGGGGGGTGCACTCCACGGAGCGCGGGGCACAATTCAGGCACGGCTCCGCAGCGAGTCACTTCCAGCTGCGGGGGGCCAGGGGGTCTCAGCGCCCAAGTCACGAGGGGCACAATCTTGGCAGTGCCGGTCTTTGCGGAGCAGCCTGTACCTCGGGGGTCACACAGGCGGCGATGCTTGGACCGGGCAGGTCCTCCCTTTCCGTTGCAAGGGCGGCTCAGCGCGGACAGTCACGGCGCTCGAACCAGCGCGGGGCTGATCCTTACTTTGCGGCTGGCACACGAACAGGCCGCAGTCACGGTGGTCGGGGAAGGGCACAGCTGCACAAATTGGTAGAGAGCGTGGCGGCAGGCACAGCGCTCTCAACTCTCCTTTCCTTGGCGCTGTAGAGACACACAGCACACGCCAGCAGCAGCTTTTCTTCAGGGGGGTAGCGCTCACTGTTCCTGGAGCGCTGGTCAGGGGGCAAGTTCACAGGCAAGCCCTTGGAGATCTTTCAGCAGAGTTTGGCACAAAGTTCAAATAAGCAAAAGTCTTTGGTAGTCTTTTCTTTCCTCTCCTTTGGCAGCAAGGCACCAGACACAGGCCAGAGACAGCACTCCTCCTTGTCCTTCCAGGTCCTTCTCTTCGGGCAGAGTTTCTTCTGTAGCACAAACAGGATCTAATTTACAAGGAGCAGGGCTCCTACTTTTATACCCAGTTTCTTTTGTTCTAGCAAGCCAGGGGGGCCTCTGCATAACTGCTCCAGTCTCTGAGTACTTGTTGTGGGTACTTGTGACTTCTGCATTCAGTGTGAGGGCAGGCACATCAGCCGCTCCCCAGGGGGGCGGAGCCGGCATTGAGAGGGCAGGAGTGGCCTGAGCACTTTGTTTACAAGCTTCGGTCCTTCCTGGGCCAGGTGCAGGCTGAGTCATCAGTCGCTCCCCAGGAGGGCGGAGCCAGCATTGTGGTGGCAGGGGCACAGCCTGATGCATCATTCAGGGGAAACTCCCACCACCCATTAAGGGGTCCTCCTGCTAATCACTACCTGTCAACTCCCAGCCCTGTCACTCACACACACCAGACAGTCAGATCCACATCCAAGCAGAGGCGGGCTGAAATGGTTAGGCAAGCAAATGCTAACTTTCTAAAAGTAGCATTTGCAAACACAGGATATTAAAATAAACTTTACTAAAAGAAGTATTTTATTATTCTGAGTTCAGGCATACTAAACACGAATCTCTACCATGTTCCCTGAGCCTGCTGGGATTATAGAGTGTAATAATTCCAGCAGCTCATCTGGCCTAGAAGGGAACAGGTAGCCTTACAATAGTGAAAAACGAATTTGGTAGTAATTCACTATTAGAACATGCCACGCACATCAGGGCATGTTCTACCTTATACTTACAATGCACCCTGCCCTCAGGCTTACCATAGGGGTGACTAATATGAAGTTTAAGGGAAGGTTTAGGGGCTGGCAAGTGTGTGCACTTGCCCAGCCAGGGTGACAGTACCAGACTGCACGCAGGTTCTGCAATGGCAGACCCTAGACACATTTTAAGGCTGCTTCTGTGGGTGGCGCAACCAGCGCTGCAGGCCCACTAGCAGTATTGGCATTCACAAGCCCTGGCACTCCTAGTGCACTTTACTAGGGACTAACAGTAAATCCAATGAACCAATCATGGACATCAATCACATGTACACTTTTCAGTAGGGAGAGCATATGCACTTTGGCACTGGTCAGCAGTGGCAAAGTGCCCAGAGTCATTAAACCAACAAAAACAGGTCAGAGAGAGTATTGGAGGAAGGCAAAAAGTTTAGGGATGACCCTGCCAAGAGGCCCAGGTCCAACACAACCCCCTTCCAGCCAAAACGCAGGGTAGACCAATCACCACTGTGATGGGCTTCCCTGCTTAGGGCGATAGAACATGGACCTGGCCCGCAACAGCAGGGGCACACTCCAGTTCTACGCCAATCTGAACCTATTTCAAATCCTCTGTCCACACTCTCAGGGTCCACCCCGCTGATCAATGGGGCACCCTTCTCTTCCTCTGTGGACACCACCTGTGCAGCCTCTAACCTTAACTTGCTCACAGGTGTGTCCCAACAGACAGACATCAAGTCATAGCGGCCACTGACAGTAGTCAGAGATGAGACCCAGGCCTCATGCCTCTCAGGGCTCTCAAACCTCTGTGGCATTAGAGAGTGGGGGGCAGTAGCCCCAGGTGCTTGGCACCCTTTGTCCACTCTCCCTCCTGTCAGGTCAGGTATGTCATCCTGGCACTGACCCACCAGCCCCAGGTCTGTACCAGGCGGCTGTACCAAAGACTGGGGTGGCCTTTCCCACACCCGGTCCTCCTCCTTGGGGCTCTGTACCCTCCCACCTGGAGTGGTACCCCCTTCCAGAATTGTCAGGGCACCTGTGGCAGGTGACCTGCACAATTCGCCCACCAGTTCAGGGGTGCTATCCTGCAACTGGGGCACCAGGTCAGGGGGGACACCCTGCACCTGGCCCTTAAACCTAGGGTCTAAACCCTCAAGTTGACCCGGGGTCAGAGGCGAGGACTCCCTCCCTCTGCACCCCTTTCCAGAGTACTGCCCACTCCCAACCGGAGTGGTACCCCTAGAAGCGACATGGGCCAGGACACTGATTACAGTGGTCCTGCCCTCCAGGTCAGACAACACCTGACCCTGGCTTCTCAACTCAGGGACCCAACCCTGCAGTTGAACACTTGCCTGGCGCACCAGGACTTTCCGGGGAGCACGCCTGCCCCCCCTGAGGGTGGCACATAGCTCATGTGTCGTGCGACAGTCTGCCCGGCGCAGATCTCCCAACCCCTGTCCCTCTGACAGTGCAGGAAGATCCCCCAGGACAGAAGTGGTGTCCCCCTGGTCATTCACTGGGGACGCAGCCCTGCTGGCTGGCCCCTGACCCACTGGTTCTTCCACTGGGGACTCTTTCCCCCTCTCGCCCCTCTTTCTGGACTTCTGCACCCTCCCAACTGGAGTGGTACTGCCAGTCACCAGAACTACTGGAGCCCTGTTTACAGAGCCTCCACGTTCTCTAGCCACTGGGGGATCCCCCTCAGCGGGTGACTCATCCGGACAGCCTAGGCTCCCCACCTGGTGTTCCCTTAAAGAACCATCCAGGCTCTGAGACTGAGGTTGGGCACTACCGGGACAAACCCCATTCTCACTCCTTCCCCTTAAGGACAGGACGTGAGGCCCTACACCCATCTCACTACTACAGGACCTAGCTGGGCTACTCTGCGCCACTTCCACCACTCTGGGCTGGAAGATACCTGAGACACTCCCCACAGGATCACACCCCAATGCCTCTCCAGACCCTCTGGAATCCACCACAAGGTCTGCCTCCAATGTGAGCTCCCTGGGGCCAGAGAACTCACTCTCAAACAGGTGTTGGCATAGCTCTGGAAAACTGGGACTTAAAGTATGCTCTCCCACAATTGGATTACACAGCCCCCTAGTAGGGTTAACCAAATTATCCTTCACCTCACCATCCAGCGCCTCACACACATACTCCACACCATTCTTCTGAGACTGGCCAGACAGTAGCGAACTGTCTCTGTCACACAACCCACACTCTTCTGGGCGGTCCTTACACTCACCCACCAGGACCTCAACCATGGGGGAATCCCTCCCACCACTAGGACCATGAACTCCTACGCCAGCTACCCTATTCCCTTCAGGGACGCTGCGCACTACTGGAGCTACCTCATGCCCTTGAACCTCCTGGTGTATGTTAACCCCCTCCAAGTCAGGTGCCATATCTCTAGGTGCGCGCGCTATGCTGTCTGCACTAGATACCTGAATGTTGCTGCCACCATCTGAGCTGGACTCCACCTCCAACTCAGCAAAGCTCAATCTCTGAGCTACACACATTTCTTGTTGCTGGGCTGAAGCCCTCCTGGCCTCAAGCGCCTCGAGCTCCAAGTCAAGTTTCCTCATTCTTAAGTCATGCGCAAGCTCCATTTTCATTACTTCCAGGGCTAACCTCCTAGATTCTAGCTCCAGTTGCCCATTTATTTCCAGCTCTGCCAACTTCAATTCATGATCTCGGGTTGCCTGTCTGTCCGCCAGCTCCTCTGGCGACAGACCTCGGCCAGAAACACTGCTACCCAATGGGGAGGTTGCACCCCTACACTCTGGAGTCAGGGGTCCCTCCAGCTGCTGTTCTGCATCCTCAAATTCAAAATCCTTTCCAGGGGCATTCCTTGCCTTGACCCAGGCCCTCAGCGCCTTTTGGAACTGCTCCCTTCTGGAGAGTCCGGTCATGGAAATGTTCAAATTTTTGCAGAAGCTCCTGAGCTGTTTCCCAGTGTAGTTTTCTAGTTTCTCCCAATCACAGTCAATAGAAGAAATGGATGCTGCCTTTTCCATTTTCACTGACACAGGCATGACTTCAAAAACACATGGAGATCTCTTCTCGCAAATCATAAATCCAAAAAAAAACAAAGTCTGTGGCTTAGTTACTGGACTGTCATCACTGTGCAATGGTCAATAGTTAAGGCATGAACACTGCAAATGTAAATTCGCTATCCCACCGCTGCCACCAATGTAGGAAGGGGGAGTCTCTGGCTGGCGCAGTGCAACACTGGCGACAATCAGGGCCTCTCTCTTCCTCGTCAGGGCTGAGGGTTACCTTCAAGACAACCTCTGCTTACCCTCTAGGTAGTGTGGCTTAAGCAGTCTTAGGCTAATCTCTGGGGCATGTAGGGTTAAACATTTGCAATATTACACCATCACCACCAACCCACCACACAATGACACCAAACTGTATTTGTGAAAATATATCTCTTTATATAAATTTCAAGCAGGCTTGTAAATACAGTCTTGGTTATTTCAAATGCAGGTTCCAGTTACTCTTTTATCAATGTCACAGTTCTTTCTCCGCAATAAGCAATCTTTTGGGCCTTCTGCCCAGGTTTCAGCAAGGTTCAGTGTCTTGTAGCGCCTCAATGCGCGTTCCGCTGTCTCCGCTCGTCTCAGAGAGGAGAACGGGCCCGGCCGGCTAAAGCTCACGCTTCCCGCGTGGGCCTCGTCGATCTGGCACAGTGCGAGCCTTGGTTTCAGGGGCGGCTCGCGCTGGGAAGCAGGGAGCGCGATGCGAGCTCAGGACGTAGGATGCTCACGCCGCGAGGTCAAAGAACACAGTACCTTGGCTTGTTGGTAAGTCTTGGAGCGGACGGCTGTCCGGGGATCTGTCCCGCGTCGCGTTGTCTTCCTGGAGGGTGCGGCGGCCTGCGAGTCTCAGCGCAGGTAACAGGGCACCCGGGATGACGGTGCAGATGCGGGGCAGGAGTCTCCGGAGTCCGGCTCACTCGCACTGAAGGGGGGAAGCTGCAGGCAGGCGGGGCTGAGGGGGGTGCACTCCACGGAGCGCGGGGCACAATTCAGGCACGGCTCCGCAGCGAGTCACTTCCAGCTGCGGGGGGCCAGGGGGTCTCAGCGCCCAAGTCACGAGGGGCACAATCTTGGCAGTGCCGGTCTTTGCGGAGCAGCCTGTACCTCGGGGGTCACACAGGCGGCGATGCTTGGACCGGGCAGGTCCTCCCTTTCCGTTGCAAGGGCGGCTCAGCGCGGACAGTCACGGCGCTCGAACCAGCGCGGGGCTGATCCTTACTTTGCGGCTGGCACACGAACAGGCCGCAGTCACGGTGGTCGGGGAAGGGCACAGCTGCACAAATTGGTAGAGAGCGTGGCGGCAGGCACAGCGCTCTCAACTCTCCTTTCCTTGGCGCTGTAGAGACACACAGCACACGCCAGCAGCAGCTTTTCTTCAGGGGGGTAGCGCTCACTGTTCCTGGAGCGCTGGTCAGGGGGCAAGTTCACAGGCAAGCCCTTGGAGATCTTTCAGCAGAGTTTGGCACAAAGTTCAAATAAGCAAAAGTCTTTGGTAGTCTTTTCTTTCCTCTCCTTTGGCAGCAAGGCACCAGACACAGGCCAGAGACAGCACTCCTCCTTGTCCTTCCAGGTCCTTCTCTTCGGGCAGAGTTTCTTCTGTAGCACAAACAGGATCTAATTTACAAGGAGCAGGGCTCCTACTTTTATACCCAGTTTCTTTTGTTCTAGCAAGCCAGGGGGGCCTCTGCATAACTGCTCCAGTCTCTGAGTACTTGTTGTGGGTACTTGTGACTTCTGCATTCAGTGTGAGGGCAGGCACATCAGCCGCTCCCCAGGGGGGCGGAGCCGGCATTGAGAGGGCAGGAGTGGCCTGAGCACTTTGTTTACAAGCTTCGGTCCTTCCTGGGCCAGGTGCAGGCTGAGTCATCAGTCGCTCCCCAGGAGGGCGGAGCCAGCATTGTGGTGGCAGGGGCACAGCCTGATGCATCATTCAGGGGAAACTCCCACCACCCATTAAGGGGTCCTCCTGCTAATCACTACCTGTCAACTCCCAGCCCTGTCACTCACACACACCAGACAGTCAGATCCACATCCAAGCAGAGGCGGGCTGAAATGGTTAGGCAAGCAAATGCTAACTTTCTAAAAGTAGCATTTGCAAACACAGGATATTAAAATAAACTTTACTAAAAGAAGTATTTTATTATTCTGAGTTCAGGCATACTAAACACGAATCTCTACCATGTTCCCTGAGCCTGCTGGGATTATAGAGTGTAATAATTCCAGCAGCTCATCTGGCCTAGAAGGGAACAGGTAGCCTTACAATAGTGAAAAACGAATTTGGTAGTAATTCACTATTAGAACATGCCACGCACATCAGGGCATGTTCTACCTTATACTTACAATGCACCCTGCCCTCAGGCTTACCATAGGGGTGACTAATATGAAGTTTAAGGGAAGGTTTAGGGGCTGGCAAGTGTGTGCACTTGCCCAGCCAGGGTGACAGTACCAGACTGCACGCAGGTTCTGCAATGGCAGACCCTAGACACATTTTAAGGCTGCTTCTGTGGGTGGCGCAACCAGCGCTGCAGGCCCACTAGCAGTATTGGCATTCACAAGCCCTGGCACTCCTAGTGCACTTTACTAGGGACTAACAGTAAATCCAATGAACCAATCATGGACATCAATCACATGTACACTTTTCAGTAGGGAGAGCATATGCACTTTGGCACTGGTCAGCAGTGGCAAAGTGCCCAGAGTCATTAAACCAACAAAAACAGGTCAGAGAGAGTATTGGAGGAAGGCAAAAAGTTTAGGGATGACCCTGCCAAGAGGCCCAGGTCCAACAATAGTTGAACTCCAAGCACAAAGCAGACATGCACCTACTGAGTGCTGTGTTTTACAAAATAGTCTGTAGGTGGATTGTGCCTCAGTTTCCTGAGCCCCGCCTGCTCCTGTCACCAGGACCCTGCTGACTAGGCCGAGAGGACTGACCTGTGCACTGGCAGTGTTCATGAAAACATGAAAAATGCACTTGATGTTACATTTCACTACTAAGCATATTTTACCAATCTCTCCCTCTTTGCCAGGATACATTAACACTTCTTTACTAGTCTAATTATTGTTACATAGCTGATTGCCACACAAACATGTTTTATATTGATTAATTAGTAATGATAATTTAAACTTTTAATGGAGGTTTTTACATTTTTTACTAAATTCCGGAGATGTACTTGCAAACACTCGAAATTCACTTCTTCAACCAAGCAGATTCCTTTTTCTGAGCAGTAGTAGAACAAAGCTATATTGATTGTTCAGAATACATTTGAACTGACATCCTTTGGGATTTGCAGCTGCTCCTCATCTACATAATGTCAATTTCAGAGAGAGAATACTCTCTAGTTCTTATAATCAAATCACTCATTCTTAATTTTGTTAAAGCACCTCAGAGGAGCTTTTCTAGAAGTTCATGTGTTCTGAAAGCATCTTCCCACCATTTCTGCCACTGTGTTGAGGAACCTAACGCAAACGTAATAGTAAAATCAGTAGGATCTTGCTTTTCCTTTCAATTTCAACCCCTTCCATTGCACGCTGTGTAATTATTAAACATCAGTCTGCGCTTGGCTGATTCCAGAGACAAATTACCTGCCTTTTCATCTGACATCAAAAAGTATCCTTTTCTACTTATGTTACATTTTCTTCAAGCTCATTAATTTTCCCAGCATGTTGTTTCAGTAGGGTAGAAATCTTTCAAACATCATTCTATATTATAGAAACTTTTTAAGTGGCTTGAACCTGGAGTTGGGAATCAAGGGGCCTATTTATGATCCGGTTTGCATTGCTCTTTCACCACGCAACTTAGTCCAAGAACGCCACAAACCTTACATGTGATTTATGAAGCCACGCAAGGCTACTTTGCATGGTGGCCCTGAGTGGCCCCTTAAATCGGGATTAAGGCAATGCAAATTGTTGCACTGCCTTACTCTCCGTGGGAATACACTCCATAGGGGTTGCTTGTGTGTTCCCAAGTAACTCCCATGGTTTGTGATGCATTCCCAGATTTACCAGAACTGGTAGACCTGGGAATGTCCCATGAAGATATGCCTTCTCAGGGAGGCATAACGGGGAGAAACATCTTTATTTCTCTTCTTTACTTTCTCTTCCTATTGGTGCTGCATTCTGCAGCACACATAGAAACAGGAATATGCCTCTTAAAAAAAATCTGTGCAGGAAGGTATCCCTTCCTGTACAAACCAATCCTGCATGCAATGCAAGCACCCTTGCACCATAGAGAAAGGGGGACTGCAGTGGCACTTAGCTGCCAAAAGGGTGCCAGCACAGGTAAAAAGGCAGGAACGTGCTATATTGCCTTAAATATGGCACATTGTTGCCCTTTTCCTCTCAAGCAGTGCAGCACAGCAAGGTGGCTTGCTGCACTGCTTAACATTCTTGTAAATAGCCCCCTCAGAAACTCAAACTTTTCCCTTGTTCTATAGGACAGTTATTTTATTTTTAAAAGGCTGAATTAATATAGGCAGAGTTGCTTGTAGAAATATCAGACATTGATTTGTCGGTACCTTTCATGGTGCAAGTTTCATAAGACAGAAACTGGACAACATTAGAACATGAAGTGTAAGGAGGGCAAGCAAACAGGAATATCGGGAAAAGGGTTTCCCAAGTAGTATGGATGCATGCAATAGTCCTCACTCAACCTATTGAATGTGCAAGGACACAGTTTACCGAGTGAGGTGATCAGTGCTATCATAAGAGTTTGTTGCACTACATGTCTAGATTTTTACCTAAACAGTTAATCACCCAGATATTGGCTTTGCCAGCAGTATGATGTCAAACAATTATATGGTGATATCAGTGTTGGCATGTAAATTTCTGCTGTTGGAATTAGAAATGCAACCCCCCCCCCCTCCCAAAGATTACATTTTGCTTAGGAATATTTTGCAGATTAATGGAGTTTTTAACGTTTTTACTCTTGAATCCATTTTCACAATATTTCTATTAAAAATTACTTATTTCGCAAGATATTAATTTAAATGAACATTACTTTTAGGAGTAAAATGTTTAAATAGATAGGGGTTTTAAACGGACAATCTCTTATTTTGGAAAACCTAGAAAACATAATGCATGCCACTTGGGACTCAGAGTCACTTCTTGAAGAGAACAAAGCCTCACCTTTCCCCTAAAATTATATCTTTTGCAGAGACTGCAAACTCAGGTTTTGGAACTCATTTTGCCAATTTTTGAGAGATTCAGTACTTTTCAATGCAGCAAAACCTAATAAGCTGTGTTCCTCAATTCAAGTTGAAGTTTGATAATTTGCAATCTCTTCATTTCGAATAAGCTACAATTGTGTCTGCTAATTGAAATCTGGCTATCAGCTATGTTCCTATGGGCTCTAAGGGTAATCATTTTGATTTGTAATATTTCATTTATTCTGTTAAACGTTAGTTTGCATTTCAGTGGCCTGCTATCATCTGTGCTTTGCGATTTCATTACTGGTATCTACGTACTACCCACTGCATGTAGTGCACACCAGCAAAAGTATTGCTATAATACAATGATGAGCACTTGTTAAATGTAACAAAATTCTAGGTATGATTGGGAATGCTGCATAAACGTTATTGCCTTTGGTTCTACCAAAGTGGGGCGGCCAAGATGCAATCGATATGGTGATTACCCCCTCTTTAGAAGGACCCTGAGCCTCATTTAAAGTGTCCCGCTTTAGCACTCAGTAACTCTGCCTTAGATTTAGCGACTGTAGAGGTACAAGTATCTTCAGGGGAGGTGAGGAGGGGCAGAGTTAAGATGGATTTCAAGTGGGACCGTCGAAGTTCATCTAAAAATGAGGAATGATTTGGGGAATTGCTAATTCTGAACATGATTCCCCAGTTTATTCTTCATTTCATATCCAGTATTTCACCTAGAGACGTTGGGTGCTTTCAGTAGCTGAAGTCTAAGGGGGAAATGCACTGGATCTGCGGTATTTCCCTAGATCTTGTACTTATTGTTACTGTCCCCAATTGAGTTACTACAGAGTGCATAATCTATACTTTTATTAAATTAGAGTAATCAATTTCCTCACCAGGTTTATTTCAACCTCAAAACAGTATATGCATGGACTCAAAATGAGTCTGTAAATTTCCTGATATTAAACCTTTAAACTCTCCCTACTCTTTTTTTCCTGGTACTAAAGCTTATTCCCTATCAAATGATATCTCTTTAAACAACGGCCAGCCAGTTTCCCCTTATACCAGAAAATATATTTTGATTTCTCATGCATATTTACAGTGGTTTCGCCTGGGGGTCATGGGACCCAGTGCAAGCAATAAAATGGGTCCCCAACTGGTAGTTAAATACTGCTATAAATACTGCTACAAATGAAGTGCAAAACAGACACAATTGATGGACGTACTGCAGAAAAAACCAAAACATTGAACCCCAGTCAAGAGATCTTGGTTAAACCCATCCTTCTTTTGCTCACCATGTCACCCCAGTTTAGATCTGGCCATATGCAAATCAGTCTTGACCCTGTGGCTCATGAGAACAGTCCAGCCCGAACTGCCAAGCTAGATCCTCCCTGGACCGGATATAAGCATCCTAGAACTGGCTTTGGGGTTTCACCCCTCTTCAGCCAGGATAGCTTGATTCCAGTGGCACAGTGAGCCCAGGACCCACATCTGGGCATACCTGGAGCACTTAGGGCGAGAAAGCAAAAGACACACAATTGATGGACGGAATGCAGAACAAATCCAAACATTCACCCCCAGTCAAGAGATCCGGGGTAAATCCATCATCCTTTTGCTCACCAGGCCACCCAAGTTTAGACCTGGACAAATCAAATCAAAACATTCACCCCAGTCAAGAGATCAGGGCTAAATCCATCATTTGTTTGCTCACCATGCCACCCCAGTTTTGCCCTGGCCATTTGCAAATCAGTCTTGACCCTCTGCCTCATGGGAACAGTCCAGCTCGAACTGCCAAGCCAGGTCCTCCCTGGACCGGAAACAAGCATCCTTGGACTGATTTTGGGGTTTCACCCCTCTTCAACCAGGATAGCTTGATTTCAGTGGCACGGTGAGTCCAGGACCCACATCTGAGCATTCCTGGCACACTTAGGGCGAGAAAGCAAAAGACACACAATTGATGGACGGAATGCAGAACAAATCAAAACAAAAACCCCCAGTCAAGAGATCTGGGTTAAATCTATCATTCTTTAGCTCAGCATGCCACCCCAGTTTAGACCTGGCCATATGCAAATCAGTATTGACCCTGTGCCTCATGGGAACAGTCCAGCCCGAAATGCCAAGCCATGACTTCCCTGGAATGGAGACGAGCATCCTGGAACCGGTTTTGGGTTCATTATTCTCATCAGGCAGGCTATCTTGAATCCAGTGGCCAATTGAGCAAAGGACCCACGTCTGGGCATACCCTGCCAACTTAGGGCAAAATTAGCAAAACCAAAAGGTATGATGGACGGAGTGTTGAACATTGCAAGCACTCGCCCCCAGTCAACTGATCTGGGGGGGGTCCCTTGCTCACTTTGCCACTGTATTCAAGCTAGCCTGGCTGATGACGTCTGATTAGCCAGACACCAGTCCCAGGATGCTTGTTTCCTGCTACTAAAGCTTATTTCCCATCAAATGATATCTCTTTAAACAGTGGCCAGCCAGTTTCACCCGAGGCTCTTAATGAACCAGGGTACCTGTAACTGATCATACCTATAAAACAGATAGGGTTTGTTTAGAGGTAGCCAGTCTAAAATGAATGTCTGACCCATCAATCTTGTTGTTTATTAAAACTCTATCTCGGCCTCCCACGGTATCTAATCCAGCGCCTTCAGACGGTACAGAATGCGGCTGCGAGACTGCTAAGGTGCATTCCTTTCAAACACTCTGTCTCTCCGCATCTACGGGCAATGCACTGGCTCCCAGTGGCCAGCCGGGTCAAGTTCAAAACCCTGACGCTGGCCTTTAGGTCCCTGTTTGGCACTTGCCCTAACTACCTGAAAGTTAGACTCCCCAGGTATCACCAGTCTCGGTCCCTCCGCTCCAACGGGCAGGTGAAGATTGTGATCCCACGAGTGCGAAGGGCACGGCTGGGCGGAAGAACGTTCTCGGCCAATGTGGCGGGGCTATGGAACTCTCTTCCTTCCGCTCTCCAACAGGCCCCCTCAGAAGCCTGTTTTAAACGACTGCTGAAAACCTGGCTTTTCACTCCACAACGTTAAGTATGCCACATGACTTCTACGGCCGTTCTGTTCTTATAGCGCCGGGATACCTCCTTGTGAGGCAACTGTTCGCGCTCTATAAAACTCTTTATTATTATTATTATTATTGTTTCCCCTTCCTATTTGGGGGTGGGGAACCACTGAGTTTTCACTTTTGGAGCTTCATCTGGCTGCACCATCAGTAACCTTCGACCTGGCAACCCATCTGACACAGACACCAGGTTACCTTGGTAGTAGTCCAAACTTATCTAGGCCAAAGCTCCCCCCCCACTAATTTCCCTGCTCGGGACCACCATGTGAGGTATGATGGAAATTAAGAGGAAAAACAAACGGTAGCACTGATGTGCAGGGTAAAAAATCCCTGTGGCTCAATGTCATTGTGTTTTTGTTTGTCTGAAACAAACTTCTGTGTTGGTACTTGGGTTCAGAAAAACAAAAAATGAATTCAGCTTTCTAGGCCTTGAGCGGTGCCTTTGGTACATCTGCTGCAGTAGTAGAAGTTCCCTGCCAGGCTGGTGGAGGTCTCTAGACATGGCATTGGTCGTCCACCGAGGGAGTGGATGCTAGAGCCTCTGCTGACCTGACGGGCTGCTAGCTGAATCACCACTATAGTCTATTGCTGTTCCTCTGGGGTGACTAGAAAGCTAAATGTGGACTTCAGGTGTCTGTCACATCACACAGCAAGTACCTCAATGTATCTACTTGCCTTTTGAGAGGGTTATGTACAGGAGCCCACTGCTTTGTTTTTATTTTCAGCATCTTAAATAACTCATTTATGGTTTTCATGCTCATAATTTCAAGGAATATACAGACTATCCATTGAGAGAATTGCTGCATGTTCTCAACTATGGCACGTACTGTTCTTACATGCTACAAAGAAATACTCTTACCCATAATACTGATTTACCACTCTGAAAAAGGTGTGCAAAGGCTGTTCACAAACTATGTCATTCATTTATAGGTTGCAGGATAGAAACACCTCTATGCAGCATACTATAATAGCTTATACCAGAAAATATCTGTTGATTTCTCATGCATATTTACAGTGGTTTAGCCTGGGGGTCATGGGGCCCAGTGCAAGCAATGAAATAGGCCCCAACTGGTATTTAACACTGCTGTAAATGAGGTGCAGCATGCCCATCACACTCCTGGACTCCGGTGTTACTGCACCTACTACACTAATGTAATTTACGGGTCTCCTAGTGCACCATTCCACTCATCTTCCCGGATATATGACGTTAAAACGCATGTTTTTACAACGCATACCGTTACAACGGGACTTTTACAACGCCAATACTATTACCACGCATGTATTTACAACGCATTTTTTTACAACGCAGGTACCTTTACAACGCATACCATTACAACGTAAGTATTGGTAAGTATATATATTTTTTTTAATTGTATATAATTTAAAATTAATATAATGTAATGTAATTCTTGTCTCCCGATTTCCTCCCTGCTCTCCTCCTATCTCCTTTATCTATTCAGTGCTCCCCTCTCTGTCTCTTTTCCTCAGTCTCTCTTCTCCCCCTCTTCTGTCTCTTCCTCTCCTACGCCTCTTTTTCCCTTCTCTCTTCATTTCTGGCTCCCTTCTGTTCTTTTTCCCTTGCCCACTTAGCTCATCCTCACCTCTTTACTCTTTCACGCCCAACCTTTTCCTGCCCTACCTCCTGCTCTTTCACCCTTTCCTTTTCTTTCATCCCTTTCCTCTCTCTTCTTTATTTTTCCCTTATTCTCTACTCTCTATGCCTCTGGCATGCACTGTGTACAAAACAAAAAAAATCAGAAAATGCAGCCTCAAACATCAGCTGGTGCACAGCAATGGCGGCTCCCTCCCACCTCTGGCCCCCTGTGCATTGCACAACTGCAACAATGGTAGCTATGCCCCTCTATATCTAGGTACTGTTGGTGGTGAGACACTGAGTACATTTGAAATGTCACCCTCAGTCTGAAATATGCATGGTTTCTTCCACACAAAAATCCATTTGCTATTGGGTAAGCAATGCTATTGGGACCAGTCTATAGATATCCACAGACATGGTGAACTTATCCATTACAATAGACCTTATACAATGTATGGATCAGTGGTTGATTTGTAAAAAAAAGAAATGTGCTATGGCTTTCGTTAGGAGGCAGCTTGCGCAAGTCCATTTCTCCTGCTAGCACGCCCTAAAACAGAACCAACTAGTGTGGAGAAGATGTGAGGTAATGGCCAGCGCTGCCGACTTTGGTGCTGGGGAACTAGGTTCGGGTCTCGGTGTCTGGTCAACATTCTGTGATTCTGGGCTAATCACTTTATCTCCCCATGCCTACCATAAATGAATGTAAATGTGTCCTTAACTGGTGCTCATGGAAAATGCTGGGGCTGGTACTGAACCCTGGAAACCACTGGCTCAACTTAACCACTGGTATGGATGCAGCCCATGAAACAATTCTTAAAGCTCACTAGATTAAAAGTGTACAGTCAAACAAACCAGGCCAACGTTCATAGGCTCCGACATTTAATGCTGTCTCGTTCTTTCCTTCTTCCATTCCTCTCCCTCATATATCAACCTAGCCCAGCCCACTCTCTCTCTTTCTTCCTCTGTTTTGTGAGTATTTTATCTTATTTTTTATTGCAATTTGCAGCCTGTATAGGGCATTTAGAACGTTTTTGTTTAAGTTAAGGGGTTACAAGTGAGACATTTGTGGGGTGTGGTGGGTTGCATTGAACGCGATGGTGTTGTTCTTCATTCCTGTAGTAAACCACTAAACATAGGGGCAGATTTAACAATTAATGGCGCATCCCTGCATATCAGCAGGGATGCGCCAGTAATTGTGCGCCGCAGCTCCGCCACCATGGATGCGCCTCATTTATAATGTGGCGCACCATGGGGCAAAAACGGCACAGATCTGTTCCATAAAAGCGGCGCATTGCTGGAGTTGCGTCGCAAGCGCGACGCAGCTCCAGCAATGCTCTGGGGGCCCTATCTGTACAATGCTACGTCAATCTTTACGCCTGCTTCAAGCAGGTGCAGGGTTTTGATGCAGCATGGATCCAAAAGTGACTGAGTGAAATCTTTAAGATTTCACTCAGCCACTTTTTGGAGGCGTTCCTGTGCCGGAACGCCTCCCCCTGCGATGGAACGCCTGCTTCTGGCGCAGGGCTTTACAACGTGACGCATGCGTCACTTTGTAAATACCCTGCACCATGGCGCATCTTTGGCGCCGCCGCTGCGTCACCAAAGTGACGCAACGGTGGCTTAAAAGAGGCGCAAGGGGCTTGCAAATCTGCCCCTAAGTATTTCTGTGGTGGAACCTGTTGGTGCACTCAAATTAAAAGAGGCGAAGGTAATCCTCGCTCCCTGTCTCTTTCCCTGTCTCTTTCTCTCTTGGCATCTGCAGCAGCTGGTGTTAAACAACCTGTCATGCTGCACACTTTTGAAGCTAGTTTCTGCCCTTATTCTTTTTGGGGCTGGCATATATTTTAATCATCAGACTCTGCCCATGAGCAACAAGGAGAAAGGCAGACAAGAATGAAGGCGGAAAAGAAAGCAAAAGATTGCCACAGGGGGGAAGCAGGGATGAAAACGAATTTGCACGAGTCATAGAAAGACACAGGAACCTGAGTGGTGGAAGAATCAAAATATTACAGTGTACAGAGAAATCAGTTAGCTCCGTTTCTAAGTTGCTACATGTACAATTAATGTGCATGTTACATTATGATGGATTATACAATTACATTAAGATAGGTTTTACGTTTTGGAGTCACACACGTATCTCAAAAGTTGTTCCAATCATTATGATAAATATGGCTCTTTTTCCAAGATGCTTTCTTCTATCCCTATCTTTACCTTGCTGTTTAGAAAAACCTATATAGATTCCATCCCATTGTTCCATCATTTGTATGGAGCAGGAAATCACGTACGATTTGATGGCAAAAATGGTGTGACCCATTGGAAAAAAAAGGAGTTTGGTCTTTACAGTACACTGAGTTTTCTTTAGCAGCCCTTTCTCAGATCTTAGAGAGAATTTTAGATTCGGAAATGAATTATCAATGTAGCATGATTTATTTCTTAATAGGGACTAATAAATATACCAAATGATTTGCAGCAAAATGTTATAGTCCGAAATATTTTAAAAATATTAAGTTTCCATTATTGTGGGCTCTCTGTCAGTAGTGTGCATCATGGCTAGCAAACACTGCAGCCCTTTTTAGGGGGACGGATGCAGGACGTAGACCTAAAAGTGGTGAATGTCATCCCTGCCTCATTAGTGGTGCATTCTATGGCACTCTAAATACAGCAGAAGGGACATCCTCCATTTTTGGGTTAATGTCCAGCTTAACGAAACTCTAAATAAGGACCAATGTTCCAATTTCATGAGGTAAGCTCTCCCTTGTGCTAAATCTCTCCTCTGCCCTCAGAATTTATTAAATCAATTATGAAGTGGGAAGACAGGGTGTTGTGAACTGGATCAGATTTGGGTAGGGGAATTTAGGGATTGCCTACCAGGGGAGTTTCTAGATGTTTCTTCAATTAAGGATCTTTTTTCTACTGAGCAAAGGAGGTACTAATGTAACATATTTTTTGTGGCTTCCCAGTGTCCATTCAGCAACAGATGTAGGGCCAGATGTACGACTATTCCGTTTTGCGAGTTACAAATTGAGATTGTTTGCGACCTGCAATTTGCAACTCGCAAAATGGAATGTACAACAGTGTCTGAGATTCTGTTTGTGATTCCCAAATGGGTCTCAAGGGACCTGCCTCATTAATATGCAAGAGGCAGGTGGCAATTTGCGACCCATTGGAAATGGCCGGCACTCACATGTATGGTGGCTGCTAGGGTCAGCAGACCACCATGCCTGTGACTGCTTTTTCAATAAAGCAGTTTTTGTTTTAAAATATAACCCGTTTTCTTTGAAAGAAAATGTGATGCTTTCCAAAAAGAAAAATGAAACATTTCAGTTTCTTTTTTAAGAGCAGGCAGGGGTCCGTGGGACCACCGCCTGCTGTTAAAAACATTTTGCACCATCATTCACAAAGGGTAAGGGGACCTTGGGGACCCTTTTCCATTTGTGACTGGTTTACCAACAACTTCCCATTGGCGATGAAATACAAATGTTTTGGTACCACATTTCGGTTGCAAAACATTTGTGCATGGCACTGTGAGTTGCTATTAGGAAGGGACGCTCTTTGCACGCCCCTTCCTAATAGCGGGTACCAAACCCTATTTCCCGAGTCGGTATTATCTACGTACTCGCAATATAGGGTTTGTACATACCACAGAACTATTTAGTGGTTGCAATCAGTAGCAGTCGGCAGTAGGAGTTACTGCAGGGCGTGTGACGTGGACAGGGGGAGGGGCAGGGTGGGTGTTAGTAATGTATGGATTACAGAGTTTTAAAGGTAAGTAAACATTTAAATAAATAAAACGAATTTCGTTGCACGCACTGCATCACCAAATGTGATGCCGTGCGCGCAACGAAATTCGTTTTATTTATTTAAATGCTTACTTACCTGTAAAACTCCGTAATCCATACATTACTACCCCGCACCCTGCCCCTCCCCCTGCCCACGTCATCGCCCTGCAGTAACTCCTACTGCCGACCGCTACTGGTTGCAAATAGCCTGATTTTCCATTTGCGACTGCTAGAAACGGTTGTACATTTTGCCCATATTGCCTTGGTTTATCGCAAATTAAATGATTTTGAATGTATTATTTTTGGTTATGTGCGAGACTGGTTGGAGGAAGATTTTGGATTCTTGTTCTCGGAAGAGGAATGAGAGGTCATTAAAAAAGATTCACACATGCCAATGAGCTCTAATCTATAGTGAATATATTATTTCATATATCAGTATGCCGACAATATACATAAGTTTGCTTTTGAAGCATTTGACCTATGCACAAGAGCCCAGAATTACTAAAGACTTGCATTGTCCTTGCGTCGTGCAAAGGGACTCAAGGGCAACACAATCCATAAGTGAGATTTACTATGCTACACAGAGCCATCTTGAATGCTCTACGTCTCATAGTAATAGTAAATGTAGAGTAACACAAAGCACCACAATTTGCTGCCTTGCATTACTCTGCTCTGGGAAGGCACTCCATGGGTGGAGCATGTGTTCCCATGCCTCCACCTAAGCTTTTTGATGCAGCACATATTTACTAACAATAGTAACCCTAGTAATGCATCAAAATGCTACCCCTTCCCATGGGAGGTGGAACGAGGAGAAATAGGTTTATTTCTGCTTGTTTTTCCTCTTTCTACATGTGATGAATTCTGCAGCACACGTAGAGAGACGAAAACGCTTCAGATTATTGTTTTTGTGAAGGAAAGTGTCCATTCCTGCACAAAAACAATGACCATGGTGCACGGGTGCCTGCATTGGTGCTTGGCATCCACTAGTACAGCAGTGCAGAGAGAGCAGAAATGTTCCCTATCTTAGTAGACTGGCACATTCCTTCCCTCTTCAATTGATGCAGCTCATCAAGTTGTCTTGCTGTGTTGCTCTACGTCAGATGCTTGTAAATTTGCCCTGAGGTGTGAAAGTGATTATGGGAAGGGAATGCATATGATCTACTGTGGTACTAAAATTCAGTCCTTTTCGGGCATTAATACCGGGAAACATCACTTACAACGCAACTTTTACCACGCAATGCTTTTACATCGCAGCTTTTACAATGCAAACCATTACAACGCATTGCGCTGGGGGGCGCTCTAGGATAGGGAATAAGTTTAATTTACTGTCCAACACCTTCCCTAGTGTCCACGGGGACTGGAGTTGGAATAGTAAATTAAACTATTCACTATCCAGCACCCCAAAGCGCTATGCGTTGTAATGGTATGCGTTGTAAAACTCGCGTTGTAAAAGCATGCGATGTAAAAGCATGCGTTGTAATGTCGTACATCCATTAATACCACCTGAAATAAGAGAAGTGTAGTACACGTTTGGACTATGATCGCTCTGACGCAATGTTGGGCAGACATTATCGGATAGATTGTTTTTGCCTATATTGGACCCTCGCTGTCATTTAGACTAATCATGCTAAAATGAGGAAATATGTATATTAATAAATATCAAAGTGTAATCAGGAAAGACTAACTGAAACATTAATAATGAATAATTGAATTCTGCGACAGAGGGATACATCTCTGTTTATGAGATCACATTCACTGGTGTTAGGTGAAGGATTTACAAACATATTAATTGACACTGTTTGTATTGAATTGCAGTTTTATTTTGTTTTGCCGTGTGCAAATAAAGAGAGTGGAGGGGTCGGTGGGATGTTCTGAGGAAATCCGGCATGTAAGTGCACAATATAGGGGCTTCCCTCATCATCCATTGTCACTAATCTGTGAAAGAGTGTTCATAAGTGACTAGTACATTGGAATGTTAGATGTTTGTGATAACCGAGATTTGTAAATAACGACGATATGTTTTATTCTGCAATGAAGAAATCCCGTTGACGCCCTTGGGCATTAGTGCGCTTTATAAGCTCATTAATAAATAAATAAATAAATAAATGTCCCGTGTGTTTGAATGAATCTCCTGTGTATACCTAGGTTTAACTATTTTTTTTATATAACGACATGATTTATTTGTTGCTTTTAAAAGGCATCCCTGAACAAGGACTTCTATGCCAGACTACAATCCAAGAAACAGTTGAACCTTTCCTTTTATAATATCAGACCTGCCAAACTATGATAATAAAATTCACCATGTGAGAGAGGGTAGCCAGGAGAAGGCGGCGCCTGGGGGGGGCAGGGCCTTGAGGCCGCTTCCTCAGGAGCTATGAAAGTGCTTCTGAGGAGTAAGCCATTGAGGTAAAGGGCGGGGCTTTGTGCAGGTCGCTGCCCATGAGCCCTCTACAAAACACAAATAGTGGCTTTAAAGTGAGCACTGATGCCCTGGGGAGGTTGCAAAGCCGAGATGGACATCAGCTGTGCTCAGCCTTTCATACAATGTGAGACGGAAACACACTCTTCAGGCGTATCAAACTCAGATTGTCTGACACCGTGTGATATCTCATCACTGGCGGACCGGGTGAAAGGAGCTGATATATTGGGACACACGGTGGCACCGTCTGAGTTGGCAGGTCTGCAATGTACTGGGCAGCAGCTTATGTTTCCATGACCTAGCATCCACTGGCAGCTCTTACAGTAATTATATTGGTTTTAATCATCCCTGTCTCATTTTCAAGAAAAGAAGGGAGAACGTGGACATAAAAAGCCTTGGCAAGAGTGAGCAAATGAGGGAGGAAGTGTAGGGTGGTGCAAGAAGGGCATGAAGTCAGTCAGTCAGAATACTTTATTTTGATAAATCAATATCATAAAAGGACAATAGTACTATACAAAAACATGCATAAATTACATTAATTTTACACAATAAAAACAGAGTAATATACATTAGATATACACAGTAAAAACAGAATGATTGAACCTTAAAAATGTTCCATAATAATGCATCTAAAAAGATCATAATTAGAAAGAATAAACACAACAATCAATTTAGTTACCCTGGCTACCATGTATCACTAAACAAGAAGAAGCATGAAGTCGAATCAAAACTAGACAGCCTTGGTATGTGGCACTCTCGTCCAGTGACTTAACAGGGGTGTGATGTACCCCACTGAAAGCAAGGAAATTGGGCATCCATCCCAGTAGAAAACCAACTTTTTTTCGGATGCACTGGGGCCCCTGGGCCACTGTACCTCTGCACTATTGCTAGCTGCGGCATTGGCAGGGGCCTGAGCTAGGTACGGTATTTTCGGGATTCTGAGTCTGAGACCCGAACCTCGCTGTAAACTATCCGTTTTTTGTCTAAACACAAAGGAACACATACATAATATGCCGGGAGGGTGAGATTGTACATTAGAAATAAGGGAGCGGGTTCGGCTCAAATACGATTAATAGTTTGTGGATGTTTTCACAGAGGCCAGTGCCGCTTCAATATATATATTTTTTCTCACGATATAAAAACAAATACAGTCCCGATCTCCTAGAGCACATATTTTTAAAGACAGCAATTTGCTCTCTCTTGCCTCACATTTCAGTCTGTTCCACTTTTTTCTTTCGTCCTTAAAATTACCGACATTGACATGCTGCACTTTCTGCTTATTATGAGATGCACTCGAATTGAGAGACGCTTTCAAATCATGGCCTGAGATGCATATTTTGGAACTACTTGACTTTATCTGTCTCCAACCATTTGGTGCCCAGGCTCTGTACGTTTGTAGCTAACCCCAAGGTCGCCGACCCTCTGGGGCCTCTGACGTCGATCCACTTGAGATCACACGACAACACAATTCCAGCTCATCCCTATGCTGGCTTCTGCCTTTCTTAGATAACTCGTTCAGTCTCTTTTCATTTCTCCAAATCACACCATTTGTACTGATTGTTTTTACTTTTTTTTCCTGTACTCCACATCACATAAGTGGCTTTGCGTTCAGCTGCATTCCTCACGTGAAGGTGTCTCGTGAATTCACGACTCATTAGTCCGCGCCACGCACTATCAATCAGCTTCGTTCACTCCTCACGTCTCCTGCCTCCTTGTGACTCGCCCATAAATCACACCTCTCTCCGGAAACAGGCACGTGATATGCAACCAGACCCACCCGGGCTACGGGAACCCCTGGTGTTACATGCATATGTATGTGATATATGTCAGAGAGGGTGATAAAATGTTCCCCAGTCTCCTCTATCAAGTGCGCCATTTTGTATGAGAGTGTCAGGGCAGCCTTGCTCTCATAATGAGTTTCATCTCCAAGGGCCTCATTTATGAGGCCTTGAGTCAGTTTTGCGCTTCCGACGCGTCACTTTTTGTGATGCATCGGCGGCATAAAATATGCCTCCTGTTGCGCACTATTTACAAAGTGACGCATCTAAGCAAATGCGTCACTTTGTAAACCCCTGCGCTACATTATACCGGCGTCAGGTATAATGTATGCGGGGGCGCCGTTCCCCCTCGAAAAGCCTCGTAGAAGTGACGCAGTGAAATCTATGAGATTTCACTGCGTCACTTCTAGGACATCGTTGCGTCAAAATCTTGCTCCTGCCTCACAGCAGGTGTAAGATTGTTGCAGGCCCTTTCACATGGGGCTTGCCCCATGTGAAAGTAAGCATTGCTGGAGTTGCGTCACTTTTGTGACACACTCCAGCAATTGTGCTTACAGATACGTCAGAAATACTGATGTATCTGTAACTCCTTGCGACATGATGCGTCATACATTAAATATAACGCATCAGATATGTCGCAAGGAGTGCGCACTGAGAAGTGACGCTTGCTGCTTTCACGCAGCGATGCGTCATTTCTCATAAATGAGGCCCCAAGTATTCTGTGAAACAAAATATGCCACCCAGCCTAGTGAAAACGATCTTATGGAATCCTACAATGGTAAAGGTGGCAGAGATCCAAACAAGTATTGGCAAAGCCAATAGGTTTGCGTGGTAAACATCAATTACAATGCAGACATTACACCGCAATGTCTTACCAACGCAGCCAATACAACACAAGTTCCATTACAACGCATGTTATTACAACGCATGCCATTGCAACGCATATGCCTTACTGACCAGCACCTTCCCTGAGGTAAGCACTTGGCAGTGTTAGAATAGTAAATGGTACATGCGTTGTAATGGCTTGTGTTGTAACAGCATGCATTGTAATGGAAGTTGCGGTCTAAAAACTGCATTGCAAAAGTATGCGTTGTAATAGTTTGCGTTGTAACGTCATACATCCGGTCTGTAAGGGTGCAGCCTTTAGGCTTCCTCAACAATTACATTATTTGTCATGGTTTTTTAAAACCCTATTTTAAGAGAAGATGATGGCCCGTCATCAATCTACGAAAAAAAGTTGGCTGAAAGCTAAAATATGTTTTGATCTCAAAAAGCAAATATTATAATTGTAGTCCTGTCACTAAAGGGAACTAGTTTGTGTGTGGATGTGTTCCTCATAAAAGGACAGAATGCTGTCACTCACAGTGAAGTTAGCTAGTGGCTGAAGTGGGCAGGACCATTTGCTTAATTTTGTTGGCCGTGGTTACTGGAAGAAAAATGTGAATGTCACAATAAAAAACCAATAGATGAAGAGGCCTGGCTGAAAGTCCCTAAAAGTAAGTATATTGTACATACAATGTGAGTGAAATCAAAAAGTCTCTTTTCATGCAAGAACTAAACAAGACTTGTCAATGCAAGTAGGTCTGGCTCATAAATGAACATGCCTCTTCAGTAATTGGTGGATTTAGGCAACCAGCAAGTCATCATTCATGCACTTTCTCACTAAGCCTTACACTCATGCATCCATTCACCCATCCACTAATTCTTGCTTTCACGCATTTACACGTATGCATGGCAGGCATATGATGGTAAGAACAAATAAAATTAAACATAGCAGTGGCTGTTCATCTTGCAGTGGCATTTTACATAATGCACTGTTGCTTTAAAGTACCAACATGGCTGTCTCACTTAAAATGAACATATTGGTCATCTTGGAACGGTAAAACAACGATACTCTATGGGCAAAGCCATTCCCTGATGGTCGCCTGGTTTAGAGCCAGTGACCTAGTGGGATGGGGCACACTGCCTATGAAACTGGTTACAAACAAGCAGCCTGTTACCACTGTCTGGGTAGCTGTTGTATACGTTAGGCAATGAAAATAAAAGGAGAAGGCAAGAAATGGAAAAAAAGTCATATTAAAGGAGAATATATAAAAAGTAAAGGAAGGACCCACTAGCCCTGGCCATGAAATTCATTCATTTTCATGCCCATGTGCACATGTGATCAACAAATGCTGCCATTCACAGGCCACACAGCCAATGGCTGGAAGCAGAGTGTAAAAATGACACTCCGAGACCAATGGTGGAATGGGGTTGACACAAAGCCCTTCTATCTATTTAAGCATAAGTAAGTTTGTTTTGATTATTTTTTATCATAAGATCCTGACTGACAACTGAGCGAGTCAGGCCTTCTGAAGAGATCTGATAATGAAGGAGTGTTGAGCAAACCCTCTAACCCTTGCTTTTGTCTGGGGGTTTTCTGAGAGTCATCATCACCAAGCACCTCACCTACAAAGGTAATTTTGTGAGATTTCATGTTATAAAATACATGAATGCAGGCTTTAACACAGTGCAATAATAATCTACCCTTAAAGACCTATTGGCTTACCCATATGATTTTTACAATAAATAAATCAGGGATCCTGCCTTTCTCATAACTTTTCGTAAATTACCAAATCAGACTTATGGAACTGAAAGGCCTTTCCCAATGAATCAATCAGGTCTATATCCTTTACACTGGCTTGTCACAATAACTAACTTAGACCTATTGTATTGAGCTAATGCCTTCATGCAAGGCAGCCATTGTGTATACTGCAATCAAATCCCAGATATGTTCACAATTGTAGTTGTCAACACAACATACTATTACACCTAAGAGGGCCTAATAAGGATAAACATAGAGAAAAATCTTCTATCCACACTGTCTGTTTGAGTGGGTTGTCAACAACCCTAATTCCAATTGTATTCTTTTAGATTCCAAGTAACGCAGTGCTCATCTGCAGTCTTTTAGCACTGCGTAATAGCAATCAACCCTTAAAAGTATATTGCCGTTAACACATACTTTTCACAGCAGGCATGTCAGGACTACTGGCTGTGCTATAACTTTTCATAATAAAGAGAGCAAATTTAAGAAGCTGGCATCATTTTTCCCAACTAACCAATAAAACCAATAGCCTTTACTTGCTTGACACCACAACCAATACAGGCCTACTGAAGCACGATTAGCTGGCAATCATTATGCATACAGTTATAAAATGACAACTATGTATAAAATCACAGTTGGAAAAACAATCTACAGCCTCTCTCAAATGGGCCTAACAAGGATTATCATAGTGAAAATACTCTACCCTAAGGTTTTTTTCAGACAGGGTGAATCTGTGAGATTTCATGTACCTATGTACCTAATAAATTACAACATAGAAACCATGCCTACTGCTTCTGTCATAACTTTTCAGAATAAACAGATCAGCCCTATGACGTTGACAAAACTCTTCCCAGAGAATCAATCAGGCCTGCAGGTTTTATCATTGGCATGGCTGTCACCCTAACCAATTCAGGCATACTGTATTTAGCATACACTTTCCCACATGCATAAGGTCATAACATTACAAAGGTATACAGGATTACAGCTAGCAGAGCAAAATACAGTCTCTCCTGCGAGGGTTAAAGAAGGATTATCACTATGCAAATCTTCTACCCCAAAGATTCATCAGACGACGTAAACAACACCAAAACCCTTACCTACAAAAGTAATCTGTGAGATTACATGTAACAAATTACCATCACCCTATACCACCTTTATCATAACTTTTCATAATAAACAGATCAATCCTATGGTCTAGATCAGTGTTTCCCAAACTGGGGTCCGCGGACCCCCAGGGGTCCGTGACACATTCCCAGCGGGTCCGTAGGCAACAGTTGTAAAAGCACAGAAAAGTTTCTTGTATAAATAGCAGCTTTCCAGCAACAATAAAAGTGTCAAATTAATGCCTGTGGCAGCTTTGACTTAACTAATGTAGCACAGAGGGTTAATGTGCCTACTGCAAAGAACGTGTAACATGCATTTTAAAAAGCAGTATTTTATGTGCATAGGTTCATGGTTACTGCTTTTGTCACAGAGATTCTTTCGTTACTGTGCACTTCATAAGTGACAATCGTAATGTAGCAGAGGGACCTATAAAGTGTCATCAAAGAGCTGCTTGCAAACTGCATGGTACCAGTAAGTAACTTATGTTTTTTCCCAGTTATTCATTATCCTGCTGCTGTAAAAAGATTTATTTGGGTGGAAATATATTTTTAATGTTAAAGTCAGTGCTAGCCACTGTGTTATGTCCTGAATCCTGAGTTTGTGCTTTTCCAGACCAAGCACTCTTTAAACATTTTATATACACACTGATTTACATGTATGATTCAATGTCTCTATATGTGTGTGGGGTAAAGTGCTCTGACATCCTACAATGTTATGAGAGATGCTATAAAACAAATAAAATACATGTGATAGAGGGGCTATTACTTCAATAAAAAATACTAAGGGCCAGATGTACGATCCGTTTTTATATGCGCGAACGGGTTCGCAAACCCGTTTGTGCATGCAAAAACCTATTGGGCCATGTACATTGCCAATTTCGCGAAGCGCAATTTGTTTGCGACTCGCTAAATAGGTTTTGCAACTTGCTATTTGGAAGGGGCAATCCCTTCCAAATAGCGAGTCTCAAAACCATATTCAAATGTTTTGAGGTCGCAAAACACTCGCAATTACCACCTACTTCAAGTAGATGGTAATGCATTCGCAAATGGGAAGGGGTCCCCAGAGGACCCCTTCCCCTTTGCATATGCATGCAAAATAATTTTTTAAGGGCAGGCAGTGGTCCCAGGGACCTCTGCCTGCCCTTTGAAAATGAAACGAAAACGTTTCATTTTCTTTTTTCTTTTTTTAAATGCATGGTAAACGGGCTGCATATTTTTAAACTGCTTTATTTAAAAGCAGTCCCAGACATGGTGGCCTGCAGAGCCCAGCAGGCCACATACCTGGGAGGTGTGGCATTCCCAATGGGCTCGCAAATTGCGAGAAGCTCATTAATATTAATGAACCTCGCAATTTGCGACCCCATTGGGAATCCCAAACAGTGGTAAACACACTGTTGTACATTTTATTTAGCGACTCGCAATTTGCCACTCGCAATGTGTCGCCAATTGTGATGCGCTAAATGAAATGGTCGTACATCTGGCCCCAAAATACTTAGTACTTTGAGTATTTGTCTTGTGTGCACACGTGTGTATTTTTTTCGAATTACTGTTTTAATATTTTAAATTTAACTCATACAAATTGCTTGGGGGTCCCCGGCTTCCAGTGGTGACTCAATGGGGGTCCTCAGGAGTCAAAAGTTTGGGAACCACTGGTCTAGATCATTCACTTACCATGATAACCAACTCAGCCCTGCTATATTGAGCATAAGCTTTCCCACAGGACAAAACGTGCAATACAATCACTCTTTTTCAATGGAAGCACACAATTTCACTTCAACCAAATGCTGAACTCAAGGCAACCAACATGTGGGCTGAGACTAAGATCCACTCTCAGCCATACCTCTAAAGGTTTGCTTCTGTTGATCACACAAGAACGAGTGGCAGCTATGCTGTTAAGCGAGACCTAAATGAGGTGGGTGGGATGCTTTAGTAGCCCTGTGCAGTAGCAGAAAATATTTCAGCCGCCTTTATGGTCACGTCAGCAACTGGATCACTACCAAAAAACAGATATGCACTATAGTTCTCAGACCTTGAAACCGCCACCCTCTATAGATCTTGACTCCTTCAACCTAAATTGACCCATGAGTGGTGAACAGCTTCAGAGCATAAGCCGTTAACTCGCTGATGCCCACGACAGGCTTGAGTGGTATGTGATAAATTTCGCTTCTCGGGTATCAATGAATGTGGCATCTTGCAGTAGGAAACCAGCAGTTCTGAGGGCTGGATGACTTAAGATTCACCTCAGGTGATGACTGGCACCTTTACCCACTTTTGCAAGGGGTGAAATTGGCCGACTTTGTTAGATTTTGCAATATTTGCAAGCCACACCCCCAAATCGAAATGTGTGTGTCTTTGGTGCCTTTTGAAGTCCTCGTGTTCTTAGATAATGAGAAGCGGATCAGAGGTATAAATATATTTGCAAGTTCACAGTATTGCAGGTTTTTCATGTACCTCAAAACTAGGTGCTAAAAGCAGCAGGGCACTTTAAAGACAACCTCTATAGTTCTGTAGGACAATCTCAAGTACATCAGAGTACTGAGTATGTTATATTGCACTGAAACCATAGTGCAGCGACCACCTTGTGATAGGGAGGGGCGTATATTCAATTGCGGCAGGAGACTGCACAGTGGTGTAGCTCATGCTTTTGCCACCCAGGGCGATCCCTGAATTTGTCGCCCAGTGACGGCCAGTGCATGTAAGAGCGGGGAGGGGTGGAGGCTACAGACGATGGTGAGCGGGGGGAGGCATCAGTCGATGACAAGGGTGACATTAAAAAAAAAAAGAATGCGTGACTTGCGCTCGCCACTGCCCCCAAAAAAGTGCCGCCTCAACCCGCCCCCTAGCTATGCCATTAAGACTGCACCAATAATATTTAGCATTCTGCTTCTTAGCATTGCACTTATATACACTGTGAGGCATAGAGAGATTGAGCAATTTGACAGGAGCTGAGGTTCAGTACCAGTGCTGGATTACAACCCTCAATTCCACCTCAGCCACACATCTCCTCCAGTGTAATAAAACAGATTCCTCGGTTTACCAGTGCTGAAATGATAAAGTGCTCCAATATTGGCTCGTGTATTTGCATTCAGGGCACAGCATGTATGCAGGTGAGAGTATTCTAAGTTTAGAACGCCTGAAATAGCTCATGCAGGGGCATACTTAGTGGGTATCTGACAGTTCCGCGCCTATTAACACAGTAGTACATTGGCAAGAAACAACAACAGCGAAGCGAACACGAGGTGACAAATGTTGTCATTTGTTTAACACAGAGAAGACAGTTATCTGGTTCACTCTGGAGTCATATAATAATCAGCACTGTTTCTCACAGGCAGTTTTAAATCACAATTTGGATTCATTTAATCAAATCTAGTAAAGTGGGTGGTGCAAATAGTTAGAATCTGGCTGATTTGCTTATTTTACTGTATTTTGCACATACTGTTTGCTTAGGAAGCATCCAAAGATTTTCAGCGATCCAGGAAAAATTGCATTTTAATTTTCTCCCCATAACATGAAAACTTAAACTTTTGTAATAATTGGGAGAGGAATGCAGGTTGAATAGAAATCCCGTTCAGACGAAACCCTAGTAAACAGGATTACAAATGGTGTGGTTTTAACACATTTGAAATAACTGAGCGTGGCAAAATACAGAAACAGCTCCGCATCACAAAAGCAGGTGCAATAAAGGTTCTGTAAAGAGGAAATCATGTGAAGACGTGCTGTAATTCACATTATATTCTCAGTGGCGGCTCTTCCGCTAAGGCAGAGAAGCATTGCCCTACTGCCCCTTGAGCAGTGCAAAAGGAAAATAAAATGATAACAACAATAAGTTATTATCATTTTATTTTTCTTTGCTCCAGCCAGGCCGGTCGGGTTGGCTCGCCGCGGAGGGAGCAGGAGTGGTTTGCACTCCCTCCCTACGCGCCCATGGCGGCTTAGCCCTCCAGGGCCAGCCAACCCATCATGCGCACTTGGCATATTCTCCATTGCGATGTGTTGTACAGCCCCGTGGAGAACATGCCTAGCCACCACAGGCACTGCCTGAATGGCCAAACAGGCCGCCCAGAGCAATCACGACGCTGCACAGGCAGCATCGTGATTGGCTGGGAGAGTTCAGAAGCCTGGGTGCTTTCGGTGCTACCAGCAGACAGAGGAGAGAGGCTTGCAGCGGCGTACAGCCTTTTCAGCGCCTAAATTGCACTATTTTACTATTACCTAATTTAATGACACACAATCTTTTAAATTCAGAAGGCTAGTAGATTGAGTTAGCCTTGCCCAGTTTGAAACTCATGGCTTTAAGGGGACACAATTGCAATACCGAACATAGAAATATTGTGATATAGAAATATCGTGGAGAAAAGTGCATATAGTGAAGTCTAGATTTACTATTCCTAACTCCACAGCTCTGCACCTTGAAGATATATATCGTCAAGGTACTGAAATGTGGAGCTAGGTATAGAAAATCTATATTTACTAAGCTATCACAATTTTGGTTTCAATATTGTGCCATCAATATTTCCATGCCACAATACTCTGTCTTCAATATTCGGCGGCACATAAGGGGACACTGGCTCTCAGCAGCATGTGGTAAATGCAGGGAACCACTGAGTAACCCTTATCCCCGAGCAGAGAGGTAACTAGTCTGTGAATTGTCTAAATATAACAAATTGCTGAGTTCCATAGTTACTCATGGAAATTGTGTCCTAAGCGTAGGCTTCATTGGTGGCTTCTTCACACACAATTTATGAATATTCATAGATCAGCTCTTGCAAGGAGAAATGATGAGACTACTGAACCCCCTACTGGTCTACACGTTGTTGCCGAACTCGTTATCGAGCCCCATATACTGAACTTTACTCAGGGCGCTCCCGAACTTTGTAATACTTCACCTAATGCCTCCACATCTGTTATTGACTCTATTTCTCTACCCATTAACTCTACTGTAATCAACTTCCTTCCCTCTCTGGTTTTGATTGGCAAGAGGAAGAGAGGCCCAACCAAAGAACTTTCGACTAACAGAGCCAAGAAAACTGGGAAATCCTCTCCCCACCAAGGACCCCGGCCCAGCACTGAACCTCTTGTACCCCGCAATCGATGCCCACTATGGAGGACTTATGTGCAAAACTTTCCATCATGATTAGCCCCATACTATCTTGTTTAGCAAAAATTGAGTACAAAATGGATGGGTTCCTAGGCCAATGAAAAGCTCCAGCACACCCACCATCTCCTCTCTCTCATCCTATGCAATCTCCACATAATGTGCTTATCACGAACATGGCCCGATCGCAGCCAGGACGACCGTTTGTTATGGCCAATCAAGGGGGAGCCCCCCAAGCAGAGCCATCCCAAAGAGGGGGCACACAAACATTACTAGGTGACCCGGCCCACATTTACGACCCTTTACCTGCAATACCTCCCCCAGCAGAACCTGTGACCAGCTTGGACATTCCTATTTCTCCCAGGGGGTCTGGAAACACCACTCAAAGACATGTTACCCAGTTTCAGACAGATTTTACGCAGGCATATTCCGAACAATTTAACCTAGATCTCCCGCCTGCAGCCACCCCATACGTACTAGTCTTATTAAATGTTCCAGCTCTTAATTCCTTTCAAAAGAAATCTACCACTCAACTTATGGCAAAAGCACACCATTGGCTAACTATTCACATGAGATCAGGACCCCTAACACAGAACCATCTGCTAATGGCACGGAGAACCCCATGGGTGGGCACCTCTTCTAATACCTATGAGGGTGATTGTGTGCTCCTAAACTTTGACAACCCACAACTAATCAGTGACCAACTTTCACAACCTATAGGCAGTCCTTATACTACCACTAAAATTGTCACTGCTGCCCTGGGCTTCTTCTACAAACTACCTACTTTGCACTTGAGTGGGATCCAGTACATACCATTAGATTGCCTCCCACGAGGGCATGGAAACTTTATGATAAATACAGCGCACTATTCTACCTCTAACAGATTTGCCCCCTAGCAGGTTTGGATTCCTGCAATTGACATCCGTGTGATAGTTCACCAATCTCCGGTACCTAGTCCGTAGATGTGCACTTAACGGCCGCCTCCCAGCTTTCACAGGAGGGACACGAACAGCAGGGCTATAGTGTTTCACATATAACAGGTCACACACGCCAGACTTCTTTATCTCTCGCAGGGAAGCACAGAACCTACCTTATTCTCTGGCAACATGGAATACAGCTGGATATAATAGTAAGTGCGATAACAGGGAATGGTTGTCTATTTTAGCTACATACCAAATAATTTCCATTCAAGAAACATGGGAGATTAATCTAATTCACATTAACGGGTATAGATCTTTTCCAACTCTGACATCTCAGTCTTTAGGGGGCAGGTCAAAGAGGGGTATGTTAACACTGATCTCTAATGTGGTGGAATTAATGTTCTGACTTTTATAAACACATCCCCAAACATTCATATTCTGGTGATTAAAGGGCCTGCAGCCTGGGACTTTTTATTGATGAACTATTATAACAACAACTTTTTAGATCCAGAGGTCGTTCCCCAGTCTCTAGATAACATGTTAGAGGAACTGGTGGAGTCTCACCACAAGATATTACATGTAATCTGGTTGTATGCATTGCCCATTTCCATCATGATATTCATGGGAAGGCGCTCAATACTATATTAATAAAATGGAAACTTGTAATACTAAATGCCAAAGACCCACATTCAGGTCCTTTTCCTCAACCTTTTATAGAGGCAAATACCTCTCTACACTAGATTTCCTAATTTATCTGAGTGCCTAAACCTTTCAACACTCAAAACCTTTTTCACTGAACTTAGCGATCACGCAATCCTGTCCAGTGCTTTGTCATGGCCAGTGTCCGAGCCCCAAAAATACAATCATTTCCCTAAACAAATAATAAGTAGATCTAATAGCATTATTTTGAAATGGCAGAAGGTTGATATGGCTGCACTTTTTACAAGTTTTGTCCTGACTAACCTAGAGAGCATACACATCTGTCTGGATCCTTCCTTAGACCACTGTTGTATAGTCGAGGTGTTTAATATGCTACTAAAGTACTTAAGATCACAGCTAATACTCTCGCATACTGTGCGAGATTCCAGACTTAACCCGTGGTTTGACAAGAGCTGCACAGACGCTTCGCAAAACCTGTGCAAGGCTCTTAAAATTACACCTACAAATACCCAGCAGATTCGGGTCCTTAGGAATATCTATAAGTGAGCCAGGGCAAATAGGCTAAGACAACTGAAAACAGAGGCATGGGAGAACCTTAAAAAAGCATCTCTCTTTCAGGGCCATACAGCCTTTTGGAAACTTTTAATATGCCCTTCCTGAGTTATAATAATGCCCCTTCATTAGGTACCCATACCAATAAAGCTTTATGGGTAAAGCACTTCCAGGATATCTTTCAAAGGGTGAAGCCTCCTATAGGTATACATGACCCCCATATCTCAGGTCCCTCTACACACCTGTCATTTGACCTGGAAGAAGTCAAACTTGCATTGATCCAATCCCCTTCTGGCAAAACACAGGGGCCCGATAGAGTCCCTATGGATGTTATGCTAGCCAACTTCCTACTCTGGGCCCACTTCTAAATGTGGCTTTTAATGCCATAGGTGTGAACGGTCTTCCCCCTTCTTGGAAACAATCCATAATCATCCCGATAAACAAAAAAGGGGATGCCTCTGCACCTGCCAATTATTGACCAATTTATTTGCTCGACAGCTCGGCCAAGCTAATGGTTTGAGTATTGATAAATAAACTAGAAATATGGGCAGAGGAAAAGGCCATTCTGTCAGAAGTCCAGTATGGGTTTAGACAGGGTAGTGGAATGTTGGATCAGTGTCTGAATTTGACTCTAACTATTGGTAAATATACGAAAGCAAAAAACACTCAAATCTATTTGGCATTCATGGAATTATCCAAGGCTTTCTACTACGCGGTCCATAGTATGATATGGGAGAAATGGTGAATGCACCAAACCCTTCAAAATAGAGAGGGGTGTCAGGCAAGGTGTCAGGCAAGGTTGTGTCCTGGCCCCCTTCCTGTTTGCTCTCTATACAAACAGATTAAGTAAAGCTTTGCTTGAGATCATGAAAGATACCTCGTTAGTATTATCATCTGCCCTCCCGATCCTGCTTTACGCAGACATCGACGATTTACTTGCGCGGACTCCAATAGCACTACAAAATCTTATCTCCCAGTACACCGATTTTATGCATAAGTTGGACCTGGAAATTAATAAAGCCGAATTCTGTGTAATGCCAAAAGGCCAGAACAAAAAACTAAAATATTAGATTTTATTTAGATGGGGAAAAAATTGATCATGTTCATCATTTTATCTATTTAGGGGTTGTATTGGACAACAAATTTACTTGGAAGGAGATACAGCAACATATAGCTAATTCAATGATTTAAAGTATTGCAGCTTTATTGAGGTTTTCCAAAAACCTAGCCCATAAGCCTATATTGGAAATGCTCACAATTTACTAGGCAAAAGTGTTTTTAAAGGCCACCTACAGGGCAGCAATATGGGGTATCACTGACCCAACTATCCTTCAAGTATAGGAAGACAAATTCATTAAAAGATTACTGTCAATTCCTCATTCAACCAGTAACTTTTTAGCCCACAAAGAAGCTGGCATCCCATATATCACGGACGCTATTAGATTAGCACCACTTGCCCTTTGATTATCCACCCTTGGATTATGCCTACCGAATCCTGTGGATAACCTACATTAGAGAAAATGTTAATTCTTTGGGTGTTGGTTTCTTGTTTGATACACCTTCTATTTGCAAACACTTCCCTAAATCAAGACTAAAGGTGATTTTTTTAAACCAAGTTACACAGGATAGATGGAATAATCGTAAAGAGAAATAATTTATAAAGTTTTATGAATCAATACCACAGATTTTAAATCATTCTTCTTCTTATCTACAAATAGTGAGGAATAACCAGCATCAATTTATTCTGACAAGGTTCAAACTGAACCTAATTCCGCTTATGCTTGGTTACCCAAATAATCCATTTGTCCTTAGGAACCTATCCTCTTGCCCCTGTGCCAATAAGTCAGCTCAATAGACATCACACACCCTCCTTTTTTGCACACATTATGAAAAAGAGAAGAGACCCTTATAATTCCGATTTTAAGTAAATTCTCAATACGAACAGTAGCAACAACCCTTATGTTATTTTATTCATTAGATACCCCATTGGTATGCTTTGAATTTTCTTCCTTTCTACTGGCTGCTTTAAGAACCCGTAAGGTCCTTTGCACTTTATCTACAGCACTTTAAATTGCAACTTGCTGATGACACAGCTTGCCTGCTCTAAAATATCTGTGTTTGCACTACTAGTCTAACCCTTCTGTGTAATGGTCATCAGTGAGAACTTTGTACTGTATAATCCTTTAAAAAAATCTTATTGATTATCAGTTTGTTTGAATGAATTCTTTTTTAATGTTACTATTGTAACATGTGTACTTTTATGCAATTCAGTAAACTGCGAAATACAGTTTATAAAGTAAAAAGAAGGCTGAATTTCCATAACATGAGAGAGCAATTTAATCTATTATTAACCCTTTAAAGGATTGCAGAAACTTTTCTCAAGCTGATCTCTCAATAACTAAATGTATGCCAGTCTTCAACAGAATATGGCTAGATGGAAGGATTCATTTTGGCCAATCACCTCAAGGAGCTGCCCTTCACCATTCCCTGCCATTCATAAAATGGGGGTAATTCTGGATTTCCATCTCTACCTGAACAAATAATTAGACACAGTGATGAAATCTTCCAAATGAAAATTCTCAAGTGAGCTTCTCTTTTCTTAACCTTCTCTCATAAATTCATTGGGGAAAATGCATATATTAACTCGAAATTAGACTATGGCATAGAACTATCCATCTCAAGCTACCCAAAAACATCAACTGACTGTCTAAAATGCATTCAAAACACTATGATCAGGCTACTATTTAACCAGAAAAAACATGACCAAGTTTCCAGACATCAGTAATGGCTGCATTGCTCCCCATTACTAAGTGTATTCAGTTCAAAGCAGCATGCATCCTTCATAAAAGTATTTGCAGCTCTAGTCCACACATCATTTCCCAAAAACTAAAGAAATATTACACCCCCTATCCTTAAGACTGAGAAGCTAGATCCAGATTGTAGTTCCTAAAACAGACTCCAAAAATTGGCAGGGTTGGCTTTAGGGCAGTTCAACTGGTGCAGCTGCACTGGGCACTGACATGGAGTGGGGGGAAACACTGACCACAGACGGGGCGCTGCGCTTGGCATTAACATACGATTTAAAAGCACCTGCTGCAGACTTTCTTGTGCATTCAGCTTCCAGGCAGCAATAAAAATGTTTTAATAACTCTTGTCATTAATGTTCCTGCTAGAGAGTGAGATCAGAGTTTTGTCTAGCAGCAGTTTTGATTCGGCATACAGTAGCACAGAGGGCTAATATACCTGTTGCAAAGAGCAGATTTGTTTTTTGTTTTTTTATGTGGATAGCTGATTGGATTAGTAAAGCCAGCCTTTACCAGCGCTTTAAAATAAATGGAATACATTTGAGGGAGGGTCAATGGAGAAATGAGGGGCACATTTGCCAGGTGGTAGAGAGGGAATCCAAAAAGGAGGTCATATAGCGGGGGCACCAAAAATGGTTGTCCTACCGGGTTCCACCAGTGCTTAAAGCCGGCCCTGGGATGGGGTAGGGCCCTTTACATCGCCAGTACAAAACTCTGGAATTCATTACCTCTAACTTACCAAATTGAACAAAATCTGCCTAGATTTCAAAAGGAATTAAAGACCTGGCTGTTATCACAGTAACATCCCTTGTGGTCCGTTGGCTTCTTGACAGCAGCACCTAGAGACTCTGCCAGGAGTTATGGCCGCACTTTACAAATGCTAAGAATAAATAAATAAAGGCTACAATTGCAAGGGTATTTCAGCTAGTTCTGCTATAAAACCTCAGATAAGGCTTGTGTGTATAAAATAATGATACATTAATTACTCAGGCAGAATCCTTGGGTATCAAATAATGGCAGACCAATTGATGGTCCCTTCTTTCACTAACCAATCTACAGATCTTCGACATTCATTTTCAATTTGTGTTGTGCCTGGATTTGCGTGACAATGTACCAACCCACATCAGAGATTGTATTGTGGAAGCTGCAGGGTAAATGGGAATACTCAGAAAAAACAAATACTTAACAAAAACATAAAGTCCCGAAGGCAATATGGACATGACCCATAGTTAGTGGTCTTAATCAGGAATCAAAGGGTTTCATTTTACTGCAAACCTTTCCTTATCAGGTCAGATCAACAGAACAAGGTTGGCCAATTTCTCTGCACTATGCTTGATGAGGAGGATACTACTGGTACTATCCGAGAAAGTGATAAGACTGCAATGAATGTCATAGTTTTGGCCATTTGGGATTATGGGACTGAAGAGTTTGGCCATTTGGGATTATGGGACTGAAGAGTACTCATAACTTCTGAAGTATCTTCCACCGGCTCCAGGTGGTGCACAATATCACCGCCTGCTTCCTCTTAGGACTTCCAGATAGCACACCTATCTCACTCCCTGCATTTAGACCTCAATGGCTTCCCATCAGCACCGGATTGTATTTGACAATTTAGGGGTTGCCAATCATGTCAAAACTACCTTTGGCCCAGGGTTCCAATAATCTAAAATTATTTGTAAAAACAATGGCACTACCTATGAGATCTGAGAAATTGCACTCCTCTATGTACATAAAATAAGGTAAGGTGTCTATGGCAGCAAATAACTTTTAATTCTAATCACAAATTGTAGAATGTGCGCCCCCCCAGACATTAAGACTTTGAGGGATCACTTCCTTTTCAGCAATATAGCTATCTTTAGATGGATGATATTCCAAACAAAACACCTCAATCCACTCTTGGCACTCCATTTTGTCCACTAAAGTGTCAGCATTCTGGCAAAGACTTTGAGTAATGATTTACCGAAAAGACATTCACATTAGGTGTGAAAACGACTTATGAATTTGCCATTCAATGTAAAGTATTCTATCTGGACCTGGATAGCATTTCACTAATCCACAAGGAGACCTACTTTGGCTGCAATCGTAAATGTCATTATTTTCAAACTTCGGATGATACTTCACTAAAGCTGCACTTAAAACCTTTTCCAAAGTTGAGATATATCGGCAAAAAATGGAGTGTTGTCTTGCGGATAGTTCCTTTTCAACTGGGATGCTCCCCTCTTGAACTTATATCTAGGTAGAGTTCATTTTCTGTTTTTGCATAATTTATGTGTCACTTTAAGTTTTTTTGACGCCTCATGTACAGTTTGTTATGTTCCATGAGAGTAAGCTGCGGTTGTATGACGTTACAACGCATTCCGTTGCAAGCATACCTTTACCACGCATGCAATACAGAGCAAATGCCATTACTATGCATAACATTTACCACAAATATGCCTTTACCATGCATATCTTTACAACGAATTTCTCAGTAAAAGAATGAACATAATGGGCATATTTGTGGTAAAGGTTTTCCCTGACCCCTGCCCCGAGTCCTAAAACCCATCCCTTGTGCCCCCTACCCCCCAGGCCCCAGTCGTTCTTAAAACATACCCCTTCCCTGCCCTGGGCTCTAGAAGTGTGCCCCTGCTTGATCCCCTCCTCTGCCCCAGCCCATCTAATAAATATCCCTCCCCTGCTCTGAGCCCTAGAAGGGGACCCCTCTGCGACCCCCTGGCCCCCAGCCCTTCTAAAAACTACCCTTTCCCTGCCCTGAGCTCTAAGAGGGGACTCCTGCACAACTTCCCTTCTACATTTTTTTATTAACTTAATAAAATAATATTAATATAAATAAATTATGAAGACAAATTAAAAATCCTCCTTACCTCTCCACACCATCACCTCTCCAGCTTTTCTGAGGCACGGCGCACGTCGTAAAGAGGAAGCAGAAGACTCTCTTCATTTCCTCCATCGACAGCGATAGCCTTCACCACCCTTACCACGAATATACCTTTACCACAAATACCTTTACAACGTAATTAGTTGTAAAGCCATGCGTGGCAATGGCTAAGCGTGGTAACGGTGCACACCCTTACCCCACATATACCTTTGCTATAGATACATTTACAGCGTAATTTGTTTTAAAGCCATGCACTGTAAAGGCTATGTGTGTTAACGGTACATGCATAGTAATGCATGCGTGGTTAAGGAAATGCATGGAAACAGCCGCGCGTTGTAATGACTGTTTCCTGTAAACTGCATACTGGCAGCAAAAGGCCTAGAGCTGATCTTTTTTTTATTTATTTTGATAGACGGGACCCATCAAATTTCTCAATGAGATTTGATTATTTGAGTGAACCAATCAATCAGTCGCTTGTCAGGTCCAACGACCTTGAATTGTACATTCAATGCGATTTGACTTGAATTTAATCCATAAATGTGCCTTTTTCCTGGGGGTTTAATCTTTAACTTAAATATGAAAGATAAATTGCTAGAGAGTATAATTAAAGGGTTGATTTATCTTAAGCTTGACCAGCAAAAAGCTTTACGTTTTGTCACATTATGCCAGAAGTTAAGACAGTTGAGTACAAATTGATTACATTTATCCCGGAACAGACAGCAATCAATATTCAAATCTTGGTATTGTTAATCTGAGCGATGGAACTACCTCTCTGTTGTACTGCCTTAACAATTCCAGCTGTTTGGGTCTTTCCTCATTAGTGGAGTTATCCAACCATTTATTTTGGAATGGCCAGGTTTGAACTTTTTCCACACGTGTATTAATATCCTTTTCATGTACATTCTCCCCAGCTGAGCACAATGTCCTAAATACAACTTGCCTTGGTCCATCCACATATGTTGTCTCTTTGCTAGGAGCTTGCACTATCGCTTCATTACTCACTTCTCACATGACTTGTCTATAATTGCATGTTTTATGTTCCTTTTTTGGCTTGAGAATTTAAAGCTGCACATAATTAACCTAAAAATTAGAATAATTTAACAGTTAGAGGGGAAGCCAGGTCGGTTCTCCCTTTATTGATGCCTATTTTCATATTAATGCAGTGGCATTTCGAGTGTGAGAGCATGCATTTAAATTGCCAACAAATTACTTGAATTTGTTCTTGCAATTAAAATGATAAAATATGTGGTGTTGAAAAGTGCAGCCTCCAAAACAAATTGTGCCCCAGCGATGTAGTCAAAGAAAGTGCTGCACAGCCACTGTTTTGGGCTGGATGGTGTCTTAAGTAGTTGAAGAGCCAGGTCAGGGTTATTTTATCACGTTATGTCGTGGTAAGTCTTTGCTTGTCACAGGAACTTTCAATGTATGGACTGCTTTTGGCTTGAATTACAGCAGAATTTGTTGACATATATAGAGCAGCAGAACATAACACAATACATTTAAAACAAAGCAAAATATTGCACACCCAGTCAAAGCCAACATTGCGATAGTGTACCACAAAAACACAGAAGCAATAAAAACAACAGAACACTTCACCACCACATAAAAATAAATCTACATAGCAAATGTGCACATATTGTTCTATCTTATTTTGCCAAATCCAGAGTCCTGTTTTCATAATATGGTGGTAAAAGGTGTTTTTGAGCAAACGTTAATATTTTATCTACAACTGATTATAAATTAATCAACCTTGCAACAATGAGTGGCTTGAATCAATTTACTTGTGAATCGGGCCAGCAACTGTGAGCGCTCAAATCACTGAGCTTTTGTACTAAAAAAGAAAACAAGGGGGCTTATTTACAAGCCCCTTGTGCCACCGGTGCGTCACTTTTTATATGGGAAAAAGTGACGTATAGGCGACGCAAGTGGCTTGTAAAGAAGAAGCCCAATATCTCAATAAATGTAATGTGAATACCAAGGGCCAGATTAATAGAAAAAGTTGCAGATATGAACCGGTAGACGTCCCTGAAGGGCACAGGTGTAATTGGTCGATAAACCTTACCAGTATTATGCCTGGAAAACTGTGCCAGACTTGCTGGAGAAATTCTCCAACTGTTTCGAGGGTGGGAAGGAGTTCGAGAGGAGATTATGAATGCTCACAAACTCACAAATTTGTGGGTGTTTATAAACTTTCAAAGCAACCATACCTTGAACCTCCCATGCTTCACCCGGTATAGCTGTATGCAGCCATAGCCAGAGTTATGCGGTAGGAAAAACATGTATACCTGATAAGTATTCTCTTGAGGATAGCAGTCACGTATAAAAGGAGCCAATTTCACCTGTAAAAATAGATTTACAGTCTTAAATGTGTTTGTTAATTGGGCCCACTGGTTTATTATGCTGTCTAGTAGTGCCCAAAACATATGCTGTCATCTCCCCTCAATGACCCACTGGTTTCTGTATTCTGCTCTTAAGGGCACACTCCACGCCTTATTTTTGAGATCCTCCTGCAACAGTGGAAAGATGTAAGTTAAATTCTCAAATCCACACTGTACCACTAAGAAATAAAAAAAAAATGCTTGGGGCAAACCCTAAATATCCAAATAAATTGAATCCCCTCCTGCAAGAATACTTCTTTAGCTACTATAATTGTATTCGTAAAAAAGGCTCACTTTGTTTTGCCTACTTTGTTAAAGCCAAAGAAAACAAATTGGATCTAAGAGGTTTTTCTTTCTTGATTTAATTATTTTTCATTGAAGCATGATATTGAGATATTTGTTCTTTTGGAAAATTTATTTTGCAAACATGGACGCAGTAAAACCTAAAGACGTTCTCATTTACATAAGAAATCTGTTTGTTTTACGGATTCGTTTAAATCCTTTGCATCGGAAAAACATACTTAATATTTTTTTCTCATTGATGGCTTATCTAAATTGCTCCTAATTTACCGTGACACGTTCTAAATTGCCTAACTAAAGAGAACCCATTAATATACTTATATTTTAATTACTTTGCATTAGTGCCACATATGGTTCTCTGATATCTTTCATTAGCATGAAGCTGCTTTAAGGCTCAACGACTTGAAAAAAAGGGTACATCAAAGGAAAGTATGTGAACCTATCAAAATGCGCGTGGGTATAAGGGTCAAGGGTTAGCAGTGTGTGAGGGCGGTACTAATTTAAGCAAAATAGGTGGAAGGTTGAGAGTAACAGGGAAGCAGCTGGAAGTAAAGGAAAAGAGGACCCCAGAACATAAAGTGAAAGGACAAAAAATGGTAGAAAAGATGTGTTGCTTTATGTGAGGAATTCTGCAGTAATGAGTGTAAGGAGGGAAAGGCAGTGCTATGGGTGCGTTATCTGCCCCTCTGTGGTACCAGAAGGAGTAGGCAGGGTCCAGGCTGTGCCTATGCTTGCAGTCCCTGCCCGGAGTCATTTGCGGTTATACTGGGTGTGGATATGTATCCAGTATAACTGGGTATGGTGTTTCTGGACAATGGAATAGAGGGTCCCGTAATGCTGGATCACTTGTAGTTGTTCAGCGTGGAACCCTCTCCTTGCCATTGTCCCCTGCTACTGCTCAGGGCTACTCGCAAAGATGCCCACAGTGGGGGAAGATTATCCATGCTCCATATTATCCCAAGGTCGTCTGCAGTATTGAATAAAATGCATGCATTTATTTATTTGAAAGGCTTTACATAGCACGAACAAGACCCATCAGGGTATCAGAGCGCTGTACATTGAGGTTGAGAAGTTGCACTGGTAAAGGAAAAAAAAATAATAATAATAGTCACAAAGGCGGGTACAGCACATGTCCACAAAAGCAGGGAAAGACAATTTGACAGGAGCATTATCTGATATGTTTTGGTGCCAGATAGGGGTAGACAGGGTCCAGTCTGTGCCTATGTTTGCAGCCCCTGCCCAGAGTCATTTGTGGTTTCATTGGGGGGGGGGGGATATGCATCCAGTATAACTGCGTCCGGTGTTTCAGGACCTTGGATTACAGGGATTACAGGGTCTTGTAACACTGGACCCGTTGTAGTTGTCCAGAGTGGAACTATCTCCCTCTCCCCTTTCCCCTGCTACTACTCAGGGTTACTCGCAAGGGGGTTCACAGTGAGGGGGATTATCCATGCTCCATATTATAACAGATAACAGCCAGCGTAGACTTGACTACTCCCCTTGACACCTATGAACTGCATAAGGTTTGCATACACAATATACCCTCACTTTTCCCATGTGTTCTTTTAATGCCACACACCTCAACACATTGATTATGCTACTCTCTGAAGTGCAAAGACCCTTTGTATTTCAGGCCATGCTGATTAATGCACAGTCTCTTGTAGCATAAACTGAACAAATTTGAATCTTGTAATGGTCCTTAAATCATCTCGGAGCGTATTCTTGGTGTGAACTTTTTTGCTTCAAATACCACTTGTGCATAGAATATAAGATGGTGATAGGGATCAAAGCTGATGTGGGTGGGAGTGTCTGATTATTAGAGATCCTTTAAAACAAATACATGTAAACGTTTTGTGATATGAAATTGGATCCACTATGTTTTGTACCATTAGTACTAATTACAACTAAAGTAATTTAATGTTTGAATTTAATATTTGGACAGATTGCTCTGGTGCATTCCCATTGATTGATACCTGGAGGTGCATGGACCCGCAAAACATGTAATGGATAAAATGTGTGGAATATGCCCCCCAAGACAGTATATTTTCTAGTCCTAGCCTGGTTAAAGCTGGCTCACCTAGCCCTGTACCCTGGACAAATCATTATGGATACCTTTTAACATTTATTATGTGAGGTTGGTCTGGTTATTACTAACGAGGTCACCAGACTACTGAAAATGGAAGGTTACAGCATAAGAATCTCAGTACTGTTTATGTAATTCCAACCATAAGTCCCTACCCAATGTAGCTTCTTGTGCATCTTAATATAACAACAGGCTCACTGATGCTGCTCATATCGTAGCAGTAATTAGACTGTTATTGCTTGGTCCACAGCAGAGTGGTATTCTTGGCAACTGTGCAGGCACACAATGGCCTCAGAATAGGTAGAAAGTGACTAGCATATGAGTTATGATTTAGCTTTTAGGTACTTCCACAGATGGGCTTTTAAAAACGTATACATCTCCAATTCCGATTGCTCTGTCCACATTTTATTAACAATTCTTTGAATGCCACCAAAGAGGTTTTCTCTCTTGCTATAGAACTGACCATGAAAGGATGTGTGAGTTCTAAAGCAACAAATTTGCTTGTGGCTATACTACTCCTTATCTCAGTTTTTTATTATGTTGTGTACTGATATTAGACACAACTAAGTCATTTCGGTATAGTCTACTTCCTATACTCCACCCATGTAGGAGACTTTGGAAAGGCCAGAGCTGGTATTCAGACTCCTTACCTATCAAATTACTCACAGCCTGATATCATTGAGTTCCGTGTCCCTTTTGGGTATGTAGCCTCAGAGCCAACTAAAAGGAATTACTGATATTGTTGTATCACCATATTACTGCAGGTAGGCATCAAAGACGTATAACTAATGTTTCCTATGTTATTGTTTTCTTCAAATGTCATTGGTATTTGCTTTGTCCCATCATGACCCAAACTTTCAATCCCTGACATGTGGGTGCCAACATGGCTTTGATTTGCATATTACCCTATTTCATTTGCATGTGGCCCTTTACAGTTACATTAATGATACACAATTCACCAACAATGATGATGCAATTTCTAAATTACACACCTGTGTTTCTGCTGTGATGCTCAAAATGAACAAAGATAAAACTGAGATTATGATCTGGAGAATCTTCTTACCATTGGGACAGATAATTCTTGGTTTGCATCTATGGGTACTCTCCGTATGCCAATGGCAAATGTGAAAATCAAAGGGATATTATTGTTTGGACTATGGTTTATCCTTGGTCCCTCTGACATACCGGGTCAGATCCACCTATTTTCTAAAACCTTAGTAAAGGTCTTATCCCTTCTTCCATGTCGCTTTGGAGAACAATGTTTCTGGAAGTCATATCAGCTTGACTGGAGAACAGCAACTCACCATATCTTGCGTTTCCAAAATATTCAACAGAATCCAACTTATTCAGAATGTGGCAGCATGAACAAATCTGGGTCTTTCTAAAGCACTCAGGACTGAATTTGGCAGCACTTGGCAGGTTGGTACTCCCAGCAGAGTCCAGTCCTTTCACTCTTAGGCAAGTAGCAGCAAGCAGCAGGACAGCACAGCAAAGCGTGGTACCTCCTGGCAGCACAACAGCTCTTCTTCCTGACCCAATATGCCTAGTACAGAAGTGTTTTGAGTATATCGTATCCGAGGTCCAGTACTTATACCCATCTTAGCCTTAGAAGTAGGTAGACTTCAAAGTAAGGTCTTTGTAGTGCACATGACCCTGCCCTTCCCCTCCCTGGCTCCAGACACACTGCAGGGGTGTATGCAGCTCTTTGTGAGGGGACAGGCAGAGCTCTATTCAGGTGCAAGTGTCAACTCTTTCCACCACTCTAGCTGAGGAAGTCTCATCAGCTTGGTGATGGGCGGTCTGGATATGTAGGGTACACCTAAGCTACCTTTCTGTGTAACTGTCTAGAGTGAATTCACAAAGCAAAACTGTCAACTATACGTGTATTCTAGGGACAGGCAGAGGTACAGTATGGTTAAGTAAGAAAACCGCAACTTTCTAAAAGTGGCATTTTCAGACCTGCAATTTAAAAAACATATGCACTAAAATATGTATTTTTAAATTGTGAGACCAGAGACACCAAACTCCGCTTCCTATCTGCTCCCAATTGGAAGTTACACTTACAAAGTGTTACAAGACAGCTCCAATGCTAACCTATGGAAGAGATAGGCTTAGCTGTGATGAAAACAAATGTAGCTGTTTTTCATCACCATGGCATGTAAAACTTAAAAGCACATGCCTTACCTTTTAAATACACTGCCCCCTGTCCCGGGAGCTACCTAGGGCCTACTTTGGGAGTTCCTTACATGTAATAGAAGGGGAGGGTTGGGCCTGGCAAGTAGGGGAACTTGCCAGGTTGACATGGCGGTTTAAAACTAAACACACATGCTCTACAGTGGCAGGCATGAGACATGTTTAATGGTCTATTCATGAGGGTGGCACAATCAGTGCTTCAGGCCCACTAATAGCATTTGATTTACAGGTACTGGGCACATGTAGTGCACTGTACTATGGGCTTATTAGTTAAAGAAATATGCCAATCATGGAGAAAACAAATGGCATCACATTTTAGACACAGAGCATATGCACTATAAGAATGGTCAGCAGTGAAAAAGTGCCCAGAGTCCTAAAGCCAGCAAAAAGTAAGTTCAGCACACAGTCTAAAACAGATGGCCAGAAGCAGAAAGGGAAAAACACGCCAAAAGATGCCAGGTCTAACAGGAGTTTCAGAAGGTGGGGATGCATACCAGTTTTTGAAAAAGTTCCTGTATCTTATTTCGCCATATTTCAAACCAGAATGTGTGCTGTTTGGTCAAGTGCTATGATTGCCCTGTAGGCTGTCCCGTCTTCCAACACATTTATCCATATAATCCAGTGTAATCCTTCTTTACAATGCTGTCATCCAACTTATTCACAATTTTTTTTTCATCCACAGGCGGAGTGATGCTTGCCAATTTACATAGTTTCTAATGTTTATGCTGGGCCATCCGAACATCTCGCACGAAACACCAGTGATGCAAATTTGTCTGAAGGCAGTGATGTTTATTTAAAAAAAAGCCCAATGCATTTCGGGCAACTGGGTGCCCTTCGTCAGGGTCACCACAATCACAGATACAAAGAAAACCACATGTTACCTTTTATACCTTAATTTTCATCCACATAAATGCATTAATACAAATCATTAGAGTGCTTCATATACTTTAACATTCTTATTAACAATTCATCCATTAGCAATATTAATCCATAAACTAAGCTCCTAAACTCTGACGGCACTCTTCACCTTTCTCATGTTGTGCATTTAATTTCAGCAAAACCTCTCGTTAACCCAACTCTCTTATCGCTGGAATTCACCGAGTGCCGTTCCGCTTTCATTCATGCAATCAATGCTTATATTCAACGGAACCTCCCTGTCACTTGCTATATTGTACATTACACCCCCTATCACCCCAAACGCTCTCACTCCTCCCCATACATAGTCATCAACTCACCACACTCGCACTTCTCATCCTCTCCCTGACTCTCACCTATCTATCCCAACTCACAGCTTAACTTGCACACTGCACTCAATACTCGCTAACCCCCACTCAAACACACTTGCACATCCTCATTCGGTCCGCAATTCACCAACAACAACCCCACTCTTTCAAACACTCACGCCCCAGGTGAAAATAACAATATTCTAATCTTTCCCCCGCTGTAACGACGCGCCGTACCTGCCGTAACCGTGCTCTCTCGCACATCCTCAGTTCTCCTTATCCAAATGGTAATGCCTTCCCTTCTCCCTCCCCTCATTTAAACACACACAACTATTCCTATTCCTATTAGCAAGTATTGAGTGCAGCCTGCGAGTTAAGCTGTGAGTTGGGATAGATAGGTGAGGGTCAGGGAGAGGATGAGAAGCGTGAGTGTGGTGAGTTGGTGACTATGTATGGGGAGGAGTGAGAGCGTTTGGGGTGATAGGGGGTGTAACGTACAATACAGCAAGTGACAGGGAGGTTCCGTAGAATATAAGCATTGATTGCATGAATGAGAAGCGGAACGGCGCTCGTGAATTCCTGAAATAAGAGAGTTGGGTTAACAAGAGGTTTTGCTGAAATTAAATGCACAACATGAGAAAGGTGAAGTTTGCCATCAGAGTTTAGGAGCTTAGTTTATGGACTAATATTGCTAATGGATGAATAGTTAATAAGAATGTTAAAGTATATGAAGCACTCTAATGATTTGTATTAATGCATTGATGTGGATGAAAATTAAGGAATAAAAGGTAAAATGTGGTTTTCTTTGTATCTGTTATTGTAGTGACCCCTGATGAAGGGCACCCAGGTTCCCGAAATGCATTGGGCTTTTTTTTAAATAAACATCACAGCCTTCAGACGAATTTGCATCACTCGTGTTTCTTGCGAGAGGTTCGGATAGCACAGCATAAACATTAGAAACTATGTAAATTAGCAAGCATCACTCCGCCTGTGGATGAAAAAAATGTTGTGAATATGTTGGATGACAGCGTTGTAAAGAAGGATTACACTGGATTATATGGACAAATGTTTTGGAAGACGTGACAGCCTACAGGGCAATCATAGCAGTGCATTTAGTTGGGGCAAAACCCCGCCCTAATTCTGATAAGGTCTAACAGGAGTCCACGATAAGTAGTGATAAACATTCTAACTACTTAGGCATCCTGTTTGACGAGGAACTAAAAAGGGCATGTATATTAAATGTTAGGTGTGTACAGTTTAAGAGAGTGATGGAGACGGTCTTTATATGTGCGTCAAGACTCCAACATAAACCTGTGAAGGAAATCACTCATATTTATAAGATAACGATTTCCACAATTGTGTTATATGGGGCTGGAGTCTGAGGTCACATTAACTCCCCAATCTTGCAGAGAAATTCCGATAGTTTTCTTTCATTAATTGTTGTCAGTCCCCAAGAGTATAACTAATATAATCTGCCATGCCGAAACTGGGATGAACTGTGTAGAGAATACGATTGGTACGGCCCCTATTCTGTTGTGGCATCAAATTTGGCATCAGCTAGACCTATGGCTAATAACATTTTTTATAATAGATTGTTTGGAGCTTGATAATGTACTTCAAATGCCTTTGTTCCCATATCTGAAATATTATTTTAGTGTGATGGGTGTCCCTGGTTTTTCAATAAACGTAAAGTTTTAGAAAGAGTTTCTAAGGACACCATGAAAAAATAGACGACTTTCCGGGTCGGGCTCCTTAATTTTAGGGCACCCGCCAGGAGGACAGTGGCTATTTATTCAGTTCTTAGTGTCTCTATAGGGATGGAACCATACTTGACTTTTTTTTTATACAATGTCCAGCATAAATTTTATTTTACTCGTTTTAGACTAAACACTTTGTATTTTTTATTTGCCTTCCTGACACAGGACAGATGGTTTGATTTACTTCCTATATGTCATTGTGATTTTCCGCATCCTCAAAGCTCGAGTCACTTTATGCTGTCTTGCACAAAATACATAGTGATCAGTGCAGACGTTTTTAAGTGCCTTGCTTGCGTTAGGCCAATTTTAGGCAACACATGTTGCCTTACTGTTTTAACAACAACTAACTTCCCCAGAGATCTGTTATGCTGTTTTAAACTTCATTAAAGCAGTATACGCTGCTTTGATCATAAGGAAACGTTATGGTACGTGATCTAGTTATTTTACTGCATTGATGGCCGTATATGTTGGTATTTAATATGTGTTATTGCTTTCATGGCTGTGTGCCAATTAAATAATTTTGACTGTCTGACTCTAACATTGTTTGCTCTTTTTTAAAATCGAATGTCCATAACTCACAGTACTCCTGCTAGTACTATGGAACCGGACTACACGTTTCCAGACCATTTTGCTGATATTTGTAATCGTCAAATATTAATAAACAGTCCATCATAAATTGACTCTAGTTCATTGAACCTACAGTGTACTTGAATGATAAGGCTTTCTTGTGTGGACTATTTTTTAAAGCCAAATAAGTTTGTTATGCTCATTTAATGCCACCTAAAGCAGTTGTGAGGCCCCTACCTACAGCTGCGCCCCTCCTAAAGCAAAATATAGAATTAGATAGAATCTACGAGCTGATGGTGATTATCATTCTGGCATTGCCAAGCTTTATCGATTTTGGTCCAAAACTCACAAAACTCCCAGCTTTGAAATGTGATCTCATTTTTTTCAATGCAAATAAAATATATGACTCATATAGATGTTGCTTTTTATTTAGTCATGAGTGTTTATTGTCTTATTTACGCTTTTTACCATGGTAGATAATCTCATGAAAAATGCAGACAACATTTCCTGTGACCCCTTTACTTTCCCACCATGAAATCATTCCTAAACAATTGAGAGATTGAGGTGAGGGGCATTTCCTCAGCCTTGCCTGAAGCAGCGAATGAGCTGTCAGCAGAAACTCACGAAGCAGTGAATAAGATGTCAGCTGAAACTCAGACCCTGCTTTTGTTCAGTGTGTTTCCATGAAGATAGTAGAGTCATGAGCCATAGGGGCATTCTAACTTTTACACAATAGATCGATGTTGAATTTCTTAAAAGAGGAAGTGGAATGTCTCACTGTTCAAGAAAGCTATTCCTCTAGAAGACATTCACCCACTATTTTCATTTGGACAGGCCGCAGCATGCCAAAGTTCCTAAACTAAGTCTCACAGAACATAAGGCCAGATGTACTAACCACTTTTGTATTTTCAGACCCTCTCATTCTCAAAATCGCAGTAATGTGCAAAGTATGAAACCCATTTTGCAAGTCAGAAAAGCATTTCCAACTTACAAAATGGTTTTCGCGATCAATTCAGAATTGCATTTAGGATGAGGCATGAAAGGGCTGGACTGGCCGTAGCAGGTACCGGGCGTTTTACTGGTGGGCCGGAAATATGGGGCTGCCTTTGGACACGGAGGGTTGGTTTTGTTAACGGGGGCCGGATTTGCAGAAGTGCTGCAATATTGACCCCTTATAACAAAAGTGGTAGTGGTGCTTCTCACTAGCACTCCCCAGCGCTACCGGGGGCGGTCGAGCGGATTGCCGGGGCTGGTTGCTGTTCCCAGTCCGGCCGTGTTCCTTTCTACCTGTGAGTCACAATGATTTGTATATCTAATTTGCAAAAATATGATTGTAAAACATTGATCAGTTACCAAAATCTCAAGGGGAGTCAGAAGTGGTACAACAGGCCACTCCCTGTTCCCCTCCATTTGTTACCAAGGGTAAAGTAGCTCATCCAGTCCAGGTTTTTTCTTTGCATTCAGGTACCTGCAGTCCTACATTTATAAAAGGATAAACAGTACCAGAAATGAAAGAAGAAACCTGGGCTGCATGAGCTCTGTAAGTGTTGAAATCAATCACCAAGAGCTACTTTTCCTATTGTCCATTCCTCTAGTCTATGGCTCTTCAATGACATACAAGGACATCACCTGTATGTTACCCTTCTCAATTGTAAAATACAATCAGTCAAAGCCTCTGTCCACACGTCAAGAAGTACTTTCAAAAGGAACCGCTTCGATGAAGATATAAAGCTGCCCTTTCCAGGAGAACACAAATAGTTAGCGGACGGGGAAGGAGGTCATGTTCCTTTTGTATTTAACCTTTTCTTCAGAAAATTGAATCAATATCACTACAAATCATTCTCCTGCTTCTTAATGACTTCTAGAGCAGATGTATTGGGAACCACTATTGTTATGTGTTCACTGACGAAAGGTTAATTGGCAAAAAGTGCCTTTTCTCAAACAAAGGGATGACAAAAACACAATTTAAGTGTAACTATATGTTCTCCATTGTCCGAGCTAATTTTAATGTGACTTGAAAATAACATCTTACCTCTAGCTTTTCAATTATTTTTTTCCCTTGCATGCTGTAAATTTGACAGTTTCTGCTACTCAGGAAACTATCCATGCGTGCATCTGAATATATTTTATATTTTTGCTTGTAATTTTGATCAGTAATAATACCTTATAGTTTGAAGTGTGTAACATTTTGGATCAGTCTCAAGACCTTACAATTTATAGTGTGTAACTGTTAGCAATTGACTTACGGGTTGACTTGGGTATGAGCCCTGGTCAAGCAGCATCGACAGTCCTAGTCATGGTAATGGGCAGGCAATTACTAAATTATCCTGTGGTCACCCTCTCGTAGCTTAGCATAGAGCAGTCAAGCTTAACTTAGAGGCAATTTGTAAAGTAGTTGTGCAACACTTCAAACAGTAAAACAGAGAAACCACCAAACAAATAGATCCCACACAAGGTTAGAAAAATAGAACTGATTTTAATAAATTAAACACAATCAAAATGACAAAAAATCTAATTTATAGAACTGGAGATATTGATTTTTTTAAAGTTAATGGTGAAAAGTAGCCCCACAAGCACTATTGGAGATATCTGGTTGTGACGGACTGGCACAGAGTCACACCTTCAGGCCGACCGTGATGGAGTGCAGGCCTGCTACAGGGACCCAATTAGGCTCACTGAACAAAGCACCTTAAAGTCTGGTTATGGAACGTACTTGGATGTGGGTCGAAGAAGCATTGCACAGCCGAGGTGATGCATCAGTTGCTAGATGTGGTGAGGCTGCGGTGCCAGGTCCTGATGTGTCGACGTTAAGGATCCTGTTGTCAGGGCTTGCAACATGTCCAGTGTCGTGGATGTGTAGCGAAGCTGAAGCAATGCTTCGGTTTCAATGAGTAGTGAAGTGTGATGCAGAGTTTTGTCATTATCTTCAAGGCTGTCATTGACCAGGCATGCAAGGAGCTTGTGCCAAAAAAATGGTTGTGCAGTGGCAATTCCGAAGGCGATGCTTGGTCCCAAGATACTGGTTACAGTGGCAATGCAAGTCTTTTGCAGCAGGTCTAATCTAGGCTGCAGCCGCGATGTGTCAGTTCTGTTTGGGTAAGCATCGCTCAGCTGAGGAAAGGCGTTGGTTCTGCTCGGGATGCATTGCTCAGCATAGGAGATGCATTGGTTCAGCTGTCAAGCAAATTAGGCCCATGTCCAGGGGTCCAGGACTGGGGTATCACTATGTGGCAGGGTAGACTCACAGTTGGCAGACTCCAGGTACAGGGTTTGGAAGCCTGTTATGTTCCTGGGGTTTCCGATCAGAAGGCCAGCCAACTAACCATTGGAGTCACTCTGGGTTCTGGGGTTAAGTGATGCAAGTTTAGTCCTCCTCACCAAGGCAAGAGGGCAGCAGATCAGTACAGCAATGCAAGAGTCCAGCAGAGTCAGTACAGCAGAGTGGCAGCCCTTCAGCAGCACGGCAGTCACTCTTCTTGGCAGAGTATCCACAGGTCCGGAAGTGTACTAAAATGATGCTGTCAGAGGTTCAGTACGTATACCCAGTGGTGCCTTTGAAGTGGGGAGACTTCAAAGACATGCATTAAGTGCACAGAGGTCCCCCTTACTTCCCTGACTCCACACTCACTACAGGGGGGAATGCAACCCTTTGTGTGCGGACAGGATACAGCCTATTCAGATGTAAGAAAGGATGTACCCAGCTCCACCCTCCAATCCTGCCAGCGATGGCCCATTGAGACACACCTAAGATCCCATTGTGTGTGACTGTCTAGAAGTAATACACAGCTACCAACTAAACCCAGTCACGTGATCAGAAACTGGCTACTGGCACCAAATGGCCAGAAGCAAGAAAAGGCCACATTTCTAATAGTGGCATTTTCAGAATTATCATTTAAAATCCGATTTCTTTGTAAATTAGGATTTCAGAAGCACCAAACGTGGGTTAGTTATGTCTTCCCATTTTGGAATTACACTAATAAAATGTAATACGGCAATCTCAATGGTATCCTGTAGGAGATGTAAGGCTTGCTGTAGTGAAAATAATTTTAAGAGCTGTTCATTATCAGGACATATAAAACTTAAAAGTACCTGCCCTCCCTCTGGATTGCCCAGGGCCTACCTTAGGGGTGACTTGTATGTATAAAAAGGGAAGGTCTGGGCCTGACAAAAGGTTTATTTTGCCAAGCCGAAATGGCAGTGCGAACTGCACACACAAGCTATGCAATGGCACGCCTGGAACATGGTTAGAGGGCTACTTAAGTTGGTGGCACAAGCAATGCTGCAGGCCCGCTAGTAGCATTTCATTTACAGGCCCTGGACACATGTAGTGCATTTTACTAGGGACGAATAAGTAAACTAAATATGCCAATTGGGTGTAAGCCAATGTTGCCATGTCTATGGAAAATATCCCAAGCACTTTAGCTCTGGTTAGCTGTGGTAAAGTGCACAGAGTCCTAATACCAGCAAAAACAAGGTCAGAAAAGTGGAGGAGAAAGGAAAAAGGTTGCAGGGAAGACCACCCTAAGGCTGTCTGGTCTAACATGTAACGTTTGAATATGTCATATCAACACACATTGTTGCAACTAAAACTACCAGTGAGGGAAACAGATGTGTCTTAGTCTCCGTATTGAGGTTTTTATTTGAAAACCATTGTAACCTTGAAATCAGTTCTGATTTGTTGATTAAAGTAAACCAAAACTACAGCAACACAACGTTGATAGATTGTGAAATAAAGAATTCACCCTTAACTATTTGTTTTAGGGAGCTTATTTGCTAAAGGATAGAGCCTTCTTGAACAATGTCACATACTGTGTAACAGAGTAAGTTGTAACTTTATAAGTACGTCCTCCCTCCTGTACTTTAATGACTGTAAAAAGAAAGTTAAACTTGCTTTAGTGTCGTGGAAGCACGGTATAAGCTAGAAGGAAAAACACTACACTTTGAAAACACATGCAGTTCTAATGAATGGTAATGTAGTATAAAAATCTAACTAAGGAATGTGTGTTAAATCTCACCTAACAAACCTGCTTGTAAGCACATAAAAGCCTACTAACAAAATAAACATGTCTAGAATCACTGCTGGCACACATCTACTGTCCTATCCAGCAACCCTTCTCCTGCAGACACTCTCCATTCTAGATACTGACCCAAAAAACCTCATGCAAATGATCTCCCTCAAATCTCTCATAGGCCCGCTGGATGTTCAGAGAAGATGAGAAGGGGTCCTTGACCATCAACTAATCCTGTGTGAGAGGGAGACTTGGTGGGGCTCAGTCAGAATGACTCTCTTTGCTGTCTCATAGGCCTTCATTATAAGTGACCACATAATTCCAATGGACTGGTAACAACAGTTAACAATACTCTATGTACTATGAGATATTTACTTTCACCTACTGAAAGCAGACAAAAACAACAGTTGAAACAACTGGCCAAAATGGTGACGTACCAGGGGGACTGGACCTGCAATTACTGATTCCTTCTGTAATTCCTAAATTCTTAGTGGACAATGAGGGTCCAACTTGTAATGCCCAGATTTTCACTAACCCATGAGTTCCCAGTAGCCTCGGTAGCTCCAAGGGCGGGGAACTAATGACTATTTTCAGGACTTTCAGAATGAAGGCCATAGTATATTCCACAAAAAGTACTTCACTGGCCTTAGTTAATACATCAAACTCCATTTTATCTATTCCATAAATTCATAAACAATGGCACATTGCAGCACATAAATAATAGCTGTGTTTAAAATAAGCAATTGAAACAGTGGATCAACTCAATGCATGCTACATAACGTTTAGAAATAGACAGTTAAGCAAACAAATTACTTGAAATAAAGATGTCAGGAAATGGAAAACACAACAAACCCCCACTGCTTCCAGACTGTTAGGGAAGACCATAAACCAATATGGACCGCCTCAAAGTAAGATAGCTATTCAAAATATCAGATGCATATCGGTCTAATTTGTATTTCTACCACGCAAGCTAAATCCTGAAACGTACACATTTATACATTCTGGAGTGCACGTAGATGCCCCTGAACTGGGCAGTACCAGCTCATTATTGTGGGTGTCTGTGCTCCAGCCCCATCATTTTCTGCCTTTTAAATATATGGACTTTTCATGACCCTTACTTTGACTCTCACCCTCTGCGCGAGAGTCATGCAATCTAAACACTTTTGAGATGCACTTGCACTGGTGCTCTTGGGATAACCGTCGCTGGATTTTTAGGGCTTTTTTAGGGCCAGCCCTCGTCCTGTTCGGCCTCCAATGCTGTTGAGCCACTCCACCGTGTGATGCATTGCCGACATTACTAATTGAACACAGCCTGAAAGATTTAGCCTTAAAGCATTGGCTACCCAGGCTGTATATAAATCAGCGTGGGTACAATGTGCCGCCCTGCTCTCCACTCCTTTCTGAACTCATTAGAAGGGTGGGTGAATCAGCAAGCCTCCCTGACCCCACCTCATGCTCTGATGAACTATTAAATGGATGGGGTTAACACAAGGCCTTGGCTTGCACTTTGTGTCTTGCCTGCTCAAGACTAGGCCTGGGCAGTGAACTCTGCTCCGTTCGCGGAGTTCGCAGAATTTTTTGCGCTCTACAGAGCTTGCAGATTTCCCAAAAACTTCGCTCCACATAGTAGAATGGAGTTTTTTTCCCGCTTGCGCTCTCCAACAGTAATTTGGAGAGCGCTAGCGAAGAAAATCCAACGCTAAACCGCTTCCCAGTGAGTTTTCTCAACGAGGGCGGTTGCAGATGGTCGCTACTGCTTGCGTTGAGATCCCTTCCATTCGCGTTGAGGCAGCTGCCGCTCCAGTAGAACATCTATTTGAATGGCAGAAAGAAGCAGTTCGCTCTTGCGCTGCATGTGATGCCGTTCGCACTGACTTTACATCGCAGGACAAACACCCTACGCTAAAAATAGGTGCGAACCGTGCACGGTAATCCACTCACAGAACCCCAAGTAGCTTGGCGGAGTTTTTGCAAACGCCGCCCAGGCCTACTCAAGACTAAGGCAGCAACCTCTCCTTGGCCAGTCGCCGATGGGGTGAAGAGCCACAGTTACTCTCCTGGCTGAGAAGCAGTTGTCATCAGGTAGTCTCCATGCATTGGTTAATTTGTGAAAAACAAGGGTAAGGCTCTTGTCAGGAGGCTACTGTAGCTTGCACTAGTCCATTGCTCCTGTCAGCGCCGCCTATGACAGAACCAGCACAACTACTAACAATGAAACGATACAAGTGTGACAATTCAGACTAATCTATGCCCCTAAAGGTGTAGGAATGGCTTGGAAGGCAGCTAATAGCCATTTTAAAGTATTTTGAATTAATAAACAACTGTTTTTGTGCTCATATGGCAGACTGTTATAAGCACCAGTGTTGACAATAAAGTTCCGATGCCGAGCACCGGAAACCACCAGCTCAAATTAAGCACTGTCTCCGGTGCCAGACTGGCCGCAGCGGGCACCTGTAAATCCCCCGGTGCGTCGCACGGGTGGGGGCCAGTTCTGGGCCCCTGGGGGGCGATTTTGTTACAGGGCCTTTTTTGCAGCATAAATCGGCCCTGTAACACAATCGGCCAAAAAACGGCCCTGGCAAAGAGCTCAGCGGCACACCCAACTCCCGAGGAGGGGGGGCGGCTGAGCATTTTGCCAGGTCCGGTTTTGGTTCCCAGTCCGGCCCTGACTGTCTCCATGCACAGTCATGACAGAGCCAGGGGCAGAAAGAAGCACTATGCCAGTTTTCTTCCCCCACGCCACACAAGCTGCAGTCACAGTGCCCAGATAATTTTACATGAGCAGTGAATGCTCCTTCATTCATGCCAACTGGCAAAATCCAGGTCTTGTAAAACCTGCAATTGCCATAATGAATAAACCAGACAGGCAGCGACTGCTCCAATCATTCCATGACCAGCACTGTCAGAGCAGCTTTAGCTTGTATTCTTTTATCTTTTTTGTTGTCCATTTTTACTTATTTATTTATGCATTTTTATAGGAGCAGACATTACCCAAAGGTGCTAAAGCGTTTTACAGCAAGAATATACCATTTTGCAAGGCACACAAATTAAGTTACAGGAAGATTTTGGGACATTTTTAACAAGCGAGAGTACTGGAGTATAAGCAATTGCAACAGTCATAATTATTGAGTAACAGGATGTTGACTGGAGCCAAGTAAATAACACAGTCCAATGAAATCGAGATACAAAGGTAAGCCTTAAGGCATTGATCAGTGTAATCGATTTTTATTAGAAATGTCATTTCACATTTGCTGTGTATTCATCCCCTTAGCTGTTACCTGCCATAGAGTGCAGGCTTTTACTTCTAGTTACTCTTCTGCAACTTGAAGTGCACTTCTCGGTTTATATGGGAGCACTTGAATCCTCTGAATTTGGGGGGCAAAATTGCAAATGAGTTTTGCCCAAATTGTATCCTGAGTAGAGAACAGTTTAGATCAGCATACAAGGCTTATTTTTATTTTATTTTTGTGTGGACCTAATGAAGAAATCGAAGAAAACATGAGATTGTTTGTTCAAATATAGAATTTCCTAAAATGAGTGGCCTTGTTATACAAGAATGAATGACATTCCAGTTACTTTCTGAGTACACAGGAGTGACACTGGATAGATTAGCAATTTTGAGCAATGTCTGTATATTAATGATTGCTGTTAGAACTGGGGGTCTCTAGTTGGCAGGGGTAGGTACCACTGTCCAAATAGGGACCCTTGCTTCTAGTCAGGGTAAGGAGGAAACACTCTTAGATAACCTCTGCTCACCCTCTGGGTAGCTTGGCACGAGCAGGCAAGGCTTATCAAAGGCAATGTGTAAAGTATTTGTACCAACACTCACAGTAACACAGTGAAAACACCACAAACTGACCCCACAACAGTTTAGAAAAATAAAGGTATTTAATCTAAACTACACAAGACCAAAACGACAAAAATCCAACATACACAGTTCAAGAATATGGTTGCAAAAGAGTTCTTAAAGTTGCGATAAAATTATCCACAGTTGCGTGAAAAGTTCACAGTTGCGTCACGTTTAGCCAACAGTACCTTTAAATGCAACAAAGTTCCAAAACAGAAACTGGTGCGGTGGAAAACAAGCGATGCGTCACTCCTGAGACCTTGGGGAGGTGATGCGACAGCCCCGCTGGATGTAGCGGGCGTGATGCAGTGACTCCGGTATGTATGGAGAGGGATGCGATACCTTGTATGGATTCCAGTGCGGAGGTTCCGTAGTGAAAGAAGCTTGCAAAGGCACGATGCGATGATCTTTGGAGTTGCGATGATCTCTGGGGCGATGATGCGTGGACCAGCGGTGATCTTCTTCGCACAGCTCCTCGATGCGATGGCTCTGCGACATCACTCGCAGCGACGTGATGCGGTCCGCAAGCAAGCGATGCGACGATCTCACCCAGCAACGACAGGCTCTGCGACAACACTCGCAGCGATGGTAATCTTCCCGCACCGGTCTAGTGCGTCCTGCAAATGAAGGATGTGATGACTCTTGCAGCGGCAACAGGCGCTGCAACGATCTACGGCCTTCGTAGTGGCGGGAATTTCCCTGTACTCTCGGGGATGCGCTCCGCAAGCGAGTGATGCGACAAAACTTGCAGAAAGCCTTTAAAAGCTTGGTTTCCAGCTTCCCCACACAGGTACAACTTCCAGAGGCACCACAACTGGCCCAAGCACTCTGGGAAGGACAGAACTCTCTCAGCAGAGTTCAGGGAAGCTGGGGGTGAAGTCCTTTTGTTCCTGAGACTTCTTAACTGGGAGCAAGCTCTTCTCAGGCCCTTGGAGATTCCTTCAAGCAAGGGGAAACAGCACCAAAAGAAAAGTCCTTCCCCTCTCCTTTGCAGAAAAGCAACAGCAGGTCAGTCCAGCAGAGCAACAGCAGGACAGTCTTCCTTCTTCAGTTTCAGCTTTCTCCTTGGCAGAAGTTCCTTCTTGATTCCAGGATGATCTAATTTTCTGTAGTCAGGGGTCCTGTACTTAAACCCCTAAAAGTCTTTGATCCCTTTGTGTAGGAGGGCTCTGAACCCGGTCTGAACCAGTTCTGGGTGTTCCTTGAGCACTTTGTTTTCCTGGCCTCTCCTTTCCTTTCAGGGAGAGGGGCAGCATCGTCAGCCGCCCAGCAGGAGGCAGAGCCAGCATTGTGGAAGGCAGGCACAGCCCTATTCAGGCCGAGGTGCTATCTCCTCCCACCACTCAAGATGCAGATGCAGTCATTCAGCCTAGGGCTGACTCAGCCAGTCTCCTGGGGCTCCCAGTCCCTGTCACTCTCAAACCAGACAGCCAATTCACAAACAGGCCAAGGCACACAGAAGGGTCAGACAAGAGAATAGCAACTTTCTAAAATTGCTGTTCTCAAACACAGGATTTAAAAACAACCTTTCCTAAAAGATGTGTTATTAAATTCTGAGTTCAGGGATTCCAGACTTTTACGTACTATCTTGCTCCTATGGGAAGATATGCTGGTAGCCACTGTAGCCAGCATCCCCCATGATAGCCTATGGAGCAAGACAGCCTTACAATAGTGAAAAATGAAAATGGCTGTAATTCACTACCAGAGCATGTTACCTGCACAAGTACATGCTCTACCTTTCACATACACTGCACCCTGCCCAAGGGGGTACCTTGGGCCTTCCATAGGGGTGACCAATGTGTACAGAAATGGAAGGGTTAGGCCTGGCCAGTGGGGACACTGACCAATAGGACATGGCAGTTCACAGACTGCACACAGGCACTGCGGTGGCAGGCCTGAGACACCATTTTAGGGCTACTCGTGGGTGGCACCATCAGTGCTGCAGGCCCACTAGTAGCATTTGTTATCACCAGCCCTGGCACACTCAGTGCACTTTACTAGGGACTTCTTGGTGACACAAATATGCCAATCATGGATAACCAATCATAATAACAATGTACACAGGGAGCACTTGCACTTTGACACTGAACAGCAGTGGCAAAGTGCCCAAAGCATCTAAACTAGCAAAAACGAAATCCAGCACAGCATCAAAAATACAGGAGGTAGAGGCAACAAGATAGGGGAAAACCACGCGAAAGATGCCAGGTCCAACAGTTGCCCTAATCCAAATGAGTAACACATGTGGCATGATATCCTTTATGTTTATAGTTCCGAAGAAAGAAAAGAGAGGGAGAGAAAAGGAGAGTAGTTACAGATGAAGAGAGTAAGAGACAAAAAGGTGAAAGAAAGCTGCTACGGGGAGGTGAGTGAAATAAATGGAGGTAAAAGAAGGTTAGAGCAGAAAGAGTCAAATGGACAAGGATAAAGCCGAGACTGGAAAACGAAATAAGGAGAGAGTAAAGAAGCAGGGTAAGAGGAAAAGGGAGGGGTGAGTGTGGGTAGGCAGAGACAAAAGGAGGAGGGGAAGGGATGCGATGGAAGAAGAGACACAAAAGGAAACGAGATGTGAGAAGGGGAGAGGACTGACAAAAAGAGTTGTAAGCGGAAAGTGGAAGTGGAAGTGGAATAGCAGTGAGACGAACGAATAGAGAAAAGGAGCTAGCGAGATAGAGGGAAAAAGAAAGTAGAGAGAAGATGAAGAGGACAGAGTAGAGAGAAGAGAATGATTAGAGATGAGGGGAAGCAGGAGAGATGGGGAGCTAAAGATTGAGATAAGGGTGGGAACCGAAAGTTGACAGGAGAAAGACAACAAAGTAAGAGGAAGGGATGAATGACAAAGAAAAAGGCAGCTAGAGGGCCAGAAGAAGAGATGATAGGCAGTTTCCTGGTCTGTAATCACAAGGGAAAGATGCATAGTGCCTCGTTCACTTCCTTAGCTCATTTGCTGTTAATCAATCTAGGCACTTGATTACGAGATAGATGGTCATTTAGAAACCTTAATTTGGAGTAGAATCAATAGACATAACTTCCTTCAACTCAGGGATGGTATGATGAATGAAATACCACCAAGGAATTCTTGTCCAGACTTCCAAATTCACCAGAAATAAGAGGATTTTCCATTACCACCAACTCTAACTCATGCCATACGACTGTCCATGGCCCCTTTGCTTTGCTGCTCACCTTGGGAATTGTGTTGAGCTCAAGTTCTTAGCTGCCCTATGATCATGAGCCTCTGAAAATCTGCATGGATAAGTCAAAATCTGCAAATGTTAAGTGAACATTTAATTTTGATGGCTTCTACAACCTCAGCTATTTTTATTTTTGAATTCACTGGCTTGGCATAAACTCAAGCAGCAATTGGAAAGGGAGTACGAAACAGAATAATACTAAGGAAGGATAAATTAAAGCTTTTGAGAACAAGTGAAGCTATGTTGAGTCAGGAACTGATGCTTGAGAAAGGATAGGAGAACAGAAGAAAATATTGACTGGTCAGAGTTCAAAAGGGAATAGATATGAGTAGTTATAGAAATAGAAAATGGGAGGTAGGAGGTCATACAGAAAGAAAATGAAGGAGTCAGTGGAATGAAGTAAGCGGAAGAAGAGACAAGGGAATATAAACGGGAAAAAGTAACGTGAGGTAGTGACCGGGAGCTAATGAGAGGATAGAAGTGGAAAAATATGCAAGAAGAGCATGAGGGACTCACATAGAAAGAAAAAGAGAAGCACCTGAAAGAAAGAGGGACGAATAAGAGTGAAGAGATCATGGAGAACAGGGGAGGGAGCTGCTGCAATGATGAAGGGGAAAACAAGGGGATGAGGAAAGAGGGAAGGCTCACAAACTGAACGGGCTTGAGAATGAAAAGTGAGGACAATAAAGGGAAACAGGACCAGGCAATGGAAGATTTTAGGCAAGAGCAAGGAGGAATCAGGAAGTTCAGGCTCGCTTGGAAAACCGTGAATTTTCTGAAATATGAGTGGTCCTTTACAAATGCCATTATAATCTGTTGACCAATTAAATAACGAAATTGGACCGGAAAATTCACCATTTTACCTCATCGTATGCAAACAAATGTTCCCGATCGAGAACAGCTCCGCCCACCCCTCCAGAACTAAATCTTGGTACTGTTGTGCTTGCACATGTAGGTAAATTCATGATTTGGGGGCAGATGTATCAAGATACTGCTTTCGAAATGCGCCGGCTACAGGCCATTCAAAATCAGGCCGCCCGGCTCATCTTTCACCTCCCCAAATTCTCTCACATCACGCCTGTCCTTAAGTCCCTTCACTGGCTTCCGGTTCACTTTCGTTCCCTTTTCAAATTAGCTTGCTTAGCCTACCTGGCCTACACTCATTCTGCCCCTCTCTTTATTGTTTCTCTGATCACTCCTTACATCCCGGCTCGCACTCTTCGCTCGTCATCCCTACTCCTTCTTCAAGTCCCCCGCTACCGTAAAGCCCGAATTGGTGGCACCCGCTTTTCGGTTTTGGCCCCCCAGTTCTGGAAGAGTCTTCCATTGTCCATCCGTTCTATCCCCACTTACCCCTCCTTCCGTAAAGCTTTAAAAACGTTCCTTTTTCTCCAGGCCTTCCCCGGTTAGTTCCCCTGGCTGCTGTGTAGAATCCGATTTCCCCCCCCAGCGCCAGGAAGCCGCTTGGCCACAGTGCGCTTTAGCAAGTTTCTTTTTCATTTCATTTCATACCATTTTGCGATTCTCAAATAGCGATTTTTAAGGAATCGCTATTTGAGAAGTGCAAAATGTTATGTATGTAGAAATTCGCTATTTTTTAGCGATTTCTTAAAATTCCTTAATTGCGATTAGCAAATTGCTAATCGCAATTAAGGAATAATTTCCCATTCATTTCTATGGGCCAGGAGGCCCATAGGAATGAATGTGAAATTATTCTCAATTTGCGATTAGCAATTTGCTGATCGCAAATTGAGAATAATTTCAAGGGTGCAAGGGTGTCTTAAGAACACCCTGCTGCACCCCTGAATTTGACATGTGTGCGCATATGGCGCACATACATGCCCTAAGGGCATGTATGAGAGTCATATGGCACCTTTAGAATTTTAAAAAAGTGCATTTTGAAAAAAATTCGCCAATTACCACCAACTACAATTTGTTGCTAATTTGGGAATTCTTACTCAAAAATCGTAACACTGAAATGCTTAATTCATTTCAAATAAGAAATCGCAATTTGCATTTCTTAAAAGCCTCGCAATATTAAGGAATCTCTAAATTTGCGATAGCTTAATATTGCGAGGCTTTTTGCATGATACATTCCAAATCCCGTTTTTTGTCGCAAACGCTGCTATTTTGCGAATCGCAGTGTTTGCGACAAAAAAAACGGATGATACATCTGCCCCTTGATCTCATGCCCCATTGTTTTCAAAGTACAGCGTTCACAGTGGAACGGGGCAGGAAACTCATTCTGAAACATGATAAATTAGCAACTTTGCTATTCATGGCACTACGAATTGTTTTATAGTTGTGTATTAGCTAATTACTTGAATTTAAGTCTTAGGATAACTGAGAGTAGTGTAAATATACTTTTCTGAAAATGTTTGTTAGGTAGAGCCTTGAAAAAGTCAGTCCACAAACGAAACACATGTTGGCTGCTTTTTAACGACAAAATAATGAGTAATAATATAAAGTAGCAAAGTGTCTTTGTGCCTTTGGTTATAATAAACCCGAATGTGAAACTTATAGATATATATCTCATATTTTTTATGGGATCTGCATCTAAGGTCTTGATTTATGAGATTCAGCATATGGTCTGTATTTGTTTTGAGACACTGTGCCTTTGGTCAAAAGGTATGGAAACTCTTTCTCTACCTGCTGGGCCTTCTAAAGCCAACCTTAAAATTAGATTATGAAGCCAAAATATATTGCTTGGACTCTTGTGGTCAAATGTCTAATAGTCACAAACCTGCTGAGACCAGAAGCCAGGGGATAACCTCTTTCACTGAATTTGTTTATGTTAGAACTTCAAGTGCTAAGACGTTTCTTAATGCTTGGCTACCTTCACATGAGAAATCAAGTAAAAATATGAGGGACTACAGTGTGGACACAACATGATGCTGGGGATACTTGTGGTGAGTGGGGGGGGGCAGGTTCTTTTTTAAATAGATTATTAATAGATTATTCGTATGATCCCTGTATGGTTAGGCTGCGCACTATGTCACAGCTATGACATTCTTTTTATAAGCTGATCTGCCCCACCCTTTATGCGACAGAGGACTGTATGCACTCCATGTACATATTGCTGCACAGCTACATACAGAACAGTGATGAGCACCTGCATCCCGTTTGAATTGTACTAAATGCACTGTTTTTTGAAAATTAAGTATAAAAATACTATGTTAAGAAATTAAATCTTATCCTTCATTATGTATAGATGTCACAGTTTGCACCCTTTGTGTACTGTGAAGCGCAACAACGAGAATGATTGACTGCAAATTTGGTTAATTTGCAATCCAACACCTTCAGCCTGTGTATCAGATCTGGCCACCAGACCCTTGGTAAAGGGCTACAATAAGTTAGCAGCTACATAGTGTGATGTGTAGTGTATGAAAGGATGCGTCTCTTCTATATCTAAGGCATAAACATAGCATTACAATAAATCTCTACTATTATTGTTTTAATAAAATGCAAATATTTCAATACAGTTTCAACATGTTGCCCCCCATAGCTCCAAAACCCGGACCTATATCTCATACTGCTTTTCATGCTTTTATTTAATTCGTGTTTCAACATTCCCTTGCCTTGCTCCCGACCTTTTTTCTTTTTGCACGTGTCACAATAACACCTTACCACTTCTATCATAACATAATTGGATCGAATATATATTGGACATAATTTTTTTCCCAATTGTTTTTACTTTTGCTAATGTTTCTAAATGTTACCATAATCCCGGAATTCATATTTCACAGTACGCAGGCTATGTTAAGTATTGTACCCGAATCTTCAGAGCTTTGCAGTCCTTTGACATTAACACTCCTCTTTGATAAGCAGGACCAATACGCTTCAAAGACCACAACCCCAGCTTTAGCCTCTAGGAACCGCAAAAGGAGTTAATGTGCTTCGCCGAGCAAAGACATTTTTTATCTGACTGCTTAAGGACAAAAATATTCAAAAAAAGAACAGCAAAAGCTCGCCTGCTTGAATCAACGGAGCCACATATGAGAGGAAGGCAGAAAGGAGGGTAGAAATAGGTAAACCCCACTTGAAACCCCTTTATGCACTCCTAACAGAATAAACAATCCATTAATTGTGACTTAATTCCTATTTGTATCCACGCTGCAGGTGTACAGCTCAGAGGATTCTGTGAACCATGCGCGTCCATTTTGTCGAGAATCATTGGTCAATTATTAAGTGTAGTGCTCCTTAACGTGAGTGATGATGGCTGACATTTCAGTGGGTCGAGAGAAAATCGATGGACGCGAAGGCGGCTGTGTGTATGACTCAAGCTCCTGAGGTGAAATGGGTAATGCAGATGCAAAAGTGCCCTTAACAGCTGCCACCTTGTTAAGACGTTCTTACTTTCTCATTGTGGTATTAACCCTGCCTGAAATATCTTGGTTGTTTAGCATGGTTTCCTTGCTAACTGAGCCAATCGAATGAATCACATAGAAAGTAGCATTGAATTTTTGTTAAGATGCCTGCAAATACTGTTCAACAGATAACGTCAACAATTTGTGCAGTAGTTAGTAACAAACTGTTGGCAGAAAAAGTCGTTGAAAGTATTTTTAATTTCCTTTAAATTATGCATCATAAAGTGCTACCACTATACTGTACTGCATGTTGTACTTTTCACTGTCGCCATTGGTATTTCAAAATGTCATTTTTGAACAGCAATTTCAGATCCCGCTGACAGCTTTTAACAGCAACAAACTCAATATAGCTGAAGGCTGTTTACTCATTGCAGTGATTACTTTATTTGTAAAATATTGAGGCCCTCATTTACAAGGCCATTCCTCCGCCAGTGTGTTACTGGTTTTTGACGCATCAGCGGCTCAGTGTGCCTGCCTAAATTTACAAGACCACATAAAGTCACTCTGTGAGACCTTTCATGGCCTTGTAAATATGGGCCCATTTCAAGCATTACTCTGCGTGAAACTGGTGTTCCATAGGTGTTGCTGTGGGTGTTCCCACACAACATCCATGGAACCTGACACATTCCCAGATTTAAAAAGTTTTGTAAAGCTGGGAATGAGTCAGAATCCTACGCCTCTTCGACACAATGAGGAGAAATGCTTTGGTTTTTCCTTGTTTTTTTCTCTTTCCATGCATGCTTCATTCTGCAGCACGCATAGAAAAAAGAAAATGCAATCATTTACTGTTTTTTTCAGGAAGGTGTCCCTTTTCCGCCACTTCTTCCTGATGACATTGCAATTCTGAGCTTCCGATGAGTGATAACCACTACCACACCTGATACAGTTCCTGTTGAATGTTTTACTGCTATTGGTGGGCCTACTGCCCATCCTGGCTGACCACTTGGATGTTGCTGGAATCTCACCCTCAACCACTGACACATCCCCAGAAACCATTGTATCCTTCCTCTCTATCTCCTCCATACAATACTCAGACTCTTCCACCACCTTTGCTTTCTCAAGGGCATCCTTCAAAGAGGGTCCGTTGCTGCCCATAACCTCTCCTGCATCTTTCTGCTCCTACACTGAACAATGAGCTGATACCTAATCATCGCATCCGTCATTGCACCAAACTTGCATGTGACCGACAGTTCTCTTAACCTTGTGATGAACTCATCCATTTTGACTTCTTAAGGTTGTGCCTGTCACCAAATGCAAGCAAAAGATGCATGGGCACACATGCTGGTATCCTGCACTGCTGAAATGAGTGTCAGAGGCACGTAGGCTTTGCCGTAGCCTGGCAACCAACCTCTGCTGAAGAATGCTCTCTGAGGTCTCCCTCAACCTTGGTTCCTGCCGTGACTGTCGCCGTAGCACCACACGAACCTTCAATGATGAAGGAGCTCGCCGATGTCACCAAAAGACATGCTGAACGTTGAAATCTTATCAAATACTGCAAATCAAGGTGAACATGCAGATGTTATGGGCTCCAGGAAACAGCCTCTGTTGTCCAACATCGCTGTTGCTAAGCACCAAATCACCGCTCCCTCCAGGTACACACGCAATGGTGTTAGCGCCACTGTGGCCTTAACAATTTCATTTGAGGTAGATGTGGCCTTCACACAAGCTCTAGTTAATGGGCCAGTAAATGGGTCTCAAGTTCACCCATTCTGATCTCCAAAATTTTAGATCGGACTTGAAACGATGAGTGAAATACGTTGTGCAATCCTCACGCGAGCATTCTCCGACACATGAGTCCTTTCGCATCCACTTAAGATGAGAGTTATAAACCCAATGCTGAACTGGCTACTCATCACCAAAAATTTAAATTGTTATAAAGAGACTGCACACCATATAAGCTTTCCAAATATTTATTGAAGTGTAGAAATAGTTCTCAACGTTGTGCTACCTCCACAAGGCATTGGAACCCTTGGGACACCAGCGTGGCCAGATTCCCGATAGCCACACAAATACACAACAACACCTTTCTTGTGTTTATTTAGCACCAGGCCACCTTTTGGGGTATTTGCAGTGCTTTTAAAATCTGGTAACACAGCATAACATATGTGCCCCAATTTTACTAACTTTTGGTCCACATGAGTACAATACACATTTTATGATTAAATTCTCCAAATTATGCACTGCACAGAGGAGCATATCAATGTTTAAAAATCTGCAATTGTGAGACCGCATTTTTCCAGAGGACCTGCTTACAAATGTGCAATTTCTTAGAACTAGTAATTGACCTTATTACTTATCAGTAATCTTTTATACTTCCAGGGCTTTCTCCCTTAGCCCATTCCTTGCAGGGCAAAGTAATGCATATCAAAAAGACAGGATACTCCAACAACTCCTCCTCTCACATACTGAAGAGTAGTCATAACAGTAGCCCAAACACATACCGCCTTCTATAGTTATCAAGCCACCAACCCCATTTTGAAGCCCACTGTAGAGAAGGGAATTTAGGTGATGAAGGAGTAATAAAGTAGAAGGAGTAATGAAGATTATCAGTTACTATTCTGGCCTTTACCCTTCTAGGAACACTTCCTCATCCTCTTCCTCATTATAAGAAGAAGTGCTAAGCCAGCATCTTTTGAATTGGCACAAAACACCATGTGAGACCTGATCTGGGAAAGCACACAAGAAATTGTTAATCCACAGAAACTCAAAAAAGAACAAAGTTGAATGTGTGGCCCAAGAAACCACCCAGCAAAAATAAAGCAATTCCCAGATCCCTGCCTGATAGTCAGGCACCTTCCCTGTCAAATTCCTTGGAAAGCAACAAGGAAGAGTAGAAACCACAGCACAGCTCAGTGAAATCACTGTCTGTCCTACAACTGAAAACAATACATAGAAAATGGACCACGTCTCCCAGAGAACCCAAATGAACACATAGGAACACAATGACTGCAGCCCACCACCCAAGACAGGAACATAGAATAAGAACATGAAGAACTCTAACCAAGCCTGGAACAGGGTCGAATTAAGGAGGAACAATGGCCTGACCCACAGAAAAACCTAAAAGGAAAAGAAGAATGTCAGACACCTTGAGAGACACGAACAGAAAAGGAACATCCTTCCAATGGTCAAAAGAAAGAAACCGCATACCTTTATGAGCCAGAGGTAAATGCTATCAGAGAATAGGAGAACTGAACAGGGACCAAGTCACAAACTAACCTCAGAACAGAGCAAAGGCTTCAGACCCTTCAATCACTCACAAGGCTCCCTGAAAACTCAGCTTTCCAAACAATTCATCCCTAGGAACAAAGTGCACCAAATGTGCGACTAAAACAAGAGAAACACAGGCTGTGCGAAGAGGGAAAATACTTTTAGAGAACAATTGCAAGACATGGGTACAACTGATACATATGTCCAGGCAAGGCAGAATAGATTTCAAATCCAGCAGACAACCTGTAGAAAGAGGTCTGTTATGAGCAATTGCCCTTCATAGGAACAAAGAAAGCAGGGTGGCAGCAGGAATCATAAATCGACTAAAAGACACCAAAATGTCCTGCACACTAAAGAAGCAGCAGATATACCCCTAGAATAGACAGAATGGATATAATTCTTTAGTCGAGAGACCTGGAGCCATGAGGGAACCTCAAGCAGTCCCCCAAGCATATCCCTTGGCATCAACCATGACAATGATGTTGAAACTTTGGGGAACTGGAGCACGCTGTAACTGAATCTTCCATGCCATGTCATGTCAAAAGGATGGAGACTTGACGTACCAAGGCAAGGATGCCATACAGTGAAGACCAGAACGAGATGAAGAGTAGCAACAAAAAAAGTCTCCAGTGCCAAGAGACGAGTCACTGAAAAATACTAAGTATAGAACCCAAGCTCACTATCAAACACTGAGGGCACGGAATGTAGCCCTTGACCTTACTACTCTATGACATGAATAACCAACACCAATGCAACAAACATCTACGGAAAGACCAGAGCCCAAAGGGAAGTACCTAGAAAGCAATGCATGCATCAAGCAATCACCAGAAGCAATCCTGGTTCATCAAAGAAAGAGAAATATGCACACAGGGACCCAGTCTGCCAAGAGAAGACCAAAGAACCTTTCAAGACACCTTGTCGTATTTAAAGAGAACAGGATTAGTCTAAAAATGTAGAGGGTAAATGTTAGAAATGGGAGTCTCTAGTTGGCAGAGGTAGGTACCTTTGTCCCAATAAGGACTGTTTCTTCTAGTCAGGGTAAGGGGAAACACTCCAAAAATAACCCCTGCTCACCCCCTTGATAGCTTGGCACGAGCAGACAGGCTTATCTCAGAGGCAGTGTGTAAAGCATTTGTGAACACATACAGTAAACAGTGAAAACACTACAAATTGAAAAATAAGTAATCTTTATCTAAACCAAAACAAGACTAAACAACACAAATCCTTAATACAGTATAAAAAATAAGGCTCTTAAATGGTAGAAATAGCGCAGTTCAATGCAAATTGTAAATGTGACACTTTTCCTACAAAGTACCTTAGATGTCTCACACAAAACACACAAAAGAGTCGCAGGGAAGGTGCTGCATCAGTTCCTTGCTTTAGGGGAGGTGATGTGTCTGTTCCTTACTGCAGCGCAGGGGAGCCGATGCGTCTGTTACTTACCGAAGAGGAGGGGATGTGTCTGTTTCTTACTACTTTCCTTTTATCATGCGACAAGATGGCGCCTCAATGCGATGTGAGGATCCGACGCGATGTGACAAAAGAGTGGCTCGATGCAATGCGATGACCCAGTACGATGTGCGAACTTTTGCAGCCGCATGGCAGGTGCTGCGACGATTTTCTTAGCGATGGATCGTAACCCGGTGTGGATGTGGCGCAATTTCTTCTCCGAGGCTCGGTGATGCGTCGGAACCAGGTTCGGATGCGGCAGGCTTCTTCTCCGTGACTTGCCGATGCATCAGAGACACGCTTCTTCCTCGTTGCGAATGCAACACGCTTCTTCCTCGTTGTGTCGATCTTTCAGCAACAAACAGTCTCTAGAGGTCCTTTCCAGAAGCAGGCACCTCTTTGCAGGCTGGAATTCCCAGCAAGGAAATTCAGGGGAGATGGTAGTGAAGTCTTTGTTTCCCTGAGACTTCAGAACAGGAGGCAAGCTCAGTTTGAAGCCCTTGGAGATCTTTTTCTTCAAGCAGGTGACAAACAGCATCTTGTGTGTTTTGCTTTTCGCCCTATGTTGTAAAGGGAATGCCCAGACGTGGGTCCCGTGCTCACTACGCCACTGGAGTCAAGCTATCCTGGCTGATGACGGCTGATAGCCAGAAACCGGTCCTAGGATGCTTGATTCCGGTCCAGGGAAGACATGGCTTGGCAGTTTGGGCTGGACAGTTCCCATGAGGCACAGGATCAAGACTGATTTGCATATGGCCATGTCTGAACTGGGGTGGGGTGGTGAGCAAATTAACAATGGATTAAACCCCGATCTGTGACTGGGGGTGAATGTTTTGCCAATGTGCAACATTCCGTCCCTCATCTTGTATGTTTTGCTGGCTGAAATATGTCACATCAAAAGGGCTCATTATGGGTAATATTCTGCTAGTAAAGGCAGTTTATGTGGCATATTGTATGTCATTTTTATATGTTTAGGTGTTGATGTAAACCAGATCCCATTGCAACTCTTGACAGCTTTGACTGCACACTGCCCTCTAGAGATGATGTAACTACAGCTACCTATGTAATTATCTTATGAAATCTCTTTATTGATGTCATATCTACATGTTCACAATTGCCTTATTAACCCTCTGGCTTTCTCAAATTTGATTGAAAATACGCCATTTGCCCACAGTTTCTTTCAAAATATTCTGAGGGAGGACCCCTCTGAAATTCCCCTTATGATGGTCAAGTTCACTCACCATGCTCGCTCCCCACTGGACACTCTGAACTTTTACGCCTAACTACTTTACAATGTCACCAGCCGCCACTGCCCCTGTCACTCACAAGCCAGACATGCAGTAACCTAGCAGAGGCACACTGGATGGTTAGGCAAGAAAATACCGACTTTCTAAAAGTGCTATTTTCAAACACAGAATGTAAAAATCAGCCTCACTAAAATATGCACTTTAACATCTGAGTTCAGGTACACTAAACTTTATTTTCCTATCTTGTTCCCAGGGTCAGTTATGTTTATATGATGATATAAGTAAACTTCCCATTCTGGCCTGTGGGAGCAGATAGCCTTGCAATAGTGAAACACTAAATTGGCAGTATTTCACTATCAGGACATTCCACACATCAGGGCATGTGCTACATTTCACATACAATGCACCCTGCCCACAGGGGTACCATGGGCCTACCTTAGGGGTGACTAACATACAGAAAAGGGAAGGTTTGGGGACTGGCAAGGGTGTGCACTTGTCAAGTCGGCATGGCAGTCCCACACTGCGCACAGGCTCTGCAAAGGCAGGCCTGAGCCACATTTTACAAGCTGCTTCTGCGGGTGGCACAATCAGTGCTGCAAGCCCACCAGCAGCATTTGATTTACAGGCCCGGGGCGCACACAGTGCACTATACTAAGGTCTGACAAGTAAATCAAGTAACCAATCATGGAATCACTAATCCTTAACAACAATTTACAAAAGGGTGCACTTGCACTTTGGCACTGAACAGCAGTGGCAAAGTGCCCAAAGCATCCAGAACAGCAAAAACACAGGAGGCAACAGCAAAAAATGGAAAGGGGACCCACGCCAATGGTGCCAAGTCTAACAGTAAGAAGATACAAAAATCTCTCAGAATGAAAAAAGTGAGAAGCCATCCAAATAAATGCAATACCACAAAGACTTTCATGGAATTAACCAATGCAGTTCAAATAAGAGTTCTCAAGATTCTTACGACACTTCAGCACACATACACCTCCAAAGGTCACAGCAGAAACTTAAAAAGAGGAGCCCATTCTGAACTTTTAGTAAAAAGAACCAACTGCCCAGTTAATACCAGGGAGGCAACAAGTACCAAGAAGCACCATAGTTCACCCAAAAAAGGAAGCAGTGGTGATTAAACACCCCTGAACACGGAGATCGTTAGTAGAGGAAATCTCACAAGCTTGCAGGTAATCCTCAGCAAGACCAGAGGCCACTCAGAAGAGATTTGGTGAAAAACGACTGGAAAGACCAACAACCAGTTCACCGTAAACTTAGGAGACTAGGAGGCCTATTAGGATGGCGGACGGACCTGCATCCGTCCGCCACCCCAGAGGTGGAGGGACCGTCCGCAGGGGCAGCGGCGGTCCCTCCGGTGCAATTAGGATGTGACCGCCACCCTGGCGGTCACATCCCGTATCTTTAACCTTGCGGAGGGTGCTGCTTCAAGCAGCACCCGCCGCAAGGTTAAAAATGCACGCTTTGCATTTACATGCACAAAGCGGCAGGCACCGCGCGGTGCCTGCCACTGTGTGCATGCAACTGCAGGGGGGTTCCATAGGTACTCCCCATGTGCACCCCCACCCCCCCTTCATTGGCCGCCAGAAGCAAAGGACCACATGCTTTTTCACGGCGGAAAAACCGCCGCGGAAAAGCATGTTTGAACACGCATCCTAATATGGCTGGCGGTGTCTGATAGACACCGCCACCATATTAGAGCTTTTCCACCACGGTCGGAAGGCGACCGCGACAGAAAAGTCCGCCGATGACCCCCAGCCATCGTAATGTGGCAGGGGGTCTTTTCTTGTGCCGCAGCGGTGAATCCGCATCCTCCGGGCCGGCGGTTGCTTCCGCCAGCCCGGAGGATGCAGATTCACCGCAATCCTAATCGACCCCTTAGGTAGGATTTGCCACTGTAACCAAGAAATAAATATAACCGTCCCCTCCCTAATGAGATTGAGAGGGTGGTTGCCAGAAGGGAGAACAGAAAACAGAAGGTAGGGAAATCAGTATCCTACATGCAAAAATGTTAAAACATATGGAATCCTCATAAGTGTGGCAATCCACTATTAACGACAAAGAAGAGAATTCCAAAATCCTACCTGACTTCGCAGCCCAGATTAAATTTTTAGAGAGGGATTTGCGTCAACATATTTCACCTCCTAAATTCAGGTGCAATGAATGAAAAATGCTTTTTTTTCTCCAAACAGTTCTATCTGTGTATGTGTGCTGTACTGTACATCACATATACAGGGAGAAGTTTAAAAGTCTAAGCACAGTATTTTGTATTGTAATGATACCTTTCCAGGACAAAACCTATGCTAAACTCATGCACACACCTTTGCACAATAGTGCTAGGCAGCCACATGGTTTGCCAATGCTTGTGAAGATATGATGCTGTCTTGGTCTCTCCCTCTCGCCCTATGCAGCATGACATACTAGTAAATTGGCCCCCTTGAGGATGACAGCTGTTAAAGCCATTCCAGTGGATAGGGTCCTTTAATAATCTAAAAGAGCATGGCCAGTACGAAGAGAGAGAAAATAACAGTGCCTCAATCTGAAAGGGACTTCCCATTCAGCAAGGAAAAAAGCCATGTTAGAACCTGTGAACTAACATTAAAGGACACTAGAGGCAACAAACAAAGTGCCACAGATTTGGAATAGTCAACAACAGCACTTAATGGCCCTATGTGAACATGAAGTGATCAGTAGTGGCTAGCACAAGCAGAAAAGACAAAGTGTCACGCATCTGCCATCAATCGCATACTCAACCTCTGCTAGTGGCATTAGCACCAGCAGCAAAGGGGAGGCAAGATGTGACCCAGATGGAAACAGGAGAAGAATGCAGAGGATGTCAGTGAACTGACTGCTTGCTCCGCACCAAAAAACAAACCCTTGTAGTTCGGAACATGCAGGGCAGACGAAGGAAACAGGGGCAAGAAAAGTGAGCACCAAAAACTGAAATAGCACCAGTAATCAAAGACAGCACTTAGAAACAACACAGCAAAAATATGATGCCATGTATAAACAAGTCAAAACAAGTGATAGAGTCCATGTCCTATAAGAAGGACAGGAGAATACCCCTAACCTGACAAGTCTCAGCAGGGGGTACCCAAGAATTGCACATGTTGGGATTGGAAGGAAAAATGAAATTCCCTGAAACACAGTCAAGAGAAAGAAAGATGGTTATACACTCACCATTGACTCAAACTCCACAGGAGGCCTAACTATAAGTATGCCAGCATGAGGCTCCCCGGAGCAAAGGAGCAGCAAAGCAGGCTCTACACAAAGCCGTACAGGGCCTAGCCAGTTGTCTGACAAAAAGGCAATGTCACACATATATGTGTTTGGGAAACAAGACATTAAAAGAAGCAATGGAACCAATATCCAGAAATACAGTGTCATCAGGGCCTAAAGGCCTTCAGCAAATAGAATATGATTTTTTAAAGATATCCTAAGAAGGTCTGGGGGCCATTTGAGGTTGCAGCTTACCTGACAGCTCAGCAGTCTGGTTTGCAAAAAACATCTTTGGGCATTCTGAAAGCTTGCCTGGGAGTGCATACAATTGGCTTTGTGGTTTGTAACTCACATTTGCTAGCTTTCTATTTGCTGACTTTTTATTGTTTTATGCTGTCCAGCTTGATTTTGTCCCTTCCATTGCCCAAACAATATTATCAGTATTCTTGCACCAGTGCTCAATTTCTGTAAACAGACCTTTAAATCTTGTTTTTATCTTGTCACATTTGCTTTGCATTCAAAGACAGAGGTCAAAATGTCAGGCTCTATCTTCCTAGGAGCTTGTTGTTTTCTTTTTTTTCTCTGACTTCAAAGTGAGAGTATTTATGCGACAATCATGCTTGCTATTAGGGATGTGCTTAAGGAAGGCTGCACAATTTTATTTTTGTCCTATCACACAACAAAATGTATATGTCTGTAAATGAACTGTGCAGATATATCAGAATATATTGGAATTAGAAAATCACAAATTAATCACATTGTCTGGTAATTCTGAAGTGTGGTGGAAACAAATATTTTATTACAATCAAAACAACTCAATACACTAAGAGCCTGATTTTGTGTTTCGGTGGTGCAAGAGTGGGAGGTACACCACAGATGTGCCCCCGAACCTCTAGGACTCGCCGCAGCCCGCCGACCAGATTATGACTTAGGTCTGGTGGATAAGCAGCATGGCAGTCCCGCAGAGGTGCCTCTTTCACAAAGATACCGCAATGGGACCGCACAACAAGGTTCCTGCAAGGCATGGACTCAAAAGTTCATGCTGTGCAGGATCTGGTGTGCATGCACACTTGTGGGCAGCTGTTATGCCCCATTGTGTGCATCCACAAGGAGAGGAGGCACAAGGGGCACTGTATGGCTACCTTGGCTTCCTCTCCATCACAGTGTACATGGCAGAGGAACATCCATAACACCGCCTGCAGAGATGAACCTCGTAATATGCTTGGTGGGACCCTGGTTGTCCTGACAAGCATTTTGTGTCCACTGACCACCACACCTCCCTGGTGGCATCGGTGGTCCAACATCCCAACTTGTAATGTTATGTTATGTTATAAATTTATACAGCGCACGATTACCCAGAGGTGTCTTGGCGCTAGCAGACCGGCAAATCAGGCAGAAAGGATTAATCAGTGAATAGCCAGGTTTTAATAGCTTTCCTGAATAGTGTCAGGGAGGGGGGACTTCTGATGCTGAACGGGAGGGAGTTCTAAAGCGTGGTAGCACCCACCATAAATCTTCTACCGCCCCAATGGGACTTAAAAACTCTTTGGGAGAGTATCACTTTTGCTCCTTGTGATCTCAGGCATCTATTAGGGGAGTACCAGTGAAGTGACCATCTTAGGATCTGAGGACCGGCCCCTTGAAGTGCCTTGTATGTAATACAAAGGGTTTTGAACTTGATCCGTTTTATTATTTGTAGCCTATGCAATCTTTGGAGATGAATACCCACCGACTGGAATTTGGGAATCCCCAAAAGAAGTCTGGGGGCCGCATTCTGGATCATTTGGAGCCTTTGGAGTCATTTAATCGGTATGCCAAGATAAAGTCCGTTACAGTAATCTAATTTCGAAAGGATTAGAGATGTAACCACCGTAATCCTGCTTTCTGAGGGAATCATTGTAAGAATTATTTTTATGCCTTAAGGATAAAAAAACTGGAAGATGACACGGCTTTGACTTGAGCTTCAAAGTCAAGTCTTTGATCTATGACCACACCCAGGTTTTTCACCTTGGGAACAGGGGTAGGTGCTGACCCTAGATCATCTGGCCACCAGATTTGTGACCAAGGCGGAGAGATTTTACCAAATAAAACCACCTCCATTTTCCCAGAGTTTAATTTAAGACAGTGAGAGCTCATCCAAGCGCTAACTGTTGTCATGCAGTCCCTAAACCTGTTTACTGGTGGTGAGGTGTCTTTAGTGATGGTAACCACAATTTGGGTATCATCTGCGTATGACGTCAGTGCCATCCCAAAAGATCTAATAAGGGAAGCCAGTTCCAGAACATAAATGTTGAAAAGCGTGGGACTTAAGGAAGAACCCGGAGGCACTCCACAGGGAAGTGTAAAAGATGGAGAGGTCAGTTTCCCCAGGGCCACCGATTGTATTCTATCCTCAAGGAAGGAGGATAGCAATGCCAAGGCCTTTTCGGAGATGCCCAACGCCTTCATGGTTTTTAGTAGGGTTTTATGATCAACCGTATCAAAGGCCGCCAACAAGTCAAGCAACACCAGGGCGGCAGCACCCCCTGTGTCCATGACTGTTCTAATCTCGTCGGTGGCCTTGATCAGTGCCGTTTCGGTGCTATGCTCTGATCTGAACCCAAACTGTGCATCATCCAAAAAGTCATGTTCTAGTAGGTAAGTGGTCAGTTGGATATTCATAACCTTTTCAACCAATTTGGCTGGCACTGGGAGACGCGAGATGGGTCTGTAATTCCCTGGATCCAGAGCATCTAGATTAGCTTTTTTTAAAAGAGGCAACACTGAGGCTCTCTTCCAAATCAAAGGAAAAATACCTTCTGTAAACATAGAGTTAAAGATGGAAGTTAACCTCAACCCAAGTTACTCCAGGGCTTTTTTAAATATCAAGGGTGGAAGCAGATCATAAGGGGAACCTGATCTTATTTTAGAAATAAGGGTTGTTATTTCAGCTACTGTTACTTCTCTGAATTGCGCAAAGATTGGGTCGTTAGGAGATAATACCTTTGATGTATTGTGCTTATCTAGATTTGGGTGTACCTCATTATCGATTATTTGCTCAACTTTATTTTGGAAATGCTGGGCTAGATGGTTACAAAAAGCCTGTGAGTGGTTACTACTTTCTCTAACTGGGGGAATAGACAGTTTGGGCACCACTCGAAAAAGTTCTTTGGAGAACTGTTTTCAGCCTCCTTAATTTCCTTTGCCAAGTAAGTAGCTTTTTCCGCTTGTATCAAATTTTTTATAGCCTGCTATTAATAGTTTGTATTTCCCCAGTTCTTCTTCACTATAGTTGCTTCTCCAGCAGCGCTCCTGTCTTCGACATTCCTGTTTTTTCTGTCTAAGAGTGTCAGAAAACCAAGTAGCGGATGGAGTATTCCTATAACCTGTAGCCTTTTTAAGGGGGGCTAACGCATTGGCCGTCTCTGTGAGCCGTTTATTGAAATGGGCAGAGGCTAATTCAGGTTCTTGTGGACCCTCTGTAGATGTTTGGGTAAGCTGATCGTTCAGCTGGTTGCTGTCAACCTGTTTCCAGTTTCAATATAATCCTGTTAATTTATTAGGTTGACTGGGTTAGACCTTAGCTGGGTTCTCAAGCTCAAATATGATGGCACTATGATCAGTCCAAAACTGTGGTTGAGTTTGTTTAACCCCAAGTGCTTTATGGTTGGAGAAAATCCCATCCAGCGTAAGGCCGGCCTGATGAGTGGGGCCTTTGACCCTTTGATTTAGTCCAGCAAGTGTCATAGTATCGATCAGCGCAATGGTATTCACATCTGTATCTACTTCAAGATGATAATTAAAATCACCAAGTATAGTAAAATTATTTTCTAGTGCAAAGGTTTCCAACAGTGTATTAAAAGAGGCAAGGAACACATTTTTCTTTTCTCCTGGTGGACGATAGATTAGTATTCCTTTAAAAGAGATACAATTGTCAATTTTGAAAACTAAATGACAATAGCTCACAGTGTGTTAAGGGAATAGCCTCAAATGCCCCTGTATAAATGTCTTGATATATGACAACAAGACCGCCACCCTTTTTGTGCTTCCTGTCATGTCTGAAGAGGGAATAGCCGGGAGGAACCGCCGAGCAAAAGTCTGGCCCTGAAGCCTGGTCTGCCCAGGCCTCAGTAACAAAGAGTAAATCTAGGCCCTGAGCATCAATTAGCTCAAAGATGTCTAGTTTATGTTTGTGCAATGATCTGACATTTAAAAGTGTGCCTCGGGGTATTTGTTTGTTCTTGGGATTGTAGCTCCTAAGCGGCCCGTTATTTAAATGCATATTTTCTGTGGGAAAGCAGTGGTTTACTTTAAAACCACAATTATTGCATTTCATGTGCCCAATTGTGTCTAGGCCTTTACCCAGGATATGGGTGCAGCTTGTATCTATATTTGGGAGAGATTGATTTAATCTTTTCAAATCATGGCTTGTATATGTGATGAATCGGGCAGCATTTCTAGCGTTCATCGCGGACTTAGAGCGGACAGGCACAGACAGGCTTGCCTTTGGCGCGCCTTTGGCACACCAGCGGCGCTCCCGCTAGGCGTGTCCACTTTGCGTCCGGTGAATCATGTGGGTTAAGTAGGGAAAGAAACCCACTAGCCCGCTAACCCCCTGAACCGGAAGTCAGTATGCCTTTAGGGAAGGGGTTATGTCTCTCCGTACAAACGGCACGAAAAGCCACGGCGTACCTGAGACGCACCCTGGAGGGAGCGGAGGTCAAAAGGAATCAGCAGCTCGGCGAGCAAATGACATTAAAAATGTAAGTTTTAGCTTTAGCAACGATATTAACACAAGAAAAAAAGAGTGGCACTATATCCCCCTGCAGCGTGAAGGAACTGACCCTCCGTATAGTTAGCCAGCTGTCGGTAATGGAGCCATCAGACCACTAGTGTGGCAGTAGCTGGTCCGCAGTGCCACTCTCCCGCGAGTCTGGTGGTCCTCGGACCGCGAGACTCATAATCAGGCCTTAAGTGATGACATTTTTCCCACATTATCGTTTGAGTGCCATGTACTTTTATCAATAAAACTGTATGTGTGTGTAAATGTAATGGTGATTTCAACTGAAAATGTGCTGTCTGTAAAGGCAGTATGCTACCACACCATTCATACTTCAGTCTACCCCATGCCATTATGCTCTATACTACTCCACATCACTGCAGTGTACTCTGCAGCACTCCACCCTATGCGACTCTTCTCCATGCTACTCTACACTATGTCACTTCACTCTACTCTGCACCACTCCACGCTATGCTACTTCGCTCAATGTCTCTCTACTCTCCAGCACTCTACTCTATGCCAATGCACTCTATACCACACTACTTTACTATTCACCTCTGCACCCCTCACCACTGCACCCTGCACCACTCCATTCTGCGCCATGCCACTCTACTCTGCAGCACTGCACTCTATACCAATGCACTCTACACCAATGCACTCTACTCTGTACCAACCCCATTTAACGCCAGTGCACTCTATCCCAATTCAACCTACACCACCATTCTCTATGCCACTGTACTCTACCATGCACCACCACTCCACTCATCTGAAGAAAGCTACTCTGCACCACTGCATTCAGCATTGCTGCGCTCTGAGCCATTCCAATCAGTGCCACTCCCTCAGCGCCACTCCACTGTAACCAGCACAACTGCACTCTACTCGGCATCACTTCACTGTACTCTGTACCACTGCACTGCATGCCAATGCACACTACACCACTTTAACCAACACCGATGCACTCTAAGCCAATCTATTCTGCACCACTCTACACACCTGCACTACACTCCTATGCACTCTAAGCCACTCTACTTTACATCACTGCTCTCTATGACTGTCTACTCTCCAACAATGCACTTCCTGCCATTGAACTCCATGCCCTCCCTGACAGACCACACCCACAACCTCGGCATCTTGTGAGACACCAATTTATGTAACATGTAAACAAGGTGACACCCACCGGCTTCCACACCCTATGCATTTTGCGCAGGATATTCAGGTGGCTCCCTGTTAACATTAAAAGGACCATCAGGAGGGCCCTCGTCACCAGCATTCTGGACTATGGGAACACACTCTATGTAGGAATCATAGCATGCCTGCAGAAAAGACTACAGACAATTCAAAACTCAGCGGCAAGACTCATCCTTGATCTTCCTAGACAGACCCACATCACACCATGCCTCAGGAAGGTACACGAGCTCCCAATGCAGAAGAGATGCTAGTGCAAGTTGTTGACTCCGGCATACAGAGCACTACACAATGAAGGACCCACAGACTTCAACAAATGCATGAACTTCCACCAACTGACCAAACACCTATGATCTGCATCCCTCTTCTTCACAGACAGCCCCTGGGTCCATAGAGGCAACAACGAAGGACGTTCCATCTCACACCTGGTGGCTAAATTTTGAAAAAACTTCCCATGGACCTAAGGACTGTCCCATCGCTCCGGAAATTCAGGAAAGGACTCAAGACCTGGCTGTTTGAATGAATAAATCGCCACAAAGCAGTGAGCTACTCCAGTGCTTTGATGCCCTCATAGGTGATTTGTTCATCCCTGAATGATTGATTGACTCCACTCTATGCTACTGTACACCCCTCTACTCAATGTCACTCTATGCCAAAGCACTCTTCAGCAATGTACTCGATGCCACTACACTCTATCAGTGGCAGACGCCACTAATAAAGGGTGGTGGGGTAGGTGGGAGGAGCACAGGGGACGGTGGAGAGTGAAACTTACCTGTAGCCACCGGTGACCTCCCACGTCTCGTCAGTCCTGTGGGCTTCTTCCAGGGTCACAGGAGCCCATGGGACAGACCCCCAGCCAATCTCTGCTCTGCAGCACAGGGATTGGTCTGAGCAGGCTGAAAAGACGACCTGCTCAGACCAGGGAGTCTGTGGGGGTTTCTCCAACCCAGGACTCTACTTAACGTGACTCCACTCCACTCACCTCAACTCTACTCTATGCCACTCCTTAATGCTGCACTCTACTCCACTTTATGACACCACTATCCTTTACCCCACTGACCTTTAGCCATACTGAACAGCAGCCCCGCTAGTGTACACATTGGCTAAAATATTTTGGCAAAGTCAATAGCTCTTGCATTGGTGAGACCAATTGGCTTTGCTAATGCTTGCTACTCTTTATTGCAGCAGGTCCCAGGGTACCCAGGATATGGCACTGCTTTATAGACCACCCAAGAAATGGAACCAATAAACAAAAGAGACTCCTGAAAGACGCATCACACAGCAGAGACAGAGACCCTGCCAGGCAAGACAAACACACGTTTGTGGCCTCATTAAATAGTAGACCGAGAGCTGGACCTCTAGGGACACTTTAAAAGGATGACAAGCAATTTAAGTACCATTGCATCTATAACTGAACAGGAGACGGAATGGTCTCTCTGTACCCAGAGCATCATCAGACCCATACCGGCCTTCAAGACACCGGCAAAACAGTGGCGTAACGCAAATTGATAGGGCCTCTATGCACAATGTGAAGAGGGGGTTCTGAGTCTCCCATATCTGGTTGTACGGCATTACAGCGCGGGCTTTTACCCCACATGCCATTACAACGCTGTTTTTACAACGCAAGTCGTTACAACGACTTGCGTTGGGGGCGCTGGATAGTGGAATAGTTTAATTTTCTATTCCAACTCCAGCCCACGTTGACAGTAGGGAAGGTGTTGGATAGAAAATTAAACTATTCCCTATCCTACAGCGCCCTCCAGTGCAAATCGGTGTAACGACTTGCGTTGTAATAACAGCGTTGTAATAGCAGTGCGGGGTAATGCCTGCGTTGTTATGGATGTTTCCCCCATATCTCACAGATATTTATTGGCCTTCTGCAGAATGAGGACATTCTTCTCATTTGGGGTTTCTGAAGGGTTGGGCCCCCCTCAGTAAAAAAAAATAGAAGAGATACCCTGAGAAAACTAGTTCAGGGGGGACAGCCCAATCCAGGGAAATTACAATAAAGAACTTAAGGGAAGACCCCCACTACAATTGTTATAAATGGGTAATGACTCCAAATATAAAAATGTCACCCAAAGAAAAGCTAATTTTAAAATTATTTATTCATCTTATTATCGAAATTCATTGCTTTTTTTTAAATAAATATTTTTAGTACAAAAGTGTAAACTGATAATAAATAGCAATATTCACATATACATCAAGCAAGAACATGAGAGCCCTGAGTTAAGGAAAACAAACACAGTCAAGACTGTACAAATGACCAACTAACCTACACATAGACAAGGACTGAGTGAACATTAATACATCCTATAAATCTAAGAAAGTACATGACAAAACAAATTGCATTATATAAAGAATACATAAAATATGCACCACATGTAACAAACACAACAATGAAGGTGAAAGCGCTGATGCGCCTTTCTGAAATGCCACTGCTTGAGACTTCCTTCATCAGAGCGCAGACTTCCTCATTCTAGTTGGTGGACATACCATAACCATCCACATAGATAGTACGCATTGTATAGGGAAGAACATTCCTGCCTGTAACACAGTCACCCTTGTAGCATTGTGAAGGGGTGCCTGCATTGGTGCTAGGCTAGTGCACAAGCACTAGGAAAGAGTAGACGTATGCCATATCTTAGTACATATGGCACCTTTCTGCTCTCTCCAGTTCACACTACACAAGCAGGAAGTTGGCTCGCTGCACTGTGGGAAATATCAGTAACTATGCTCTGCCATGTTTAGCTCTGTTTCATGATTACTTTCGCTGTATTGAAGTCATGAGGTGATTTCTCCTCAGGGTTATTACTTAAAATATAATCCTGTTGTAGCCCTGTCTAACGTAGATTCCTAATATCTTCACTGGCGACCTCTCTAATAAGAAGTGTCTACAACAGGTAATATACAGTCATTATACTTAATAAAATGTACCCATCATTATTTTTTCCGGTGTCCCACAAGGCTACTTTCAACTGCTCCAGGGATCATCACATGGCTGTGTCTCTGACCACTATTGGGGATGTTTTTGATAGCATTATTTCTTGATACCTCACAAGAATTTGAACCAGGTAAAATGGAATTAATGAATGGATGAATTTGTAAAGTGCTCTCCTACACACAATCGGTCACCCTCACGCTAATTGCAAAACTGCCAGGACACAAAATAACTATTGTGTAAATAGCCTGGTTTTAAGTTTTTTTTCTGAATACAGTTTCCAAGTAAGAAAGACAAATGTTTAAAGGAGGTGGTCCATAATCTCAGAGCCAGGACACTGAAAGAGCGACCTCCTTGTCTGAATGTATTGCCAAGGTGGATCTTGGCTAGACTGCAGTTGGAAGATCACAGATTAGTGCCAAATCCAATTACGCAGATATTTGAGGCCGGTTTAGTAAATCACGCCTGGTTCCCATTTCCTGAAGTACCGGATGACATCATTCCCAACTTTGTAAATCATGTGCTTTCTCCTCAAGGAGTGGGAGCCATGCCATGTCCTGTGGGTATCCCCTTAATTGATGCAGCACAATGCGAGATGTAGTGTAATCCATAAACTCATTTTTTATTTGTTATAAACGTTAATAATATTTTCGTACATCAAACAAGCAGCGATCAGGGTGATTATTGCACGCTGCTTGAAATATTCGCTCTTTTTCTGTAGTGATGTTATCTTTGCCACCCTTAACGTCACCGGGATAACACCAGGACATCACCTACACCTTTACCTTAAGATTCTATATATGGGTAAACTATCTGAGAAGCACCGTTGCATATTCTAGGAGGAATTTGGTTGCTTCACCCTATTTCTGGATGTTTTCCTCCATCTATTCTTTTGATACCCTACTTTACGTTCTTACAGTAATTGGTGCACGGCTCTCGTTAAATGGTTCTGTCAGGATGTATGACGTTACAACGCAGGCTATTACAACGCCTGCCTTTACAACGCGGTTTTTACATCGCAGTCCATTACAACGCATAGCGCTTTGGGGTGCTGGATAGTGAATAGTTTAATTTACTATTCCAACTCCAGTCCCCGTGGACACTAGGGAAGGTTATTGGATAGTAAATTAACCTATTCCCTATCCTAGAGCGCCCCCCAGAGCAATGCGTTGTAATAGTTTGCGTTGTAATGACCGCGTTGTAATGGTAGTGCGTTGTAAAAGTTTTGTTGTAAAGGTTGTTCACCGTTCTGTCATTAATCTAGGCAAACAACACTGGCCCAGCAGTTCCCTCAAGTCACCACAACACTCAGGCCCTTATTCAAATACACATTTCAGAGTTTGTTTTGAAAACGAAGTTTATGCTCTGCTGCTAAGATATTTATATCGTGTTAGTTTTGTTTGACCTCAAGGCATACATTACTTTCATTTAGCTCAGTTTGTCCACCATGCCACTGTACATCCCCTTCTTTTCATTGTCTATCTGCATCTGAGGCAAATTGTCCTTGTGCTGCTAGTTCACAGTTGAGGCTCTCTATCGCTTGAGACTGCTGGTGTTACTTCTGTATGTGTCTATATCTATGCGTGTACATGTTTATGTGTGTGTGTACATACATGCTTTAAGTGTGTAATAAAGCGGGATTGCTGGCTGGGAATGTAGGCGCACACAACTTAATCAATTTGAGAGGTAAATACACAATTCAGTCCATACAAAAAGTGTCCATATCTCCTTTGGCGCTCTGGAGGAAGAGGAGCCACCTGATCTCCCTCAATCAGAGGAAATCCAAATTGAATTACAAGGTTCTCCGAGCACACAAAAAGGTTTGATGTTGAACTTGTGGTATCAACAGTTCTTTATTTCAATATCCAGTTCGGCCCTTATACTTGAACTTTCCACTTGCCAACACGTGTTTCGTCTTTACACTATAGGCATAGCAGAAGACTTCATCAGGGCTAGATACCTGTGTGTATAGCTTAGTCCTATAATGCAAATAAGCAAAGTCTGTACAATGCGTTCATTCCAATGATAAGGAGGAGCAAGAATGTGTTTGCTCTTTCAGTGTCCCAAAGTCTTGTATTGTAGTCAGTTGTCAGCTTGTGATACAGGCTGAAATCTGTGGAAACTGCAATCCCGCCGAGTATTGGGTCTATGGCAGGCAGCAGCACTCAGGCACCTGACCCCAATACAAGACTTCTTGACCTTACAGTGGTTGTTTAGTTCCTTGTTTATGACTATCCCAGTAGATGTACCTCTCCAACAAGCCGATGCAGCAGCTTAAAGTCACCGGTGTTAAGATGTAGTTGACTAATAAACTTTTAGTTTTCGAAAAAAAAATATTGATGTTCTTTTCGGAGACTGCTGGGAGAGACAGATGGAGCAGTGCATAGTACTCAGATGTCCACATTAGGCTATCCACTGCTAAACACATACCCTTCTTGCACAATATGAGGGTTATATTACTTGATACTGCTGGTGGCATTTTCTACAGTCTAAAAGAAACCCACGTCACAGCTGCAGGTGAACTGGGATGCAGGATGCTTGTAGCACTGACCCCATATTAACCACTATGCACACTCTGTTACTTCTTGAAGTACCACAACCTGCATTGAAATAGTACAAAGGTCATGAGCATGGCCCAGTTGTAGAATGATGTCACACTTACAGTCCGAGCCTAATAACTGTCCCTTTGGGAAAGTGTCAGGTAAAGAGTCGACTATCATGTTTGGGACTTGGTTAGAAAAGAAGTTTTCATTTATTTATTTATTTATTTATAATTACATTTATCAAGCGCACAGCTACCCGGAGGTTTCCCGGCGCTAAGCAAACTGAGCAGAGATGGAAACAGGGAAAGTCAGACCAGGAAGGTTAAAAATCAAAAAGCCAAGTTTTAATTCCTTTCCGGAATTTCAGAAAACAAAGTTCAGAGCGCAGAGATTGGGGTAAGGAGTTCCATAACGAAGGTGCCAGCAGGGAAAACGAGCGTCCTCCCATTTTGGCTCTGGTGACACGAGGGATCTTACATTTGTTCTGAGTGGAGGACCTAAGTGTACGGGGGGGGATGTATTGCTGAACCAAAACAGAAAGATAATGAGGGGCTCTACCTGTCATGATCTTGTGCATATAGCAGAGTGCTTTGAATTTAATTCTGCTCTCGATGCATAACCAGTGCAGTTTACGCCTATGCTGTGAGACCGAGGATCTCGCAGGGAGGTGACAGATAAGGCGGACTGCCATATTCTGTACCACCTGAAACCTCCTGGTCACCTCCTTGCCGGCACCGAGGAATAGGATATTCCCATAGTCCAGGCGTGAGGTGACAAGAGCCTGGACTACAGATCTCAGGGTGTCGGCAGGCAGCATCCACGTAATTTTCCTCAGCCACCTGATGATGGTGGTACAGGTGGCTGAGACTTTCACCGCGTGTTGTTTAAATGATAGCTGGTTATCAAAGATAACCCCTAGATTACGAGCAGACACGGTGGGAATAGGTAAAGACCCCATCTCAGGTGGTCATCCGCAAGAATTTCTGCAAACTCTTTAGTAATCCCTTTCGTCGGTGCCTGTTTCTTTCTTGCCAGTTAGAAAGCACTACATTTGTAAGACGAGTGGTGAGAACCCAATTAGTGGTGGGAAACCAATTAGTAGCCTGTTCTACTAAGAACCTCTATTTCTATGGAATAGTTGCATTTCAGTCGTTTATTTCCACACCTCGAAGGATAGCTCGGTGTGCTGAACAACTGTCACAAAATCAACAGAGCACAGCTACACAACCTGGCACAGCTGCCTCAGCTGTTTATTCTTCTGTAGTTTTTATAATAAACCTAACTGAGTTTGGTAGAAATCACATCTACTAAGATTGAAAAACAGTATAGTTTGTGGTGTTCACTTTTTAAACTGTTATGTGTTTATATTACGACATTTTAATAAAATATGTTTTTATTCGAGAAGAAAAACAGAGTAGCTTATCGATAATGTTGGGCACCCCATTATTTGAACTGTTCTATTTTTTATTTATTTATTTTTTGGCATTTATACGGCGCACTATTACCCGGGGGTGTCCTGGCGCTCGGTGAACACTCCTGAAGTGACCGGCAAGAATCTATTGATTAAACAACCAAGTATTAATACTTCTTCTAAAAGTCATCAAATCTGTCATATTCCTCAAAGCAAGGGGTAGGGCATTCCAGGCCACTGCTGCCCTTAGCACAAAGCTCCTACCTCCCCACCGGGCCTTCTTTACCCGAGGAACTTTAACAAACGGCAGCCCTGATGCCCCTTCCACCACTGCTTCCCTAGGCTAACTACTTCCGGTATTTCATTCATCGGCCCCACATTGAATTTCAGGCCAGGGACCATAAAAAACAGTAATCTTTGAAATATTTTGTCAATAAAGCTTTTTCTGGGGGTGGCTACATTTGAAGAAAACACAGTAAGTAGTAGCCTTTCTTCAACTTATGTTGTCCCACAATTATATAAGTAGTGCTTAAATGTGCGAAATATTTTAAACGTTTGGGGGGGCTGCATTTGGAAATGCCCACACTTTGAAAAGAGAAACATGGGGGTGTGCCTTAGTACTTATTTCGTTTTCTCTGTAGAATGCCGGAAGTCGGAGAGTGCACTGAGGGTAAGCTACAGCATCAGCATCATGTCAGTGAACTTGCCATTAATTGAAGGGGACAGAGAAGAAACAAGTATTGCCGAAACCATTTGGTCTGGCGTTTTGTAAGCAAAAGCGTCCCCAGTTCTTATAGAAGGAAAATGCCATAATGAAGCATCATCTTGGTCTATAACAATATGGAGTCTGGGAATACAGAGACGTTAAAAGGCTTAGGCAAAGTAGGCTCTGGTCCAGGGCCAACGCCTTTCAGGGTGCTCCCTGATAGAGCAGCTCTGTCCTGCGGAGAGCCTTGCCCTGATGACCATGAATAATTCTTAAACAGATTGCTGAAAAAACCATTTTCCTTTCATTTATTTTTAATCTGGGTAATGTGTGAAAGTCTGTTACAGACATTTTGCAGACAAATGTGTTTTTGCTTTTATTCAACATCCATAAAACATTTTTTTATTTTAGATCCAAACAGGATCTCACATATGAGAAATGGGAGGATGTGACAGTGATTATTTGCAGTAGTATAAGTCAACTTCTACTGTGTTACAATATTGAAAACATGCATCACTATCCCTAAATATTAACAATTAACACCTTTAGATTTTGATCCAGTGTGTCTGTGCACTGTCTGAGATTTGGCCAAAAAGGACACAAGAGAGCTGAAACTGGATCATAAATTCAAAGCTGATCCGCACAGCGGCCCCCAAAATACGTTTGGACCAGAGCCCTCAAAATCCTTAAGATGTCCTTGTGGGAATAGTGTCCCTTTGCTAAACATACTGAAGTAGCATGGATGAAGTGTATAATATTCATCATCATAAAAAACTTCATTTCGGTCGAACAACCATAAAAGCTTGCATAGAAAAAACAGTACATTAAAATTCGTGGCAGTTGGAATTAACAGTAGTTGCCATGGTTATTTACATGGATCTGGTTACAACACCTCTATAGTTCGAACAATAAGAGCAATTTTGCGTTGGCGCATCACCTATATACAATAATTCCTAAGTTTGTGTAGGTTGAATAATTACAAAGACAGAGGCACTGGCTTAGTAAGGCAAGGCCCTGGTAAAAACCCATGAATATTGACAGTGATAATCCAGATGGTATAAGTTTGTCTAAAAATGTAAAATAGCCAAACAGTGTAAATTCCTTTTATCACGTTATGGCTAGAATAAAACAAGGCAGTCATTAATACTTCTAAAAGCATGCAGCGTTAAGTGTTTATTTTTTGTTGTTTTTCTTTTTAGAAATTAAAACTGTAGAAGAATTTAAGGTACTTTAAGAAACCTCAATTTTTTATGGCAAAGTTGATTTTATTGCTGATTGGTCTTGTCTACGAACCTCCAGCACCTGCGCCACATGGAGGTCAGAAAACGTGATACTGCAGATACAATAGGTCTACAAGCGTCATATTTTAAAACTCTGAATGCTTTTGCACAGTGTGTGAGCCCCAAATTCCTACACCACGGAACAAGCCAGGACTTCCTTGCTGGTTTATAAGCTGGGCAGAAAAAGACGACATGGATCTCTGACTCTTCCTTCCAGCTACAGCCTGGGCACTCCCTCCGAACCGCACCCGTCCATTTACTGGAAAAGGCGCGGAGCGGGAGGGTACCCAATCTGAACTGAACGTATAGTTACCTTGCCAGGGGTGGGTAGATATCGTCTAAGAAAGGCTCAAATAAATATTCCTACTTCAAGGATAGGAACTTAGCTATCAATTGTCCAGTGGACGAGTTCCCTTGCACTTGTGCTAGCTTGCTCATTCGATAGGCTTTCACTGGTTTCAAACGGGAGATTGAAGGGCAAGCTTCCACTCGGTTACTCCACAGGCTTGGTTTGCCCAGCCTGATACATTCTTTTTTTATGTGAATAAACCAGGGATTTTTGCCACACCAGGAGTATTAAGAATCTCTTTCAGTTCCGTTCTGTTGACAGTCAACTCAGGTGTCACCCATAATCTGCATCAGAATGTGAGGGGTTTCAGTCCTATTTCCTCCCTAATTGGTCTGATCTCTAAGTCCAGCCGAAGTGGAGTAAGAGGAGTGCTAGAGGGGAGACCCAATATTTGCCTCATAAAGCTGTTTTCGACTTTACTCAGATGTTGACAGCAGCAATGCCCCCATAATTCTGCCCCCTATAGTGTTGCACCTCTGGCTTGCATCCTATAAATCTCTGCTACGGGTCCTGCAGGTTTGTGGGAGGAGTTTCTTAATAATGTAATGATTCCTCCAGATCTCTGCGCTAATTTGAGTTTGGATTTGGCAATATGTGGGCCCCAGTCAATGATTTATGTTAGTGTGACCCCTAAGTATTCAAATGCTGTCACCCTATCCAATCTATTGCCATCTAAGTTGGAGTTGCATTTCTACATTCTGAGTTCAGGCATACTAATCTCCATTTCTCTATCTTGTCCCAATGGGCAGATATACTCATAACCTTTGAAGGACTGCTTGGGTGGGTGGCACAACCAGTGTAGCATGCCCACTAGCCGCATTTGAGTTACAGGCCCTGGGCGCACACAGTGCTACTAGGGACTTAAAGATAAATCAAATAAGCCAAACATGAAAACACCAATCCATAATAACAATTTACACAGAGAGCATATGCACTTTTGCACTGAATAGCAATGGTAAAGTGCCCAGAGTTCTAAAACGAACAAAAACTGGGTCAAAACAGGAGGCAAAAAAGCAAAAAGTATGTGGGTAAACCCGCTGAAAAAGCCAAGTCTAACAGTACACTGAAATGCTTAAATACATATTTCTTTAGTAAGCCTTGACTGCTGCTTGACACACTATGAGGACTGAGCTAAATACTTATCAGTGTGAATCCAAGGACCATCTTTGGGGTATTGTAATAGTGATCTAACCTCCACACCACATAATACTGCACTTTCTGAAGCATGTGTACACAACTCTAAAGCCCTTTGAGGCCTTGTTCATGATTCAGAAGGTTGAAAAATAACACAATTCTATGCCTGATTTGAACTGCTCGTGCATCATACGTCCTATTGATTCGATTCTGGCCGAGACGCGGGGGTCCACGCTAGCACCGGGCTAGAAGGCACATACACACGTGTCACCACTTACCAGACCAACCTACTTTCTATTTTTCCACGTTCTTTCCTGTTCTACATACTTGCAGGACCCTCTACTGGCCTTCTACGATAACATAGACTGAATTATTGTTCCTCACGCACAACCGATGTACTTTTCCTATATGGATGACTAGAGACTTTCACATTTGACTTTCTTGCTATTGATTTTGGCCGAATGAGTGTTGCTCACTCACTTTTGAATTCTTCTTTTGGAACCCAACCGGGTTGGAATTATCACCGGCTTAGGGAGTACATATACAGTCTATTGAGCCCAGCCCTGAAGAGTCGGAGGTTATTTGTCTCAGACGAAACACGTGTCGGCTAGCTGTTTTCTGTGCCAACACACATTAAAGAACAGAAGAAATCACAACCAGATTATGTTTTCATTGTCTCGTATATAATCATATACTGTATAATTTTGACTATATGTGTGCACAGGACTATTGTAAACTTTATCATTAAGTTAATTAGAAATGCATCTTTAAGTAAAGATGTTTTTTTATGTTTTTATGTTCTGTGTTTGAAAATACCACTTTTAGAAAGTAGGCTTTTTCTTGCTTAGCCATCCTATGTGCCTCTGCTGGGTTGTGTATTGACTGTCTGGTTTTTGAGTGACAGGGGCTGGGGATTTGCTTTCACTGTAGACAGCCTCTGAGGGGTCAATGTGTGTCCTGCCTTTCCTGGATGAGTCAATGCTAGGCTGAATAGACCTGGGCTGCATTTAGAGTAGTGGGGGGAGTTTCACTAGCACATGAAATGGCCCGGTCTCCATTTAGAGTGGTGGGAGGAGATTTCCCGTGTACCTGAATAGGCCCTGTCTCCCTTGCACAAATCTGTCTCCACCTCCTGCTAGGAAGCTGGGACGGAGAGGACAGAACTAGTTTGGACTGAGCACAGACACTCTCAGCCCAAAAGAACAAAGAGAAGATGAGTATAAAAATTGGAGCCCAGACCCCAGTTCTTTAGATTACTGCTGAACTACGGAATTTGCCAGGAAGAAGAGCTGGAAAATCTGTCAGGGGGAACTGCCACTTTACTGCTTGCTCTGCTGTGTTTGCCTACAGCTTGCTGCTTCTGTCTTGGGGAAGGAAAGGACTGGATTGCACTTTCATCATCCTGCTGTCAGAGATTTCTCCAAGGGCATGAAGTAGAGCTTGCCTCCTGTTGGAAGTCTCATGAAGCTAACAGACTTCAGAGAACTCACTGGAATCAAGGAACCTGCCAGGAAGAAGAGCTGGAAGAGCTGCCAGGAGGAACACTGCCCCTTTGATGTTTTGTTGCTTTGTTGGGCTGGCATGCAGTTGCTGCTTCTGCCTTGGGGAGTGAAAGGACTGGACTAAACCTTCTCCACTTGTGCTCAGTATGTCCAAGGCCTTGAAATAGAGCTTGCATCCTGTTCACTAAGTTTCAGGGAGAGCACTTCTAGAACCATGTGTTTCAGTTGCCACAGAGGGGGAAAGACGCTGACTCCGTCACCACTCTGCTGCTGGCTCCGTGTCCTGAAGGCACTGCAGAAGGCAACGCTGCACTTCACAGTGCAACCCTGGTCTCACTGACGACGACGACCGCTGCCGCCACCGAGCAGCTGCTTGCATCTTGACCTGTGGGCACCACAATCCACACCACCTCACTTCACTCTGCTTCCCTGGTCTCACCGATGACATTGCTGGCCACTGACTTCGACACCTGTGACGCAACATGGCTTGTGAGCACCACTCATGAGTCCTAGGATGCACGTCCCATTCCACAGGGTGTCGTTTGCACCGTGACCTGTCAGTACCACAATGAGCACCACCTCACTCCACACCAAAGCCCTGTTCTCACTGACGCCGCTGGACGACCATCACCGAGCCACTGCCTGCACTGCGACTTGAAGGCACTGCACGCCGCACCGTTTCACATTTCAACTGCGATGGGTGCCACTACCGGCCCGCAAAGACGCAGTCAACCAGAACCAAAGGTACTGTTTATGAGTCTGTCGATGCTACAGCTGACTCGCACCAACGCGGTCAGCTTGAACTGTTGGATTCTGTTGTTTTCAGCACAGTGGTAGCCCCAGACAGAGCTAAAGACTCCCAGGAAGTGCATTTTTAAGTTATTCTTGCAAAGTGCATATTTTATTTACTGTATGGTGGTCTTTTATCGTTTTTGGTCTTGTTTGAACGGATAAATATTGGTTATTTTTCTTAAACTGGTGTGGTTTCCTTTTGTAGTGTTTTCACTCTGTTACTGTTGGCTATGCGCAAATGCTCTACACACTATATCTGAGATAAGCCTTACTGCTGGAGTCAAGCTACCAAGGGGGTGAGCAGGGGTTATTTCACTAGTGTATCCCCCTTATCCTGACTGGATGGAAGGGTCCTTATTTGGACAAAAGTGCAAAGCATTGCCAACTACAGACCCCCATTTTCAACAAGTGCCAATACGTACAATAAGTAATTGACATGACATGAGAGCAACCTGACACCGATTTATAAAAATGGACCGCATTGCATACATACAACCAGAGTTATAGATTTTAGAAGTAATAGAAAATCAATCCACTTCCATAGAGCACCCCTTTAATCCCATTGCACCTTGACATGGGTTTTAGAGAAATCTCTAGGAAAGCTGAGTACAGGCCTTTGCTATATTAACACAGACTCTGTGTATAGGTCAATTAATTTAGTTAATAATGGAACCGGAGTGATGTACACACGCAGAGTCTCTGACCAAAATGTCTAAAGGTTTTGCCTCACATCTTTGTTTTGTAAGACTCTTTTTTTGTAACCTGATCATTGATTTTATGATGTTTTATTGTATCTTTATGATCTTGATGATCAAATTAAGTTAAATGATAATGATGAGAAAATCAATGCAAAATATTACAGTGAAAATTTAAGTGGGAAAAAACACTAGTGACAATCGGTCACTTGCAGGTAGAGTTGCATTTTACTCTTGCAGGGTAAAGATTATGCTCGTCCAAGGACCAAGCCACAACAGTCAGTTCAATGTTATCTGGCCCGTGCATTCCGGGTGCAGAGTTGTCCTGGCTGTCAGTGCTGAAGCGGAGCTGAGGGAGAGCTGCTTTTACCACTGAGACTGTGCTTGCTGACATCGGTCAAATGTTGGATAGAATTCCCTCTTAATGCAGCGTCAAGTAAAGTGGTCAGTTTCCGGACTAGTGACCAACAAGCCTTGGCAGCGGTAAGCAGTGCTGAAAGTAACTTTGAAGTCCGGTCGCCAGGGGAACGGGGTAGCTGCCTTTAACTTTGTGGAAGGTAGGACTACAGTTTCCACAATGCACTAGATCATCTGGATATGGGCAATCACATGGAGGGCCTGATTGCCAGTGATTCTTCGAATCCGGGGCGTTGTTTAACTTGCAGTTTGCAGGGGACTAGTGCCACTATTCCGGGGCAGTCTGAGGGTGCTTCAAGTCTCCACAGGGGTCCCTCTGCAAGGGAGTGCAGAGATTTGGCCAAGGATGAGGCTCGATCACGCAGCTCCAATTCTGTTGTCACAGGGACAAAGTTTCCCTCTTTTGCTTTGGTGCTGTTGGCAAAGTCCTGTTGTAGCTGATCTGGGTCTCCTCTTGGTCCTTCCTTGAAGCAAGTTGTTGATAACTGAGGTTCTGGTGTCAGTGGGGTTCCTTAAATCACAGATTCGGGGGAGTTAGGGGTATGGGAGCTAGTAGCCAATGGACAGTTAGTACCTGCAGTTAGTTCACCCCTGAGGTGACCACATAAAGGGGTGTGGGTCACCTTTCCTACCCCGTACCCTCTATTCTACGACTCCTAAAGATGGCAGGAATCACATTTTAGTGTACAGACCAGACTTCTCACCAGAAGGTGTGGCTAGCCTTCTGGGGGCATAGCTAATTTCCCACCTGCCCGGGTGCATATGTGCCTGGGTAAGGGGGAGGGGTGTTTCCTCCAATGTGAGTCAGCCCTGAAACATATCACAGGAGATGCAGCCTTTAAAGCTCACCGCCCTGATCTGTTGCTTCACTAGCATGCTTGGGGAGGGTGATGTGACATCCTTCCTGCCCAAGCCTTTGTTCCTTACTCCTGGGAGTGATTACACTGCCTGGCAGGAGGCAGCAGGCCTGGGAAATGCAGGCTTGCCACCCAGAGCACAGAGAAGCTGGGGCAACCAGGTGGGCAACCTCTAAGGTAGCCCTCTGTGTGCATGCCACGTCACCCAGGGCCTGAGATTCATGTCAGGGGTGAGAAGGCACATTTTTTTGATACCAAACATGACATAATTTGGTAGTACCATAATGGAGCTGACAAACCCAAGAATGCCCGGGTGGCAGCCCATGTTATCCTAAGGACCACTAACACTTATAGTAGTTTCCAATGGGGGACACCACTATAAGGACATATAGACTTGCACTTGCATGCACTCACATTTAATATACTGCATTATGACACCTTGGCTGGGGAGGCCTTCCTTAGGTGTGAATGACATATATTAAAATAGTGAATTGACTGTGCCACACATGGTGAGGTTACAGTCAGGTTCGAGCAGTTTGCACTGCTCCTGCAGTTTCAATGATGAGCCTGCTGTCAGTAGTTTGCTTGAGTCACCCAGAGTGGCACAAACCTGTGCTGCTGCCCTGCGGACCCCTCTTGACCGATGCCCTGGGTACACCTGGGATAACCAAGTCAAGCATGCCAGTATTGGAGAGAGCACAGGCACTAGGGTCTGGCAGCAGATTCATGTGCCACTATCAGAGTCATAACTATCGTAACTGTCAGCATTTGGAGCAAAAAGAAGTGAGGGGGTGACCATACACAAATGGCACTTTCCTACAACATGAATAAGCGAATGGCAAGACACAACATTTTAAAACAGTATATAATAAACAAGGGGAGTAATTTAGTAATCCCATCTCTACACAGAAAATTGTGGGTTGAATCACAAAAGCATTAAACCCATGGAAGCTGAACTTACAAATGGTATGGTTAACCTTGCAAATTCACATTTTAATCTCACAAATCATGACATTCTACTTAGAAATGTATTATTAATACCACCTCAGTGTGTTCTAATTTTTGCGAGGAGTAACAGTGGACCTGCAAAGTCCACTGAGGGGCCTGTCTCCCTGGCCCACCACCAAGCACTCTTGCTGGGGGGGCCTCGGGGAGCTCAGGGGTCCCACACACCACGGGGGCTTATGTTACGCCACTGAGGAGTGAATCTTCTCCAATGGATTGGAGCAGTTCTTCCATGGCGGGGATATCTGGAAAGCTTGTGGACCCTACAAACTTGGGAGTTTGTGAGTATACTCTACATTGTCTTGACCCACTCCCATCCTGCAATCAGTCGGGTATTTACTCCTGTAAAGGGAAGGAGTAGATCAGTTTCTGTGGTGGAAGGATAGTGACCATCCCCAAAAATGGTGGAGTTTCAGTGAAAGGGGATAATTAATATTATTATTATTATTATTATACAGCTTATAAAGCGCCTGGTTACTCCAACAGAGTGTCCCCGCACTAGAACACCAAATTAGTACCCAACAGCTGGACCAAAACCACCCACTCACCCTAGAGCCAAAGCCCCCCAAGGAACAGCTACAGAAGGCCTATTTCCGGCTACCAGGGGGATAGTGGAATAGCCACGTCTTAAGTTTTTTCCGAAATAGTGTCTCCGACGGGCACATCCTTAAGTCAGCAGGGAGGTCTTTCCAGGCCTTTGCCGCAAGGAATCCGAAGGAACTCCCACCAGCCTGTACCTTCCGAACCTTAGGCACAATCAACTTTGCAATGCCCAAGGACCTTAGGCAACGTGCAGGTCTATAGGCGGTAAGAAGGGGGTGCAAGAAGCTAGGACCTTTCTTATTGAAGATCCTTTGGCTGAAACACAAGGCCTTAAAGGTGACTCTGGCCTCTATGGGAAGCTCATGTAATTTCCTAAAAGCGTCCCCCTCCAAAACCCGTCTAGGAATGTTCAAAATTAGGCAAGCTGCAGCATTCTGAACCTTCTGCAGGATGTTCAAATTTTTTGGGGTCACCCCAAGGCAGCCGCGGGCCGTGGAGGGAGTTACGGTGGGGCAGGGAGGCGGGGAGGGGGCGGGGCAGGGTGGAGAGGGCTAAAAACCGGCACCTGGATAATTACAGGTAAGTAAACAATTTAAATAATAATACGAATTTCGTAGCGCGCACTGCATCGCAAAATGCGATGCAGTGCGCACTACGAAATTCGTTTTATTAATCAAATTGTTTACTTACCTGTAATTATCCAGGTGCCGGTTTTTAGCCCTCTCCACCCTGCCCCGCCCCCTCCCCGCCTCCCTGCCCCACCGTAACTCCCTCCACGGCCCGCGGCTGCCCCAAGGTACAATATGTTGCAGTAATCTAGACGGGACGTAACAAGGGCCTGTATAATGGTACCTCTAGCATCTAATTGGAGGAGATCCAGGATTTTTCTCAGCATCCTAAGAGTGCCAAAATAGGCACCAGCCACCCCTGATATCTGTTTGGAGTATGAAAGGGAGTCTTTGAACTATACTCCCAGATTCTTAACCTTGGTCGTAGGGGTCAGAGATGGTCCCAGCTCCTCCGGCCACCACAGGTGTGACCAAAGAGAAGGCTGCTTACCGACTACCATCACCTCCGTCTTACCCGCATTCAGCTGCAAACAGCTGAACTTCATCCAATTTGCAAGTACCCCCAGGCAAACCTTGAACTTGGCATCCGTTCCTGCCTCCTGGTGATATCTCATGGTGAAGGTGAAGCAAAGAAAAAAAAATGCAAAGTGCTTTTGCACTCAGGCGAGACATTTCCACTTGTGTAATTGTACACTGTGCACCTTGTCCGAAATCGTTGCAGCTTCCCTGAAGTACTCCTAACAAACTTTCCAGAAATGGTAGCAATATATAATGTTAGCAATAAAATTAAACGTTCAAAACAGAACAATACCTACCTATTGTATGAAATGTGTGACCATATCCTGCATACAATATCATGGTTTTACACTAATCCTGACATTGGCTATTATAGTATTCTGTGCAAACTTCCAAACAATGGCATTTCTGGAATAGGATAGTTCCCTTCCCTTGGTAACTGTATACCTTTCTAAAAACGTATATCGTGCGCCTTCCGTCCTGAGCATATGGCTTGCTTGTAGTAATAGCATTTCACTTTAAATATGCCTATATACATACACTTCTCAGGTCAGAAGTTTATTTGTCAACAGATTGCAATGTAGGCAGGTATCAGGAGCAATAAAATGACAACATAAAAGGACAGATAATTAGTGTACGTGGCAAGGCAGTATTCCTATGTCACTGCAGAGTGACACAGGTATACCATCTTTGCATGTACGTAGTATTAATTTAATACATGCTTGTAATTCGACTAAGTGAAATGTAAATTATTGCTGATGAAAATTGTGAAATTCCCAAATTTGATATTATGCAAAATTCACAAAGGTTCCCGAAATTTCGCTTTATAAGGTTTTGTGTAAGTTTCAACTGATGGATATGCTTTCACTTACAAATGGTCTCACCCATAATATGTTTTCTGCTAGGACAGTCTCGTGCGGGAACCTCTGGTGACAGTTTTATGAAAAAGTATGTACTCTTGTGCAAAAAATTACGTGAGACGCTGACAAATCACATTTCACTCTAAAAAATTAATTTCATGAGATTTCACAAAGAAATGCACAATTTCGTACTCCCTTTAATTGGAAGGCAATATGTGCAGAACACATAATGCCTGTTAGGACAAAAACAATCTCTATTCCTCAATATTTGACATAAAGTATTAGCCACAGTGACATTTTAATGCACAATATTGTAGATGTTGAAAATGTTTCCAGTGCATAGACTCTCTGAGACCTACCAGTTATAAGCAAGAAAGGGAACGGAAGGGCAAGAAACGCCTGCACATTATCTTAGTCTATAGAGCTAGTAACTGGAGTCTGAAATAGATTGTGGATGTGGTGACTAACAGGACTTGGAGTCTGACATGGCCAATTTTAGTCTGTTCCACCTGACTTTAAATGGAGTTCAGACCCATTACCTCTGCCGAGCGTCGCACCCTGCAGAGATGACACTTTAGTTCCATTAGTCTAAGTGATTTCTCCCTCACTGACTCTAAATTCCTTTTTCAGATACTTACAGAAAAAATCCCAAAAATAAAAGGTGCTCATGAAATAGATTAATTTGAGGGAATGTCTTTCAAACACCATCCTGACAAAAGAAATGGCTTGAACTGTGCAATTAAGGCAGCTCATAACCCATCACAATGCATTCTCGAATGGATAGAATCGAGTAGCAATTCTTCATATGTGCATGCTCGTGCACTCATTGATATTCACTAGTAAACGCATCTGTAAATAATTGCTTCATTGTGCTTGTCAGTTACATACACTGAGCTTCTCCACTCGATAATGCATTACAATTGTTATATATTATGTTGTATGAACAAGGATTTTTAATATGGATCCTGCCAACGTAAACGGCCTTTTAGAGTGCACAATCACAGGCTATTTTCTTTTTCAACTTTCAAGCCCTCGAAAATAAATGGCTCAATCTACTTTCTACAAATTGCACAAAATATCAGGAAATGTGCAACGAGAGAAGTTCATACTGCAGACCCTGGACAGTATTACAGTAAGCACAAAGTGTGGCACAGGCAGAGGGGGTGCAATGGGTATTTGCGGTCAATTCTTGAACACCCAGGACACTTTGGTATTAAACAATGGGCCCTACATGCTTGTGCGGCCTTTTCTATATAACGAATCCTGATGGAGGACATTTTCTGCCGGTAGGCAGTGCCTTTCCAGGCATCCCTCTGCAGGTGGGTACTGCCACTCCCTTCACCCACCAACAGGTGGATCTCTGTCTCTTTTAAAATTTCAGCCTGCACACTAAGCAGCCGCGGCCGGTAGTGGGAGTACCGGCCGGGCGGTGACGTGGGGAGGGGGAGGGGCAGGGTGGGGGGTAGTAATGTATGGATTAATGGATTTTAAAAGGTAAGTAAACATAAAAATAAATAAAACGAATTTCGTTGCACACACTGTATCACATGCGATGCAGTGTGTGCAACGAAATTATTTTTATTTATTTTTATGTTTACTTACCTTTTAAAATCCGTAATCCATACATTACTACCCCCCACCCTGCCCCTCCCCCTCCCCATGTCACTGCCCGGCCGATACTCCCACTACCGGCCGCGGCTGACACTAAGTTACGGCTCAGACAGGTAAGAGCGTGGGGCGGTGAGGCAGGGTGGGGTGGGGTGTGATGTGGTGGAAGTCGACAGACGACACGATTAGTAAAATAAAAAAATAATAATAAAACCACTTACTTTGCACTCGGAGCACTGCAGCATCAGTGATGCGACATGCGCAAAGTAGGTGGGTTTATTTATTTATTTAATATTACTTATCCTGTTGCTTGTCGACTTCCACCACCCCCACCCCACCTCACCCCACCCCTCTTACCTGTGCAAGCCGCTACAGCGCACAGTGAAAGATGGAACTGAGGCTTCAAACAGCCATTCTGTCTGTCACTAATGTGATGGTTGAAGTGCAGGTGCAGATTTGCTCCTGCTTCAGGGCAAAGCCAATCAATATAATGGGGTGCCCTATCCCGGTAAGTTCCCAGTGCACTAAGTTAAAGGTGTGTCACAGAGCAGACGGGTGAAACATGCCCTATTTATAATGTGGCTCTCAGTCTATATGATAAACACTGCCCTAGGGAAGTCTGCTACAGATGCAGGCTTCATGGCCGGCACCTGGTTCAGACTCCTGCTGTTGCACCCAGGGTAGGGGTTCAGACATGTGTTCAATGCATGATGCCTTTGTACCTGTTGTCCAGTGCCCTTTAAGAGAGCAGCAGTCATAGCTATTACTACACCAGTGTCCCCAGTTAATAAGGGGAATCCTAAGGGTTACACATGAACATGCAGCAGACTATGACACCTATTCTCACAGGGGCCTTTGAGTCCCGCAAGTCTCTCCACCAATGGTAGAGGCTGCAGTACATTGGTGCACAATGAGGCAGTGAAACTTTCACACTGAGCTTTGACCCAGAGTGACCCAGACACAGAGGGGCACTGCCTGTACTTAAACCCACATTGTGGGGAAACCTCAGACTGTCCTGTAAAATAACCCCTTGGGAAGGCTGAAGACCATACACACTATCCAAATGCATGTCATGTGAGCGGCCTTCATCTCCTGGTGCAATTCCTGTAACCCCACCATAGGTGTGTAAAGGTCTTTCTCATTCATATTGAGATTGCCCCAATGCAAAATAAGGATCACTCCTCTGTGAATGGGACAGCAGTGGTTCCCCACAGCACCGCTCTCTCCGTCGGTACCTCCAGAAGCAGCTTTTGTACCCTCCAGGGGTACAGACGGAGAGAGTGGTTCCCTCTTCCCTGAGCTGTCGCTGGGTAGAGGTGAGGCTACCTATCTGTGCACTACGGGCACAACCAGTGAAATCTGGAACTGAAAATAGCAGGACTACAGGTTTGAAACTTGAGCATTTTCATTTGTATATTTTGCACTACTTCACTTTTTTCTAGCAGCAGCACCCTCCTAGGTCCTGACGAAAGCCTTGCTACCTTATGGGTCGCCCTGACTGACACATGGAGACCTCTTTGTCTGACACATGCAGTTTTAAATCCATACTGCAGGTGCACTGTTTATAATCCTGACAGCAAGAACAAGCTATTAAAGGCAACCTCTTTGTGCCCGTTAGTTTTAATATCACTCCCTTCACAGTTTGTTCTCAGTTGCGCTGCACCCTCATCCGACTGACCTTTGTCTCTCATCTACTGGATTTAGTATATCCTCGGCAGAATAGGAATAAAAAAACGTCCCTGAGCTCTTTCCTCTCAGGGAGGGAGTTGTAGCTCTTGCAGGGGCTAGGAATTCTCACCGAGAGGAGATACCTAAATGTTGAAGCATGCCACGTATAGTGGGTGAGGGATTTCGTCCTGAGAGGGATCATCCCACTGGTTCTCCTGTGTGATTTTGCACATCACTTTGCATGCTTGTTTAGTTACTTTTAGACCCAAGGATTTCTTTGTTGGTATTGAGTAATAATTGGTGACGCAATCCTTAACGGTCAGTAAAATTACCTCGGACCCTCCTCTAATTCTTCGTATACAGTATTGAAACAGAACACCTCATTACATATAAAATTGCTCAACAGGAAACAAATAATTCTTCAGCTGACAATTACATTTTTTCCTCATGCCAGTCTGAGGACCTACTGATCTGCACCCACGAAAGCCAGATTGAGTTTTACAAATGAGACACCAGGTAAAGTGATGCAATGGGAGGTTTTGATAGAATGCAATGAAAGAGTGAACAACTCCTCTTGTGTGGCATCTTCATTGGGACAACCTGCATGTAATTTTGTTTAGCGACTCGTCCAGCCACGAAGGGGCCCTGCTGTTGAGCAAGCGGCTCTGCGGCACTCGAAACCATGGGTGTTGAACAGATGGAGGAGACCAGTATTGCCGGGGAGAGACAAGGCAGCATGTTCAGCTAGCCCATGCATCGATGGTGCCCACTTGAGCAAAACTGTTACACTCTTTGGAATGCTATTATAGCAAGCACAATCAAAATACGAGATTGAACGCAGCATCTACACGAAGGAACAGATTGCACGCTCGGTGCCCCGACCGATTAAGGCGGGAGCACTGGACCCCAGGCGAACAAGGAATAAGCAGCGAATTTCCAGTTTTCAGCTACTCATAGCATTGAAGACCTAAACTCCAACTGTTCTAGCACAAGTTGCTTCAATATTGATTTGCACGTCGGGAAACCGAAAAAAAAAACCCAGGCTCTATTCAACAGAGACCATCGTCCTGATGAGAGCCCCTAAACTAATCTGGGTTCGAAACGCATAGACCGTTGAGAGCCATCGAAAAGTTCCAACAGATTAGGAGACTATACAATATATTTGAATTTTTGCATTTATGATATGGCTTTGCTGTGAACATTGTATTTCCAGCAGTATTTTATCTGTAAGAGTATGAGTGGAGTATGGATGAGAGCTTGTATGAGTTTATGAAAATTTGTATTGTTTTTGAAAAAATTGTTTTTGAAAAATGTTGTGGTTAGGTTTTGTATATAAGGTCAAAAAAATTGGTAAGAATCAGGTGAAATGTAAAATGATAAATTGTGTTAAAATAAATACTGACTAAAAACTAATGAATTAAAAAGAAAAGAAAAATCCAAAACATTTTGTTTCGTTCCAATGTTTATAGAGTAAAAGTGTTGCATTGAATCGTCTAGCACCAGCATCCTCTGTTGTTAATCATTATAGCAAGCACAGCAGCACCCACTTGGGCATTTGGAACTGAAAATACCAGGAGGCATTGTTGTTCATGCCCACTGGGGCGGGACTTTGCCGAATATAAAGAGAATGTTCCACAAAGTCTGCTGTCCCTGCTGTTATAAGCCTGTGAACAAGGAAATCAAAATTTCTGAAACGCGTCTGGCCTTTTTAATGGAATTGATGTGGTATGCTAACATTGCTGCAACCGGCAATAAAAGAGTGAACAACTCCTCTTGTGTGGCGTCTTCATTGGGACAACCTTTGTGTAATTTTATATATATATATATATATATATATATATATATATATATATATAATTTCCAATTTGCTCTTTCCGATCACTGGTGACCCGAGGGAGGTGGCGCACACTCCGGCGGAGCCCGCCGGCATAAAGTCCAAAATACCAACAGAGATAACGTGCGCTCTCAGTGCTACTGACTCCACACAAATAAATCCACAGGTTCCAAGGGTGTTTATTCACAACGCGTTTCGGCTTACAGGCGAAGCCTTGTTCACATGAAATAACATTTGGAATCATCAATTAATACTTTCAATTACATAAAAACCAATAATACATTTAAAACAATATTTTTTTATTTTAAATAACTTTTTGCCCTAATCCCCCACAAACCCAGCAGTTGCTACTAATTTAAAAATGTATTTCACATTAAAAATGACAATGAATACTAAAAAATATTTAAAATATCATCTAATAGCCTCTCAAACACCAATCTTTCAAAAGTGACAATGGCTTAGGTTTTAATAGCTACTTTACGCCTGACAGCAACAAGGTAGTCACAAAGCTCTCTTTTTAGAAAACGACGAAAACCCATGTGGGACAAAGGCTGCATGAGGTTATGGCTTGTGATGTTAATGGAGTACTATGCCATTTGTGCTGCCCATGTTATTTTGATAAAAATGATGCTGCTGATGACTATTTGGAGAGGGTCTCTGCAAGATTTATTTCAAGGGTAGGATTCTAGACTGAGAAACACCAACCACCATGTGTGTATGTGGATGTTTGACACACATAGGTATCCTTTACTGTGGAAGAATTGTGGTGCACAATATTGTACCACTATTTTGCAGGTTGGCTTGGAATGCTCACAAGACAATATAATAGGACACCTTTTATAACACAAGAGTAGTAGCAAGACCATGGGCTCGCTGCAAGAAGTGATAATGAATGTTCAGCCATGATAGTTACTATCTCACTTAAATGGGAGAGGGCTGTTCTTCTGTTCTCTCTATTAAATATGTGAGCACACAATATTTACTAAGCATCTTTTAACCCCTGTGCCGCGGGGGTAATTTCCCCACGGCACAAGGGGAGGGGGGGCCGTGGCACCGCGGAGCTCGTGAGGCACAGTAGAGCTGTGCTCATGATGAGCCCAGCCCACTGACTGATTCTCCCGCACAGGCGTGGAATCAATTACTCGTGGGCAGACCGCGACCGTTATGACGAGCCCAGCTCGTCATGAGCACAGCTCCACTGTGCCTCATGACGAGCTGTGCTCGTCATAAGCATGGAAGGGGTTTTATTGCATTATAACATGCTGAAAGATCCACTAAAGATAATGGAGTGGCTTGGGAAAATAATGACTGTTATAGGCCTCCTGCTCCAACATGCCAATATTTGTCTTTTCTGCTTATTCCATTTTAATTTAGAACATTTTACCCTCAGAAGGTGAAATGTTCTTAAAGCTTTATAGTCTTTTTGCCTTGAGCTATAACATTTGGTTAAGGCCCTCTCCCTTGTTATAGGCCCACGCCTCTGACTTGGGCCTATAACTTGGTTTTGGTACATCTGGTACAACCATTATTAGTGGATTATGATACTAGTATAGATGCAGTGAAACAATGTTTCATTGAAAAGCGTAGCTACGACAGGGCTACTAAAATTTTGCCGGGACAATGTATAAACTCAATTCAATTTATCACTTGATTTTAAAAGTAGAAGTTTCATCAGTTGGTGCACGTCCCCCAGCGGCAGCCCTGCTTCTTGTGTGGGCCACACAGAATTAACTGCGCACCATGCCAAATTGGCAGGTGCTCTTCTTCAGCCACTTTGGCCTTTGGTCATGTTGTAGGTCCTCCAATATGGTAGGGTCTTTGAATAGTGCCAAATTCACTGTATGTTGAGGTAGTGGCAACAGAAAAGCCTGTGGTCATGTTGCAGGGGTGCCAAATGGCATGGTGTTGCTCAGGTTTACAGATACTTCACACAGTACACTACATTTATGCAGTTGTATATTCTGCAACCACACACATGGCGAGGGTAGACAAAGGCTGAAGAGCTTTGCCCTTGCACTAATTAAAGATCTCTGGCATGTTCTGGTTAAGTGTTCCTATTCAGAGAGAATAGAGACAGTTAGAAGTCTGTAACACTCAACTGTACGCCGCTCTGGTTTAGGCCACTCCAATGTACGCCTCACCACTGTATGCAACTCCACGGTACGCTATTCCACTCCACACTACTCTACTGTACGCCATTCCACTTTATGCCATTCCACTATATGCCACGCCACTATACACCACTCCACTCTATGTCACTCAACTCTGCGCTATTACACTGTATGCAGGTCCACTGTATGCCACTCTACGCTATTCCACTCCACTGTATGGTATTACCGTCTACCCCAATTTACTGTGCGAAACTGAAGTCTATAAATCTCCACTGTACACCACTATATTATGCCACTCCTCTCTACTCCACTTCAATGCATGCTGTTATACTGTACCACACTCCACTCTATGCCACTCCACTGTATGCTTCTCTACTCTATGGTATTCCACTCAATGCTACTCCACTGTACCTTATTCCACACTACACCATTCCACTATATGCCACTCCACTCTAGGCCACACTGATCCACAATATTAGACTGTACACCACTCCGTTCTATGCCACTCCACTATACGCTATTCCACTCTATGCCACTCCGCTCTATCCCACTCCACTCTATGCCACTCAACTTTATGCTATTCTGCTGTAATTAACTCCACTCTATGCCACTTCACTGTATGCTATTCCACTCTATCCCGCTCCAGTGTATGGCCCCCAGTTTATGCCACTCCACTGTATGCCACTCAACTCTAGGCTACTCCACTGCATATTATTACACTCTACCCCACTCCACTCTATGCCACTCTAATCTACACTGTCCACTGTCATAACTTTATTCTACCCCGCTGCACTCAGCGCTATTCCAGTCCATGACACTCCATCCTATGCCACTCCACGGTATGCCACTCCACTGTACTCTGTTTCACTATACGCCACTCCACTCTACACAGCTCCACTATATGCTACTCCACTCTACACCATTCCACTTTACGGTATACCATTGTACAGCACTCCACTGTACCAAACTCCACTCCACTGTACTCTTCTCAAAAACACTGTACTCCACTCAATGACAGTCTACGTCCCTCCACTCTACCACACTATAATCCACTTTATAGTACGTCCCTGTACAGCATATTACTCCTTTCAATGTGAGTCTACAGTTATAACTATATTACACGTTCCTTCTCCATCTACTGCATATTCCCTCTTGTATTGTGCCACTTATACCATATTAAATACTACCATTAATACCAACACTTATAACATCTCAAATTACATAATTTGTGAGAACACAGGGCAGGGGAGTGTAGCGAGTTATAGTTATAGTTTTAGCTGTGTGGTTAGCAAGATCAAAAGTGTGTGTATGGAGGTGCACTGGTAATAATAATGTGAAAGTTGTGTATACATTTAAATGCAAGGTACAAATGTAGCTTTACAAGTTGTAAAATTTGTGAAGTTTAAGTTTGGTTTGTGAAGAAAGAATAAATATATATATTAGCTGTACCCTGCCACGCGTTGCTGTGGCTCAGTCTGGTTAAATGGAAGAGAAAGAAAAGAGTAAGCGCACGTTTCTAATATGTTTAATTTCACAATGCTCGTGGGCACACAATATGTTTTTGTGACCTATTGTCACGTTGTGTATATATAAACACAAACTAATGTTGCAAAGTAAACCTACTCCTCCCCACTCCCTCCACCTACTTCCCGGTCTGCCATCCTGAAACCAACTGTTCATCCTAATATATGTAGACTATTGTCTCTATGCGTCCTTTCTTAATGTTACAAAGTAAACCAACTCCTCCCCCCTCCCTCCACCCACTTCCCGCTCTGCCATCCTGACACCAACTGTCCATCCTAATATATGTAGACTATTGTCTCTATGCGTCCCTTGTAGTTGTTGCGCAGCAACCAAATCGATAGGGTCTGTTCGGCCTTTCGATTAAAAACACGTGCGTATTGGACACGCGCGTATTTGAATCAAACGTTGTGTATATATAAACATGCGCTAATGTTGCAAAGTGAACCAACTCATCCCCCTCCCTCCACTCACTTCCAGGTCTGCCATCCTGACATCAACTGTCCATCCTAATATATGTAGACTATTGTCTCTATGCTTCCCTTGTAGTTTTTGCGCAGCAACAAAATCGATAGGGTCTGTTCGGCCTTTCGATTAACAACACGCGCGTATTCTAATCCCACGTTGTGTATATATAAACACGCGCTTAATTAAATCCAACGTTCTGTCAAACTTTCAAATCAATCGGTGAAGAACTTTCGGAGATTTAAGATTTTGAACAAAGGAACATTCACATTTTTACGTGTCCGTTCGAGTTTTCGATTAAAAACACGCGCGTATTCGATACACGCGTATTGGAATCCAATGTTGTGTATATAACCCCCCCTATTTGAATCCAACGTTGTGTCAAAATTTGAAAGCAATCGGTGAAGAACTTTGGGAGATTTGCGATTTTGAACAAACAAACATTTACATATTTATATATATATATATATATATATATATATATATATATATATATATATATATATATATATATATATATATATATATACATATATGTATATATATATTCACTGACAAAAAAACAAAGGTTAAACTGACGTTATAGTTAGGTGAAAATGTTAGCAAAACCAAACTACTAGTGTCCAACATACTGGGCACAACTCATCAACTATCATGTGGACACCAAGTTAGTCCTGTACACAACAATTCATAGGGAGCTCAACAGCTCTACACATCTATGGGCCATGGGGAACACAAGCATTTTGACACACCCATTAGCACAAAAGAAGCTATGCAAAATTAGGTACAGAAGTAGGATGATGCTTATCTGCAGTAATGTGAAGCATAAAGCAAACTAACTCACTCATAGGGTGATGTGATCAGTGATGTGATCAGTGATATCATCAGTGATGTCATTTGAGATGTCATTAGTAATGTCATAAATGATGTTATAAAACATTTAATGAGTGATGTAATATTTGAGGTCATAAAGAGTGTTTGGAGGGGGCTCAAGTTACAGTTAGCTCAGCTACCTGTAACTGGTGAATTTCTGAGTTTTTTTAGTTTAAAATATTATTTAGGTGCTGAAGTTTAACATAACTTTAACCATTTTTTTTCAGTGGATTTTTAACAAATACATTTATGTATAACCATGGGTAAATCCAACCCTCACAGTCAAGCAACCTCAAGCTACAAACCCCCTTCGGCCGTGCATGGCATGGGGTTGGCCAATGTGCCTGGCCTGGGTCCAGCCCTATCTCCGACCCCCCTGCAAGCCACACAGCCCCCTCCCCAAGCCATTATTGGCCCTGTTGACCCTGGGTCCCTTGCTCTTTAAACGGGGAAGGAATGCATGCAACCCTTCTCCCCAAGACACTATTGGCACTGGAGAACCCATCCCCAATTATTAAATATATGTTATGGGGAGAGGGACATGTCTACTTAAGAGGTCCCGGGGAAACCATCCACTGGGCACAAATATATTACTATCAGTGGAGGAGGCCACATGGCTCTCTCTCCCCAAGCGCAAATGGGCCCAAGGAACATCCTCCCCAGCGGCCATATTTTTAGTTATAGGGGAGTTGGGCTGCACAGCCCCTCTTCCTGAGCCTTATTAGACCCTGGAGACCCCATTTGTTGGGTACTAATTCTATCTTGAAGGGGAGGAGGTGTGTAAACCCCCCTCACCCAGACAGTCTCCGGGGACCCCATTGACGGGGGCCTCAATGTGGGGACTGAGGAGGAAGCTACAGGACCCACACGACCCCAGCCGCTCCCCGTATAGTGTTGGGGCTAGCATTTCCCCCAACAGAGGGAGCAGCAATCTTTGCATGCTCCCTCTGGATGAAAGCAATGTCTGTTTCCCTGCCCATAGGAGTGCGGGCAGGAAACAGAAGTCCGCTCCCAACCGGAGACATGTGTTTAAATCTCTTGCTGGGTGGGAGCAGACGTTCCTTTCCTGCCCCCACTTCTTTAGCCAGGGAAGATATGTTTGCTCCCATCTGGTGGGAGATTTTAAAATGCTCCTGACAGGTGGGCGCAAACCTATGTTTTCCTGCCTGCATCAGTGCGTGCAGGGAAACTACTGTGTCCTAAGGGTGGTCTCCCCAGTACAGAGTACTTGAGCTGGCCCCAGGATATGGGGTACCCCGAGCATTACAAGGGTCATGGGGAGGAGCCACACGGCCCCTTCCCTTTTAAATTCACTTTATGGTTGCAGGTCATTGGGTTCCCGGGGCCTTTTAAGTCTAAGGAAAGGGACGCCATGTGGCCCCCTTCCCCTTTTTTGTTGAATATGGTTCAGGGAAGAGGGCAGGGTAACTGGCCCTGGGGAATATGGTCCCTAGGGCCCAAAGTGGACCCCGGGAGGACAGACTTACTCACGCCCATCCTCTCCATATATATTAAAAAATGTTGGGATGCTGTTTTCTTTCTTTTTCCCGGGAACCCACTGGAGCCTCATGGGATTGTGGCAAAATCAGTCACCCTCTGGGTCACCAGAACAGGGTCGGGGGGGGGGGCAGGGTATCCCTTCACTGGCCCCTTAGATTATTATTTTTTTTAAACTTCAGGACAGTAGACTAAGGCCTTGTGACTGTAACGGCTGCCAGCAACTTCTTTCTCATGTTGCTGGCAGCCAATCAGAGCGCTGCTGCTGCAGGAGTCAGACTACTGCAGGAGCGAATTGGCCTAAGTGAAACAACCTCCCTGGGCCAATTCGAAGGCTCTATTTATTAGAACTGGATTCAAGGGACTCTTGCGAGTGTTTCTCAAACCTAGCCATCCAGACATTCAAATATTTTTGAGACCTTATATCTAAAAAATGATTTACTCCAAATCACACAAAAACACTAACTCCAGGCCAAGATGTAGCTTCCTGTCAAATTTAGTGTAATTTCATTCAGCAGTTTTTGAGGTAGTGCTTCTCATACAAGTTAATGGAAAATACATGGGGATATTGTGTTCTGGATCCCCCTTTTTACTTGGCCCATGCGTGATGGATCACCCCGTACATTTTCAGAAAGTAACTGAGGTGGATGAACGTTTTATTTTGGGAACGTTTTGTGAAGATTCATCGAACAACGGCAAAGTTATCAACAAACCAATAAGAGCTCTGTCCATTGAAAAGTAGACCTAACTATAACTATAGATATACACACAAACACACACACACACTCAATGTGGTAAAGTTATGAAATGCATCACTGGAACATAGAGTGATCTTAGATGAACACATTCTACAATGTCACCTACTCAGCATATGCTGCCAGGTATCCCAGCAATAAATATGATGAAATATTTAAGGATGGACCTGATTCCCTAAAGTATAAAAAATAAAAGCAAGACTGCTGAACTAGCAGCGAACAAGCTATGGGTGGCTACAAGACAGCATCTCATTAGCACTTTGTGAAAGCAATTTCTGGTCAATTTCACGTTGCTCCTAAGAAGAATCCCTTGAGCATACAGAAGACGAGCAACCGTGAGTCATTCGGCAGCAACGCAGCTAGAAGCATCAGGATGTAATATTGGCATCATACTGTGTAGGGAATGACTAGCAGGTGTCGGCGCGTTCTGAAGTGCACATGGTAAATGGAACCCAAAAATCGCCAAGTCATTGCAAATATTTAGCCTTTAAAAACTAAGCATCTTTGCATCGATGATTGGCACCGGAACCTTCATCAGGAAAGTATAATACTGTATAATGCAAAAAAAATCAAGAAATCGGAATTGACATATGTGTTATGTTGAAGAAAGGACCCAGCTGGTTGTATGTGGCTATGTCGCGGACCATGGCATTTCGAAAAACCCCAGACAATTCTTTTGGCAGGAGACAATAATTATTTGTAGCAGATTTAATCAGGCGGGCAGGAACACGCTGTTAAATATGATAATGTTCTAAAGCAGGCGTGGCCATGGGCATCAGGAACTATTGCAAGTGTGCTTAATACACGTTTAACTTTATGTGTGTCTTTGTAATGTATAGCTGTAGATAACCATGAATAGAATGTTTTTAAAAATTAAAAAATTAAAAATTAATGGCACTTTCAAAGGGATATTGTTGCTATGAATTTATTAATCTTTCCTGAGGTTATTCAAGTTAACGGATGAGAGTGAGAAGCACAGTACTTTGCCAAGCAGAAAAGTATCTGATAGGTAGGTTTGCCAAAAGCATTGGAGAACAGCCTGTTCTCCAATGCTTTTGATACACCCATGATCACATTTAGTTAACTGCAACTTATACTGAAAAGCATCCACTAGGTTACCTAAAAATTGATTAATTTAAGATTTTACAGTGTAGTTAACATTAGGGGTATGCAAATTTTGGGGGAAATTGCACACATTTACGTATATTTATATAAAATCGGAAACAGGCAATCAGAAATATATTTTATTCCAAAATGTATCTTCACGGTGAGCAAAAAAAACTAGTGCAAAAAAACAGGAGGGCTGAAACAGCAGCCACTTATGTTCTGATTGCTAACGTTGTTCCCATGCACGTGCACTAAATATTTGCCTCAAACGTCATTATGTAGCATCATATCAGGAATTTCGTGTAAGAAGCATAATTAGAAATTACATGAGTATAACGGAAATTTCGCCCAGGCCAATCAACGTGCTAAATCCTGCACTTCACTAAAGTGATATAATTGAACTTTATAAAATTCCTACATCCCAATCTTCGTAAATTTAATGTCAGTTCTTTAAAAGCTACAGCTCAAAACGTTGCTATTGGTTGGTGATGCTGAAGCAACTACCCTTTCTGAACAGGTAACCACCAGATTATCTGGAATTTTAGGGGAAGAACTTTATTCATTGGAAAAAATATTTTCCGTGAGGAGAAAAAAATAGGAAAATAAAACATATATTTGCACCAGAGACTCCTTTTCCCTGTTGCCGATTTCTATACTACATAGAACTTCACTGAGCAACAGAAATAGACACATGACATCCCCAGTAGTACACCTCAAAACATGCCTAGGTAATAGCTTTCCAGCCATACTTCTGGGAATGTTGGTGAAAACCTAAAAGTACATTCAGGCAGAGATCTAAATCTCCACTCACATCTTTTATATCACAGTCATAATTTGGATTCAATGGGTCCCTAAGGAACTAGGGCCTCAGTAAAACTGTGCTAGAAACTATTGATTGCTGTACCCCTGTGCTATGTTTCAACGCTTGTCTTTACCTACTAAATACTACCTCTCTTAATATTTTCTTTGCCGGCCTTCTGCTGAAATGTCTTGCTAAAGGGTTCTCTCAGTGTCGAATATGGTGGCCATTTCTTATTTTTGCCAGATAGTTCATGAGGAGGCTTATGACCATCACCTTGGAATGCACTATTACATTACATGTGCTTCTTTTTCTCAATACCAAAATGACTTATAGTAACCTATTTACCATTCAGAGAAAATCACGTCTTAGAGCTCTCCCTTGCAGGTAGATAATAGACCAGAAGGTATTGGGTGGAAAATGTAAAAACCTTTCTCCTTTGTATTGCTGATATGCTGTTATAGTAAATACAAAAGTTATTCATATGCCACCCTATGCCACCGTTATGGAGCATTCCTATTTCTAGCTGAATAGGAATCAAGACAGCACTATACACAGGTATTAGTAGAAAGTTCTTCCTCCACTTATAAATACTTATATTTTCATGAAGTAAGGATTACAGCCCGCAGAAGCTGGCAGTAATTCGTTCCTATGGGTACTTAAGCCCAGTGGAGAGGGATTACACAAAGTAATCCCACTCTGCAACAGAAACTTTTAAAGCATGTGCAAAGTGGGGCAATTGTCTATTCCTGATCTTCTAAGGGGGCCCCAGGTAAAGTGATCACCCTCAGTTTCTCTCACTTTTAATTGTTTAGCTATCAGAACCTCTCTCTTCCTACTTCTGCCCCTGACACTGTCTCTTTATAACCAGTGTCATTTTCAGGATTTTTGAGATCCCGACAAGACGTATTTCACCTGTTTTTGTGTAATCGTTTAAGTATAATATTTTTCGCATCATTCAGGCTTGATCAGAAAACAGATAGGAAAATGTAAAGTTGTTCTGTGCAGGAGGCTCCAAAACGGGTCTTGCCCGGGCCCCAAAAATCGTTAAGGAGACACTGCTCCACCATGCTGCATGAGTAAACCGCCTATTTGGACCATTTTCATGCCCATCAAGATATCTTTTTCCCAGCTGAAAATATCTGAGCCTAGTCAACAGTGTGTTGTTAGCCTCAATAGGCACGAACCTCTGCTACTCTCTTTATTTGGATGGATGTATTTATTTTTTCAAAGTAGTAACAGAGAATTTGCCTCACAACACAGCTGGTCTCAAAATAAGTTTAGCTGTACCTGGTTTGCTGCACATGTTTATATTGTGCATTCTCACAGATCAGCAATCTCACATCTTACCTGATCTGCATGTTCTTGGGGCCCATCACATATTTGAGGGGAACTAGATGCACCTGGCAAGCAGGGGTATGGTCCTTGATTAAACCCATGTTTTTGTGAGGCCACAACTCTTCCCATCTCAATGAGTGGGTGAAAGATTTGCTTTGAAAGGGGGTAGGTACCCCTCCACAGGGCCAATCTGTCAACTTGGGGGAGCTCACTCTTTTTACCCTTATTGGACTTTCATTGACTTGTTTTAAAGTGGTCTACAATTTTCACTTTTCTAGAATAGAGAAATGCATTAGGTAGTACTTAATGTTAAACACACAAAAGGTGATGGGGGGCTCCTTTTAATAAGTTTAAATACTGGCAATCACTCGGGGTAGCACTCCAACCCATCTGCTCACCATGCCACCTCAGTTTGGACCCAGCCTTATACAAATCAGTCTTGACCCTGCTCATCATGGGAACAGTCCAGCAAACTGCCAAGCCAGGTCCTCAATGAAACAGAATACAAGCAACCGAGGACCGGTTCCACCCTAGGTATTGGCTCTTCAGCGGGGTACAGCTTAGTTCCAGTGACACAGTGAGCATGGGACCCACATCTGTGCATACCAATGCCACTTAGAGTGGTACATGAAACACACAAAAGGTGATGAGAGGCTGCTTGCAATAAGTCTAATAACTCAACTGCTTGCGGGTACTTTATGTGGGCCAGTAGTTGACTTTAAGGGCCACCAGGACTCATTTTTCCGGACTGGCACTTATTTTCCCTAATCAGACATTTCCCAAGAACAAGACAAAGGAAGAAAAAAGGAACCAGAAAGATTGAGATTTAGGTATAGAGGGTGTCTGGTGGTAGAATAAACAAGCATGATGTGACTTCCAGACTACACAGCATTGGTATTGTGTGTACTGACATTTAATAGTGTAGGCTGCCAGCTTCTGAGCAGATTGTCAGCCGTCGGCGTTCAATCTTTTACAAATGAAGCGAGGAAGAGAGAGAGGCAGCTAGTAAAAACACATATTGAAAGTGATACAGCTGCAGAGAGCATGTGAGAGATGCAGAAGTGCGAAAGCCGGGCAACACAAAAGAAAGTCACCAAGGTTCTTTCTATTTTTTCACGAGCCATGATATGAAACAGTTTTGTAATTGTGGGTTTGATCTACCCTCATCGTCTGAGTAGCTTAGAACATCCTACTCAACCCACCCCTGAATTCCTATAAATGTTCTTTCACTGAGAATCTCCCAGTGGGCCCCATACAAGTGCAGCTGCTAAACCCAGTACTAACGGTAAGGGAAATCAGAACTCCAAATTTACATTTGGAGCTGTCACATGGAACAGAACAGGGTTTTAGAATATGAACGTACACCTCTTTACAACTAAAAGGTAATGCGTGGCTTTGTTCTAAACATCCCAGGGCCCAACAGCCTCAGTTTGCACTTATGCATGGCAAAATCTTCCCACATTTGGAACACAATGCAGTGGTGATGAGACAGACATACGAAAACCAACTATGTAGCATGGCGTTCTGAAGGGAACATATGAAATGTAAATATTCCTACAGTGTGTCTGGGGCTAGCTGGATTTCGGGCCGCTTGTCTCTTTTCTGCCCCGAAAAGCAGACAAGAAGAAACAAATACATGACATTACAACGCATGCAATTAAAACCCATGCTTTCACAACGCAGTCTTTACATCCCAACTACCATTACATTTTATGCTTTTACAACGCATGCCATTACAACACATTTTTAGAAATTACCATTGTAACACATTCCATTACGCCACATACCATTACGCTGCATACCATTAACACGCATACTACTTTTAGGGCAACAGTAGGGTAAATGTTGGATAGTGTAGGGGTAAAAATTACTATTGCCACTCCAGTGAGTGCAACAGTAGGGTAAGTGTTGGATAATGGCATGCGTTGTAGTGGCATGTGTTGTAATGGCATGCATTGTAATGGTATGCGATGTAAAGGCAGTTGCGTTTTAAAGGTAGGTCATTGTAATGACTGCTTTGTATTGGATGTTTCCCGAAGGAACTTCCAGGTGTCCCAGGTATTTCAGTGGAGCAAACTTAATTGAAAGGGGTGGCAAGCAGCCGCATAGACACATAAAACCAGAGCCCAGAGGTCACAAGTACAGTCTCCGTGGACCCCTAAATGATGCCTATACACAGCAGCAACCTGAAAGCTTGCCAGCTATTGAGTGCAGCTGAACAAGCTAGGGTTCCCGCCTTTGTTTACATAAAAATGTAGGATATTTGCTGATGTTGCAAAGCTGTGAAGGAGCCAGGGACTGATAAATCAATGTGACAGACTGTAAAAGCCCCTATTAAGATCAAACGTTTCCCTCCGTTTGTTATCAAAATGATTTATGATTAGCGTAGAAGGTGCAAAATATGCTTTGAAGGGTTTCCTCTTGTATTTGCTTTAGGTTTAGATCGAGAAAGGAGAATAGCACAGGTTTTAGCTTCTTTTCCGTTGTTTTTACAGATCTTGGCCTTAGACTATCGAAACACTGGAAGAAAAACTGATGGCGCTTACTGTGACTGTCTGCAAAGCTTCTGGCATCACAGCCTCCAGGCCCATCAATAGCTGAGGTAGTCACAGACTACTGACACAAGTCATCCTAATTCCATCTTCCTTCCCTGATTCAGTCCAATCCAGTGAAATAGACCAAACTGCACAGCCTACAGGTCAAGATTAGTTTTGATTGGTGGAGCCTGGAGTCTAAAATGCCATAAAGAACACCTTACTTGATGGGACACATTCAAACAGCTGTAAGTTTCAATTGAGTCCTGTCTCCAGCGAGCACAGAGGCCAAGAGCAGCTTCTATCTTAGAGCGCAGATAGAAATATCACAAAGCTCTTTGATTTTCTAAAACGAAAATGGTGCTGCTGTCTTTGCAACCTGAAATCAGGCGTCAAAAAGACAGTGCCAGGGGTAGCAATGTGCGAGATAGGGGGGTCACAACTTGCGACCCCTGCTGACCCTTAAGTGATGCCCATCACCAAATGAAGCAAAGCTTCAGTAATTAGACTACCAAGGTTCTCAACAATTATGAGATTATATATTTACCAACACTTTTATTTTATCATGGAACATACATTAATTTACCCTACGTTCAGAACCCATTGATGAGCAGTCATGGGTTTAGTATATATATATATTATTTTTTAAATGAAAAGTGGTAGAAAATGGGTTTCATAAGTTTTTAATCGGGACTCCTGGTTTTATTATATAAATTCATTGATAGGAATGCAATGTTATGTTTTTTAAGAGTTGCATGTTTTTACTATTCTATCTCCACTAGAGCACCTTTTTTCACTTACTTGTGAGCACTGGATCATATTGAAAAAGCAAACAAATTATATTGAAAAATTGCCTGATATACTGCAATGAATAAATTAATTGCATCATACACTAAACTGTTTTGTACTTTATAATTGGCGCATTTTTCTCATATTGAACATTACAGAGTCCGATTAAAAACGCACAGAACCTATTTTCTATTAATGTTCGCTTTTTTTTTTTAAAGGAGTTTATAGGGGACCACTGGCCCGGCTGAACCACTGTTTACTAAACAAGGGTTTACAATAAGGCAGAGAGAGGATGCTGAGAGCAAGAGCAAGAATGGAAATATGTTGAGTGTTGTTGATGCTGGTCATCAGAGAATGGACCTCTAAGGGTTTGATGTGATGATAAGCAATAAAGGAGAAACAGAGGAAGTTGTATGACAAAATACCAAACACAAAACATCGACCAGAAATAATATAGACTCCAAACTTTCGACTTGTAGAATATCCTGAAGATAAAGATACCTAGGAAAGATTTACTATTCTAATTCCAGAACTTCTTAGCTCAATGATATTGTGCAAGTGGATTTCTTGAAGTTGATATTGTTGCAGGTCAATAAATGAAAGTCGATATTTCAGAACCACACCACAGAGATCAGCAGGTGGCAGCAGGGCTGGCTCCTGGTTCCTTACTGCCTGAACCGACCCAGACTGAATAACTTAAAAACATTTACTGCAGAACAAAGAATGTTTTAACATATTTCACATCGCGAGTGGTTGGAAATGTACTGTTTTGAGATAAAATATATATTTCCCAGTAGTTCTTTTTTTAATGTAGTTTATAATTAATTTTCAGATATGAAATATCTTCTGTTACATGTGCCCGCTCAAGATGACCAGTCAGGCATGGATTACTAATTCAGATTAAATCATCATTTGAGTGAGCAACAGCTGCAGGGCTATCTTGTTTATATGGAATACACGAGTGCACCCTTTTGTTCAGGCTGGTGGTTTAGGAGGTAGTCACTGACAAGGAGGTTTTGGAAGAGATTGCAAGAGGATAGAAACATAGGGCCTACTTTATGAGAAGTGTGGCATCTCTGCGACAAAGCAGCGATGAAACACTTCTCAGTGTGACCTCCTTGCGACACAATAGATGTGCCGTATTTAAAGTACGGCACATCATGTCACAAGGAGTTACAGATACGTCAGTATTACTGATGTATCTGTATGTGCAAAAGTGGCGCATTGCTGGGGTGTATGCAACTCCAGCAATGTGTCCTTTCACAAGGGGGAAAGCTCCATCTGAAAGGGCCTGCATCACCCTTACGCTTGCCATAAGGCAGGAGTAAGGTTTTCACTCAATGGTGTCCTAGAAGTGGCGCACTGAAACCTCAATGATTTCAATGCGCCACTTCTACGAGGCTTTGATGTGTAGAACGGCCACCCTGCATACATTATACCTGACGCAGGTTTAATGTAGCACAAGGGTTTACAAAAATGCATCACATTGTAAATAATGCGCAACATGGTAAATTTTTTACGCCGCCAGTGCATCACATAAAGTGACTCTTCGGTGGCACAAAAGTGTTGCAAGGGCTCATAAATAAGCCCCATAATATGTCTAGACAATTCACAAATGTTCAAGTACAGATTGTAATTGTGGATTGTGTCAGAGTGAGAAGAATCACCTGATACAGTCAGTTATCAGAGCCGCAGACACATGCAAACACACACACATGCATTCACATACATGCATGCACACATAGGTACCTTACCATTGTACTTACCATTGTAAATTTGTCCGAAAGATCATTAACACCAACAGAAGAGTCAGTTTTGAAACTTGGACTCACTTTTTGTCCGAATAAAAATATGGAGTATACACAGACACGTATAGATCTATATAAATTTACTTGGAAAGTCAAATTGCATACGTTTTTTAAGACTAAGCCAATTATGAAGGAATCAAAATATTTGAGAAACAACAAAGATACTGATCTTCTAACGGTAAATGACCTCACAGCTTGTGAAGTTTTGCAAAATCTTAGACAAGATGGTGACATGGAGACAAACGCAATAAATAACACCTTAACTCAAAGATTGGATAATGTCAATGTAGAGCAAGAAGCAACGAAAAGTACTTTCAAACTTGCATCAAGATTCGTCCCCCAGACTGCACCGGATGCAATTGACATCTTTGCAGAGGTGGTTGCCAGGGATCTGGCCATCATGAGGACAGAATCTAAACCTCAAAAGAAACATCATAACATTACCAAGGAACAACAGTTGGCGGTGAGGTGCCTGATGGAGGATAAAAAGATTGTTTGCAAACCCTCCGACAAAGGAGGTAACATAGTCATTATGTCTAGACCACAATATGTTGCAGAAGCGAAACGACAACTTGAGGATCAAACATGCTACAGTGTCATTACGAAGAAGGATTATCTGACAAGCATTGAAGAACTATATCAATTGCTAAAAAAGTGGCATGACCGACAGATGATCGAACTCGACGAATATCTTTTTCTATAAACCATGAACCCTATTTTACCTTGTTTCTACCATCTGCCCAAGGTTCATAAGTGCATCCATAATCCCCCTGGAAGACCCATCATTTCCTCCATAGGAGGTCTTACTGAGAACCTTTCTAAATTCCTAGACCATTTTCTTTTTGGCTTTGTACTGTCTCTGAAGTCGTACATAAGAGACTCCACGGATTTCATCGAGAAAGTAGAGTCTATTGCTTGGCAACCTTCATATATACTGATTACATTGGACATAACAAGTCTGTATACTTGTATAGACCATGAACAAGGACTCACCGCTGTTGAATTTTTCCTGAACAAGAGAGAACTGAGATTTGCTTTGCACAACAAGATGTTGTTGGAACTTATAAGATTCTGTCTCTATAACAACATCTTTCTCTTTCAGGATATTATATATCGACAGTGCTCTGGGACGGCGATGGGCTCCTGCTTCGCCCCCAGCTATGCGAATTTAGGCTGGTGGGAGGAGCAGGTAGCCTGGGCCCCTGGAAATGCCGCTTGGAACAACAAGATAGTGGCTTGGAGCAGGTACATCGATGACCTGTTCCTAGTGTGGAATGGGTCTATAGAAGAGGCTAATGAGTATATTGCAGTGCTAAACGATAATGAATGTAACCTCAAATTCACAGGGGGAAATTAACAAAGAAAAAGTTAGTTGTCTGGATTTACAAGTGAGTGTGAGGAATGGGCAGATCAGCACCCAACTCTATCGTAAACCGACTGGTGGCAATAGCGTTTTACACGCTTCAAGCAGCCATTCCCGTAAACTTATCACCAATATCCCTTACGGGGAATTTTTACGATTAAAACGTAATTGCACTCATAATGAAGATTTTGAACAAGCTGCCATAGATAGCATAGAGAGGTTCCGCAACAGAGGATACAACTCTAACCTACTTCAAGAAACTCTGAACAAAGTCAAAAAGATACCACGCAGCACATTGTTTGAAAAGAAAAGAACTACCCCTTCTAAAGAGGTTCAATTCCGCATGATTACACCGTTTGCCGCGGATTCATTTAGATTAAGATCTATCTTGTCCAAACATTGGCACATCCTTAAATCCGACCCAATTGTAGGTCCAGATATTCCTGCTGTGCCTTCTATCACCTTTAGAAGGGCAAGATCGTTGCGGGATGATATGGTCCACAGTTATTTACCACCAGAGAAGAAACAGTTAGGAACTCTGAAAGATGCAAAAGGTTTTTTCCCGTGTGGGAAATGTAAAGCCTGCTCGGCAAGTAAAAGAACTTTAGTTTATGATGTGCCAGGTTGCAAAGGTGGCAAGAAAATCACAAAATGTATGTCTTGTCACACAGACCACGCAGTTTACTGTTTGGTCTGCCCTTGTCCGTTGAGGTATGTGGGGAGTACCATCAACCCTGTTAAACTCCGGATATTAGAACATATGCGGGCGATTGCTAATAAAGATTTCAGCTATCCAGTAGCACGACATTTTGCCATCAAACATAAGAGTGACAGGAATCTATTGAGATATTTCTGCCTAGACCAAGTGGCTGAAAATCCGAGAGGAGGCAATCGATTACAGGTTCTAAGAAGATTAGAATCTAGATGTATTATAGATCTTGAGAGCAGGGCACCAAAGGGACTGAATATGGGGGAAGAACTTGCCTCTCACTTGGGCTAAGATCATGTTGGGGTATGATATGGTATGTGAGTAACTGTGAAAAATTGTCTGTGACAACTTTGATGAACTGACTGGGTGAAATTCTGAAGATGTACATAGTGAAACAAAGTTTTAATGTCAGGGTGGGACATGTGATTTGTTTTTTCACTGGCCTGAGAACCTAGCAACCTGATATTGGGTTGCAATTGCCGATCCACGGCAAGATTTCTGCTTAGAAGAGTTTTTTCTAATATAGCGATTTTCGCATTAATTGTGCATTTCTTTTAAATGCCTTGTTTCTCAGGCACGTGTGTGTTTTTTGGACTTAATTGTCCATCATAACTTTTGCCGATACACGGCGAGATTGTTTACTGCATAAACGTATGACGTCTTTGCGGACACTTCAAATACAATTTAAAAGTTGTGAATCTTTAGTATCCCACGCTGACAAAATGTATAAGAATGTAAGCGTTTTAAGATGGCGCGCTGTATAGACCTGAATGCATTTGTCCATCGTTTGTGTTGATGTAAAGCATGAACATAGATAAGGGTGTAATGTATGGCGCTCTGATGGTAACACTGACGAAGGGATTTCATTCCCGAAACGCGTCTGTTTTTTGTGAATAAACCGTTCTGCTAAATGCTGCTGCTGCTGCCCGTGTGAGTGCTGATTCTTTCCTGTAAACCCGGCTGGGTATTCTTGGGAAACTGGAGCCTGCACACATAGGTACATGCACATAAATATTAGGAGATTTGGATTAAAACCAAAGTCAATGCTGATTTTATGAATAAACATGGCTATACAGCAATATTCACTGCATGTAAAGGCTTGCTGCATGACACCTGGCCTACAGTCAGTCCATAGATTTTGACGTCCTTCTTGCATGTACTAAGGAAGTGCATGATGTGTCAGCAGACTGTTGGTCATGCTGGCATCAGTGTGGTATTTTTTTTTTAGGCCTACAGAAAATCCCAGGTGTGCAGGCATGTTTGATTATCTAGTGTTCAAAATAGGTAATCGAATGTCAGCAAGACTGTAAGACTACAGCGCTATGCGCCATATCCCTTAATGTAATTCATTTTATACCAGAGTGAAAGTTGGGGACCATGCAATCTCATTGGACCCAATTGAACATGCGATATTCAGCCACAAAGGCTCTATATAGGCCTGTCAGGTATCTACAAAAGGTTAGTTCGCTTAATTGTATACCACGAATGAGCACAAATCCAAAGTAGTGAACCTCATGTGCTGTGTGAGGAATGGGCAGATCATGTCATGGTTTACATTGAGAGTGTGATCACCCATAAACTTGTGAGTTTGGGAACATTAACCCCTTGCACGCTGATGACGGAACCGCTCCGTCATCAGCTGCGGGTGCGCTGTGCTGATGACGGAGCGGTTCCGTCATGGCCCGCCCCGCTCAATAGAACGCTCATGCGCGGTGCGAATTCCGCGCCTGCGCTGAGCGTTCTATTGAGCGGGGCGGGCCATGACGGAACCGCTCCGTCATAAGCACAGCGCAACCGACGCTGGTGACGGAGCGGTTCCGTCACCAGCATGCGCCCGCCATGCAGCCGCCCCGCCCCCTTAGCACTGCGGCGGAATATAGCCGCCGCAGCGAAGGGGTTAAGGGAGAGATTGACCTACTTTTCATGTAGCACGCTGTAGCTGCTGCAAATGCTGTGCTGCGATACGTGAAAAGGAGGGACACTTCCCTCCTCTCTCACTAGAGCTGGTGCTGAAATTAGCTGCTTGCGCCACAGAAACACCTTTGCGCCATGGTGCAAATGTGTCTCCGTGAGTGTAGCATAGGTTTTGTACTGAAAGTGTACCCTTCCAGTTCAAATATTATGCTGAGCACACATGCAAAGTCGAAAAAGGTAGGAGAAATTAAACCATTTCTACTCCCTTACGTCTACTTGAAAAGGGTGCAGTTTTCTCATGTTAAACCCAATCTACATTACTTAGTAAATTGGGTTTAGCATGAGAAACCTTAGTTGGTGGCATGGGAACTCCAATGCTCCGCCCTGGGTAGGCCCCCAAGCGCAAAGTAATGCAAGTGATGCGCTGCTTCGTGCCACTTTTCCGTTATTTCCAGCACTGGAAATTAAATAGGAAAAAAAAGATTTTACCCCGATTTGCATACCTTTTGTGACGCAAACACTGCGAAAGATCTTAGTAAATCTATCCCTAACTGTAACGTTTGAAACCCCTTCTCACTCTGAAAAGGGTTAGAGAATTGCTGCAGCAGTGGAAAAAGGAAAATATATGCTCAATTGTTCGGCCAGCTTCCTATCACCAATGTGCTTTGGAGAAACAGTAACGTTTTAAAAAATTTACCAGATTCGTTTTTAAAAATCTACTAGATTTACTCCGTACAGCGTCCGAAACATACTGATTATAAGCTATGTAAATAGGAGAAATAATACATTTGCACCTATCAGCAGGCGTACTTTTATAGATGAGGATTCATGACCCTTTTGTGAAATGCATTAGGTGACTTGTGAACATTTAAAACAATTGTTTTCTTTTTTTCTGACAACAGCTATGGACATTATTTTAAGATAACAAAAGATAATGCAGTTGGACATATCTTTCCTGTAATATGTATGGAAATTATATTCGTCATAATACCGCTGTGCTTTAAAGAATTGAATGATCATGTTGATACATGTAAAAATATGTTATGCTGAATACATGAAACTGATGTTAGTCTTTGAGAATGACTCAAAGAGATATGATTTTGTATAATTTAGAACTCTTCACCACAGCGGTGACTACACATATTATGCAAATGTAATATTGCTAGAGGGGTTAGTAGTTCACAAGAGTAATCTTAATCTACACCAACCAAGACTGCTACATCACAGAATTCTGTGCAGAGATCATAAACCTAGAATGTTATGTCCACAGGTTTCTCCATTGTAATAATAATGGGAAAAGGCTTCTTTCTGAAGCTTGTGGTATTGATCAATTTCTTGACATTTATGGTTGCTATAACATGCGGATTAGTATTCAAGATTGTTCTTATACAAGACAATTATGACACAGGCAGTGAATAATCACGACTTTATTATGCAATTTTAAGGTCATCATTGAACAATATGGAGGCACTGTGTTCTGTTTATACATAGAGACGAATTTGAGGATAGGGAGGTGACAGGATTAGCAGGAGAGGATCGATAAAGGGAAATGAGACCAAAAATGAGGGTCAAATAAACATTTTGATTAAAAAGCGGACAGGAGAGCCGTAAGAAAGATGCACCTTCTTTGTAGGAAATGTTTTTAATAACGAAGGAAATTGAGTGTTTTATATTCAACTTAATCCCAGAATGGAATATTCAAGCCTTAGGAATAGTGTGAGGTGTGTGTGCTTTCACAGTGCAGGGAGATGGACTTGAAATTCAGTGAATTGTGAGAAGGTGGATTCATATGACCACTACAAGACATTTGCAAAATCTGCTTTTGAGTAATTATGGGAAAAATCTGCAGAATTATGCATCACTTTGTGAAATGCAAATCCATCATTTACCACTATATTTAAGCTCAACTATGTCCTCTCTTCAATTTTTAATGTGAATTTGCTAATTGCACAAAACAATTGTGCAAAAAAACACAAGCATTTCCAACAACAAGCCTATTTCTCCATGGTGAAAGGTGTGGAAAACTTGTGGGTTATCCCACAATCATCCCACATGGATTTCATATATGAAGACATGAAGCCGGAGTCCCTGTCAGACACTCATAAAACAATGCCCATCAGGGCCCTAGCCACTACAGGTGCAGTTAGGGATCTCAGATGGATGGCCTCTTGGTATCTAGTGGCATGGTCCACCAAAACCAGTATAAACATGTCGCCTAACATAGTTTTGGGGTCCAAGGGTATAACAATGTTGATTTTCACCCTTTCAATGGGTTTGCCAAGGACAGGTAGGGGAAACAGGGGAGCCTTGAGCTTCTTTGCTGCTATTCCACTGGCCTGGAAGGTAGGCATGACCTGCAGAATGTATCGGAGGCTTTCTTTATCTGGGGTCAATAGAAGTGGATTACAATCCTGGCAAAAGTCTTGACTTGCCCCCGATGTCCTGCTAGTGGTATGTAATGAGCAATTCCCAGTAGGAAGGAACTGTAACATTGGAGAACCGCTAGCACATGTGTTGCCCCAGGAACCTTAGGGTCAGTGGATAGGAGGTAATTTTCCCAATAGATCAGGTGATCTCGAGGTATCTCCAGCTGCCTGGGCCTCAGCTTCCTGCCTCAAGCCCTCTAGAGTTGGGTACTCATTCTGTGTTTATAGAATTCAGACCTGGTGAAGTCTCCCTCAACTTGCCCTTCAGCAGCTCAGATAGGTCTCCCAGGATGGCAGTGTCCTCCCCTGTAGGCTTCATGGCAGCCCACTGAGGCGCCCCTTCAACCTGGACCATAGGAGTTTCAGTGGCTGGTTTCTCATGCCCCTTGCCCTTCCTCTTCTGTGCAGCTGCCAGGGCCATTTTTTCCCAGGCCTCCTTGACTCCCCTCTTAGGCGCCCATGGAAATTGTGGTCATGCGCATTCACTCAGGGAACCCTTATATTTCCAGGTGTGACCTGATCTCCATAGAGCCTGCAAAGCCAAGCACAACCTGCATCGCTAGCAAGGCTCCCACGGCATACATGTGAAGCAGCAGCCACTATGGGGTGAACTTCAGGGCAGATGAGCCACCCTGCCGCAGTCTGCAAGTTCAAACGCCGAAGGCACGCTTCTGAAATGTCCTCGCGGACAAAGAGACTACTACCCTTGCCATGAATCAGCCATGGTACCTGCCGGATCGCCTCCCCACGCCCAAGCTGAGACTGAGCTTGCCCGGTGGAAATGAAGCCCGCACCGGCACAGTGAATGCTGCACTGCTAGTTGGTCCCCGCCCAGGCATCGACCCTGCCACCGTGGCTGGATAGGGAGAGTGATCAACCTTCACAGTGGTACACTTGTCAGAGGCATGTCGAAGTGTACACTGGTTGACTAGGATAAGACTCCGATAGCAGCACAACTGCCTCCCACTGGCAGAGCACCGTGGGTGCACAGTAAGGTTGTTGGCAGTTCCTCGGCGATGCCTTCGCGCGTCCCACACGAAGCCCGCACAGTCCCCACGGTCCACAAGGTTCCATGGCAGCCCAGCAGGAAGGCCCTCCAGCAAACTCCTGTGAGAGGAGAGTCCAGGCAGGAGAGGCAAGTCCGAAGTTGCTCGGCTGTGGGGAACTGGGAACATCATTGCCTCCAAGGAAAGCCCTCAGTCCCCAAGGTCATCCTCCGTATTTACAGGCTGGCTGTCCACCGGAGCCTGAGCGCCTGCAAGAAGAACTTTGAACTTTGTAACTAGACTCCAACACCGCGAGACCAGGCCGGTCTGAACTTCAGCGCATCAGTGGACCAAAGCTTCCTGAATGTGTGTTCCAGAGCTCCAGCACCACCCAGCAGATGGCCTGAAGAGACTCATTGGTGCTGTGTATTGTTTGTTTTCTTCATAGGTTGAACTTTTGTTTGTTTCTTCTTTTACTGAAGTTTGGGAGGGCTGTAGTGTCCGGCTGGCCACGTTCTAGTGTTCCGCCTGTGTTGCACTCACACTATACACCCACCCATCACAGGCGTCACCAGTCAGGTGACCCTGCAAATAAAAGGGGCCAGTTACCAGTACCCTCCTAATGTGTCCGAACGTCTTACTTATAAGCATGTGGGCCTAGCGCACCCAACACCACACAGGGGGGAGGATGTTGGCTCTAAATTCTGCGATTCTGGGCAAATCACTTAATCTCCCTGTACCTACCCAAAAAATTAATGTGTTCTTGTGTAACGTAACTGGTGCTCATGTAAAGTACTCCACTACCTGAAGTAGTGTGGCTCACTGGTTAGAGGCGGCAGACCCGAGAGCAGAGGACGGCCCGGGACCAGGGTTCGATTCCCGGCGCGGCAGGTTTCTGGACCAGGGTCAGCGGACTCGATAATTCTCTCGCCTCGGTGCCCACTCTGATCAGCTTTCACACTAGGCAACTCTGGGCATTAGCTTGCCTCATCTTCACTAACGGCCCCACCAGACCGCCGGGGATGCCTGGTCTCACCCTGGAGATACCCATTAAGGGACCATCTCTCAGGGAAGCCAGGAAGGGTTTCGCAGCGGTCGAAGCGCCTTGGGACCCTACGGGTAAGTAGTGCGCTATATAAATGCCTATACATACATACATACCTTCGGGTCGAGTTCGCGCTATATAAATCTGCAAAAAAAATGAAAAAAGTTTGCTATTGTTGTGTCCAAGGCGGCAAGCGTGAAAGAGACCCTTCCCCCACCCCGCGGCACAGTTTAAAGGGACGAGGCCGACCGAGCGGATGAGAACGACATTGGAACCACTCTAGTGCTTCTGGGTGCCAAGCCCAAGCCAACCTATCCTGACCGACCCTGCCAGGGGTCGTGGTGACCCACGCTGTGACCCCGGACAGGGCCCCAGCTTTCCTACCATAGGCAGGGCTCCCTCGAGTTGGGAGAGCCTCTACTATTTACCTTTTAAGTTTGATCTCCTTGAATTTCAAAACAATGACTACGTATGCTGTCATACTAAACAAGGCACTGTCATTTTAAACATAACAGTTCTATTCGCTGTCGAAACATTTTCAATTCGAATTAACAAGCGAAATGGCTACTAAGGCAAATGCTTAAGAAAGTGTCTTTAAAAGTTTTCCTTTTTTCATTTACGTTGCACTGATTTCAGCATCGTAACATAGACATACAGCTGTGCTAGCAAAGTGCTTAAATCCTAGCTTCTGTCGGTAACCTCCGCACATATACTCCTACACAATTCTGAAAACTGCGTTAGTATAATAATAGTGGATGTGCATTAAATTAGCAAACAATGGAGAAACACGGATTTAAAGTAAGAACCCTGCGACCTCGTTGAAAACAAATGAATTCAGTCCTGAAAAGTACATAGGAAGCAGTAAATACTCGAGTGCTTTTTGTCATTACTCAGTTTCAAATAAAAAAATCACCGCTTAGGACCTAAGCGGTGATTTTTTTATTTGAAACAGGTGCATATAACTATACCTTTGGCTTTGCAGTTGCAGTGTAATAAGCATGAGCGATTCAAAACCCACCTTCGCAACACAATAGAACAGCAAATAATCCTATAATTCGCCACGTAGCTAATCCTACTTTTTCAGTCAAAATGAAATTCCAGTAAATGGACTCGGACATGAAAGCTGCTAATTTGTCATAGAAAAAGGTGTTTATAACTTAACTGTCTGTTCGAGTGGTGTGCAACGTCTGAATTACGTATTTGGCAAGGACGACTTTCTGTCATGTTACCGCTGGACGTTAGATTTACTTATGGACTAGAACGCATCGCCGGATCGCACAACCCACTATCAGGTCAGGTTAAATTGTCCAAAAACTAATACAGATCACTAATATAGTTCACCACTTACGCATTTTCTAAGAGAAACTAAACAATAGGCTTTTGTGTTCGGCAAACAGGTCTTGTGACTGAGGGACACATCCTACCTGGTTTATGTATAAAGTTTTTGTATAGCGCGAACTTGATCCCGAAGGATATAGAGCGCTTTACAATTTGAGGCAAAGGTAACAAATCAGAACATTAGTCTACCATGGGGAATCTAACATTCACCTGGGTCCACCAGTTTGGTGAAGCAAGTGTGTCAAGACCTATGGGGTATTTATTGACTGGCTAGCCCCTTTTAATGCTGTAGTGTGCTTCAAGAGACCCAAAGCGAACTCTACATTTAGGATTAAACGGTGATTGGCTCCTGCATTTACAATAGGCGTAATGCGATGTGTGTCACTGGTAAAGGACGTAGGACGTGTACATATATATATATCTAAAACATTAATATCTATATACACATACATACCTGCTTAATGATGTTTTCCCCCTACATACATGCATACATATATGCATATACCTACCTATATATAATTTGCATATATATGTATTTAAATATGTATAACTATCCTGTGATCTTTTGCTTTATTGTGCTTTTATATTTGGGGATATATCCCAATATTTGACCTGTAATAGCAACATACTTGCTTGTTGGGTATAGAATAGATATAAACCCATATGCAGTATTACCCTGCCTTTTGAGGGGTCGTTTTGAAAGGGATATGCATATGGCCCTATGTACTTGTGTACAGATAAGCCTAGCCCATGTCTTTATGGGTGTGTGATAAACTGCATTCGTCTTTGACACAGTGTATCTGGGTGATATGTGTTATTTTGGTATGAGAGGATTAATTGACAAAAGTAACCTACTATTGCAACCTTATAGTTTGTAGAGGCTCAGTAGGTAGCGCTGCACTTGTGCGCGTATTAGTACTTGTAGTCTGATGTTCTGTTATCGTATTGCATGTTGCAAATGGTATGCAGGAAAAGATGGTTTTTAGCATAATTGTTCATAAATTTGCTGTGGCGCCTGTGCGCATGTATTATTAGTTTTCTGAAAACCCTGTTTATTAATTGCATATGCAAAATGATTGTCAGGTGATCATGCTACCCAGTGACTGTGCTAACTGCTGGGCTTGGACTGTGTAAAAGCTAAATGCCCCTGCATGAAATTATTTTATGGGGGGCTGTAGTAATTTTAAATTGTTGCAATTTTAATCCTTGTCATTGCGCTTCGCACATGGGTTGTGGATGCTATATATTATATTGCATAGCCTTGGGAATTGCCAACGAAACAACTTATGTGCTTATAGAAGATAACGAAATGGTTACTTACCAGTAGGAGTAGTTTTGCAACTTAAAGAATTTTCTGGATTCGCATGCCAAGCCCCATTCCACCATCCAATGGTTGGGTCTGGAATAGTTCCCCTTTCCTCTTGTTTTGGGCGCCGTCGACCACCATCTGATGCCAAGCATGTCCCCCGTGTGATGCCAGACGGCGCCCTGGAGGCCGTCGTGCGCGGCAGCCATCCCCGGGTTCTCCTCTCTGTTTGTGTTCCTAGTTTGTAGTCCTTTAGATGGTCATTTGAGATAAATATTGTAACTTTTTTTTCCACCTGTTTGTATTCCTTGCAGGGGAGGATGGGTGGGTTGCATGTGAATCCAGTATATTCTTCAAGCTGCAAAACTACTCCTACTGGTAAGTAACCATTTTATTTTGCAGCGTGAATCCTTTTCTGGATTCACATGCTGTGCATTAGATTACATAGCAGTTTCTCCCATCTTAGAGAGGCTGTGGTAAGAGGAAGACCTTGCGAACAGGTGTTGAAGTACGTTTTGTCCTATTTCGCTTCCTTATTCATTTGTATGTTCACACAATAATGTTTGGTAAATGTGTGTGGTGATGCCCATGTGGCTGCTGCACATATAGTGTCAATGGGCACATTGGCTATGACCAGTGTTCCCAGCAACGTGCGCGCCTGAGCGCGCGCGCACGTCTGATCCCCCGAGCGCGCAGTGTGCCTGTGGAGCGCGCAGCCACAGCACATCCCGGGAGATAATTAGCGCCGCCGCTTTTATAATGCGAGCGGCGCGAAAAATGATGATTTCCTGGTTGCTGTGTTGGCTCCTGCACTGGCTGTATTGAATCCTTAATGAAGCACCGCTGAGGGCTGTTGATGGGCCATTGTGAACATATTTGTTAATTGCAGCGCCGTAATGCGCTGCAGTTAACATAAACATTTTCACAATGGCCCACAATCAGCCCGCAGCCGCGATCCTTTAAGAGAAGAAATGCATCAAGTCCAAAAGCACGACGTTTGCTTTACACGTCGTTTTTTTGGACTTGATGCATGTCTTCTCTTAATGGAGCGCAGCTGTGGGCTGATTGTGGGCCATTGTGAAAATGTTTATGTTAACTGCAGCGCATTACGGCGCTGCAATTAACACATATGTTCACAATGGCCCATCAACAGCAGGCTAATAAGGTACTGGGTAAATTACATGACCCAGGTTTGAAAAAGAGATAACACTGCTAATCTGGCTCTAGGAAGGTTGCGCGCTTTGGCCATCTCATGGGCAAACTTTTAACCTCGAATGTAAACTTTTTTTGCACACTAAACACGCACAGTTTTGGTTGCTAGATTTCAGTGTCACATGACAAGCAGTGGAGGTAAAATGCCGTGACTCATGTTCTCATGGTGGTTATGAAACAGATATTTTAAGACACTCTATATACCAGAAATGTCCTTATAAGTGCAGCGCTACAGAGGGCAGGTCTGGCATATTGAGGCACTGTTTTAATTCACACCCAGAAAGCACACACCCTGACCTCCTCCCCTATTCCCCCCCCCCCCCCAGGCTGTTGCTGCTGCTGTTGTTGTGCGCTCGTGATAGTTTGAGATAGGAAGTGCCTTACGAAATCAGTGAACCTTTTCACCTCGCCCCCGCCAGCACTGGAAAAATAAAGCATGTCTTTTCCACTTTACTTCTGAGAAATGAGGCGACCTCTCCACCTCTGCCTGTTGCACTGCTAGAAACGCCGTCATGGCAGTCTTTTTTTTAAATTAATCCATTTTCATCAGTGTAATCAAAATTAACCATTTTCTCAATATTCCTTTCTTGTTAAACTTCGATGTTTTTCAACCCACATTCGGAATAATTTGCCTAATTATTCCGAGTGTGGGTTGAAAAACATTGAACATCGTCAATTTTGATTACACTGATGAAAATTGATTAATTTAAAAAAAAGACTGCCATGACGGCGTTTCTAGCAGTGCAACAGGCAGAGGTGGAGAGGTCGCCTCATTTCTCAGAATTATCGTTCACTTGGTGTCGTTTGGGCAAAGGCACTTTGCTATGTTGCACGCATCCTTTGAGTACATGAAATAATCGGACAAACATTTAAAAACATGGGAGTGCATCCCGACCCCCACAAATGATTTTCCACTTTAGAGCAGCGTGCACAGCATTTACAGTGCTGAGTCTTGTATAAGTTTACAAAAAACAATAGAGTTGCCAACCTTTACTTCTGTTCTTTCATATAAAAAATGTCTGAGAGTGGAAACGTATCTGGTGTATTGGAATAATGACAAACAGGATTGGGACCTTATAGGGGCTATTTTAGGAAAATTTTGCGGATGAATGCTAGAGAGCAATGGAATGGGACGTGGAAGGAGGACAAAAGAGACGCAAGGGAAGTGTATGGGACATCACAACAACATTTTCCATACTGGGCCTCTCCCTCTCCCATGTCATGGCTTTAATGTGCATGTGAGTCATTTTCATTGCCCGTGTGAGGCTTTTGTACCTCTGGAATGTCTGTAAAACTTTCGGTCTGCCCGGCACAGCGTCCGCCTATCCCATGTTTCTTTCGGCCAATGCCTCATTTGGAATGCCTATGGACATGCAATGACCTCCATGTTGCTAGACGGTTCTACCTGTGTACGTTGGCATGCGGGGTCCACTGTCGTTGTGGCATGCCATTGGCTCTGCCCTCTCACATGCTGTGACTCATTAGTCAAGTGTGGACTTTGATCCTCTGGCATGCCTTGGTTACTTTTGTCCGTTCCACTACAGTTTATATCCTCTTCAGGCTCTTTCCTTGTGCCATGCCCTGGACTCTGTGTTCCTGTTAGGCACCGGCCATGCACACATGACTTACCCTGAATTTTAAGTGGGATTTAATAAGTGGGGGCATCTAAAAGTGGCCCACCTAATCAATGGCATGGCTTATACAGGTAAACAACATTTCTGTGATTATCATAGTGTGCCACTCAACCAGTATTTTGGAGCCTCTCAGAGCTTTCAGTTATTGCATCCAGATATCCAAGACTACAACTGACATACACCTAAAACCAGCCAAGACTTCTGGCTTTGTCAGTGGTAATTTGATGTTTAAGATAAATTAGTAATAGCAATTATTTTGTTCTCATTAATTAATATTGGAAATATTTCAATCCTGAAATTGTGAGACTGAATTAAACATTACTGAGGGCTGTGGAAAGGGTAGTCGTCTTCAGAGTGACTCGGTCTCTTCTGTTCTGTTCACTGTGTGTTGGAGGTGTATGCCCTTATTCCACCACATCTCCTTCATCTGCATATCTTGTCCCCATCTTTTTCCTCTTCACCACCCTCTTTTCAATCTTTACTAAAGGCATTTCCTCACATCTTCTTCACTTCACCACTCCAAACACAACTCACCTGGAAACACTGCAATTTCTTTTGCTTTCAACATATGCAATATTTTAACAACTGTATACCTCCATCACACACATTTGGACTGAATCACAATTGCAACAAGAATATGTGACCATTGTCTGTGTGCCCTGCAGAGGGTCCAAGGATTGGATGACCACGCATTCTGAACACCTGTTTAACCCACTGAAAAGCACTGTTGCATGGCTAAACACTTATAAGGTCCCAAAGGCGAGACCTATTGGCTATGCCAATGCTTGTTCTATAGGGCAGCTGTGCCCTGCGGTGGGCATTTCTTTTCAACGCCCGGTGGTTTCTGGAAGCGGTAGTACTAGGTCGCCTCATTGGAACTGGCTTTGGATGTAAAAACATAGAATAGAGGGGACAGTAGAGAAACTCAAAGAGGCGTGAACGTAAAGGGACACGTTAACATGTTATGGCTAGGGAGCTGGACAATGGGCATTGGAGGGGAATGACCTCAGTGATATGTAGGGAAAGACGTAAGGTAGCTTGGAGAGGAAGAAAAGTGTACCATGGGGGGAGCCAGAAGAGTGGCAGGGGTGGCCCTTAAAGGAAGCACTGAAAGAGTATAGCAAGTGGGTAAAGATGATCATGAGGAAGAAACTTAAGAAGAGATTATAAAAGGCGGGGTAATAGGTGGAGCAGGGTCGATTGTAGGCGTCTGAAAAAATGGATGTCAGCAAGTAAGTTGAGTTACAAGAAAGCGTAGATTTGAGCATAAAGCCCTAGTGGCCTTAGTAGGGATGGTGAGCGGATTGTGTTAAGCGTTTGACACTGGGATGAGGAAGGGGTGCAAGTGGAGGATAAATAAATGTGTGATAAGGGCAGAGGTTGACTTAACAGGGGCATTAAAGACAGTATAGGTTTTGAAGAGTGGAGAGAGAGTTCCAAAGAGGAATAGGTAAGAAAGTGAGGTGAGGGAATATGGAGGAGGTTTGGTGGACAGAAGAAGTGAAGAGGATGGTAGATAACCATAGCGAGAGTTACTTGGCTTCCACAAAAATGAGCATTTGCGAGATTGTAAGAACCCTTCCTTATAGAGCCAAACTCAAAGTTAAGGGGGAGGGGTTTTCTGACGTGTCACTTGATGAGGATGCATAATGCTACCACCATAGACGAAGGATGGCAGGATGTTCCTCCAAGTACGTACTATAAAGGGATCAAGCATCAATTACTAGAGAGACATTAGTCTAAGTTATGTTATTAATCTCTGGGTATGACGTCTTCTTCCAGCCTCTTGCTGTGGAGCTTCAACATGTGGGCTGTTAGCAACAGAATAGGAGAGAGGCTTGTAATAACATTCACAAGTTTAGGGCCTCACTGTGAGTGTTCCACTATTTTAACTGGTAATGTCAAACCTGGCAAACACTGATGGTAGGAAGCCATGGGTTTCTCAGTTACAGCCCTACAAGATTTACCATGAAATAACAATTTTTGTGTCTGCTGTTTGCCAAGACCATTTGTTTTTAATACTGTGTATGTAATGCACAACAAGATAGATAATGTATTTAGTTTTAGGGGCATCATTAATCCAGCCCTCTTCATCGATTCACATTTCATATTCCACTTTATTAATTCACCACTAATCCTTTATGGGGTCCAGCGTAGTGTGCTACTCGCCAAAAAAAGCACTTCAAAACCCCATCAGGGGTATCAGGCACTATATAAATACAAACCTCTTCCTTCTCCTATCCCACAGCCTACCATTCTCTAGCCAAATAACTGAATAACATATCCACCACTCAAATTACTGGCACTGTGGAAGGAGGCCGGTTGGCCTGGTTTCCTAACATATATTAGGGTAGCTTTGCTGTGGTTGCAGATGCTCTGCACTGCATGTTCTCATTTCGAACATGACACAACCCCCCTGGACTTTGCCTGGTAGGCTAGAAGGGTGGGGGTAAGTTTTGGATCAGTGGGGGCCAGTTTTGTTTCTGGGGCATTTTTGCACTCAGTAACAAAAGCACCAGTTGCGGGGACCGGTTTTTAGCAGTAGTGCTTGACACTTGCCCGCCCCGACCCCCCCCTCCACCTCACCCCTGGTGGGTGCCAATGCGGCAAAATTGCCAGGGCTCCTTTGGGTTCCCAGTCCGGCCCTGCCTGCCCCATCAATCAGGCCTCCTCACTTCCAGTACTTAGGTTATTTATCTGCACAATCAAGCAGGGACCCCAGTGTCAGAACCCCTGTTGATACACCCACACATGTGGTCGGATTCTTGGCGCACATTGCCGTGGCTGGAGCGCACAGAGACCTCACACTGCCGCACACAGAATAAACAAATTAGAGGGAACATTGGCTATGACCTGTATTTTTAAAGCACATTACTACTGCAGAGGAGGCTCAGAATTGTTTATTTGTCCCCCCCAACCCCTCTGAATTAGTATGTGTTAAAACGTTTAGCTTTTTCAAACAATTTTTACATATTTTTTAGATAGGTGTTTAGATTTGGTATGCCAAATATGATTTTGATTGATAGATTATTTTGTACATTATTATATGAAATCTAGGGCAGGATGTAAGACCACGTGCTATCTGGCCACGCCCCAGATCATGTTTAAGATCTGATAGGAAAAAGGTCCTCGCTGCTTAGCACATTGTATTTTTATTGTAAATAGTTTTTAAAGCTATTTCAACTGTATAAAGGAGGATGTTCGGATATTTAAAGGAACAAAGTCTTATGGAGTTTCGCACAATTTAAAAATTGGGTGGCGTAAAGATTTTTTATACATGTGCACACACACTTCATATATTGGGCTGTGTGATTATATTGAGTTACGTTTGCTTTTAACTCCCACTTATATAGTGAAATTATAATTGTGATGCCTTCGATTGAGTTTTATTCTGTTATCAAGAATATCATGCTATAATACATTGCAACATTTTTTCTCTTTTTGTACATTTTTATGTGGAACTCATTGGAGTTCCAAATCATAAATAAGCATTGTATTGTTGTAGTACTGAAATGTTGCGTCAAAATGAATGTGTTTATGAACCTTCGGTCAAGAATGGGCCAAAGCAAAAGGTCTTGTTTGGGAACTAGGAAATACGGTGAGTGGTTTCCTTTGAAAAGGTCTTGTTTTGGCACAAATTCTAGTGCTTGTTTTTGAAGAAGCTCCTTGATTTATGAATTTAACTGTATTAATTCAGATTTGAAGAACTATTTTCTCCTTGGGGATTTTGCTGGTGGTGTTTGTCAGTTCTATACAACACCCGAACTATACCAAATTTAATATCCAATTGTCTGTAGTGATTTTTTGCCACTGTTATAGGTATTGTGATATCCTGCTTTCCACTGGTGTTGTGTGGATATCCTTTTCTGTGCAGGAGAAAATGTAAACTATTTCCTCTTCCTCTAGGGGGCTGGCCTCTGCTTCTCCCTCGAAAGGACTGCTTTGGCTAATGTTGCCAGTTTTGGTATCCTGCTTGTTGGTTGGTTTGTTGACTATTCCCTTGGCCCTGTTGATCAGATATTTGCTATCCTTGAGCAAAGGCTCCTCTTTCTGTGGGTTTTCTTCCGTAAAACCCTCCTATTTTGAAGGTACCTCTTTGTTTCCGGGCACCCATGTCTCTTGCAGTCTTGTTGTCCTTTTTAATCTGCTGGAGGGATTCATCTACTTTCTTTCCAAATAGTGCGTCTCCTGTAAACTGTGTGTTAATAATGGAGGTTGGAACCTCCAGTTTAAAGCTGGATATTCTAAGTTAGGCATGCCTTCTTAGTGCGTTGTCAGCTGTCGTCGACGGCAGCTGACAAAGCGCTCCGTGAGGCCCGAGAAACTGATATAACAGTTGTATGGTCAGTTTCACATGGTGGACTCACAAAGGGAGTGACCTCACATGTGACCTTTTAACTGAAGCGGGTATGCGAATCATTGGCTCCTTTAGGTCCTCCTGAACACAGTATCCAAAACGGGTGCTCTAATGAAGTGTGTTTACCCCTGATGAATTTGCCTTAATTTACTATGGCAATGAAACATGTTGGTATCTAACAAGGTATGCTTTAATGGCAACCTGTGTATTTTAATTTGATATGAACACCCAATTAAAACAATACAAGTTTGCTCTGTGGGTGCTCCTGTCAATTTTAAACATCACTTTGGGTCATCTCACGGGATTTTACTCTTGTCACTTCACTGCACCTGATTCTTACATTCTTTGTGCTTGGACACTTCCTTTTCTTTTCCACAATTTTTTGGGGGACAAAATGACCACCGATGATGATAAAAGTGGGCACAACTGGTGAGTCCCTACCAGCTGTTCCATTGGTGGTGCGCACGTGAGGGGTCATTTTGTCCGTTTTTTACATATTTGTTACATATTCTTTCACAATGGTTGTTATTGTAAGGTTTAAACCAAGTCATTTGGAGAGACCCTCACTTTTGTCGTTTGTGGAGGATTGTCTGGTGTATAAAGATTTAATAGAAAGGCAAAGGTACGTGATGTGACTCCCCTTCAACAATAGGGAATAAGGGCAGTGTAACTCAGCTAAAGGCTGATATTCACACGCGTAAGATAAACATTGAAAGTAGCCTTGGAGACCTAGTCTTGTTGATATTGATGTTGATGAGTGGAGGGCGACTAGGTGTTCATTTTTTCCCTCTGTTGCTCAGTTTGTGAATATAAATTTGAATGCTGTGTGCCAAGTAACGACAAATATTGATCTATGCAGGAATTAGTTTCAGTTTTCAAGTATGATCAAGATTTCTTCATCTTGCCTAAGCTAAAACGTTCCAGCCAAATTTCTTTAACTTTTGTTGGCCACCATTCACTAAATCCACTAATGGTTCTTTAGTTTCTTAGACAACCCCAAGAGTTTCATTGTTCTCCTTCAAGTCTAGTGGACGATATAATACTTCCCCTTTCAGCCCTTCCAATAATTTGGAGTTTGAAGAGGGTGCATAGTATAGATTCCAATACTCTCATAAACATTTAATGGCTGAAGCTCAGGCTAAGTTGCCCTTGCATCTAAGAGAAGATATAAACCATCTCAGTTTTGTGAAAATCTGTCTGTTTAGTCAATGGTAATCTTCTCTCAGGTTTCCCAGTTTGCAAAGTACACAAGAGGTTCTTAATTTGCATTAAACTTCAACTTCCTAACTTCAATTGGTTTCAGTGCCAGGACACCGCTAGGGTTTTAGCAGCACTTTAGAAATAGTCATCATGACCATCATTATAATCATCATCAATTACAAAGATTTCTATGTAATTATGAACATCTCTTTCAGACATTTAAATATCATCCAGCTTACTAACAAGCTATTTGCAGACAACTTGGTTCATACGCCAATCAAACTTTTTGTCAGCTAATAAATACAGTGCAAGATTAAACCACTGTGCCAGATCTCTGTCTTAAGTGTTTGCAATTAATCTTTAACTTTTTTACATCTGCCTTGTAGTTTGTACGATGGCAACAAACACATACTTTATTTGGAGTTTCTTCAGATGTCACTGTAAATTCAGCAATTCTTTTCTTAAAATGTCTATCATGTTCTCTCCATTTATTCCCTGCAATGGTAACCTCAATTACAACTTCATTTTCCACACTTTCTCCTTCTAGCCCAAGGCATGTCATTTAAATTTCTTGTAAAATGTTTGTTACGTCAAAGTGTATCCTATGTAATAGTGTGCTATTCATTGCTTCTAGATGAAGATCTGGACCTTTCACGAAGTACAACTTTCTAACTAAATTGTACATCTTTGTATGAATATGATGGAAAGTACTGTCACACACTTCCTTTAATAAGCAAGCCAAAAATACCCTTGCAGATTTGAAACATTCCTAACTCTGCAAGAATCAAGACCTTTAAGAAGTCTAAGTTTCTGCTTTACAGTTCCATTGCTACACTTGTTTAAGAAATATCAGAATTTCTCAATTGACTCTTGCCTTATGTTGCATATATCAGTGCACTGCCAATCATATACATGAGCTGGAGGCTGTCTTTGCAACATCTGATCCCTAACTGTATCTTCTTTGTTTCATGGCACTAACATCTCATTTGGGACTGGTGTGTCTTCTTGGACCTCGAATGAATTTGCATCTCTGTCAGCAACAAAAACTAAAGGATGCTACTGAAAATAGCACTCCTCGTTAAATAAAAATATAGCTTCTGTACTGGAGGTATGTTTCCAGTCTCCCTTAAACATGGCAACACAATTTGACTTGTGTTAAATTCTGCTTTTGATGACACTTCTTCTTAAATGAACTATAAGAAAGTGTCCTTTTGTATGGTCACCTTCCACTTTTTGCTTCTATGTTGATGGATGACTCTGACTGGGCACTGGAGCACCACCCCAAGTGTGGACATAGATAGTAATCATGAATGCCCTTTGTGAATTCCCAAAGTCATAAACTTGGATGTTTGGTTACGTTTACCTTTGTGAATCGGGCCAACAGTGTTTCACTATGACTCTGTGGGGCAATGTTGTTGCTTGCCTTAATTCTTTTCCCTGTTGGAAACCTTTCTGTAATCACAACAGTTATGCTAAGTCTGGAGAACCAGCAGGGGTGCTTGCTGTGAGGGAGTTTGGGCAGAAACAGGAAGGCAGGGAGGTGACGCTGCTCAGGAGACTGCACAGACCTGAGATGTTCTTTTAAAGGCCGCTGCAGAAAGGGGGAGCAGCAAAAGTCATTTAGGGCCTGGCTGGAGGCCAAGAGTGCTCCTTGGGATACAGAGGAGAGTCAGGTTGTGGACAATGAGGGACAGGGTCTGGCTCTTGATACTGTCCAGGATCAGGAGCCCCTCCGGCAGGAAGTAGTATTACCTCTAGGTGTCGGTCCTCCAAGAAACTAGGGAACAGGTGGGGAGAATTGAGTGTGCGGCCATTTGAGTTGATTTTGCTGGCGCTTGCATAGAAAATCCCCTCGAGAAGCAGCCATCTGACTACAACCCAGCCTGTTACTGATTGTGACTGCCTGTGTTAGAAATTCTCACCAGAAGTTCTCCTAGTGACCTAATCACATTAGAGAATGCCAAATTTCACCCCCACTCACCAGCTTACATTTTTGAAGCGTTGCAGGAGAAACAGTTCCACCACTAGGTGATTGGTGGTATTCGACTCGAACTCCACATTTCTTGAGTAACGCAGAGTCTCAAATTCCGCCAATTCTGCAAGCGGAATGAAATTTTCCACCTGGGCCTAATCTTGATGTAATTTGTTTTGTCATAGAAATTAATGATCTAGCTAGCTAAAACGAGGACCCACTTTCTAAGAGTTCTCAAATGTCTTTCTCTTTCAGGTCAGTAAAACATTCCAACCATGCAAACATATCCAATTCAGACCGTTGACTTCCAACTTCAAAAGTCACAAATGGCTTATTATGTAGCTGTCTCCGACCAGAAACTGCCTCTGGTTCAATATAAATGAATGCGGAAAATGAAATTCCCCCAATTATTTAAAATCTACCACTTTACAGTATGGAATTGTTGGTATATATTATATTCTGGCAAACAGACTGAAACATATATTTTAAACATCAGCAACAGTCTCAGATAGCTCCCTAGTGTGGTACTACAGCCTTCTACAGTGCTGTAATACACAACTAGAGCAAGAACATTTGCAATTATGACAATAGTGTGGCACACCTGAAGCCTTCTTCATGGAATCAAAGCTGTAAAACTTAAAGAATTTCCTTTAGAAATTAACAAAATGTGAGGCTTATAATCATAGAAATTATGGTTAGTGTGCTAGAAAGCTTAGAGAAGGATAAGCAGGTGGAGGGAAGGAGGGAGTAGGACACACACAAAGACAACAGATGACATGGGGAAAAAGCAGGAGCAGCCGGCTGACCAAGGAAGGCAGGGGTAATGACCACTGAGAGAAGAAGGAAGGAGGCAAGGGTATGCACATGGACAGGGGAGTGCAAGTGATGAGGTGTTAGGGACAAGATAGCAAGCAGACCTGGCAGGGCATACAGCAATGCAAGTGGCAGCACAATGGACTGCAGAGGTCACAAGTGAGGGGCACTGGCAAAAACACAATGAGGGGCAGGTTTGAGGGGACAGGGGAAGAAATATGAACAAACAGGGCAGGTGTCAGGGGCAGTGGCAGCCCAACAGACCACAGAGTGTAGGAGGGAGAGGGTAAGGGTATGCACACAGACAATGGAGAGCAGGGAGGAGCGTGAAGGGACATGGGCAAGTTAGCTGACCAGGAAGGACAGGCGGCAGGAGAAGTGGCAGCACAACAGACTGTGGAGGGCAGGTGGGAAGAGAGAAGGGCACACACACAGAATGGTGGGCAGAAGGAGAGGGCAGGGACAATGGCAGGAAGCTGACCACAAAGGCCAGGCCAGTATGGGCAGTAGCATCAAGCTGATCATGGAGATCAGGAAGGAGGGGGCAGGGACACATAGACAGAGAACAAAAAATTGTGGGGAATGAGGCAGGGGCAGCAAGCTGACTAAGGAGGGCAGGCCATCATGGGCAGCCGAATGGGCATGGAGGGCTAGAGGGTGGGGACAGATACAGGGAAACAGACACGGAGCATGGATGGCATGAGGATTGGTGGCAAGGCAGGGGCTGCAAGGTGAGAATGGGGGGGCAGGCCAACATCAGCAGGGGCAACAAGACTTATCTCAGAAGCAGTGTGTAAAGCATTTGTGAACACATACAGAAATACAGTGAACACTACAAATGGACACCACACCAGGTTAGAAAAATAAGTAATCTTTATATAGACTTAACACAAGACCAAACAACAAAAAACCACAATATTCAAAAATTTGACTTTAAAATGGTGGAAATAGCTTAGTTCAATGTAGATGGTAAATGCAACACTTTACTCTCCATGTACCTTGGATGCGTCACGCAATATAAACAAAAGGATTGCAGGGAAGGTGATGCGTTGGTTCCTTACTGCAGCGCAGAGAGGAGGTGATGCGTCAGTTTCTTACTGCGTTCCGGTTACAATGTTTCAAGATGGCACCTCGATTTGATGTGACGATCCGGTGCGATGTGCCAAACTGGTGTCTTTGATGCGATGCGTGCACGCCCGACCGCAGTGCGGCAAACTCGGTGGACTCATGAGGCACGACAGGCCCTGTGACATACTTCTCCGGTGATGTAACGGCAACCTCTGCGGCGGAGACACGCTTCTCCGGCGATGCGACATGCATCCTCGGTGATGTGTCGGCAAACAGCTGCAGCACACTTCTTTGGCGATGTGACTGCAACAGCTGCGGCGGCAACATGCTTCTTCCTCTTTGCGCCGCACTTCTAGCTCCCAGCAAAACGCAGTCTCTGGAGGTCCCAAAAACAGCAGCAGGCACCTCTCTGCAGGTAGAATTCCCAGCAAGGAAATTCAGGGGAGCGGTTGATGATGTTTTGTTTCCCTGAGACTTCAGAACAGGAGGCAAGCTCAGTTTCAAGCCCTTGGAAATCTTCCTCAAGGTGATAAAGTACACACTAAGTTCCTCTTCTTCTTTCCTTGGCAATAATTAACTACTGCGGGCCAACCCCATACAGCACAGGGGCTGTCTCCTCCTTCAGCTTTCTTGGTCTCTCTCCTTGGCAAAGGTACGTCTTGATTCCCAGAAGTGATCTAAAGTTCTGGGGTCTTGGCCCCAATATTTATGCTACTAAATCCTTTGTTCTCTGAATGCAGAGAGTGTCTGTAACTAGTCAAAACCAGTTCTGTCCTCCCTGGTGCAGCTTCCTGGCAGGAGGTGGAGACAGCATTGTTGAAAGCAGACCTGGCCCGGGTAGCTGAAAAGAAATCTCCTCCCCCTACTCTCTATTAAATTTAGGCTCAGGAAAGTGAAAGGAAATCTCTTCCCCCTACTCTCTATTCAACCCAGGTCCTACTCAGCCGAGCCCTGACTCATCAGACTGCTGCAGCCAAAGCCCTCTCCAGCCCCCTGTCACTCACAAACCAGATATGGAATACACAAACCTGACAGACATGAAAATAAATACTTTCTAAAAGTGGTATTTTCAAACACAGAATGTAAAAATCACCCACACTAAAAGATGTATTTTAACATTCTGAGTTCAGGCATACTAAACCCATTTTTTCACCTTGTTCCCTGGGTCACTTAGGATTATAAGATGCTATAATCAAACTGCCCATTCTGGCCTATGGGAACAGGTAGCCTTGCAATAGTGAAAAACGAAATTGGCAGTAATTCACTATCAGGACATGCCACACACACCAGGGCATGTCCTACCTTTCACATACAATGCAACCTGCCCAAAGGTGTACCTTGGACCTACCTTAGGGGTGACTAACATGTAGAAAAGGAAAGGTTTAGGGACTGGCATGTGGGTGCACTTGCCAAGTGCACATGGCAGTCCCAGACTGCACACAGGCTCTGAAATGGCAGGCCTGGGCCATATTTTACAAGCTGCTTCTGTGGGTGGCACAATACGTGCTGCAAGCCCACCAGCAGCATTTGGTTTACAGGTCATGGGCACTCATGGTGCACTGTACTAGGGTCTGACAAGTAAATCAAATAAGCTAAACATGGAGTCACTAATCCATTACAGCAATTTACAACAGAGAGCACTTTCACTTTGACACTGAACAGCAGTGGCAAAGAGGCCAAAGCATCCAGACCAGCAAATACATAGCAAAAACATAGGAGGCAACAATGAAAAAATGGAAGGGAAACCCACGCCAAAGGTGCCAGGTTTAACAAGGAGGGAGACAGGGACAGCAAGCTGAACAGAGAGTGCCATTCGACATAGGCTGGGGAAACACAATGGACCTGTGAGAGTAGGAGGGAGGGGGCAGGGGGAACACACATGTATAATGGGGGGCAGGGAAATGGTTGAAGGGCAAGGGCAGAAAGCTGGCCACAGAGGGCAGGCAAGCATAGGTAGGTGCAGCACAATCGACCACAGACAGTAGGAGGGAGGGGGCTCAGACAAGGAGAATGAAGATGCTGGGGGATTGTGGCTGGGGCAACAAGCTGACTAAGGGGGACAGGTTGGTATCAACAAGGGCAGCTAGCTGATCACCGTGGGTAGAAGGGATGTGGCAGGTGCAAGCAAGCTAACCATTTAAGGCAGGCTGGCATATGCAAGCGTTGCACAACGGACCACGGAGGGAGGGCAGGAGGGGACAGGGCATTCACACAGAGCTTAGAAGGCAACGGGGGGAAAGTGGTGCAGTAAGTGGACCACAGGGAGGAGGCCGGCATGGGCTGGGCCTACAAACTGTTCACAAACATCAGACGGGAAGGGGCAAGGCATGCAGAAGGATAATCAGGAGCAGGCAGTAGGAGGGCAGGGTCAGTAAGCTAAACATGGAGGGCAGGTTCAAAATAGGCAGGAGAACCACAATGCACAACGGAGGCAGAAAGGAGAGGCTTGGATACACAATGGAGGCCAGGGAGAGGGGTGAAAGACAGGGCAGCAAGCCCACCGCTGAATACAGACCAGCATGGGCAGCTGAAGTGCAACAGACTGAAACGGCCCAGAGGGAGGGGGCAGAAGCACACACAGAGCAAGTTGACCATGAAGGACAAGCTGACATGGGGAGTGTCGGCAGGAAAACCGTGTAGAGCAGATGGTAGAGTGGAAGGCAAGCAGATAGAGAAGGGAGGCCAGCAGGAGAGATGCAGGGGCAGCAAACTGATGATGTCAGACATGCCGGCAGGGGCAGTAAGCTGATCACAGAGGGCAGGTTGCTGGGGGTTTGCTACCCATGGGGAGTGGGCATGGGCCAACCCATGAGGCCATGCTCACTTGTAGTTTTGGTTATGATAATAAATAACCTGAGATAATCACTGAAAGAAAAAGTAAAATACATGAATTATTTAGTTAGTGTAGCATGAGTTTCCCTTTTATTTAAAAATAAAAAAAGAAATTCACAAAACAATGTAAAATTGCCATTACAGTTAGGTGTTGAAATGGGTTAAACACTCACATTTATAAACCAAAAATCCATTGAAATGTATCAGTTATAGCTAAATTAACTAACTTTAACATGCTCTCTACCATGCAGTGCTTATGACCTCGTGTATTACATCACTCATGACTTAACTCATTCGAGGTGAACGCTTAAGCACACAGAATATAGGAAATATGATGTAAGTGGAAAGCGAACCCTAGCTGTGGGATGCCAAGCTCATCTTGGGAGCATCATGATACCACAAGTATTTCATGATATATGTCCGAAGTTATTTCATATTTAATCCAGCTTATCTGGATAATAGCATCAAGATTTCTTTCGGCTTATGACTTCAAGCCAATACTTAATTTGTAAAAACTGTAAGGACAAAGTCACAGAGTTTTTCATATGGCTCCAGTGGTGAAGTCCAGGGTTGCCAAATGCCAAGGTTGTCTATTCTTGATTCCAGCTCATGGTTCTTTCATAGATGATCTTACACATCATGTCTCCTTATCTCACTCTTGTAGGTTCTTTTTCAGCACTGATGTCTACTTTTTTCACTGCTTACATAAATGTCTCTCCCTCATTTCTAGTCCGATTTCTACCTCTTTTTTTTGCTCTTGGGCTAGGCCTGGAGAAGAACCATAAGCTCTGGTCACCAACAGTAATTGCTGGTATCCACCATTACCAACCACGAGCACAGGTTAAGGACAGGCCCAACCTATGTGTTTCTTCTATTACTTCAGAACACTTAGGGGTTTATTAGGATCGCCACCCTTACGGTAATTTGGACCGCCCGCCTACAGGGCGGGGGTCCCGATTGTGGCATTAGGATGCGCCCGCCAAACAGGCGGGCGCATCCTGTATATTTACCATTGCGGCGGGCGGAGCTGAAATCTCTGCCCGCCGCAATGGTAAAAATGCACATTGTGCATTTCAAAGCACAACATGACAGGCACCGCGCATTGCCTGCCATGTTGCACTTTGAAATGCGAGGGGGTACCATAGGTAACCCCCATGTGCACCCCCCAAGCCCTGGACTCCCAGGGGGCCCGCAGGGGGTCTCCGCATGCCTTTCCGTGGCGGCATTGCCGCCACGGAAAGGCATTTGAAAATGCCCATAGTAATATGCCGGGCGGTGTCTAACAGACACCGCCACCATGTTACTAATTTTCCGCCCCTGCTGCAGGGCGACCGGGGTGGAAAACAGGCGGGCGGTGTTTGACACCGCCGCGGTCCCCCCCGCCATCCAAATATGGCGGGGGGGAATTTGGCAGTGGATGTCGGGCGGATTTCCTCAGCCAGGCTGGCGGAGGAAATCCGCCCGACATCGTAATGACCCCCTTAGCATGCCATCAATTGTTGTTCTCACCACTGTTGATAACATGGCACTAAAACAGTTAAATGCATTTAGTTTTCCAATTTCTCTTGATCCCTATATTTCTCTATAGGAGTCCCTTTGCCATTGTTTTTGAGGCTACGTTGAAATTGTTCGAATTGGAAATCACACACAATGTTCCAAATCATTCGGTGCCTGATTTAGAAGTCATCAGAGGGGAACACTCCGTCACAAATGTGTCCGCCGTATTATGATCACTGTTGGACCTGGCCCTTTTGGCAGGTTCACCCCGAAACTTTTTGCTTTTTCCTAGCCTGTTTCTGGAACCTGGGTTGGTGATTTTAGGCCTCTGCGCACTTTTTCACTGTGGTACAGTGTAAAGTGCGTGTGCTCTCTGTGTATGTGTGGTGAGTGACCTGCCCTCCCATAGGAATGAATGGGGAATATGTATGCCCATGGTAGTTCCTGATGTGTGGGGAGTGCAGGGTCGAGTTTGATATGTGTGAACTCGTGAGATTGAATGCTGCGTAATGGTGTATGCGGCATGGTTGTGTCTAGTCTAGAAGTGCCACTTTTAGAAGTTGGCATATTTGTGTAGTGAGTCTGCTGGCACGTGATTGGCTGGTGAGCCTGGCCCAGGAGTGCCTGGGCCTGCTTGTGGATTGACTGTCTGGCTTGAGTGTGACAGGGGCTGCAGAGCCCCCAGGAGGTTGTCTGAGTCAGCCCGTGGATGAAAGGCAGCATCTGCTGCCAAAGAAGTGGGTGGAGATAGCACCTAAGGGTGAAGGAGGCTGTGCCTGCCTGCTAGAATGCTGGCTCCACCTCCCCGCTGGGCGACTGTCACCTCTGTCCCTGATACTGAAGGGACTTCCCTATAACCAGTTCTAGCTGGTTCTCACACTGCCTGCACAAAGACTTCAAAGACTTTTCTGTGTATAAGAAGGGGCTGTGTCCCCTTCCAAAATGTTCTTGTTTTTGGACTTAAATCTGCCAGGGGCGTGCTGCTGCTTGGGCTCAGGGGAATCCCTGGGCCCTGCCCAGCCCCTGGACACCTAATGGACTTTCCTGGACTCTTGGGGGACCCCTCTGCCTTAATTGGGCTGATGGGGGGGACTTTGCTTTGCCCCCTGGGAATATCTGGGACCTTTGGCAGCATGGGGAAGCTGCATTTCCCTTCAGAGAACTTTTCATTGCTTTTGCCAGGGCTTATTATAGCCTAAAGCGCCTGGAAGCGCTTTGTTTGCTGATCTAGCGCTAGGAGCGCTGTGGATGGTCCTTTAGCGCTTGGGAGCGCTTTGTGGGCGAGTGCTGGTGCCCACCCGGCACCTTTATTTAATTATTTTTATAGATGGGTGCCACCCCATTTATTTCATTGCCTAACGGGTGCTCACCCCGTTTCTACTTTTATTTTGGATTTCGAGGGTGCCCACCCCTCGTTTTGCCACTTTGAATCACCGCCGCGGCCGGGCTGAAAACAGGAAGTCAGACGGCATCGCGCCTGACTCCGGGCGGGACTTCCGGTTTGGAAAAGGAAGTCCCGTCGGCCGCCGAGCACTGATTGGGTGCCCGTCCGAGGGAAGAGGCGAAGAGTGGTGATGGCCGCTGCGGGGCTCCCGTGCCCGAGAGGGAGCCCCGAGAGAAGAGGCGGAGAGCGGTAATGGCTGCCCAGGGCTCCCGTGATCTGGAGGGAGCCCCGGGAAGAGAGGGAGAAGCGTGGCCTGCTGCTGGGGCTCCCGTGTGCTGAGGGAGCCCCAGGGAGAGAGAGAAGACCGGCGAGAGCACATGGAGCAGCCCGGTGAGTGTTGTCGGGCCCGGGGGAAGCTCCGTGCGGTGCCGGTTTGAGGCACTCATGTCAGGGCGGCCCCAGATGGCAGTGGGCCGCCCCACCGCATTCTTGTTTGGCCGGCGAGGGCCCTGGGGGCATTGTTAATGGCTTTTGAGCCCAGCGAGGCTCCAACGATGGGCGCATTTTGTGTTCGAGCCCAGAGAGGCTCTTTGATGCCACAGTTGTCTTCAGAGTCCCCAGTGGGGGGACTCCAACGCTCGGGGCACTGAAGCGCCACAAGTGTTTTCAGAGCCTGTGTGGCTCCAACGTTCTCCGCAGTGTGGTGGCAGAGCCTGTGTGGCTCCAGCAGTGGCGCAGTTTGCGCCTAAGGGTCAGTGAGGGCCTGGCGCAGTTTTGTTGATTTCCAGCTGCCCAACAATTAGTGGGCAGCTGCACCGTTTAGATTTTGTGTGGTGCCCAGGTGCCCAGCAAGTAGTGGGCACCTGCTACGTTTGGGTTTTGTGCCAGTGGCGCACCCCTGACTGGCGCTGCATGGCAGCGCGCCCTGACATTCTGGACACAGGGCTCATTTAGTCCCTTTATTGGATGGGGGCTGGTATGTAAGTATTGCGCAATGTGGTTACCTGCTATGTTTAGTATGGTAATTGTCTACTGTGTGTTTTTGCGCTATTGATTTGGGTTGGGGCACCTCTGAATGTTTTTAATGCATTATGTGTCTTCCTTGATTTTACACCTCTGAATGTTTTTATACATCATGTGTCTTTCTTTCCCTGCGCTGCACCTCTGAATGTTTTAGGCATCATGTGTCTTCTTGCGCTGTACCTCTGAATGTATTTTATTGCATCATGTGCTTTGTTCTTAACACCGCTGAATGTGTAGGCTTATGCATCATGTGTTTTTCTTTATTACTCCTCTGAATGTGTTTCATGCATCATGGGTAATGTGTTCTTGCTGATACCCCTAAATGTATTTTATTCTTAGGTGGTTGTTCTTTCCAGTATAGGGGGTCCTAGTGAGGTCCTGGTCCCCTGCGTGACATTCTCCTAAGGTGTTTAGGGTTGCGTAGGTGGTACTTACCTGTTCCCAGTAGTTACTGGATGTGACTTATAACTGTTATTTTATATTCTTTTATTCTAATTTCTGACAATATTTCTATGTCTACTAAGTGCTCATTATGACAGTGGCCTATGTGGCCCTGTCCTATAAATAATCCCTTATGAATATTGCCCGTGCCAGTTGGCACAATGTACATGTGTGATTTCTATCTGATGTGTTTTGACAATACAGAAGTTATTTTTACATAACCTTGTGTGGAGCTCCTTTTGTGGTGTGCCTAGGATGTTGTTGCTGTAGTGCGCTGGCGCAAATGCTTTACACATTGCCTCCGGGTTTAGCCTTACTGCTCGTGCCAAGCTACCAAGGGGGTGAGCAGGGGTTATCTTGGCGTGTGACTCCCTTGCCCTGACTAGAATGGTGGTTTCTGCCTGGCTTTGGCGTCAGCCTTAGCCTACCAGAAATAGCCAGTTATAACATTGTTGGTCAGCGGTGCGGATTTGGACTTGTGTTTGCGCAGTGCCACAGCGACAACTGGCTGCATTAAAAAACTCTGCATTGTTTTTTAGATAGTCACATGTTTGGGATTATTGTTTTTGATTTTGTTTTTCCTCAAGAGTGTCATTTTCAGATGGTGTTCCTGCGCTTTATGTTTAGTGGCAGATGAGAGAAAATGACAGGGCGGGACGCCAGTAGAGGGGGAGGTTCCCATAGATTAGGAATCCCTTGCTGGGTCCAGTGTCCAATCCTGTTCCTGTCCCTGTGTGGGTAGATGGAAGAGAGGGAGTGTGGAGGAGAAATGACTTGCTTGGGAGGGTGGTTATCCCCTGAGTGTAGTGTGTGTGTCTGGATTCCCCAGTATGGTAGGATCCAGTGGTGGCAGCTTAAATGTGTCCAGTGTGTGAAGTCCCATTCCCAGTTCCCAGAGTATGGTGCCTGGTGCTCAGTAAGAGGGTGACAGGTTGAGAGTCAGGGGCAGTGAGGAACTGTCTCACCAGTCTGGGGGGGGAGTGTGTGGATGAGTGCTGTGTTGAACTGGAGGAGTTGGTGTGAGTTTTTTTAAGGAGCTTGGACGTGAGGTGTACCTCTGGTGGTGTGACAGGAGGTCCTGCAGAGGCATTGGACAAGAAAGTGGATGTCTGGCTGTGTGCTAGATGTCTTGCAGAGGCATTAGGGAGTGATTCTAAAAGTCGTGGCTTGTGTATCTGATGATCCTGTGTAGGTGAAGAGGTTCATGTGTAGCCCAGCTAGGTCCCATTAGGATGGTAGGGGTGTAGGGGCTCACGTCCTGTCTCAGTGGAGGCGGAGTGAGTGTGGGGCGGTGTGTCCCACGTTGGCCCGAAACCCTGTCTCAGGGCCTGGAGGGTTCCCTAGGGAGTGCCAGGTCAGGGGCCTAGGCTGTATTACAAGTCATTTGAGGAGGATCTTCCTGTGTCTAGAGGACGGGGAGTGTCTGTAACCAGAACTCCGGCGGTCCTGGTGCTGGGCTGTACCGCTCCTAAGTGGAGGGTGCAGAAGTCCTGGTTCGCTGGGCATTTGACCGTCTAGAGTGCTTGACCATTTGTGGGGCCTCTGGAGGTTGTTCCCTGAGGAGGGGGGAGGCCAGGTTCAGGTTCAGCTTGACCTGGAGGGAAGGGCATCTGTAATCAGAGTCCTGACCTGGTGTTTGGCTTCTAGGGGTACCGCTCCAAGGTGGGAGGGTGCAGAACTCTGGAAGGGGGTGCAGAGGGACGGTGTCCTTACTTCTGACCCCGGTGCAACCTGAGGGTTTAGATCCTAGGTTGGGAGATTAAGAAACTTCTATTTCAAGAGGAATCTCTGCCAAAGTAGATCAGCTGAAGAGACTGAGGGGGCTGCCCTTGCTGTGTGTTCTGGGGCCCACCTGCAGTCTGTTGTTTCTACTAAGGTGGAGGAAAGGGGACTTTGCTGTGTGCTGTGTCCCCCTACCTGCTTGAAGAGGGACTGTGCTGTGTGCTTTGTACCTCAGGAGTGAAATAGTTTCCAGGTGGTAGACCAGTGATGGAGTGAGGTCCTGATCTGGTAGGAGAATTGTGTTCTGGTGAGTGCTTCCCTGTGAGGGTGCGGAAAGCCAGAAGTAGAGGTAGGGTGGGGCGTTCTTGCCCGTGACCTCTGGTCAGCATGAGGGTGTGGTCCCTAGGTTGAAGGATCAGTGGTAGTTGTAGCTACACTGAGAGGGAGAGTGGAGATTGGCTATTGTGTGTCAGGGGTTACTACCCCCCACTCTGTGGTTTGGACAGGACCTGTCATATTTGGATGGCCTAGGGCCTGGTCCTGGCTGTGGATGACTAGTGAGTACCAGTGGGGTATTCTAGTTGTGCCAGAGAGCTTTTGTTGAGAGGAATCCATGTGGGTTCAGAGTGGCGAAAACCGGAGGGTGTCCCTGCCGTGCGGGCCCGTGTCCGTGTTTTGTCGCCCAAAGCAAGGAAGCCCATCAGTGGAGTGATTGGTCTACCCTGCGTTTTGGCTGGAAGGGGGTTGTGTTGGACCTGGCCCTTTTGGCAGGTTCACCCCAAAACTTTTTGCTTTTTCCTAGCCTGTTTCTGGAACCTGGGTTGGTGATTTTAGGCCTCTGCGCACTTTTTCACTGTGGTACAGTGTAAAGTGCGTGTGCTCTCTGTGTATGTGTGGTGAGGGACCTGCCCTCCCATAGGAATGAATGGGGAATATGTATGCCCATGGTAGTTCCTGATGTGTGGGGAGTGCAGGGTCGAGTTTGATATGTGTGAACTCGTGAGATTGAATGCTGCGTAATGGTGTATGCGGCATGGTTGTGTCTAGTCTAGAAGTGCCACTTTTAGAAGTTGGCATATTTGTGTAGTGAGTCTGCTGGCATGTGATTGGCTGGTGAGCCTGGCCCAGGAGTGCCTGGGCCTGCTTGTGGATTGACTGTCTGACTTGAGTGTGACAGGGGCTGCAGAGCCCCCAGGAGGTTGTCTGAGTCAGCCCGTGGATGAAAGGCAGCATCTGCTGCCAAGGAAGTGGGTGGTGATAGCACCTAAGGGTGAAGGAGGCTGTGCCTGCCTGCCACAATGCTGGCTCCACCTCCCCGCTGGGGGACTGTCACCTCTGTCCCTGATACTGAAGGGACTTCCCTATAACCAGTTCTAGCTGGTTCTCACACTCCCTGCACAAAGACTTCAAAGACTTTTCTGTGTATAAGAAGGGGCTGTGTCCCCTTCCAAAATGTTCTTGTTTTTGGACTTGAATCTGCCAGGGGCGTGCTGCTGCTTGGGCTCAGGGGAATCCCTGGGCCCTGCCCAGCCCCTGGACACCTGATGGACTTTCCTGGACTCTTGGGGGACCCCTCTGCCTTGCTTGGGCTGATGGGGGGGACTTTGCTTTGCCCCCTGGGAATCTCTGGGACCTTTGGCAGCATGGGGAAGCTGCATTTCCCTTCAGAGAACTTTTCATTGCTTTTGCCAGGGCTTATTATAGCCTAAAGCGCCTGGAAGCGCTTTGTTTGCTGATTTAGCGCTAGGAGCGCTGTGGATGGACCTTTAGCGCTTGGGAGCGCTTTATGGGCGAGTGCCGGTGCCCACCCGGCACCTTTATTTAATTATTTTTATAGATGGGTGCCACCCCATTTATTTCATTGCCTAACGGGTGCTCACCCCGTTTCAACTTTTATTTTGGATTTCGAGGGTGCCCACCCCTCGTTTTGCCACTTTGAATCACCGCCGCGGCCGTGCCGAAAACAGGAAGTCAGGCGGCATCGCGCCTGACTACAGGCGGGACTTCCGGTTTGGAAAAGGAAGACCTGCCGGCCGCCGAGCACTGATTGGGTGCCCGTCCAAGGGAAGAGGCGAAGAGTGGTGATGGCCGCTGCGGGGCTCCCGTGCCTGAGAGGGAGCCCCGAGAGAAGAGGCGGAGAGCGGTTATGGCCGCCCGGGGCTCCCGTGATCTGGAGGGAGCCCCGGGAAGAGAGGGGGAAGCGTGGCCTGCTGCTGGGGCTCCCGTGTGCTGAGGGAGCCCCAGGGAGAGAGAGAAGACCGGCGAGAGCACATGGAGCAGCCAGGTGAGTGTTGTCTGGCCAGGGGGAAGCTCCGTGCGGTGCCGGTTTGAGGCACTCATGTCAGGGCGGCCCCAGATGGCAGTGGGCCGCCCCACCGCATTCTTGTTTGGCCCGCGAGGGCCCCGGGGGCATTGTTAATGGCTTTTGAGCCCAGCGAGGCTCCAACGATGGGCCCATTTTGTGTTCGAGCCCAGAGAGGCTCTTTGATGCCACAGTTGTCTTCAGAGTCCCCAGTGGGGGGACTCCAACGTTCGGGGCATACTTGTACTTGAGCCTAGAGAGGCTCAAGGCGCCCTATTTTGTTTCCAGAGCCCTGAGAGGCTCAGAAGCGCCACAAATGTTTTCAGAGCCTGTTTGGCTCCAACGATCTGCGCAGTGTGGTGGTAGAGCCTGTGTGGCTCCAGAAGTGGCGCAGTTTGCACCTAAGGGTCAGTGAGGGCCCTGGCGCAGTTTTGTTGATTTCCAGCTGCCCAGCAATTAGTGGGCAGCTGCACCGTTTAGGTTTTGTGTGGTTCCCAGGTGCCCAGCAAGTAGTGGGCACCTGCTACGTTTAGGTTTTGCGCCAGTGGCGCACCCCTGACTGGCGCTGCATGGCAGCGCGCCCTGATATTCTGGACACAGGGCTCTTTTAGTCCCTTTATTGGATGGGGGCTGGTATGTAAGTTTTGCGCAATGTGGTTACCTGCTATGTTTAGGATGGTAATTGTCTACTGTGTGTTTTTGCGCTATTGATTTGGGTTGGGGCACCTCTGAATGTTTTTAATGCATTATGTGTCTTCCTTGATTTTACACCTCTGAATGTTTTTATACATCATGTGTCTTTCTTTCCCTGCGCTGCACCTCTGAATGTTTTAGGCATCATGTGTCTTCTTGCGCTGTACCTCTGAATGTATTTTATTGCATCGTGTGCTTTGTTCTTAACACCGCTGAATGTGTAGGTTTATGCATCATGTGTTTTTCTTTATTACTCCTCTGAATGTGTTTCATGCATCATGGGTAATGTGTTCTTGCTGATACCCCTAAATGTATTTTATTCTTAGGTGGTTGTTATTTCCAGTATAGGGGGTCCTAGTGAGGTCCTGGTCCCCTGCGTGACATTCTCCTAAGGTGTTTAGGGTTGCGTAGGTGGTACTTACCTGTTCCCAGTAGTTACTGGATGTGACTTATAACTGTTATTTTATATTCTTTTATTCTAATTTCTGACAATATTTCTATGTCTACTAAGTGCTGATTATGACAGTGGCCTATGTGGCCCTGTCCTGTAAATAATCCCTTATGAATATTGCCCGTGCCAGTTGGCACAATGTACATGTGTGATTTCTATCTGATGTGTTTTGACAATACAGAAGTTATTTTTACATAACCTTGTGTGGAGCTCCTTTTGTGGTGTGCCTAGGATGTTGTTGCTGTAGTGCGCTGGCGCAAATGCTTTACACATTGCCTCCGAGTTTAGCCTTACTGCTCGTGCCAAGCTACCAAGGGGGTGAGCAGGGGTTATCTTGGCGTGTGACTCCCTTGCCCTGACTAGAATCGTGGTTTCTGCCTGGCTTTGGCGTCAGCCTTAGCCTACCAGAAATAGCCAGTTCTAACAATCAAATTCAATCCTATGGAGATCGTAATACGGCGGACGAGATATCTTCACATTTGTGATGGTGTATTCCCTCTGCCAACTTATAAATCAGGCTCTTGGTATGATGAATTGTACATAAGCCAAATATATTTAATATTTCCGTCCATTCTGTTCCTTCAGTCCACATTTAGAGAGTACACTGAACATTTCTTAATACTACAAATCAGCAATTGTGTTATTATGCATTTTATTTGTGGTATTCCCAGGTATTTCCAAGGGGGATAATTGACTGATACACTGGTTACATGAATTTGTATGTACTTTAAAGTTCCACAATTTGTGTCATCTTTTTGCCAGTGGTAATAACCATGACGTACCTGTGCAGTAAACTGGTATATTCCCATGATAGATTTTACAATACCAGGTATTAATGCTGCAATGTTCCTTTAAATAAACATTTTAAATGTTTGGCAATATGGGGTAGGCGTAACTTGCATAATTTGTTGTAGCGTAATTTCACATAATTACTGCTAAATTAAATGAGATTTCACATGATTATGTGAGAAGATTAATTTGGCATTTAGCACTATTTTCTTTGTTCAAAAATGCCCCTTTGCATTAAAAATAGACAGAAAATGCATATTGCCCTAAGAAATGGTGATAAATACAACAGAGAACGAATAGCAGCACAATTTACCCTCAACTTTATTTAAGAAGCTTATAAAGCGCACAGCTACCCCCGTCGGGGGTGTCCCGGCGCTTACTCCCATCTTTAGGCGCTATTCTTCTTAGTGCAAAATTCACCCTTGCTACCAGGGGTGCATTATCTGCTAAGAGAATAGTACTAAATGCAAAACAACATGAACAGCAGCAAAATCAGTCTTTTGTGCTATCTAAATATTTTGTTTCTGTAAGTATAATTGCATAATTATTGGTAATTCCACATCAAAGAATAACACAGAATTACCAAAATTGCTTTGCTTACTCTGGCATAATTAAAATTACTCCCATGCCTGCTGGTAATCTGCTTTGCTAAAATGTACTTATGTACCTCTGACCTTCCACCTATCGAGTAACTGCTGACTTGCTTTCAAGCAGTTCAGTAGTTTTTAGCTGTTGTTGTGACAAATAATTCCAAAATCGAGGTCCTCATTCAAATCATATTGACCATTTCCCTGATGTTTTTCATGAAAGCTAAAACTGTCTGCAGAATACATCTTGCCATATAGTGCATCTTCTCCACTGGGACTTTCCCAAGTAGGCACTTTCAGTCTAAGGACCCCGCTAAGGACATTTGTGTAAAGTAGTCCTGACAGCATTTGTACATGGTTTATTGCTGTTAATATTTAGTTGTTGCTTGGATACAAGCAGGTGCTTTTCTAAGTTCATTTATTAGAACAACATTCCAATGCTATGGCTGGTAACGTCTAAAACACAATTTGACATAGCTACTTTTTGGTCAACTTTTAGCCCACATGGAAATCAGTATACACAGCTCATTTCCATCTCAAACCTTATTTTGATACCACAGATGTGAAATACCATCATTTAAACTAACTACATCTCTTAATACACTCAGTTGCAGAGCTTGGGTGTCATGGGCCATAATGTAAGCAAGGAAAATGGGCCCCCAGTTCAGTGTTGAACTAAAGATTTAAGTGGGTGCAGTGGTTGCATCTCACCCCTGGACCTTGGTGGCATTGAACCTGCTGCACTAATGATAGCTGCGCTCCTGCATATGGGTCTCTAGAATCCCCATTTTTCCTGTTGTTCTTGATCTCCTCCCTATCTCTATGCCTCTCTCGTCTCCTCTCTCCTTTTCACACCTTCTTCCTTGTCCCCTCACTCTCTATTTTTCTTTCTCTCCCCTCTACTGTCTCTCACTCTTCCTTATATCCTTCCTCGCTTTTCTCCAGATATCCTTATTTGTGGCCCCTTTTGCTCTCCTTTCAATATGATCCTTAACTCCATCTTCCATTCTGTCACATTTTCCTCTCCTTCTCTCCTTTCTTTTCCCTCTCATTTTCTTTCATTTCTTTTCTTTCCCTCCTCTCTTGTTCCCTTCTACAATTCAATCTCCCTCCACTTCCCATCCTCTTCAGAGAGTAAACACAATATTGGATCCCAAGCATGCTCTAAGTTGGAAAAATCCTGAAAGGGCAGTCACTAATTGCAGTTGTGGCATTCCATAATGGCACCCCTCCCACCTATGGGCCTTGGTGCCAGTGCACTGGCTACATTACTAGTAGCTATGCCTCTGATTACATTTGCCCTTAACCCTGTATGGAGATCCTCTGTATTTTAGCTAGGTTTGCGGTATACAAATGCCTCATACATACATCATATTCTTAGTCAGCGTAAATAAGATACACAAGAAAAGATAACTTGTGCTCACACTCGGTAGCTTGATGCAGAGCATTCCGACTTTTCTAAAGAGGAAATATGTAAAGTATTCATGCAACATAAACACACTCAGTAACACAATGAAAACACCAGAAACATACTCCACACAGGTTTAGAATAATAGAGAATCATTTTATGAGTAACTCAAGACCGAAACTACAAAAATCCAATAAGTAGAACTGGAGTTATGAAATTTAAAGAATAAACAAAAAATAGTGCTTAGAAGTCAATAGCGCTAAGGGGTTGTTTCAGGTCACGCTAGACTTGGGTAAATCCAAAGTTCAGTCTGACCACAATGGAGGGCAGGCCGACAACATGAATCAGGCAGGTCCCGCTGACAAAGTACCTTGGATGGAGGAAGCATTGACGTTCAAGACACTATGTGAGGAATGGAGGTGGCACCACGTCGTTGTCAATCCCAACGAAGAAGGTGATGCATCAGCGCTTTTTGGTTTAGTCTTTAAAAATTCATAACTCCAGTTCTACTTATTGAATTTTTGTCATTTTATTCTTGATGTACTCATACAATTATTCTCGATGTTTCTAAACCTCTGTGGAGAATTTTGGTGGTGTTTTCATTCTGTTACTGTATTTGTTTGCACTAATACTTTACACATTGCCTCTTCAAATAAGCCTAACTGCTAAGTGTCAAGCTACCGGAGGATGTGCACAGGTTATCTTTTAGTGTCTTCATAGCTTACCCTTACTAGGATTGTGGTCCCTATTTGGACAGGGTGCATACCCCCTGCCATCCAGAGACCCAGGGGTATATTCAGAAGGGCATTGTGCCACCAAAACATCACTTTTAATGATGTTCCTGTGGCGCAATGCCCTGCTTCATATTTTCAGTGGGGTTAAGCCACTTTTTCTGGCTTAATGCCACTCTGCCAAAATGGTACCCTTTCACTCAGGCATCTGCGTGAAAGGGGCGTGCAATGGGTGTTGCTGTGGGAGTTCCGCCACAACACCCATTGCTTTTTTACGATGCCCCAGATTTACAAGGATCTGTAAATCTGAGGCAGTGCCAAAAACTAAAGCAAAACACATAAGATGATGGACGGAATGCTGCACAATGGCAAAACATTCACCCCCAGTCACAGATCTGGGTTTAATCCATCGTTATTTTGCTCACCAAGCCACCCCAGCTCAGACATGGCCATATGCAAATCAGTCTTGACCCTGTGCCTCATGGGAACAGTCCAGCCCGAACTGCCAAGCCATGTCTTCCCTGGACCGTAATCAAGCATCCTAGGACCGGTTTCTGGCTATCAGCCGTCTTCAGCCAGGATAGCTTGACTCCCGTGGCTTAGTGAGCACGGGACCCACGTCTGGGCATACCCTTCCCACATAGGGTGAATAGCAAAACACACAAGATGATGGACGGAATGTTGCAAAATGGCAAAACATTCACCCCCAGTCACAGATCTGGGTTTAATCCATCGTTATTTTGCTCACCAAGACACCCCAGCTCAGACATGGCCATATGCAAATCAGTCTTGACCCTGTGCCTCATGGGAACAGTCCAGCCCGAACTGCCAAGCCATGTCTTCCCTGGACCGTAATCAAGCATCCTAGGACCGGTTTCTGGCTATCAGCCGTCTTCAGCCAGGATAGCTTGACTCCCGTGGCTTAGTGAGCATGGGACCCACGTCTGGGCATACCCTTCCCACATAGGGTGAATAGCAAAACACACAAGATGATGGACGGAATGTTGCAAAATGGCAAAACATTCACCCCCAGTCACAGATCTGGGTTTAATCCATCGTTATTTTGCTCACCAAGACACCCCAGCTCAGACATGGCCATATGCAAATCAGTCTTGACCCTGTGCCTCATGGGAACAGTCCAGCCCGAACTGCCAAGCCATGTCTTCCCTGGACCGGAATCAAGCATCCTAGGACCGGTTTCTGGCTATCAGCTGTCTTCAGTCAGGATAGCTTGACTCCAGTGGCTTAGCGAGCACGGGACCCACGTTTGGGCATACCCTTCCCCATAGGGTGAACAGCAAAACACACAAGATGATGGACTCTATGTTGCACAATGGCAAAACATTCACTCCCAGTCACAGATCTGGGTTTAATCCATCGTTATTTTGCTCACCAAGCCACCCCAGCTCCGACATGGCCATATGCAAATCAGTCTTGACCCTGTGCCTCATGGGAACAGTCCAGCCCGAACTGCCAAGCCATGTCTTCCCTGGACCGTAATCAAGCATCCTAGGACAGGTTTCTGGCTATCAGCCGTCTTCAGCCAGGATAGCTTGACTCCCGTGGCTTAGTGAGCACGGGACCCACGTCTGGGCATACCCTTCCCACATAGGGTGAATAGCAAAACACACAAGATGATGGACGGAATGTTGCAAAATGGCAAAACATTCACCCCCAGTCACAGATCTGGGTTTAATCCATCGTTATTTTGCTCACCAAGACACCCCAGCTCAGACATGGCCATATGCAAATCAGTCTTGACCCTGTGCCTCATGGGAACAGTCCAGCCCGAACTGCCAAGCCATGTCTTCCCTGGACCGTAATCAAGCATCCTAGGACCGGTTTCTGGCTATCAGCCGTCTTCAGCCAGGATAGCTTGACTCCCGTGGCTTAGTGAGCACGGGACCCACGTCTGGGCATACCCTTCCCACATAGGGTGAATAGCAAAACACACAAGATGATGGACGGAATGTTGCAAAATGGCAAAACATTCACCCCCAGTCACAGATCTGGGTTTAATCCATCGTTATTTTGCTCACCAAGACACCCCAGCTCAGACATGGCCATATGCAAATCAGTCTTGACCCTGTGCCTCATGGGAACAGTCCAGCCCGAACTGCCAAGCCATGTCTTCCCTGGACCGGAATCAAGCATCCTAGGACCGGTTTCTGGCTATCAGCTGTCTTCAGTCAGGATAGCTTGACTCCAGTGGCTTAGCGAGCACGGGACCCACGTTTGGGCATACCCTTCCCCATAGGGTGAACAGCAAAACACACAAGATGATGGACTCTATGTTGCACAATGGCAAAACATTCACTCCCGGTCACAGATCTGGGTTTAATCCATCGTTATTTTGCTCACCAAGCCACCCCAGCTCCGACATGGCCATATGCAAATCAGTATTGACCCTGTGCCTCATGGGAACTGTCCAGCCCGAACTGCCCAGCCATGTCTTCCCTGGACCGGAATCAAGCATCCTAGGACAGGTTTCTGGCTGTCAGCCGTCTTCAGCCAGGATAGCTTGACTCCAGTGGCTTAGTGAGCACGGCACCCACGTCTGGGCATACCCTTCGCACATAGGGTGAACAGCAAAACACACAAGATGATGGACAGAATGTTGCACAATGGCAAAACATTCACCCCCAGTCACAGATCTGGGTTTAATCCATCGTTATTTTGCTCACCAAGCCACCCCAGCTCAGACATGGCCATATGCAAATCAGTCTTGACCCTGTGCCTCATGGGAACAGTCCAGCCCGAACTTCCAAGCCATGTCTTCCCTGGACCGGAATCAAGCATCCTAGGACCGGTTTCTGGCTATCAGCCGTCTACAGCCAGGATAGCTTGACTCCAGTGGCTTAGTGAGCACCGGACCCACGTCTGGGCATACCCTTCCCACATAGGGTGAACAGCAAAACACACAAGATGATGGACGGAATGTTGCACAATGGCAAAACATTCACCCCCAGTCACAGATCTGGGTTTAATCCATCGTTATTTTGCTAACCAAGCCACCCCAGCTCAGACATGGCCATATGCAAATCAGTCTTGACTCGGTGCCTCATGGGAACAGTCCAGCCCGAACTGCCAAGCCATGTCTTCCCCGGACCGGAACCAAGCATCCAAGGACCGGTTTCTGGATATCAGCCGTCTTCAGCCAGGATAGCTTGACTCCAGTGGCTTAGTGAGCACGGGATCCACGTCTGGGCATACCTTTCCCACATAGGGTGAACAGCAAAACTCACAAGATGATGGATGGAATGTTGCACAATGGCAAAACATTCACCCCCAGTCAGAGATCTGGGTTTAATCCATCGTTATTTTTCTCACCAAGCCACCCCAGCTCAGACATGGCCATATGCAAATCAGTCTTGACCCTGTGCCTCACGGGAACAGTCCAGCCCGAACTGCCAAGCCATGTCTTCCCTGGACCAGAATCAAGCATCCTAGGACCGGTTTCTGGCTATCAGCCGTCTACAGCCAGGATAGCTTGACTCCCGTGGCTTAGTGAGCACGGTACCCACGTCTGGGCATACCCTTCCCACATAGGGTGAACAGCAAAACACACAAGATGATGGACGGAATGTTGCACAATGGCAAAACATTCACCCCCAGTCACAGATCTGGGTTTAATCCATCGTTATTTTGCTCACCAAGCCACCCCAGCTCAGACAAGGCCATATGCAAATCAGGCTTGACCCAGTGCCTCATGGGAACAGTCCAGCCCGAACTGCCAAGCCATGTCTTCCCTGGACCGGAATCAAGCATCCTAGGACTGGTTTCTGGCTATCAGTCGTCTTCAGCCAGGATAGCTTGAATCCATTGGCTTAGTGAGCACGTATCCCGCGTCTGGGCATACCCTTCCCACATAGGGTGAACAGCAAAACACACAAGATGATGGACGGAATGTTGCACAATGGCAAAACATTCACCCCCAGTCACAGATCTGGGTTTAATCCATCGTTATTTTGCTCACCAAGCCACCCCAGCTCAGACATGGACATATGCAAATCAGCCTTGACCCTGTGCCTCATGGGAACAGTCCAGCCCGAACTGCCAAGCCATGTCTTCTCTGGACCGGAATCAAGCATCCTAGGACCGGTTTCGGGCTATCAGCCATCTTCAGCCAGGATAGCTTGACTCCAGTGGCTTAGTGAGCACGGGACCCACGTCTGGGCATACCCTTCCCACATAGGTGAACAGCAAAACACACAAGATGATGGACGGAATGTTGCACAATGGCAAAACATTCACCCCCAGTCACAGATCTGGGTTTAATCCATCGTTATTTTTCTCACCAAGCCACCCCAGCTCAGACATGGCCATATGCAAATCAGTCTTGACCCTGTGCCTCATGGGAGCAGTCCAGCCCGAACTGCCAAGCCATGTCTTCCCTGGACCGAATCAAGCATCCTAGGACCAGTTTTTGGCTATCAGCCGTCTTCAGCCAGGATAGCTTGACTCCAGTGGCTTAATGAGCACGGGACCCACGTCTGGGCATACCCTTCCCACATAGGGTGAACAGCAAAACACACAAGATGATGGGCGGAATGTTGCACAATGGCAACACATTCACCCCCAGTCACAGATCTGGGTTTAATCCATCGTTATTTTGCTCACCAAGCCACCCCAGCTCAGACATGGCCATATGCAAATCAGTCTTGACCCTGTGCCTCATGGGAACAGTCCAGCCCGAACTGCCAATCCATGTCTTCCCTGGACCGAAATCAAGCATCCTAGGACTGGTTTCTGGCTATCAGCCGTCTTCAGCCAGGATAGCTTGACTCCAGTGGCTTAGTGAGCACGTGACCAACGTCTGGGTATACCCTTCACACATAGGGTGAACAGCAAAACACACAAGATGATGGACGGAATGTTGCACAATGGCAAAACATTCACCCCCAGTCACAGATTTGGGTTTAATCCATTGTTATTTTGCTCACCAAGCCACCCCAGCTCAGACATGGCCGTATGCAAATCAGTCTTGACCATGTGCCTCATGGGAACAGTCCAGCCCGAACTGCTAAGCCATGTTTTCCCTGGACCGGAATCAAGCATCCTAGCACCGGTTTCTGGCTATCAGCCGTCTTCAGCCAGGATAGCTTGACTCCAGTGGCTTAGTGAGCACGTAACCCACGTCTGCGCATACCCTTCCCACATAGGGTGAACAGCAAAACACACAAGATGATGGACGGAATGTTGCACAATGGCAAAACATTCACCCCCGTCACAGATCTGGGTTTAATCCATCGTTATTTTTCTCACCATCCCCCACCCCAGCTCAGACATGGCCATATGCAAATCAGTCTTGACCCTGTGCCTCATGGGAACAGTCCAGCCCGAACTGCCAAGCCATGTCTTCCCTGGACCGAATCAAGCATCCTAGGACCAGTTTCTGGCTATCAGCCGTCCTCAGCCAGGATAGCTTGACTCCAGTGGCTAAATGAGCACGGGACCCAAGTCTGGGCATACCCTTCCCACATAGGGTGAACAGCAAAACACACAAGATGATGGACGAAATGTTGCACAATGGCAAAACATTCACCCACAGTCACAGATCTGGGTTTAATCCATCGTTATTTTGCTCACCAAGCCACCCCAGCTCAGACATGGCCATATGCAAATCAGTCTTGACCCTGTGCCTCATGGGAACAGTCCAGCCCTAACTGCCAATCCATGTCTTCCCTGGACCGAAATCAAGCATCCTAGGACCGGTTTCTGGCTATTAGCCGTCTTCAGCCAGGATAGCTTGACTCCAGTGGCTTAGTGAGCACGTGACCAATGTCTGGGTATACCCTTCACACATAGGGTGAACAGCAAAACACACAAGATGATGGACGGAATGTTGCACAATGGCAAAACATTCACCCCCAGTCACAGATCTGGGTTTAATCCATTGTTATTTTGCTCACCAAGCCACCCCAGCTCAGACATGGCCATATGCAAATCAGTCTTGACCCTGTGCCTCATGGGAACAGTCCAGCCTGAACTGCCAAGCCATGTCTTCCCTACACCGGATCAAGCATCCTAGGACCGGTTTCTGGCTATCAGCCGTCTTCAGCCAGGATAGCTTGACTCCAGTGGCTTAGTGAGCACGGGAAAAACTAAAGCGGCACAAGGGCAGGCGTTAGAATGGCTAAACATGCATTTTCTATATGTGCTTCATTCTACAGCACACATAAAAAGAGCAAAACACCATTAATGATTTTTATGTACAGGAATGTGTCCCTTCCTGCACATAAACGATCACTAAATAATGACGAATTGCTACTTCTATGTGTGCTGCCTTCTGCTTCACACATAGAAGTAACATATTGCCATTATTGATTGTTTATGTGCAGGAAACGACACCCTCTGCAGATAAACAAGCTTACCCTGAAACACAGACACCCTTGCACTATGATGCAAGGGTGTCTGCGTTAGCAATAGGCAGCTAATTGTAGCGCTAGGGAAAACACAGGGGTGCGCCATATTATTCTAAATACGGATCATCCCAGCGTTTTGGAAAATCCAGAGCACGGTGCTGCCAAATTTGGCACAGCTCTGCTCTCTGACATTTCTTTCTACATATGCCCCCCAGCTTCTAACACAGGCCCTAGATCTTTCTTTTAAGTATATTTTAACTTGCAGTTCAAGCTCATGTAATCACTTGAATATTCTAGTATACATATGAGAAATAAAAGGTACCTTGTGGTCTTTTGTGTTGCTATTATGATGGTTTTAGTCAAGTGTCAAGTGTCAATATTGTCTCATCAACAGCTGGAAATATGAATGCATACAGTAACGATGTGAATGGTTACGGCAGTTTCCTCAAAGTGACGTGCTAAGATTTAAAGCTTCCTATTTTGCAAAAATGTTAAAATGTTATTTCAAAACAAGCTTATTTCCAGAGGTTTTTGAAAAAAAGATTACCATGGTAAAGTTCAATTTCTGTCTAAAAAAAATCAAAATGGCAGACTTTTAACCTCACAGATGGGGTTTTCACATGCAGAAATTCGCCTGTATGGTGACATTTCTGTGACTACAAATCTAGAGTTATGGAAGGGATTTTAAGAGTTTGCAGGGGAACCCTACTGCCTTTCAACAAATTCTCAGTTGGAGAGTATGACGCACCATTCGGACCTTTATTCTTCTTTTTTCCCTTCTTTAGTTTTCTCTGCCGTCCTCCATTAACAACGACTTAGTCCTAAAATGTGTAAGTGTTGTTATTGGGGACTAGACCTTTGAGCCAGCTCCTTTTGCCGTTATCTATGACACGTGCCTTTAGATGTAGTCCTATGTCCCATTAATAGGGGTTGAAATGGTCTGTGTAAACTATTTTAGCAATGGTACTGTGCCACTATGACCATCTATGGGAATCAATCAGCAGGTCCTTACAGTTCTATGAATTTAGAATATACCTAGCCTTTGCTTTGTAATTATTACAACTGTTAATGTCTTTATTTCTCTGCTTCATACGATCACGCTAGCACAGCTGTCACATGTTTACTTATGTATAGGACTCTTGCTGGATATAACTATCTAATCTCACTTTTACTCGTGTTATTTGTAAAATACAACAAAAAGCACTGAAGGCTATTATTTCTTTTTGACCAGTTACCATTTTTATGTGTTATGGCCTATACATTATTAACACCAAGATATTATTGTTTTCTTATCTGATCTAGGCGTGTTAAATGATTAATTTTCTAACTTAAGTTATTAATATGCATTATAAAAAAAAATCTTTCCTGGACAGTGTTCTTCTCCATGAAGATTTAACCAGGTTGCAAGGAGTACAAAGTAACATCATTTTGACAACTGATTAGCAGCGGACATCTGCTCATCGTCCTGCTTTGGGTGTCTGAGCTGGAGCTGAACTGACGTTCACTGAACATCTTTTGGCCTGAGGGCCTTTGTGGACACTGTTGCTGAAGCTACATTCTAGAGCACAAGTGCTAGTGTTCTGCCAATGTTCTCCTGGCTCGGACTAAGCTTGTAACCGTCCTGAATGATGCCTGCCTACCCAATTGCTGGCCTTGCCTGGAAGGTCCTAGGCCATTGGCCTTGCTTCTCTGAAAGAGCCTGATCCCACTCTATCCCTCACCACAATACAAAGGGAGCCTGTGGAGGAACCAGGGCCAGATGTGCGAACACGTTTTCCCATAGACACAGAATGGGTAGAACTGTTTAATACATCTGGCCCCCAATGTGTTAGTGACCATCTGCTGAGCCCCTTGAATCCCTTTGTAGATTTGCAGGCATACTGCCTGAGTGATTGCCTGCAACTCATGCAGGTCAGACAACAGAGACCCTGCCAGAGAAGCACAACCCTCTTGTCGCATACAAAATTTGTTTTGATCTATTTCCTTCCACCATGTAAGACCTGACATCCTTGGTGTGGTATTACTCCAAACCATTTATTTTATTTGTTAATATGTACTTCTCTAAATTGAATTGGGATTTTTCATGTGTTGGTTTTTCATTTTATTACTGTTTGTCTGCTCCATAAAGAGTTTACACGTTGCCTTTAAGTTAAGCCGGATTGCTTTTTGGCAAGCTACCAGAGGGTTAAGCACAGGTTAATTCAGTGACTGTTGTGGGTCACTCTGACAAGAATTGTGGTTCTTGCCCAACTGGGTCTTCTACCCTCTCAACCAATAACCCAATTTCCTGTACACCCATTTGACCTACCATTTTCAGAACCCCAGAACTCAATTGGCTAGTGGACAGATGAGTCCAGTTATTTGATTACTGTTTATACTGTGAACATACATTATTAAAGTTGTTGTAAACACACATGCTTAGTGGACATCTTCACTGTATTGTGCTTGTGATAACTATATCTAGACTCACTCTATACAGATGCCTTGGCTGCTCACAAACATCTGCTGAAAGAGTCAAAGAGGCTTAAGTGACCTACGCTTTCTATTGCAGTCTTGGGGCTTTAGTGAGAGTTTGGTGGATGTCTCGTTCGCCGTATCACAAGTGATAGCCCATGGTACTTATAATAGAGCAGACAGTATATTCACCACTTTTTGTACAGAGTATCCCATCCAAGAAACTCTACATAAGGACCTTGGCATCCTAAGCACTGATAACTGTTAGAGATTCTAGCAGTCCCTGCAGTTCTCTGCGCTGGAGAATCCCTACAGATAGAAAGTGAATAATTATGAGAGTACATTTCCAACTTTTGTTCCCACTTTTAATATTTGAGAATTAAGTAAATATGCTCAAGAGGCGACCAATCACTGAATGCAGATGCCTTTGCACTCCTGGATTTGAGCAATGGTACAATCAACGGAGGAGGGCAGTAGGCGAACCACTTCACAGCAGGTCATTCTGGATGCTGTTTCCTGTCCTGGACTTTGTGTGATAACCTAATGCATTCTGGGCGTTGTATTATCATTTTATTTCCATTTAACTAATTAGACTTATATACCTGAAACCTATGATTTGTAGGTGAAACGTTCAGGTCTGGAAAAAATCTCCATAAGTCACTGGAGTGAGGTGGGGTCCCTAGCTACCACACTGTGTGGGCTGACTGCATGTCTCTCTGCAGGTTTCCCTTACAGCAACATGGAAGCTGCTAACATTTAAGGATGTATGTGCAAAACATCATTGAAAATACCAGGGGGATGGAAAAGAGCATGGGGCAGTGAGCCATGGCAAAGTCTCCTGAAAATAAACAAAATGAAAGGGACTGGGGCGCTTATAGGTCCAGCGTACAAGCCCATAGAATATATCAAATCAAAAGAGTAAGCAGTTCCTTAAGAATACAGGAAGCAAGAAGTAGAGGATCGGTTGATATATCTATATATCCAAAGGTTGGAGACAGAGTCTCCCACTTTTGGAACTAGGGCCCTCACACACCCGGCAGGGTGTCATGCTTTATCATTGGGCTTGCTCCTAACTCCTAAGTGGGAGACTCTGTCTCCAACCTTTGGATATATATAGATATACCGCCCGATACTCTACTTGTTTCTTCCTGTATTTTTAAGGACCTGCATACTCTTTTGAATTGAGAAAGTCTCCTGAAACCCAGACCACATTGGATTGCCAAGGTTATGCCCACTGGCAAAGAATTAGGATCCTCAGATTAAAATTATCATCAATATTCAGAACCAGAATCACTTCTTCAAAAGCATTAGCATATCAAATGTTCACTTCCGTAAAGAAAGCAAAAAGGCTTGGATTTGTTTCTAAGAGAATTCAACATGTACCCAACACCAAACAAGGGCAATTATACTTAGTCTTGCTGTTTTTTTTAACCCGAGAATTCATCAATTATCTTAAAAACAAAATGTTGTTCGGCACATATTGCCGATATCCTTGACATGGCATAGAAATCAAAAACGAGAAAATTGGTGTTATTTCTAGTGTTAAAAGGTATATTATGCAAGATGTTCTTGAAATGCTAATGCGGTATTCAGTTGGAGCAGATAAATGTAGTTTGTGTAACAATGACCTCAAAGTAATGTAAGGAAAGCCTTAGGACGCATGCCTTTCCACTTGCCTTTTCTGTGAGAGGAGGTGTACTTGGCCCTGAGAAAATTGCCAAATAAACGACTTTGTTACTCAGCGAACGCTGCCTCTGCAGAGTAATTTTCAAGCGCGGCTATGGATCCTAATAAGTGTTTATGAAGCCATTTCTTTTAAATTGGAAACTTGGCAGATGTTTCCAATAATAAAACAGCCAGTAAATGAAAGACAGATGGTCAAAGAAGTTTTATGTTAGAAAGAAATTGTCGATCATTTTGCAATTATGCTCTAAACACGATTGAATGTCCAATTGTAGGTCCTGGAGTGGGGGGGGGGTGCATACCAGATTATCAGGGCAGGTGATGTGGTCTGGGCTAGAGCTGCAGACTGTGACACATATTCTGGGAAATCACATAATCTCCCTGTGCCTATAATGTGTAACGGGTTCGCCTCTGTTGTAAAGCATTCGAATTCCCTTGGGTCACGTTAGTGTTGTTACAAATTGAAACACACATATTTGTCACAAAAACAGAGGTTAAAGTAAATTATAGTAAGTGATTTTGTGAAAACATTAACATTTTGAACTAAAAAAACTCCCAGACATTCACCTATCTTGCACTCCGCAAACCATTGCTTATGACCTCACATATGACATCATTCATCACATTTTCAATTACATAATTTATGACATCACTGATGACATATCCAATGAAATCATTAATGGCATCACTGACACCACTGATAACATCATCCAAGCTTAATTTTCCCGCATATTACTGTACCAATTACTATGGCATTAGAGATCTGAAGTACAAAATAGCTTGGTAAAATATCAGGCATCCTTACTAACAACACAAAAACATCTCCCTTAGGTTTTGAAAATAAGCATTATGTGGAACATTGACCCTATAGCAAATACTTTTCAGGTAACTTAGTTCATACGAACAATTAACCACAGATAAATGGGAAATCTTCACTGAGTACCATGTTCAATATGTATACAACTTTTCAGATAAAGCCAAAATAGTGAATACAAATTCCAAAACAAATGCTCTGCTACAGACAACGACTAACAGTATATAAACGGTGACGCACACCAAACCTACATTAAGAAATGAAGTTGAATGATTAAACATTCAAAGTGCATACATAAATCTTTTCAGGTAGTAAAATGCATACGTTAATCATGGCTGATTCATAAATTATCATTTACCAATTACTAGCACTGTTCAATTCCAATTCTGCCATATTTTGTTCAGAATTATTGGAATTTGGAATTATATATGCATCTTATCCATTCAAATGACTGATGAAAACTCAGCCTTTTATGGGATTTAAGAATCTAATAAATTCAAGGCATGGTTTGTTTTCAGAAGAAAAGACAGAAAACCTATCTTACGCACTTTACTACTAGAAATGAGATATGCATGAAATGTATATGTTTAATTAATGTGATTCAGTGGCAGCGCTAAAGCTGTAAAAAACAATATGTAGGCCAAACAGTGAAGGACCTCCATAGACGTTTCAGGAACCACAAATCAGAAATAATTCATAAGAAAATTGACCAACCTGTGGCCAATCATTTTAACCTTGCGGATCGTTTACTATCAGATTTGAAGATTTTTCCTGTGGAACATGTCTTAAAGGAAGAACTACTGGATTCCAGAGAAAACTTCTGAATGTACCGTTTAAAATCATTGCATCCAGATGGACTGAACATTACTGACAATGCCACTTGATTACTGCATATCTCGAGAGCTCTCAGGACTGCATTGATTCCACATTCCAAATGGAATCTTCACTCATGATCCTTTTTGAAAATTCACTGTGCCATATGTGCAGCCACTATATATATAGATTTATTGAATTTGCTTACACAGAAAGGGTCTCATTCCCATGTTGGGCTGAATCACTTCCGACCGACACCCCATTGGTCATGGAACCGCCCGACACATGGTCGTCGGTCCCGACCTGCCCATTAGGATGCGACTGAACAGTGATCGGTCGCATTCCTATAATTTACAACGTGAGCATGCATTCCGGCCGTAAACCGGCTGGAATGCATGCCCCCATTGTAAAATGGGAGGTGCAGTTCATCCCTGCACCTCGTGGCAGGCACCTCAAGGTGCCTGCCACAAGGTGCAGGGATCAACAAGGGGGCAAGAAAGGTGCCCCCTCGATCTCTAACCAGAGTCCGTGCACCAAAAGTGGACTAGCTGGGGGCCCCCAAAGATGCTATCCGGCATGGTTTCCATGTTGGACCCACCGCCACGTAAACCATGTTGGAAACCGTCATCGTAATCTCAAAGGTGGCAAGGCCTGTCCTTGAGATCACTTGACTCATTCTGACTAGTGGATGGGCTCTCTGAGCTCATTGAGCCCATTGGAAGCCAGCCGGAATGACTGGTCGGATTCCTTTCCGACTGCCTCATTAGAATCGGTCCATCACATTACGGTGCGGTTCGGAAGGCTCTGACAGACAGCCGAAGCCTTCCGAATCACATCGTAATCGGACCCAAAATGTTCATTTTGGAAATGTTTCATGGATGGAAAGGCAGATGTACATAGGTAATGGTTTGGGATTACAAAATAGTGAATTATAGCAATTCGCTATTTGGTAATCACAAACACCAATATACGAAAATGTACTTTACACTTTCTGTGATTCCCAGTGGGTCGCAATTAGACCTTCCTCTTTATCATTCATATGGTAAGTCTCGGTTTGCGACCCATTGGGAACCGCAAAAATCACAGGTATGGCGGACTGCTGGGATCAGCAGATCATCATTTCTGTAGTTTCTTTTCAATAAAGCAATCTTTGTTTATTCTCAACGCAGCCCATTTCCTTAAAGGAAAATGGGAAGCATTTCAAAAAGAAAAATGAAAAGTATTCTTTTTATTTTTTAAGAGTAGGCAGTGGTCTATGGAACTACTGCCTGCTCTTACAAAATGTGTTTACAGACTTTCACAAAGGGGAAGGGGTCCCTTGGGGACCCCTTCCCATTTGCTAATGGGTTACCACCTACTTGAAATAGGTGGTAAAATGTGAATGTATTACAACCCTATTTCAGTCGTAAAACATTCACACATACCACTGCTATACAGTATTAGGAAGGGACGCCCTAAACACACCCCTTCATAATACCGAATCGCAAACCAAATTTGGAATTCCGTAATAGGTTACCAAATCACAATTGGGCCTTTGTACATTGAAAAGGGCCTTTTTTCATTCTCAACTGGCCCCATTCTGCGACTCAGGCCGTTTATGAATGAAAAAGCACTTCATACATCTAGCTGTTGCTATCAAAGATCACGCAGGAAAAATGTGGTCTAAAAATTCTGTGTGAGAAGCAAGACAGTTGGGCAATGTTCCGCAATCATGTCCACCTAGTAAGTAGGGTCCCATAATGGTTAGGAATCCGAAACTTCACTAAGAAAAATACATCAAAGTTGTTATAAAAGAAAAATCATATAAAAATAAATGCAAAATAAGAAATGGGAAAATAAAGCAGTGCATTGAGAATGTTCTATGAATAGCAAATAGTCAACCAAATGGCAGCAGCATGCAGGCCAAATGTGCAAATGGGAGTTAGTTGAGTTGGTGCAGACTGATCCTCTGGTAGGGATGTTCCAAATAGTTTTTGAGTTGTAGCAGTAATTATAGAGATTTCCACAGAGCCTGTCTTGCCAGAATAGTATAAAGAACTCTCCACAACCTCATAGGTCTCCTCTGTCATTCCCAGTATCTTATGTCTCAAAGGAACTGTTCCAGGACAAAAGGATACCTCTGGCTTCTCAAAACTATCTGATCAAACTCCCGAAGCTCAAGTCACATGTCCTTTCATTGGCTCCCTTCACCAGTTCAAAGTCACGTATCTTCTGGTCTGGAATTTCAGCAACCAGTCCTTTTGGTTCAGGATTCTCTGTGGTCAGCACATTTTCTGTGATCAACACCTCCCTCTGGGCCTAGGACCTCTGCAGCTTCCCTTCACGCAGGTTCATTAGTCAGTATCAGCGGCGGTGCAGGTAAGCACAGTGGGAAAGGGTGGGGCGGGGCAAGTACACAGATGATGCAATAGGATTTATTTTTCTATTTAATTTTCCCTATTCCGTTATCTGTCAACTTCCCCCACTCCTGCCCCACCCCACTGCGCTTACTTGCACCAGCCACTGCTGTTAGCCAAGCTCCTCCTAGCATGCAGTTTTTTCCTGCAGAGACATGTCTTAATAGCCCTCTAGACAAGTCCAAAAAAAACAACTCTACCAGTTCTGGAAAAAAAGGCTTCAACACAGATAGCCAGGTTGGGAAGGAACTCAGGGCCATATCTATCAAGGGATTGCGTTGCCCTTGCGTCACGCAGGGTGTTGCAAGGGCAACGCAATCCCTAAATCAGATTTACCAAGCAATGCAAGGCCACCTTCCATAATTTTGCATTGCATGGTAAATCTGGAGTAACGCAAGGCAGCAAAAGTTGCTGGCTTGCAATACTGTGCCCTGAGAAGGTGTTCCATGGGTGAAGCGGGTGCCCGCGCATGCGCATTTTTTCATGAAAAATGCGCATGCGCGGCCGCCCGCGCATGCGCATTAGTATCCGAAATGGCGGCGGCGCGAATCCAGGGACGGGAGAGGGAGCCCCGGGGACGCGGCGGACAGGTAAGTGTTTTTAAAACCTTTCAATCCTTTTATTTAAATATTTAGGGAGGGCGGGAGGGAGGCGGGTGGCGGCCGGCTACGCACCATCTGCGGAGCGCGCGTAGTGCCGCCTGGCTACGCCCGCTACGCAAAATGCGTAGGAGACGGCACTACGCCCACTCCGTGCACGGAGCGTAGCTGGCCGCCCACCGTTAATTTTAGAGCATTCTCAGATTTACAGAGACTGCTAAATCTGGAAATAAGTCAAATTGGTTCGCCTACCCAGGAAGGTGGAACCAGGAGAAATATCTTTATTTTTCCTCATTGTTTGGTCCTTCTAAGTGAGCTGCATTATGCAGCATATTTAGAAAGAGGGAAAAGCCTCTGAGGATTGTTTTGAAGCAAAAAAGTGTCCCCTCCTGCACAAAAACAATCCTGTCTGCAACACAGATAATGCAAGGGTGTCTGTGTTGGCACTAGGCAGAAAAGTGTGGGCCAGTGCAGGCAGAGAGCAAGAATGCCCAATATTTTGGTAAATATTGCACATTCTAGCCCTCTCCCTTTCTCGCAGCGTAGCAAGTTGTCTTGCTGCATTACGTTTCGTGAAAGTTTGATCAATCTGGCACAAAGTCTTTAAATAGCCTTCGGGCAGGCTGTAGAAATTCTTCTCATAGCAGGAAGGCAATGGTGGCTATTACTAATTGTGTGGTTCAGAGCAAGTTATAAAAGTCCTGTGGGCACACGCTCACTTCTTTATCAATGTGATGATGTTCCTGTGCATGACACTAAACTCCCATAACTTATTTCTGGCAATGTGGGTATTCCCTCTGACGTTTTTTAAATCTGATGTATTTCAGGAAGCCTGACAATTTATGAGGGCAGCTGGCCTCTCCAGAAGATGATTGAATAAGTAGTAGAATTGTCTCACATAAAGTATACAATTCATTAAGGGCTTGTAGAACAACAAAAGCAATAGAGAGTACTTATATAACACTTCTTATCTGGGCTGGATCTCCTGGCACTGTTTGCACACTAATCCTGACCAATAATCTTCAATATTTTCTTGAAGAAATGGAATAAGGTCAAGGCCTTATGACCTAGTGAGACATGTATGTACAATGGGTGCCCACACTGGAGAGGTTCGGCTGCCTTGAGATGCAAGACTAAGGTTTGGTATTACTAGAAACGTGTTATCTTTCTATGAACATTATAGCTTGGAGTGAAAGGCTGTATACTGGAAGTGTGATAACTAAGAGCTGGTTGGTTAAGACAATCAATAGGGAAGGCACGATACAGCAGCATACAGTGAAAGTGGTTCATTAATGGATAACAATTTAGCTTTCTGCAAGCTGGAGAAATCTGATATCTTTTCCTGAACCTATTAATTACTCCGAAGAGGTATTTTGGACTCTGAAGAAAACAGAGCAGGGTTAGTGGGAGAAAAATGCTCTAACAACCATGGCACGATGTTGCTCAGACAGCAGTTGAAGGGAAATTGCTTGGGATGTAAGTAGTTGCTGAAGAGTACTGCACTGACCTATGGTGCCAGGGTAGCATTTGCTTAAACACAAACCTAAATTTCATGTTGGCCTTAGGACTCTGTGCACTCTGCCACTACTAAACAGTGGTAACATGATTATGCTCTCTTCTATAAAAAATTATAAATTGTCCTATTATGGCACATTTCATTTACTTGTAAGTCCATAGCTGTTAGATATTAGGTTACTAGTTGAAGGGGTGAACCCCTACTCAAGCAAGAACTACAATATCTGTCAGTGTGAAACACAAGCAAAACTCAAATTAACCAGTGCTTAACCCATTGGTAGCTTTGCATGAAGCAGTCAGGCTTCACTCAGGGGGAATGTGTGAAGTATGTATGCAGTACTTCAAATAATAATAAGGCAAAAAGGCAAAAAAATGAACACAAAAAAAATCCCATACCAATTTAGTAAAATAGAAATAGAGCAAACTTTAATAAATTATTTGACACCAAAACAACAAAAATACAATCAGTAGAACCGGACATGTGTAATTTCAACGATTAAAGTGAAAATAGTGCCTTTTAAGCACAAAGAGCCAGCTGTCGCTATCTGGTGATGCGGAACTGGAACAAAATCACAAGTTCAGGCTGACTACGATCGAGTACAATCAAACACAGGGAATCAGTTAGATCCGCTGAACAAAAGTACCTTAAATCCTGGTTTGCAGAGCATTGCGAGATCCCGCGTCAAGGATGCTTCAAGGATGCATCGGGCAGCATCCGATCTGTGGATCTCAAGGCTGCGATATAAGGTCCTGCGTCATCATCAAGGATGCCATTGATGAGTGACTTGCGATGTGAAGTTCCGCATTAAAGGTGTGTCACACACCGGCAGTTCTGTAATGTTATGATAGAGTCATGCGTCACCATTGAGTATGCAGTCAATGAGGGGCTTCCGATGATTATGCCTGTGTTGATTATGCATTGCACAGCAGCGGTTCCAAGGAGACTGCGAGCTGAAATCGGAAGTATAGGGGTAAGACAATATCCCAGAAGGTGTAAATATAAGGACAATTTACATAGTATGCAGTCAGCATTACATGGAGTGCTGAAAGGAGACACCTATTCAATTAGTTTTAGAAAAATACATTTTTAGTTATTTTATATTTCAGCAAGAATGTTTTCGATACATAAAGTTATATACAGCACATGAACCAAAATTCAGGGTGACAACCCAAAGGAAAACTTGGTGCACTATATGTACAAGTGAGGTGTAGCAACTCAAGTGAAGGCGTGTGCAGCGGCGGACGGCGCAAAGTGAGCAAGGTGAAATATTTACAGTGAGTAGCTCAGCAGTGACATGAAATCAGTGACAATCTATAATACAGTCTATAATTTCAAAGTTCAATTGGGGTCACAATAATATGCGCCTGAAATTTGCGCTGGAGGTCGACGACCTGAATTTTATTATTCCACTCGGCATCCCTCAGTGCCTGTGGTCAATGTGGAGAATTCCGCACCAGGGGACCTGTAAGTTAAGATGGGTTCCCAGAACGAATAATCGTTGAAACGTCAATGTTGGCGAGAAGCAATGGCGGCCAAACTCCTGTTTTTTAGGGAGAAGGCGAGGACCCACTAAATGTAGTCAGACATCGCGGGTCAGCGATCCGGGCGGTTGCTTCACGGCGTTTGCATCGGCCGTGAAGCAACCGCCCGGATCGCTGACCGGCGACATTGACGTTCAACGATTATTCGTTCTGGGAACCCTTCTTAACTTACAGGTCCCCTGGTGCGGAATTCTCCACATTGACCACAGGCACTGAGGGATGCCGAGTGGAATAATAAAATTCAGGTCCTTGACCACAGATACCGTACCATTGTCCGAATCCCCTGAGACGCCCATTCCATCAGACCTCTGATTCAGTCCTTGGGCGGCCAGACATAATGTGCCGGACCTCCCTGATCTTGGCCGTGATTCCCTCGTACTCAGCACTCCTAATCGAGACAACCCTGTCCTGAAGATGGTCCACATTGGCTAAGGACCGAAACGTCGTCGACCTCCAGCGCAAATTTCAGGCGCATATTATTGTGACCCCAATTGAACTTTGAAATTATAGACTGTATTATAGATTGTTACTGATTTCACGTCACTGCTGAGCTACTCACTGTAAATATTTCACCTTGCTCACTTTGCGCCGTCCGCTGCTGCACACGCCTTCACTTGAGTTGCTACACCTCACTTGTACATATAGTGCACCAAGTTTTTCTTTGGGTTGTCACCCTGAATTTTGGTTCATGTGCTGTATATAACTTTATGTATCACAAAAAATTCTTGCTGAAATATAAAATAACTAAAAATGTATTTTTCTAAAACTAATTGAATAGGTGTCTCCTTTCAGTACTCCATGTAATGCTGACTGCATACTATGTAAATTGTCCTTATATTTACACCTTCTGGGATATTGTCTTACCCCTATACTCAGCACCCTAATCCCAATTGGTTTACGGGTATTACTCCTGTTCTTTTTATAATGAAATCTGAAGTATGGCATCGGGGATGCATCGCACTGCATTGATTCTAATGAGGCTACACGGAGATACGTTCCGTTGTGACTGTTCTGCTTACAGAAATCAGCGGGTGGTCAGAGCACCCTTAGGCCCACCTCCAAGGGTCTAAGACTGGGGTGGCACCAATTTAGGGTAGGACGCACCACAGACAGAGTCCAGGTGCTGGGTTCAAGGTGGATGGAGGCCATTCTGTCCCTGAGCCTCTGATCAGCAGACCAGTCAACCAGCCCTTGGAGTCACTCTGGTAGTCCTGGGTTCAAGATGCAGGTCCTGTCCTTTCATGCAGGCAGCAGGAGACAACAGGCTAACAGAGTAGCAGTCCTTCTTGCAGAACAGCTCAGCATTCCTTCTTGGTGCTCACAGGTGCTAGAGGTGTACTGAAGGGTTGGGCCTGAAGGTCCATTATTCATACCTGGTGCCCACTTTGAAATAGGAGAAAGTTCAAGAGGTTTCCACCCCTCAGACATTTAAGATTTCCTGCATTTCTGCTCTGGCCCCAGATTCTCCGGGGTAACATTAGAACATTGTTAAACCTTTTGTGAGTGTGCTCAGGCAGAGTCCTTGTGATGTACAAGTGTGGTAGGTGACAGCACCACACACTCATTAAGTCAGAGATGGCCCATCCTGCCAACACATTTGCTCTTTTGTCTCACTGTCTGGGAGGAATACACAATGATCAACTGCCAGCTACACCTAATTTACTTTTAAGTCCATTGTAAAGTGGTACTGCATATACCAAGGGCTTTTAAATTAAATGCTACTAGTGGGCTTGTGGCACTCATAATGCCACCCACTAAAGAAGGACTTTAAAGACATGCCTCAGGCCTGCCATTGCAGCCTGTAGTGTAGTTTCCAACTGCAATTATGACCTTTCCCAGACCTATACCTTCCTTTTTAATACCTATAAGTTGCCCCTAAGGTAGGCCCTAAAGACCCCTAGGGCAGGGTGTGCTGTATAAAACAATTTGCACATGTGCACTTATGTGTTATATGTCCTGGCAGTGAAAAACTACTAAAGTCACTTTTTTCTGTTGTTAGGCTTATCTCTCCCTTTGACTAACACTGGGTTGTATTATTACATTTAATAATTGCTTACTTTAGGTTGGGATCAGATAGAGACATGCTGTTTACAATCAAGTAAAATGTAATTTAAAACCTCTTTAAAAGACGCATTTTAAATTACAATTCTAAAAATTTCACTTTTTGAAAGTTGCCATTTTCTTGTCCCAAATTTCTGTGACTTCCGCTAGTGAACTGTCTTACAAGACTGTGAATGGATCTGCTAATGGGGTTTGTGCATTGCTTCCAGAAAGAGACACAAAGAGGATGTAGGTGTCAGCAGGATGACTAGAGATGGGCTGTACCCAGCCAACTTACACGTCAAAGGGTGTTGCCTCCTGCTCACACAAAGGAACCTCACACAAGACCTACCCTGCCTTTTGTCACCCCAGACAGTGTGGAGCATTGACTAGCAGGAGAGAAAGAACTTTCCAGAACCAGTGTTGTGGGTAGGTCAGGGAATCCCCATACAAAGGCTGGCACCAAGTATAAATATTGGACATCCAGAGTCACTCTTCAGAACACATGTGGAATTATGGGAGTTGGAGAAGGACTACTGTGCTGCCAGAGGACTACCCTGTTGCTTGAAGGATTGCCTTGCTGTCTGAGAAGGAAGATTGGATCTGATTACCTTCATCCTAGGCTACACAGAGTTATTCAAAGAGTCAGCTGACTGACCTTCTGTGTGATCTACAGAGACACAGCAAGCTTCAGAGGCCTCCCTGCAACTGCCCAGCTGACCGAATGCAACAGGATGTGCTGGGACCTACAACTGGACCTGCCTGAGCTCTGCTGTTGGCCTCTTCTGGAATGAGTCCTGATCCCCAAAATGTGCCTCCAAGTCCTGGACTCCAGACTGCTCAGTTAGAGCTCCTTCTAAGTAAAAAGGTGAAAACTCTGAAGACTGGACTCCTTGCGACCGAAAATGGGCCAGTTCACGTCCAGACTCTGCTGCACGCGACAATCGCCCATGCAAAGTTATGGTGAGTCCTGCTCTTTGCGCTAACATCAACCACCAGTGATAACTGGCAATTCAAGACCTGCACTTCATGCTACAACAAATAGCAGCCCCTGATGACTGCTAATGTGAAGCTGCAGCAGCAACTGCCCGTAATGCTAGATTGGCTCTTCACGTTACAGTGACAACCATCCACGACTCTCAGCATCCTGGCCTTCTCCACCGCAAACAGAACTTTTTGTACTGAATTTAGAAAGTAACTTTCCAGCTGGACTAATCTGGTTCCTGTATCTGACCCACGCTCCACCGTTGTTAGTCTGAACCTCTGACTTCCCTGTCTATAGTGACTAGATAAGCATGTGTGGCACTTTCTGCTTTTAGGTGCAATTTTCACTAACATTTTCAAAACTAAACATGTCTGGTTCTACTGATTGAATTTATTGCTGTTCTGGAATCATCTTATTTTAAATGTACTCTATTCACCTAAATTGGTTTGGGAATTTTCTTGTGTTTTTACATTATTACATTTTGTGTGGTGTATACAAGTGTGTAGCTCCGGGGAGGGGGTGTTTGGGGTGTTACACTCCACTAAAACATGTATTCTGATTGTAAATAGTTGGATACGAGTTCAGTCTGGTATGGTCTGTTTGATTTCACCAGGGATTTTTACATGCTGACACTAACAAAAACACACAGACAGACACACACACTCTCTTCTCAGTGTTGAAAAAAATAAATTCAATGAATTTTGTTGCGCAAGCTGCATCACATCTGGCGATGCAACGCGTGCAACGAAATTCGGGTTTTTTCCGGTACTTACCTGAAATCGTCCGTTTCTCTCATTTTACAACGCCCGACCCTGTCCCTCCCCCACCCGAGGTCACCGCCCGGAGGCACGCCCTACACGGGCTGTGGCTGCTTCTCATATATTGTTGTTTAACAAGATATCCCAGCATGATTGTTGGGAAACCAGAGGCTTAAGCACAGGCTAGTTTAGTGACTTTTGCAGTTCATCCTGAAAAGGATTGTGGTTGTTTCCTAAGTGGGGCTTCAACTTTCCTCAAACAATAATCCAATTTCTTGCAGCATTCATTTGTTCCAAACCAAACTCGTAGCTAATAGGCAGAGAAAGGTAAAGACAATAAAGTTGGAAAGTTCAGTGGTAGAGCAATTATTTTTAGAATAGTTGCCCCAGGCCATTATTTCAGTGTGCAACATATTAGAGAATCCCTGATTCAGAGAGCAATTAGATGACAAATTATGGATGCAAGCAAAGTAGCATCTTGGGACTAGGTTGCTTTGATAGTGTAGGTATTACTATTTCAGGAGTCGGGTAATGTCACTGATTGCAGATTCTTTAGAAATAGGAAATGAGTGAACAGGCAGACCCTTACCAAGGAAGGTTAGGGTCTTCCTGCTCACTAGAGCAGAGATATGTGCTGTCGCCATCTCTTGACCTAGAGCTGAAAGTGACGCGCAGTGCCTTCTAGTAAATTAAGTGGTGACCAACTTCAAACTGTTGAGTCTACTGGTAGATTGTATTATTTTATACATGTGGGCCACCTGTTATGCACCATTTTAACCGTTGCTTCATATTTGAGAACAAACAACATCAAACTTTCTGCAAACAGAGATCAAATACTTTGTCTCAGTGAAAAATGTTCTCTTAAAGTATTGAGAAGTAATGATTGTAGTGTCTTTCATATGATGTGCAGTGGGACCGGTGAACAACCTTTACAACGAAACTTTTACAACGCACTACCATTACAACGCGGTCATTACAACGCAAACCATTACAACGCATTGCGCTGGGGGGCGCTCTAGGATAGGGAATATGTTTAATTTACTATCCAACACTTCCCTAGTGTCCACGGGGACTGGAGTTGGAATAGTGAATTAAACTTTTCACTATCCAGCACCCCAAAGCGCTATGCGTTGTAATGGATTGCGATGTAAAAACCGCGTTGTAAAGGCATGCGTGGTAAAAGTATGCGTTATAACGTCATACATCCAGTGGGACCATCGCCGTTCTGGGTGGATTCCAAACCGGAATTATGTAATCTGCGTGATCGTATGTTTAAGAATAAAGAGGTCTGTTACAGAGCTCCGTTTGTGACATGTTCATTTGCATGCTCCCATGCTGGAGAAGACGCTACACTGATGTAGGCTATTCAGATGCTCCTTTTTGTTTTGAGAGTGGGGCCTCTTCGAAATTCAAGCATTGAGGATAAGGACAATTAGGCTAAATGGTCCAGCACAATTGAAACAGCACGTTTTTCTTGCAAATATTATCAAAAGGGTGTTTGATGAGTATCAGACCATCCAGATGAGTAGAGAAAGTGGTCTGGCTTTGAGTTAGAAGTTGCATAAGCTGGATTTAGAAGCTGAAGAGCTGTGGAACAGGGCTCTCCGGAGTTAGCTGAGAAGCACATTTTTGGATTAACAAGGTAAGCTGCTATCAGGCATGCTGGTCAGGACAGAGCTCAGCAGTAAGTCCTATTCCATTGGCACTTGACTATATAACTCTACCAACGTTCAGAATTTGTAGAGCCCAGCTACTTCATCCTCGATGATCTTGAGGTCCTATTTGAAACAACCATGGTCACCTGAATCAAAAAAGCAATTGATGTTCTACAGATTTTGCCTGATAGCACTAAAGGCTCAATGATATGGCAGAATACAGAGCAACCGGACAGACTCTGGCCTGCGCTGGAACCATTAACTCATATTGTCTGCATCTGCCCTAATTTTGACTTAAGTCTATATTTAGACTGGTAAACATCCGTACATGTGACCTGGCAGTGGAAACCTGTCTGACAGATGACTTAGGTTAGCTTACAGTACGGTTTCTAAGGTTCCTGAAGCACACAATCAAAGAACTGAATGCCAAACCCCCGTTGAGCAACCCAGTGAATTGGGGAGCCAAGATAAAGAAATGTGCTGAGCATGCTGCTGCAAGATAGTGGTCATGTAGCACTGATTTAAAAGAGGATTTTAATTAGTTGTTTTTTAAACTATGATGCATGTATGATCCCCGTCTGATTTGCACTGCTGGCTAATTTATAGCACACTTTTAATGCTTATATAAGAGGCACCTAAAGAACTGAATGGTAAAGTTCTATCAGAGCAGTTCAGCAACTTGGGGAATTAGGATGAAAAATAGCTCTGCACAGTTCTGAAGGTTGATAAAATTCATGTGTTGTTTGCACTGCTTCTGTGATTCCCCTGTCATTGGTGTTATTGTCCTATGACATTAATGGTATTGGAAATATGCTAGACAGGTGGTCTATGGGTAGTAGTATCATTGCCAGCTATTTTGCCAAGTAGTCTATGGAGTTTGGAGGAGGTTTTTACCGCACTGGATATATTCCGACACCTGATCAGCCACACGGCTTAGAGTATGAGTTTAGTTAGGTGGTTTAGGATATAAAGTATTTTTGATTGGCATTTGATATGCTCTGTTGGCTTAAGTTTCATCGGTGTGGTCACACACTAGCTGGGTGGGTTGGGCCAGTCCGTTGTATAGTTTCTTTTAAGGTTGGCGAAGCTTCAAAAAAGAAAAACGGCATTAACATTTGTGTGCAGCAGTTCGTTATTGAGCATTTTGGTGAGTTTGGGTGAAATTTGAGATGTCATCGGTGATGAAATGAGTGATGTCCCTGACCACGCCATGAGTGGTGTAATATGTAAGGTCATAAGCAGTGCATTGCGGGTGTGTAAGTTATAGTTAGCTCAGGTAACTATAACTTCTAAAATTCTGTTGTTTTGTATGAGTGAAATCTGAGCCTAATTATAATGTCTCTGTAACCTATGTTTATTTCAGTGAATTTCCACGTTTTTTAATTCTCTTTGCTAACTAATATGTCCCTGTAACCTTTGTTATTTTCAGAGAATTTTTAAGGCTTTTTTTAATGTTATTTCCCTGCTATAATGCCCCTGTAATAGTTAGTTTTAAGTGAATTTCTAAGGTTTTTTAAATTGTAATTCCTAACAGTAACCTTTAACCTTTGAGAGTGAGTGAGTGTATGAGTGTCTCGATGGGTGTGTGAATGAGTGTCTCAATGGGTGTGTGAGTATCTGTGTGGGTTTGGCAGTGGCTGCATAGGTGTCTCACTGGGTGTAAGTGGGTACATTAGTGTCTGAGTGGTTATGTGAGTCGGTCTGCATGAGTGTTTGTGTGGGTATCTGAGTGGGTGCATGAGTGTCTGAGTGAGTGTCTCAATGGGTATGTGAGTGGGTGTGAGAGTGTCTGAGTGGGTTTGTGAATGCCTTCATGAGTATGTGAGCCAGTCTGAATGCGTGCATGAGTGTCTCGGTAGGTCTCTGAGTGGGTGTGTTAGTCTATTAGTGGATATGTGAGTGGCTGTACCGGTCTATGTTATGTTATGTTATGTTATATTGGTATTTATAGCGCTCACAACTACTCATGAGTATCCTGGCGCGAAGCAATAATACACCTATGGGGAAAGAAGTGAATTAATAAGCCTGGCTGAAATGGTGAGTTTTGAGAAGTTTTAAAAAACATCTTATGTCCTGAATGTGACATAGGACTATAGGTAGGGCATTCCAAAGAGTGGCTGCTTTTACAGAAAACGATGGACCGCCCAACCTGGCGTGACGGAAGTAAGGGATTACCATCAGACGCTGGGCCGCCGACCTTAAAGATCGTCGGAGAATGTAGAAGGCCACTCTCTTCCTAAGGTAGGAGGGGCCTGAGTCATGTAGGGCTCTGTGGGTTAAGACCAGGGCCTTAAATTGTACCCTCTGTGCCACTGGCAGCCAGTGCAGTGAGGACATTTGGGATCTAGTGCTAGTTCGTTTAGAGATGCCCAAGAGGAGTCTCGCCGCAGCATTCTGGATGAGTTGTAACTTATTGACCAGCAATGCTGGTATGCCCAGATAGAGTGTGCTGGCATAGTCCAGGCGAGACAAGATGAGTGCTCGGGCAACCATCTCCTTGGCCTGTTGGGGAAGCAGGGGAAAAAAGCGGCCTAAGGACTTGAGGGTCCCAAAGCAGATGCCCGAGAGTCTTTTTATGTGCTCTGAAAACCTTAGATCTTCCCCAAACCAGATGCCTAGATTCTTGGATAGGCCACCTTCGGAGAGAGGGCGGGGAAAATCAGAGGGCCACAATGCTTCTGTAAACTGAGCGGGGAATTGCCCATAGAGAATGATTTCCGACTTTCCCTCGTTGCATTTGAGTTTGGCCTGGGCAAGCCAGGTGAATACGGCGGCCAAACATTTTTGCGCCGCATCTACTTCCCAGGTAAACAGCAGCTGGGTGTCGTCGGCGGAGGCCATAATCTTGGTGCCCAGTTCTTCGGCCAGGAAGATCAGGGGGGTCATGTAGATGTTAAAGAGAAGCGGGCTCAGCGTCGAGCCCTGAGGGATCCCTGTCTGAACTTCTCTGGCCTATGTGTGGGTGAATGAGTGTCTGAGTGGTTCTGTGAGTGGGTGTACATGTTTGTGTGGGTTGTGAGTGGGTGCATGAGTGTCTGAATGAGTGTGGGATTGAATGGGTCTGTGAGTGGGTGTATCAGTGTCTGGGTAGATCTGTCAGTGGGAGTGGGAGTTTGTGAGTGGGTGTCTAAGTGTCTGTGTGGGTTTGTCAGTAGCTGTGTGAGTAACCCAGCTACTAAGGAACCACATCTGCCTTTTTTTCCCAACAAGATTTCACAGTTTTACACAAAATATCTACCCAAGTGGAGTACTTTCTGCTGGTTAATTACTAAGGGGCCTATTACGATTGCAGTTTTTCCGCATCCTCCGGGCCGGCGGAAGCCACCGCTGGCCCGGAGGATGCGGAAAAACCGCAGCGGACCCACCAAAGACCCACCGCCACATTAGGATGGCTGGTGGGTCCTGGTTTCCGTCCGCAGCTTTTCCGCCGCGGTTGGCTTACAACCGCGGCGGAAAAGCTCTAATATGGTGGCGGTGTCTCTGAGACACTGCCAGCCATATTAGGATAGGCTTTTAAAAATGCTTTTCCGCGGCGGGTTTTCCGCCGTGGAAAAGCATGTGGAACTTCACTGCGGGGGCCCATTGTGGGCCCCCTGGGTGAAGGTGGGGTGGGGGGTGCACATGGGGGGTACCTATGCTAGCCCCCTGCGTTTATATGCAGAAATCGTCAGGCACCGCACGGTGCCTGCCGCTTTCTGCATACAAATGCAATGTATGCATTTTTACCATTGCGGCGGGTGCAGCTTGAAACCGCACCCGCCGCAATGATAAAAATAGAGGATGTGACCGCCAGGGTGGCGGTCACATCCTAATTGGACAGGAGGGAACTCCGCAGGCCATGCGGAGGTTCCCTCCTCCTCTATGGTCGCGGACGGACTCAAGTCCGTCTGCGATCATAATGGGCCCCTAAGTCCTACCTTTTTGGGTAAATGTCGAGTACGTATTATGCACTACAGATGTGTAATAGAGTATGAGGAAATGTAACCAGTGACCTTGTGTTAGTTTTGGCCATGTTATTGTTCCTGGTGCATCTTTATCCATAAATATGTGATAACATGAATACTCCTATAGAGAAGATAACAAGATTACAAAGAAGAGGATCTCCACCAAACAAGGGTCTTGTCTCTTAACTATATGAAGTAAGTGCTTCTTTGTTTGGTGGACATGTCCTCATATTCCTCAGCATCAAGAACTCCTCACCAAAACTGGCAGAAAATGTGCGGGCGCTTGCTAAGCTGTCCATCATCCTTGCAAAAGGCAGAAAGGCCTTTGCATATTACTAAGGTGGGTGGGACCAAATGGGTGAAGCTTCCAAGTGATTTTCACATTTCCATACTTGTAGTCATTCAAAGAGAGAAACATGGACTCTCCTCTCACTCGGAGATGCCAAGAAAAAACCCACTCATCACAGTTACTGGAGATCACTCTCCGACAGATCGAAGCTGCATTCACTTCTACCAAGGATTTCAGAACCTTTTTCAATGTAGAATTGTTGAGAAAACACACTTGGTTTTCCTTCACCAAGCCCAGGAAGCAAGAATCATTTTTCCTTGACAAAAGGGATAGGGGGCTGGCCTTGACCCCAGGGAGCCCAATCCCACATGGCCTGCCCAAATTAACTGGGGGAAAGGCGCCACGTGGCCCCCCTTCCCAGGCCCATTTCAGCCCTGGGGACCCCATCCCCCATGGTCCTGTCACGATTTAATGGGGAAAGGGGTCCAATGGCCCCTCTTCCTAGGCCAATTTTGGCCCCTGGGACCCCATCCCCTAGTCCTAATTGAATGGGGGAGAGGGACCTTATGGCCCCCAAACCTTGGCTGATTTCAGCCCCGGGGACCCCATTCCCTGGGCCAGGCCATGTCTCACTTGGTGTCCTAGTCCCACCCAAGGCACCTAGTGTGCTATGGGACCGTAGGGTATCCTCAAGGCCTCAGTGGTCCCAGTGGACTCCCCACCCCCTGCAGCAGCCAACATTGCTGTTGCACACAGGGAACTGCTGGAAATCCAACTCCCTGTTTGCATGAGCAATACTTTCATCTCTTTTCCTGCCTGCATGTCTGTGGGTAGGGGTAGAGATGAAAACTCTGCTTCCAGCAAGCGGGAGCATTGTGACAGCTCCCGCTTTCTGGAAGCGGAGTGTTTGCTTTTGCTTGGTGGGAGCTGTCAGCTGGCCACGCAGACCCCCTCTTCAAAGTTTAGTTAAGGCAAGCGAAGGTGGTGGTCCCCAGGGCCTGGTGTGGTCCACCCGGCCCGCCTATATTTTTTAATATTATCCTTGTGGAGGTGGTGGCCCATGAAGGGTGGTCTGCGTGCCACCCCAACTAAATTTTAACAATAGCCTTATGAAGGTGATATTCCCAGTGGTGGTCCACACAGCCACCCAATAAATATTAAAAATAGCCTAAGGGAGGTGATTGTCCCCGGGGCACAAAATGGCCCTTGGAGGGGAACTCAATAAGTCCACCTCCGTACTTTATTAAAACTAAGCATGTCCCCGGGACTTGGCCCACCGGGGGCTTCATTAAAAAGAAGTGTGTGAGACCACACTTTTGTTTTATTATTGTCATGGATTTGCGGCTCCGTCACGATTTCGTGGCAAATCATTTCTTTTTTAAAGGGCTTTTTTGCTCGGCAGGGTCCCTCTGGGACCCCAGGACCAAAACTAAGGGGTCAGGTTATTCCTGCCCTGTCCCCTTTTCTTTAAAAAAAAAACTTTTTGGGGACTTGGCTGAAGCCGCGTCCAAGATAGCTGCCAACTCTTCCTGGTTGAAGTGTTGGCAGCCAATCAGATCTCAGCGCGCGATAAGGAGGGTTTGCTCACCCTTCACGTTGCTAGATATCCACATTGGATTTCTTTTAATAACTCTAAAAGTACCGGACAGATTTTCACCAAATAACACAGAGCACTCTTTCTGGACTAAGAGCTAGCTTTCTGGCAAATTTGGTGTAAATCCGTCCAGCGGTTTAGGCTGGAGTCATATTTAAAATCTCTATGGAAATCAACATGGAAAACACACTTTTTGCCCCCCCACCCCTTTTCTGAACCCACGCTTGATGAATCACCCCTAAACCTTCCATGCACCACTAGAATCACTGGCACACTTTTCTGGAGAATTTCGTGAAGACTCATCATAGGCAAATCTAAAAGCACTTTTCTTATGGAAACATGGTCCTAACTATAACTGCCTACTGCCAATCGTCGGAAGGTAATATATATAATACATTTTAGAACATTGGAATGTTGGGAGCTCCATTGCAGACAATGTAGTGCTCCCTGCTTCTACGGGCCGGTAAAGGCCCGCAGAGCAACATTCCAATGTTCTACAAAGGCTTCTCGAAATTCGAGGGGATTTATATCCCCTCGAGCTTCGAGAACCCTTTGTTTAATTTGTTAGAACATTCTGCCCTCTAGTGGCAGAATGTTCTAATAGCCTTATAGCCCTTCTTAGCAGGGCTATACGGCTATTAAAGTCCCGCTGTTTCGTTAGCGGGCTATAAGGCTATAGTAAAGGCATGCGTGGTAAATGCATATGCGTTGTAAAGGCTTGCGTGATAAAGGCAATACGTTTGTGACTATGTGGTAATGGTAACGCATGGGAATGCATGCGTGGTAAAGGTTGTGTCCCATCAGTGCTGGCTCCTGGCATCTAAGAAAAGCTTTGGGCACCTGCATCTGACATTTTACAAATTAACCACTGTATGAATGGAATTTGATATTGCAAAGAGGAGATGGCCGCGTCCCACTAACGGAACTGCAGTCATTCACCCGGACGTGTCGTCAGGCGGAGCGTGAGCGCTGAGGCATGTGGGTGGCGCTCAGCGGAGGCCGTGCAGCAGGATTGTAGTAGCTGCGGAGCGGCCGGGGGGGGGGGGGGGAGCGGATTTCAGCCCTCTGGGAGCACTGCGGCTCTCTTGGTCCGAGGCCGGGAGCCGGGAGCCGGGAGCCGGGAGCCGGGAGCCGGGAGCCGGGAAAGGGTTTCCGCGACAGCTGCTGGTGCACCGGTAAGTCGGCAGGAGTGTGCGGGTAAGTTCCGGAGAGAGTGTGGGTGTGGAGAGGCATGAGGCGTGAGGCGTGTGGTGTGTGTGGAAGCACCCCGTTGGCAAGACCGTGCCTCCTTGTTTGCCCTCCCCCCTTCTCCTCGAACCACGCATTGCCACCCGGTCCCTCAGCATCCCTGTACTCCTGAATTACACTCCCGGTACACTCCGTGGTACCCCCGTGTCTGCGCTCAGCGGTCCCCTTGTACCGGTCAGTGTCTTTGCGCTCCTGCGCTGCCTCACTCGCTCGTTCAGCTGGTCATCCGCGCGGGTGTCACGGTTGTTCTTCCAGCTCTGGGGCTGCTCCCCCCGCCTCTTACCCTTGGGTCCATTAGCGACAGCCAGCCAGCCTTGCTCCCTGCTTAGGGCCACTGACTGGGTAGTGGCTGAGTCATTGAGTCAACTGAGTCGTTGAGTCGGCTCTACCCCCCCACTCGCCCCCAGAAATCATTATAGCGGTGGGTCATCGACTCCGACTCACAGTCAGGCTCACAGTCTAGGTCTAAGTGGTGCGAGGCACAGGCTGCCGCGTGGACTGGGGTCGGCTAACAAAAGAGCGTGGGGGTGCCACTATAGGATCGCATCGCTGCGACGAAGCAACGAAGAGCCGCGAAGTGTTGCAGAACCACCGTCCGAAGTGCTATAAACCAGTACCACAGCATCAGTCAACCAGTCGTTCAGCCAGGACTCAGGAGTGGCAGAATATTAAGATCCACCTGAGTCAGCAGAGCCCCAGTAGAGCCTTGGAGGTGCAAGATAGCGCAAGCCATCGCAATCTTTTCCAGAATTTCAACAGTTCCGGTTGTGTTACACCAGCGCCACCTCAGCAACTTCAGTCGATCCAGCAGCACAAGCCTCAGCCAATTAGTCAACGCTGTGTTACATCAGCGTTACCACAGGCATTTTACTCAGCCCGGCTGTTAATCCGGCAGCATCAGTCACAGCTAATTGGCCAACGCTAGTCAAACGCTATGAGATCCGGGAAAGTAAGAAAAACTGCGGTGGCAACAAAACTGAGGAAATCGAAACAGCCAGTATCGGCGGGGAGCTTCACCCGGGAACCCTTAAGCCTACCCGTGATAGCCCTGAAACATTGACTGTGGGCAATTTCTCCCCTAACAGCTTTAGTAGTTCTAGCAAAAAAAATCTAAAAGGCAAGAGTACGGGCTCGGACATGACAACCGCCTTAAAACCAGCGAACCTGTTGGACTACTTCAAAAAAATCCCAACAATGACTAACACTTCTTTACAGTCCCAGTCCCACCTCCAGTCCCAGCCCCAGGAGGCATCCATGTGTGGATCTTTGACTCAGAATCCGGTCACCAACACACTTCTTCCCCAGCCTTTATCCCTACAACAGTGGCCGACCGAACCTAAAAAGACAGCCAAACCCGTGGGAGTATACATCTTCGGCTCAGCATTTAACGATTCCACTCTGGCATGGCAGGAGGATGCAAGCTCCAAACCGTACCCTCTTATCCACCACCCTGACCCTCAACAGGACCAGCAATTGGGACAGCGGGTTTCACTAACAGCAGTGGACAAGCAAGGAACAAGCCCGCCGCAGTTAGCTCCATCAAGTTCATGGGACAGCCCGAGTTTCATCACAGGTCAACCCCAGAAATTGGGCACATCGACTACACCCTCCCGACAAGACCCTGACGCAGCGAAGGCAGTCACAATGATCTCACATGGTCAGTTAACTCTTGCTCAAATTAATGTGCAAAGCTCCCATTCGAGTAATAACACCTCTCAATTGTCCCACCTGTCTCAAACCGTGAGTACACCCAAGGAGCCACAGACTGTGTTAAGCCCCAAGGATATCGCATTCTCATCACCAGCAATGACATCGCCTCAAAATTCGCCCAAAAAAGCAGATGCAAATGATCATCTTTTAGCGGACCTGTCATTTTTCTTTAAAAACACTCAAAACTCCGCCAAAGAAACGTTAAACATCAAATCTAATCAAGAAGAGCCTACAGTAACTAGTGTTTGGCCGCAACTCCTCCAAACATTCCAGCAGACAGTCAACGCACTAAACTACCACTCGGACAAACTGGATGTGCAGGTTGATCTTTTAAATACTCTAGCGTTGTTCACTGCAGGAATTGACAACAAACTCGATAAATTGAATAATCTAATACTCGGAGCGCAAGCCTCGACAAAGCTCGTACAGTCGGTTTGTTGCTGTTCCCTAATAATTGATTCACTCTCTTCGCTTCCAGACTTTCTAACTAGTGTTATAAAAGAAGTAAAGATGCTGAAAGGAGGTAACTCACACACAACCTCCCGCTCGCAACTGCAAAATCCGCAAGCGATGACCCAAGACCCAGCCAACTTGAGGCCCATCGCAAACAACAGCGCCAAACTAAGCGGGGGTCCGGCTCCCTGTCCAAAACAGCAGGGCAAGCAGCCAAAACCCAGTCAGTTACAACTGGACCCGGCCAAAGTAACAACTGAAAATGCCGGGAGTCCAAGTGGGTGTATCACCCGCATGGGTCACTCAGCAACGGGGTCCACGGGCCAGCCTAGTGATCCTGGCCTCACCTAACCAGGAAGTGTTGCCGGCTCCTGAATTCCACCTTAGCAAGAGAGAGCGAAAACGCCAGCGTAAGCACAGAAACAAAGCAAGGGCAAAAACAACAGCTGTCCACTCGGTATACTATCCCCTCTTTGCAACGGCAGCTAACAAACAGCCTTTGAGTAAGGTTGCCGCACCTGCTCTCTTAGGAACCCCCAGCGTGATCAATCCACAAGGGGACATACCTGCAAATGTCACTCAACCAACTGCGGAGAGTTCACAAGAGGTAAATGAGCCAGCAATGCCAACAGTAGTAGACGAGCTCAGCACTGCCTCAGTTAAGCCAAGTACGAACACTAAGGAACTAAGTGCATCGAGGCCAAAAGAGTCCCAAGCAAAACTGAAAGTAGTGCCAGTTTTAACTGCTTCTCGAGGGGTCACTACAATAACAGGATTGATCCCAACAAAAACAATTTACAATGAAAAAACAACCTTTTCCATAAATCGCCAGTGCTCGGGGGAAGCCCGTCAATGCCAGACACAAGTGGAGCAGGAATCGGAGGCTGGTCCGTTAAATAGCAAACTGAATGAGACAGCTCCAAGCCTAAAACACAAGGAGACCAATAAGGAACCATCATCCCTTCACATCTTACTGGCACCTGAATATACTTCGAAGGGTCGCCAGGATATTCTCAACAGGGCAAATATATTAAAACTAGTAGAAGGCATTCCGGGGTTTGCAGGCTTGGTTTCGGACGATATAGAATCCATCGAATTCCTTCCACCAAGAGGTGCCCAACCGTCGGAGGTAACCCTGGTGACCCTCAAGTCGGCCAGTTGGGCAGGTGTGTTCTTGGACCACAAGACCACACTGAGGGAATGGGGCATTCGAGTGTATCAATACTCGATGCCAGGCTACCCAACTGCACTACTAAACCAACCAACAACATCTCAAAAAGCTGGAACTGTAAGACGGGAAGCCCACCCGAAACCGTATTCGATATTAAAAAACGCGTCAGGCCTCGAAGAAAATCACAAAACATCGCCAAAAGCGGTCCCTAATAAAAACATATGTCAATTATGGGGATGGCTTCCAACCGTCCTGTCAACGAGAAGCAAAGAATGACCTCTTGAATTAGAGTCCGTGGGCCACAACAACAAACGCCTGGGCAAGCCGAACCTTCCAGTAGCTGTATTTACAACTGTATGTAACCCACAAGCGGATCCCATTTTTCAAATGTGTTCCTGGAACATAAGCGGCCTCCATCAAAAAATTACTAATCCCGATACTCTTGCCTTCCTGTGTGACCATGCAGTAATAGCTCTGCAGGAAACTTGGGCTACACAAGGATGTCCAGTTATTGGCTTCATTGAGTTATGGTAACCAGCACTTAGGGACAGCCGCTTCGGACATTCCAAAGGTGGGCTGTCAATATATATATCAGACACCATAAAAGGTCCAATTTCATGACTACCCCTTGAGGAAGACTGGCTACTTGGGGTAAAAATCAACTCATGGCGGAAACACCGCCCACTCTTTATCCTAAACGTGTACATTAATCCTAGTACACGTACAAAAAAAGATCATTTGGCACGTCTAATAGAAATCATGAACAAGTTAGTTTTGGAACACCCCAACTCAGATTGTATCGTTACGGGGGACCTTAACACCAATTTATTCCAAGGGGATCTAGCAGACCTTGATGGGCCTTTTTTATTTCCTATCACTGAGGTCATGATTCAAACCAAACCGCCCAACCAAGCTCAATGCGGGCTGGGCGAACTCTGTGCGATGAGACTCTACAGCGCAGGATATCATGTTATTAACGGTAGGTCGGCAGGTGACACCCCCCCAAACTGGACCTGGACTAATTGTAGCAAGCAATCCTACTTGGACTATTCCATCTGCAATGCCACCTTGCTCCAATGTTTAGCTAACTTCCGCATTTGTCCACGAACTGAAAGTGACCATAGGCCCCAGGTCATATCTTTTATTACAAGTCCAGTCAATCACAAATCTGCCCCCCCAACCTGCCGGGGAATATACATGGAAAACCTAACGCGCCTGAAGTGGAGCAAAGACATCAGCCCGATCATTCTGCATGTAAGCACGGACATTATAAGTGATGGAATCAAGCAAGAGGCTTCTCCGACTGCAACATGGTCGACACTCTGTTCCCATCTGACCAATCTTTTCCCTGCAAAACCACAGCCCCAAAGGGCAATCCAGGCTCGTCAGTTTACAATTTCATCTCTGACCAATTCACTTAAGAAACTTAGAAACAATGCCTTGGGTGCACTGGAAAAATCCCCGGGAAACAGTGAGCGTTAAATGCTCTATCAAACTGCTCAAAAATCAGTCAAACTGGCTATTAGAAAAGATAAACAATCACATTATAACCAATTCTGGTGTACGCTGATGTGGGAGAGCAAGAGCAGAAACTCTAGAAAATTCTGGGCCCTAATTAATCGCTCAAATGGTAGCACATCGATGTTTGGATCCGCAAATATCCAGGAATCAGACTGGGTTTCATTTCTAACGGACCACTTTAAGTCTCCTGAACATCTAGGGCTCACCGGAAGCAGTACCCCAATTGAGACTGACACGGGCCTTGGTACCAAGCGGAGTAAATCCACCGAGTGCACACACCCCGCCTATGAGGTCCTTGAGGTGAGACAAGAAGGGGTTGCCAAAGCTATAACAAAAGCAAGAACTGACGGCGCGCCAGGCCCTAATGGATTGCCACAGAGCCTGTTTAAATCGGACATCGCCTTTTGGTCTGGAACGCTAACAAACCTCTTCAACTATGCTTTGCGAACAGCCACAATCCCGGACTCATGGCGGGGTGCTATCATCCACCCAATTTATAAATCAGGATCACGCGCCTCACCCAATAACTATAGACTCATCGCTCTTTTGGACATCGAGGCCAAGCACTATGCAGGCCTACTTTTGGAGGACTTGAGGCTATGGGTAAAAGACCACAACCTGATGCCTATGAATCAAACAGGGTTTACTGCTAATTCAGGGACCAGGACTAATTTGTTAGCAGTATCAACCATTGTAGACAAAGCTTTTTCAACATCCAGGTCAGTGTTCTGATGCTTTGTTGATTTCAAAGCAGCATTTGATAGAGTCCCCAGGGCGGCCTTATGGGTAAAACTAAGGAAGTGGGGGATTCCAGAGTCTTTGTTAGAGGCTATTATCCAACTACACTCCCGCACCTGGGTCCGGGTGAAGCTGGGTTCCGGCACACATCTCTCGCGGAAAATTATGACAACTAGGGGCGTGAAGCAGGGATGTGTGCTGGCCCCCCTTCTCTTCAATCTGTTCATTGCAGATCTGCCGACGACCCTGGATGACACAAATAGTCACCCCCCAAAGGTGGGAGGCCTGGCATTAAGCAACCTATTGTACGCTGACGATCTGGATCTCTTCAGTCTTACAAGGGTTGGGCTACAAAGGCTCCTCGACAAACTGCTCAGCTAGACGATCATGAACCAGCTAGAGGTCAATTTAAAGAAACCGCAAGTCGTCCCCTTTGGCAAGAAGCGTTATACTGGTGGCGGGTGGTTATTCAACAACGTACTCCTCGTCACAGGTCAGTCGTACAAATACCTAGGTGTTCATTTGGATTCTAGACGTAATCTTTCAAAACAGCGTCGTGAGATCACAGTTAAAGCTACGACTCTTGCGGTGTCACTAGGCAAGCTCTCTAAAAAACTCTCAGGTCCAACACTATTGCCTCTTTTAGAAGTAATGAGAGCTAAAATTGGCCCCACTTTATCATATGGCATGGAGACATTCAGGGGTAAATTGAACACCGCCCTGAATAGGCACACGACAAAAATTTATAAAAAGGTTCTCCAGCTACCAAAGTCCGCATCTGCTGCACAGATAAGACTAGAGATGGGGCTATCAAACTATGATGCCTCTGATATCGGGGTATACCTGAACCTCAGTCATAAACTGAGGCAGGCGGACCCTGGCACACTAGAATCCCTAGTCTGGTTAGAAATCTCCCAGATAAATTCAGGTGGAACGTTCGGCCGCCTCTTTAAGGACGCAATTCAGAAAACGTCAGCGAGTGATTTATGGGCCCTTAACCCCAGTCAGACAGCTTTTAAAATGGGGGTTAAAAATGTGTGAGAATGAAATCCCTCATCATGGATAAAGCACTTTTTTCGAAACGCAGCCATGCTTGGGCTCTTTTAAAATCATACAGTCGGCTAGCCCCTGCCTCTTATTTGGCCAGCACATACACTTTGTATTTTAGACGTAGTTTTACCGCTATTAGAATGGGTGATTGGCGTTTCTTGCAAGATCTACCCACATGGCGACGCACGGCGGAGGACCTAACTTGCAGAGGATGTGGCAAAGCAGCTGAAACTCTGCTGCATGTGGTCTGCCTCTGCCCAGCCCTCAACTCCGAACGCAGGTCCAAACTTAAAGCCGAATGGAATAAGCAGGGTGTCCGGTCCTGTAGGCAAGCGATTATGGTGGCTTTGAACCCCGAAAATACTGTTTTAAATGTAAAACTCACAAAATTCATTCAGCTGGCATACCGTAAGTTTAACCAAAATGGGTCCTGCTAATGCGCCCCCCCCCACACTCTTTTAATCTTGATGTACCCCACAATAGTTTTTAATTTAGAGGGGGGACAAAATGAATCAACATAGTGATTTAGGACTGTTGGTTGTCTTACACATGTACGGTACCACTGACAACGGGTTCCTCACAAAAGGGTTGACGGGAAAAGTATCTTGCACAATATGTTTTAACCTATCCTTTCTCTCATCATTATCACCCTGTGTTTTTGTTTTTATTTTTATTTTAAACTGTCATGGAATAAGGAGGTCCAAGAGTGGATAATCTCTACTTTTATTACGGCCGGCTAATTGTCTGTTACATGTTTCTCTTCGCTTTTTTACAGTAGCTACACAATGTGAATTTTGTAACTTCTTTTAAAGATATATGTTTATATCTGAATACAGATATTTTGATTTGATTTGATTTGAGATGATGCAAGTGGTTTGTCAGTTTGGTAGAACATTGCACCTGCAAAAGTCAAAAACACCAGTAAGAAGGGTATGGCTCAGTTCAGCAACATCATGCAGAAAATGGGAGTTAATTGGTTGTTGCCTTTAGCTGTCTTCCTTTGCACTGTGCCCATTGCGGCGCACCTATCACTGAAACTCAATAGTACGGACTGACTACAAAGAGGACTGTAAGTGCAAATATTGCATTATGATGGTTGCACGCAGGAGCATGTCCAGAATCCGGTTGTCAGACACATACTGAATGCATGGGAATGTAAGTCCAGTGCCCTGTGATACGTCAAATGGATCACTGACATAATATCGAGGGACATAATATCGACTATCAAAAATATCGTTGACAAAATATCGACAGACAGAATATCGACTTTGTATCTACAAACAGTTAAGTACAAAAATATAGAGTATAAAATATCGTTTACAAAAATATAGTTTATAAAAATATCGACTTTATTAAAAACAATGTTAAATTAAATTAATATTAAAAATTAATTACTAAAATATACTTTAAAATACTTAAATTACCTTATAATAATTAAATAATTAATTTGTTAAAACATATATATATAGTAACATAATATAATTAAATAATATCCAATATTATTACCGTAGGATAGCGGAAGTGTAAAAATTACTATTCTCACTCCAGAGAGTGCAACAGTAGGAAAAGCGTTGGATAGCGTAGGGGTAAAAATTACTATTCCCACTCCAGAGAGTGCAACAGTAGGGAAAGCGTTGGATAGCGTAGGGGTAAAAATTACTATTCCAACTCCAAAGAGTGCAACAGTAGGGAAAGCGTTGGATAGCGTAGGGGTAAAAATTACTATTCCCACTCCAAACAGTGCAACAGTAGGGAAAGCGTTGTATAGCGTAGGGGTAAAAATTACTATTCCCACTCCAAATAGTGCAACAGTAGGGAAAGCGTTGGATAGCATAGAGGTAAAAATTACTATTCCCACTCCAAAGAGTGCAACAGTAGGTAAAGCGTTGGATAGCGTAGAGGTAAAAATTACTATTCCCACTCCAGTGGGTGCAACAGTAGGGAAAGCGTTGGATAGTGTAGGGGTAAAAATTACTATTCCCACTCCAGTGAGTGCAACAGTAGGGAAAGCGTTGGATAGCGTAGAGGTAACAATTACTATTCCCACTCCAGTGGGTGCAACAGTAGGGAAAGCGTTGGATAGCGTAGAGGTAAAAATTACTATTCCCACTCCAATGAGTGCAACAGTAGGGAAAGCGTTGGATAGCGTAGAGGTAACAATTACTATTCCCACTCCAGTGGGTGCAACAGTATGGAAAGCGTTGGATAGCGTAGGGGTAAAAAATACTATTCCCACTCCAAAGAGTGCAACAGTAGGGAAAGCGTTGGATAGCGTAGGGGTTAAAATTACTAATCCCACTCCAAAGAGTGCAACAGTAGGGAAAGCATTGGATAGCATAGGGGTTAAAATTACTATTCCCACTCCAAAGAGTGCAACAGTAGGGAAAGCGTTGGATAGCATGGGGGTAAAAATTACTATTCCCACTCCAGAGAGTGCAACAGTAGGGAAAGTAAATACTTCTTATATTATTTAAAAAAATATAAATTAATATCAATAAAAAACTTAATTAAAAGTAATTACCAATAAAAATTAACAATTAATTCAAATTAAATACAATTAAATAAATTGAATTATTTAATTAATTATGAATAAATTACTTCCCACCCTATTCCCCTATAAACTCACAACCCGCTACAGAAAATAAATTAGTAAAATTAACATAATTAGCAATTAATCAATTAAATAAAATTAATTGGCAATTAAAATGTAATTAATTACCCATAAAAAATTAATTAACAATTAATTATAAAAAAATACCAATAAATATTTTTACATATTTAATAATGATCAATAAATTACTTCCCACCCAATTCCCCTATAAACCCACAACCCGCTACAGAAAATAAATTAGTAAAATTAACATAATTAGCAATTAATCAATTAATTAAAATTAATTGCCAATAAATTTAATTAATTACCAAATATAAATTAATTAACAATTAATTAAAAATGAATACCAATATATAAATGTACATATTTAATTAATTATAATTAAATTACTTCCCACCCTTTTCCCCTATAAACCCACAACCCGCTACAGAATTAAATTACGCAAAAAATCAAAAAACAAAATTCATTAATTAAAATTAATTATAACATAAATACACACTTTTCACACATATAATAACATCAAAAACACTATAAAAAATTCAATATTATTACAAATTCGATAATTTTAATTACCTATATTATATACTTCGATATTTGAACTTTCTATATTTTTAACATTCGATATTACATTACTTACCTTCTAAACGATATTTTTGATGTCTATTTTCTGTCCATTCGATATTTTGTCCAGTCTATATTTTGTACTCGATATTATGTCCATTCGATATTTTGTAGTCGATATTATGTCTGTTTATCACGTCAAACATCTGTTGGACCTGACAGGTACTGAGGTCTATGCTTTTGACAGGGGTAACTGATTTCCTCTGGGATTGGTGGAGCCACTTCGGTGAAGCCCTGTTAATAACTTTTAAGATCTAGGTGTGTACTCAGGAGGATAATGCCAACCCCTCTAAAGTGTTGGGCATTTTTTAAAATCGGCTCAGCCCCTGATGTCAGGAAGCTTGACACGGATAACACATTTCAGTGTTTAAGGCCAAATTACATTTTGGATACTATTTGGCTTTTAAATATGCCTATGTCCTTTTACAGCGACAATGGGTTTGCAGCAAAAACCCAGCAGTTTTCAGCTCAGATTTCTAGCCAGATGAAAGGGGCACCCTGAGGAGGAATAATCCTGGACCACAGTTGTCATAACTGATCTCTCAGTTGTAGAACAGACTGTCAGTGCTAATACCACTTACAGGGAGGGACCTAATAATATTTCGAAAGATGTCAGGGATAGCATAGTGCATTGCCAGGATCAGAAAAAACCTGCAGCCACAGGAGGAATGCTGTGGGCGTTAAAGTATTCAGTATGTACAGAGCACACGGGGCTGAGGCCTGTTAGCCATATCTCGCGTAAAGGAAGATACAAGATTAAGATCTCAAAATTGAAAAAAGCAGTATAAAACATGCATTGGAGAAACATTTACATATAGTATGTGTGAGACGCAAATAGGCTCCCCTTGAAGAGATTTAAAAAAGGTGTCAAGAGACCCCAGCTAAAGTATGCATCTTATTAGTACTCTGTTTTTCAGTTAAGCACACAATATTCCACGTCACAACAGTCATGTGACTAAAATAAGTAACTCAAAAAGTATGTAGCCCAAAATTACGTTTAGAACAGAATTCTTGTATTGATTGCCTTAATCAAACATGTCATTCAAATTAATAGTGCACTAACATTAAATCTAGGGAGACAAGGCGTCTGCAGCAACCTCTGTGAGACTTTCAGCTCAGCCTGTAAGTGGCTGTAAGGGACTAATGGGTGGATGGTCCTGTGTCACTGCTGTCATAGCTGACACATCATTAGTGGGGTAGACTGTCCTCTGCTAATACTACTGGCTTACCAGGAGTGAGCTGTTAATATTTTTGACACCTTTCAGTGTCAGCCTGGTGGCTGCAAGACACGAAGGCAGTCCTATGGCATTTATACAGATGGTGTAAAAGAATGTCAGTTGCCCAGAGTACATGGGCTGTCATGCATCAACACACCACATAAATTGGAAAATGTCACCCCAGGCCTTAGTTTGTACCACTCCAATTTTAGTCGCACAGCAATGCTTATTATTAGCTACTCAGCGTGTCTAAAACCATGATGCACGACTAGATATCATTAGACCAGACCTGCATGGATTAACAAATGCATTTTATTTTTTTCATTCAGAAAAAAATATATGAGGCCTGAAGCTATCACATATTAATTTCAGTTAGATAGAAGACAAGGTGTGGTGGTGAGATAAGGTAAAATTTCACGCAGTGCTCAGTCAAACATGCAGTAACTGTATGATAAGAGAATGATTTAGTGCACAAGATTTAAAATGCTAAGATTCGCCGATTGACAAATGTTTCAGGATTTGTATATTTTAAAACAATTTTATTATTGTAAAATACTTTTACTAAGGTGTAAGAAATACATACTATCCAGGGATAATCGATATGTCAGTACTACACAGTACACAATAATTCGCTTTTTTTCAGATACTTTGTGCGTAGAAATCCTGCAAAATGAACAGTTTGTGAGAGAAGAAACATGAAAAGCCTACTTTTGTCGGAAGTATATCCTGTCTGGTCACTTTCAGCATGGTGCATGCTGTCGCACATTACCTCTGCAGACTGACGGATAAACATTTTGACTAACATATTTACCAACTCCATACATATATGTGAATCACAAAATTCTTAAAAATTGCCTTGTTGCTTGGGAATGGGGAGTTCCCAAAAGGCATACTTTCATATTGTTTAAGGTCCCCAAAACCTTTGCACCAGAACTATTACTTGACCTGCAAGTTGCCATGAACGCCTTTCTCCCCAAAAGATAGTTTCCCTGTCATATGTGTGTATGTCCACAGCACCACTCTGACCCCTGGTGCAATGTGCAAAATGTTAAAGAAATATACGCTTAACTAGGACAATTTAGAAACTACCAGAGCAACATGGAATCTGGCATGGCAATTTGTGCTTAATGTGGAGGCTGGATTGCCGATGCTTCTTCACTGAGGCAATGTGGAAAATGATCTGGCAATATACTTGGAAACAGCTTCAACTGGCATGGAAATGCTTAACTGTGGAAATGTAACATTTGCAATGGAAAGTTACTGTAGGAATGTAGATACTGGCATAGAAATAGGCACTTGACAATGGAAAAGTGGATTCAGGCATGGCAATGTGTACCGTATGGGAACGTTGTAGAAACTAGTATTGTGCCAATGTTTTAAACTTTTGGTATAATTGTATTGCCAGTTTCAGTAAGATTTGTAACCTGAGGCTAACCAGTAATGTTGACCAGCCCAAGCAACCCGAATAGCTCTCTGAAATAATGAGTGCTTGTTGTACATGTGCCTGCGCTTCATTTTGTTCATATCTTTAGATACTAGTACATGTACCTTTAAACACAAACAGGCAGATTTACGTTTCGTGGCGTAAGGTTGGCGCAGTGCTGGAGTTGTGTTGCGGCACTAAGCAACTCCAGCACTGTGCCAACCCGGCCTATCTTCCACATGGTGCGTCACACCTTACGGGTTTTGATGCAGCGGGGTCGGAAAAGTGACTGAGTGAAAGCTTGTAGATTTCACTCACGCACTTTTCCCAGGCGTTCCTGCGCAGGAACGCCCACCCTGTGCTACGCAGGTTTCATGTGGCGCAGGGCTTTACAACGTGACGCAACTCACTAGATGCGTCATGTTGTAAATCCCCCGCAGCATGGTGTTAGATTTATGCCACCGCTGCATCACAGAAGTGATGCAAAGGCAGCGCAAAAGTGCTGCACGGGGCTTGTAAATCTGCCCCGGAGTGTTAGCCTATAAGTATTCTAGTGTTCTGATGCACTATGACTTAGGTGGGTTCTCTATGGAGGGAGCACCATCTGTACTCACAGATGATTTAAATAAATATACGGTTAAACTTCATCTGGTTACCGGAAGTTCATTTGCAAGAGTAGTCCGGTAAGACAGCCATACATAGAAGCCACAACCTCTATAAGCATCAGTCTTTGTAGGCTGACATGTCGAGAAGAGCATTCTTCCCATACATCTTAAGGTAGACCACTTCATTGTCTTTTGTCTCTGTTTTCTCTGTCATATTAGGGATGCTTAGAAATGAGGGAACAGTATTAGGAACAATATGTGTGCATTGCAATAGTCATCTGCCTCTTGAACGCCCTCTCTCTGCCCCACCTAGATTGCACAGAGAGAGATTGAGAAAGTTTTAAACAAAGAGAGAAAGAGAGAGTGAGTGAGTGAGTGTGTGTGTGTGTGTAAACATTTTCAAAAAGCCATTATAATTTGTATTTAGATTTATATGGACAAGTATACTACTTCAAATGCAAACACTTAAAATTGTCAAAGGACTACATCAATTAGCTACCCCTTACGAAGCATTCATAGAAAGATTGGTATGGGGAATTTGGTGAGACTCAAAGGGAAAGTTCATTTGAAAACGGTGCTTGATCTCCATATCCTTTTCACATAGGGATGTTACTCGGGTGGATAAAATCATCATCCAGATTCTATATAGGTTCACATAAAATTGTACTGAGTGAGGCACCCTACAGGCTAGACTTCACAGTGGAACGGCCACACCAAGCCTTCATGCATTCAGCACTGAGCTTAATTTTTATCAGTGGTGTACCCAAAGACTTATTTTAGGGAATCTGAGTTATTTTTCATCATCAAACTTTGTGGCATATTTTCAAGGGGAGTGCGCCCCCAGAGCTTTTTTTTTGGACATCTGGTGGCGCAATGCCCTGCTCCATATTTACAAAGTAGCAATAAACCACTCTGCATGGTTTAAAGCCGCTTTGTTAATATCGTACCCTTTCACACATGTATCGGTGTCAAAGGGGAGCGCAATGGGTGTTGGGTGGGCATGCCACTGCTTTTTGACACTGCCCAGATATACAAGAACGTGTAAATCTGTGGCAGCGCCAAAAACTAACGCCACTGAAAAAATGGTGTTCAAATGGCGCAGCGAGGAGAAATACTTTAATTTCTTCTTGTTCTTGATCGTTCTATGTGTGCTGCATTCTGTAGCACACATCTCTATGCAATTCACCTTTAATGATTGTTTATGTGCAGGAAGGTGTCCCTTCCTGCACATAAACCATCGTCCCTGCAACAAGGCACCCTTGTACCATGGTGCATGGGTGCCTGAGTTGCAGGGCTGATACCCTGCAATGCAGGCACCCTTGCACCATGGTACAAGCTTTCCTGAGTCACAGGGAATTATCCCTGCAACGCAGACACCCTTGCACCATGGCGCAAGGGTGTCTGTGTTGGCACTAGGCAGCTTTTTTTTAGCACCAGTGCAAGAGAAAGCCCAGGAGTGCGCCATATTCCTGTAAATAGGATGCATCCTTGCATTTTTTAAATGGCGCAACACTGCTAAATTGCTTGCAGCGCCGCACTGCGCAATTTCTTTGTAAATATACCCTTTGTCTCTGGGCAAGAGAGAGAGAAAGGCAGAAAAGGGAGAAAGAAGATGTAAGAGAAAGATAGAAAAACAGTGAGGAATGGATTGAAGAAATGAAATAGTACCTGCAAGGACAGGGCTGGAAATAGAAAAAGCTTATTATGAGTACCCATAAATCGGGTGCAGCAGAAAGGGGAGGCTAGTAATCATGGAAGGGGGCGTCATGAGGAGCGCTGTGAATCACAGCCAGCCTTTACATTATTTTTGACCAACTCTGAAAAGAAAAAAATGGCAAGAAAGAAAAATGTTCTGATGAAGCATTTGTGGTTTACTTAATTGCCCAGATACAGACTGCTGCTGCCTCTCACAGCAGATGTGTCCTGGCGCCTCAGCTGTCTCAGCTGTCCTGAATCCCGGTGCTAGAATTCTTCACTTAGACACTGACTGAAGAGTCATTGGAACCGGCCTGGATCCGGCTAAAGAATACTGGTCTCATCCCATTTCCGGCTGGTTTTCAGTCTTTCTCGCACTGTGCAGTTGTGAAATCGAGATACAAGAAATTAAGGTAGCAAAAGAAAGAATCGTGCTTTGCAATAAAGACTAGACAGCATTGCAAACACCTTGGGCCCTGCAAGTATTTTTATTTTTATCAATTTAAACACTGATTCCTGCGATTTTTCTTCTGCTCTGTTACATAATCGCTTCAAAAGGGACAATGTTTTAAGGGAAAAAGTATTATGGTTGTGAGAGAGCGCAAACTGACTTAAATGTATGAGTACATCACACTTATCTGTAGTAAGCACAAATCATGAGGAGAAATGCCATGAGTGCTAATAGTATCTGCAATTATATTCTAAATGTGTAGCTAATATAGAGATTTAAGTAGAAGTGGAACTAATACAGAAATGTGTGGCATTATATGATTTTAGTAGATGTGATTATTTTTGAATCCATGTCGTGTAGCTGTTAAAACATAAGATGGTATGCGGTTAAACGCAGAATGTGGTAGGCCTCAGGGCCAGAGCTGGAGGGAAAGGGAAGGTGTTTCTTTTCACGACACAGATTGTATTAATGTTTTGGTCATTGCATTAAATAGGCCATGATTTATAGAGATGTTTACTAAATAATAGAATAAGAATTTTAACATGCTTTAATTAATGAAGAAGTTGAATGCTATAATCATGCTGAGAAATATTGTAGGCCTGAAATGTTTTAGCATTGATTTACACGTACATGTCTGGGCTGAGAAATGTTGCAAGCTTTTTCTTTTTAGAAGTCTATGAGAGTTGGGTTCTTGGCTGCAGATATCTGTCTGCAAAGGATAAGGGGGGATCCAATTATAAATGAATGAATAGAGGTCTGTTCAGTGGACGGCCTAGACATGGAGGAGGGTTCCGGAATGTTTGAGGGGTATCAGCGGGCCGGAGAAGAGTCTGAGAAGCAAGGTCAACTCTAACGTATGAGGCCCAATACAAAGCATCATGGAAAAAGCCAGAAGCTACACCACGTGAGAGGCGTCTCGCAAGGGGCGTCTCAAATGTTGTTGACTGTTTTGTATTAGGGACAGCACCCCTGGGTGGAGTTAGAGCAGATACCTGAGGACCCTTTAGAGAGCGGATGGGTAGGCAGAGAGGGGTCATGACTGGAGAACTATAGGTTTTCACCAAGAGACTTAGAGTGAGTGACTTCCCTTGGGGGTCATTCATTGCTGACACCTTTGTTAGGTTGGGACTTGGTTAAGTAGGGATACCATCTAGAGCAGGGTAGGGACAGCCTAACCTGTGCGTTTTCCTCCAACCTAAATGAAGGAGAGATATGTGTCTATGCTGATAGCTTTATTATTCTTAGAACTTGTGTTAGTGATTTCTGTTGCTCGTCTGAGGGCTTTCCGAGAGCACATGTATGTAATTGGACCTGTGTATCTCGTTAATCTCATTCTGAGATGCTTGTATTTGCAGCTTATCATATCTTTACAATAAACTTTTGAAAGCTAGAAGTTGTTTGTGATCTTTGGGAGCAGAGTCCTTTATTGGATGAACTAGCCTGGAAATAGGTGCACTTTCTTTCCTCATAGACAGGCAACAAAGGTTCAGTCGACCAGATCGAGGTTTGGATCAATAGATATAAGGTATCGATCAAAATCTCGCCCTTTCAGTTGGTAGCTATAGAGGATGGTTGCCTTCTTGAGGACGGTGACCTAGGCCAGGTTAGCTTACCCCAAGGCCCCTAGAGATCGATGATCGGAAGAACAGCCCGCTGAAGAAGATCCGGATGACGTGAGACAGAAAAAGCAGCAGTATCGGTCGAGAGTGAGTATAAAGGGTTATGCGTGTTAGATTGCGGTGTTTTGTATTGTATCTATGTTGTAATGTCTGGCGGAGTTGAATGTCTGTAGAGTGACTGTGGAACAGGTTGTGAGCGCGCGCAACCGGTGGAAATCTTAAGTTCAAGGAGAGCTTAAGTGGTTCGGGTGTATCGGACACCCAGAGTAATTGTCAACTAGTGTGAAGGGGGTCATGAGGTACCATTGATCACCCGAGAGACCGAGATAGGGGGAACGTAAGAGTGAGTGCGTGAGTAACGGACGCTGGTCGGAAGTTACTGTGTGTGTAAGCAACCTATCAGAGAGACGATAGACATCTCGTCAGTTGTGTTGACAATTACAGATAGACTGTGGACGTACAGTCGAGAGAAGTGACCGCTTGGTCGGAAGTAGTCATTTTTCGGTGTATGAATGGGACGCATGCATAACCGGGAGACGAGTTGAGAAAGGAGGGGTGCTGCTGCGAAGCGGAGAAAAGTGACGTCAGGTGGTGTCGCGCAGTGATTGGCCGACCGGAGAAAGACCGCGCTGTGATAGGCCAGCTAGCGAAGACGTCAGACAGGGTCGCGACGTGATTGGCCGACTGGAGAAAGACCGCGCTGCGATAGGCCAAGCTAGCAAAGCCGCGACAGGATTGGTGGATTGTCATCAGGAAGTAAACAGAATAGCGAGGCTGGATTTTGTGCGCATAATTATGAAGTGTTTTAAATGGCTGAAAGCAGTGTTTAAAAAAGAGAAGCGGGGATCGTATGAAGGGGAAGAAGCCCCGCCGGAGGGTACGCCAGCTCGTTATATGGCAGTGAATGTTGGGCTGCATACGATCCTTTGGATATCAGAGTGGAGTAAGATTACTGAAGGAAATGAGGAACTGACGTTCCCGAAGTACGGGACGTTCAGATTAGAGGTGTTACATCGATTAAAATCAGTCATGACCTCAATGAGACCCTTGCCTAGACCAACCCAGTTTGAAGCTCTTGATGCATGGATTAGGGCAGCGCATGAAAAGAATATGAACAGACGACAAGAAAGGGTGAAACGATCGGTAAGGGCAGTACAGGATGCCAGGTGGGATGCGGATGCTAAAAGATGGAGAGTGCATAACATGGAAGTAAATAAACTGTACCCAGTGTTAGAGGCGCCAGTAAATAAAAGCCCCCTGGAAGAAGATGATGAGAGCGAAACAGAGGATAGCCTGATAAACAGATTATTGACAGACAGGCCACCCCCGTATAATAGAGCAGGGGGGGAGGTCGAGAATACTGAAGGAGAAAAGGGGGGCAATGCAGGAGAGCACAGACCGCTTCCCAGTTCAGAGTGGGATCCTGAGCCAAAGAAAGAGCTGTCCCAGCCTAGTCAGGTGCAACAGGTAGTCGGGAGGTTTGTGGTACAAAGAGCGCCGGAAACGGAAAGCGCCACATCCTACCCATTGCCAGATGCACTACAGGTACCTGTTACCATAGGTCCTATAATATCGATATATGACCAAGAGAGAGCAAGAGGGGAAGAACGGGTACGGAAAGACAGAGAAAGAGCAGAGATGGCAAGGAGGAACGATACGATTAATTCCCCAAGTCAGATGCCGATACCCAGAGAGTGGAGTACCCCGATGCATACAGAAGGGGACCCAGGAGGAGATCCTGGGGGTCCTAGATGGCCAATGGATCTGAGGGGATCTGGACGAAAATCCTTTCAAGAGCTAAATGAGTACATGAAGCAGTGGGATGAGGCAGTGAAGGCTCAAAAGTGCATCATAGCTGCGGAAGCTGAAAGAGAAAGTCAGGACAGCCGAGCTCGGACACACTGCGGGGCTGGGGAGAGCAGCCCGGAGTGGGACTGTAGAGAGAGAGAGAGTAGGGGAGTCACCCATTGGGCCCGGAGAGGAGATAGAACAGACCTGGAAAACGGGGGCCCCGGGAGTGAAGGGGTGGCGCGCCCAATACTCAGTGAAGGGGAGAGGAGAGCGCAAGAGTACAGAAACAGCTTTAAGTGTCCACACTGTGTACCTGGCACCAGAGAACCGAATGGGAGTTGTGAGAGGTCGCACCATAGTCCCTGTGATGACGGAAATGAGCGCAGCCCAGGGAATATGGGGAACCAGGAAGGATCGTATCAGATACTGAGCGATACTAGGCAAAGAGAGAGTAGAGAGCAGAGGGAAAATAATAGAGAGGTGTGCGGGGAGAGGAGAGAAGAAGAAGAGAGTGGGCAGAGCAAGAGTGGGGGTAACAGGCCCGTGTTCCATCACCTTCCTAGATCGGATGGCCGAGCATGGGACCTGGAGAGATGGGAGCGAGGGAGACCACCCATTAACTCTCCCGAGCCCAAACGTAGAGCTCGAAGTTGGGATGGTAGGGAGACCAGTGAGCCCCCTTCGAAAGACATATTGCGAGCTGAGATAAAAGCCAAGAGACTCGATGTCTCCAGTTTAAGGTCAGACCTGGATGACATGGTAGATGGTACCCTGCCTTTAGAAAGAATGGAAATGTATGAACAGGATGAAATACTGTATATGGCAAAAGACATTACTCGAAAAGCGAGAGCAGTCCATGAGAAGTTAGTCGAACTAGCAGGCAAATATATGGTGGACTTGTCAAGAACCAAAGCATTACAGGGTAACCACAGGCTACATTATACAGATCGAGACCTAGATGAGAGGAGAACGATTGGGCTGAAAACGCACATAAGGGAACTGATTGCTGGAATAAGGACATGGAGGGCACTGGATAAGTGGGAAGAGAGGTGGTCCAAGAAAGGGACCGGCAGGAGAAGCATGATTGGTATGACACCAGGACAGCAGGGAATAGAAGCTTACCCTTTGCGTGAAGTTGCAAATGGGAACTATGTCCATGTCCCTTGGAGTAGGGGAGATTTAGCTGCTTTTACCACCTCTTTCCCCAAATTACGTGAAAACCCAGTGGAGTGGTACAAGCAAGTGGAGAGATTTGTAAAAATCTCAAAGGTCCTTTGGATAGATCTGAACACGCTGTTTGACATTGTAGTACCAGGCGATCTGTGGACAGCATGCAAGGTTAGCGCTGAGTGGCCCACAACGGAGCCAGAGAGAGATGCCAAGACTAATGGGCCGTCCGAGATTGTGATGGCAAAATTTGAGAGAGTGATGAATTGGCTGAAAGAGAAAGTGCCAATGCAGGACATAGATTGGGTCAGAATAGACCGAACAAGACAGGAACCCAAAGAGACAGTCCACGAATATTACGAGAGATTGCTGAAGGCGTTTAAACAGTATAGCGGCTTGGATGTAATGGATCCAAAAGACATAGGGCAATTCGTGTCCAAGTTCGTCCTGGGACTGAGACCGGATATTAGTTTAATGATTCAGCAACACTCGATTTGTTGGCAAACTAAACCCCTAGACGAAATACTGAGATATGCCAGGTACTGCTGTGATGAGATAGACTCTAAGGCTAAGAAACTAAAAGAAAAGTTGATGGTGGTACAGATGCAGGCAGCAGGGAAGGGGGGACAACAGCAACAGCAGCAAGGAACAGGTACAGGAGGAAAGAAGCAGTACAGTCAGAACAAGGGCAATGAGGAGAGTTCCACCTTTAGACCCAGAATAGATATAGCTGCTTTGAAGAAAACGACTAGGTGCCACCAGTGTAACGAGGTGGGGCATTGGAAACGCGAGTGTCCCTACAATGTAGAGATAGGAGAGCAAGAGATAGAGGAGGAAGAGGTCCAGAGTGCGCCTACAAGAGGGGTAACGCCATACCAAGGAAAGGTGCTCAAAGGGGGGGGGGCTCCTCCCCGAGCCCAGTTCCCGCAACCTCCTCGAGTAGGGAGTATGGGTAAGACCTATAGACAAATGCCCCTGTTTGTGGAAGGGGAAGAGTGCTATTATGTGGACCCATTAACCGGACAGAGAGTGGAAAGAGAAGACTGCACCCTCGGGGCAGCCTTGGAGGTGGACCAAAGGGGACCCTATGTTGAAGCAGAAGTAGCAGGGTGCCCTACGACATTTCTGGTGGACACAGGAGCCACTAGATCCACGATCAGATCAGCTGCAGTTCCAGACCTGCCCATGTCTGGAGAGACCATACAGGTGGTAGGGGTCGCAAACAGGAGAATAACCAGCCAATTGACAGAACCGGTACAGGTGAAAATAGGGAAGTATAGCGATGAGCACCAGTTTGTGGTTTGCGATTCAAGTCCTGTGTGTCTGCTAGGAAGAGACCTGTTGTGTAAATTGAATTGTACTATATACTGTACACCTCAGGGAGTGGAGGTATTGACCAATGATGATGACGCAGATTTCAAAGTTGCAAACTCAAGAATATGCGTGGAGCTGTACCCTACTTTGACAGTAGATGAGCTCCCCTGGGACTTGAGAGAGACAGTGGCACCAGAAGTATGGGATTTCACTGGGGAAGAGATTGGATTGGTCAAAGGGGTAGACCCAGTGAAAATTGTAGTGAAACCGCATGCTGAGTTCCCAAGAACACCCCAATATAAATTGACTCCAGAAACGATTGCAGGCATAAAACCCGTGATCGAGTCCATGATTAAACAGGGAATACTGAAAGAAATCGTGGGTAGTCCATGCAACTCCCCGATTATGGGTCTGCAGAAACCAAATGGGAAATTTCGGATAGTGCAGGACCTTAGAAAGATTAATAACATAGTCGTTTCATGTTGTCCAGTGGTACCGAATCCATCAGTGATACTGTTTCAGATTCCATTTCAAGCTGAGTGGTTCACTGTGATCGATCTTTGTCAGGCCTTCTTTTCGATCCCTCTGGACGAAGAAAGCCATTTTCTTTTCGCATTTAAGCTGGAAAATCGCGTCCTAACATGGTGTCGTATCCCTCAGGGGTATACAGAGAGCCCATCGATCTTTAACCAGCTTTTAAAGAAAAATCTTGAAAGTCTAGTGCTGCCCCAGAAGTCAGTTCTGGTCCAGTACATAGACGACCTCCTTGTGGCGTCAGAAACAGAAGAAGCTTGCAGGGAGGACTCCATTGCTTTGTTAAATCACCTAGCTGCCAATGGGCACAAGGTGTCCCCGGGAAAATTGCAGTACTGCTTGACAGAGGTGCAGTACTTGGGACACAGAATAGAGAAAGGCAAACGAAAGGTGTCACCAGACAGGATAGAGGCGATCATGAAAATGAATGCGCCTAAAACACAGAGAGAGGTCAGGATGTTCCTAGGGATGGTGGGTTATTGCCGACAGTGGATCGTGAACTTTTCACTGAAAGCAAAGCCCTTGCAAAAACTGACGCACAAAGAGGTGAGTGATCCGGTACCATGGGACAAAGACTGTTTGATGGCGTTCTTACAGCTGCGAGAGGACCTGTGTCGTGCTCCGGCATTGGGAATGCCTGATTACAATAAACAATTTTTTCTTTACTGTTGTGAGAGAGAAGGGTGCGCGTTGTCTGTGTTAGTCCAAATCCATGGGAATGCCCGTAGACCAGTTGCTTATTTCTCGGCTACTCTAGACCCAGTAGCCGCAGCGTTGCCCGGATGTCTCAAATCCGTTGCTGCAACGGGTGTCAGCATTGAGAGATGTGAAAATATCGTCATGGGGCACCCGTTAGAGGTGTGCGTGCCACATTCTGTTGAACTGTTGATGACCAGGACCAAAACACAGCATCTGACCAACAGCAGGCTCACGCGCTATGAGCAAGTTATTCTTGCTGCAGAGAATGTGACCCTCAAGAGATGCTCTGTTTTGAACCCTGCTACCTTGATGCCACTTCCTAATGATATCGAGGATGATGATGAATATACAGACCATGACTGTCTTGATGTGACTGAACTATGCACCAAACCCAGACCCGACATCGTAGATGAGCCACTGACTGACCCAGATGAAATTTTCTTTGTCGATGGCTCATGTGTAAGAGACGAAGTTGGGCAGTTGAGAGCAGCTTATGCTGTTTGTACAATTACTGGAGTTGTGGAAGCTGGGTGCCTGGAAGGAGTACACTCCGCTCAGGTAGCCGAGATTATTGCCCTGACACGTGCTTGCTTAGCAAGCAATCAAATTCGAGTCACCATATACACCGACAGCCAATATGGGTTTGGGGTAGTTCATGATTACGGGCAGTTATGGTCTCAAAGAGGCTTCATGACCTCTTCAGGCTCTCCCATTCGCAATGGAGAGTTTGTGCGCCTGTTGTTAGAGGCATTGCAATGCCCAGCAAGTATCGCAGTTGTAAAGTGCACCGCACATACCAGAAATGAGGACTTTGTTTCGAAAGGCAATAGATATGCTGATGAAGTTGCGCGGTATTGCGCGGAACAAGGTTACTCTTTCACAGAGGTGGAAGTGGGTGGAATAAATGTAAGAACTGAATTAGCCATGATACTGGAAACTGTTGATACTTGGGATGAACTGTCAACCATGCAAGAAAATGCTCCTGATTCTGAAAAAGAAACATGGGAAAAGGCAGGATGTGTAATGGGTGAGACCCATTTTTGGGTCTCAGCAGACGGCAGAGCAGTGTTGCCCAATGAGATGGTGAGTCCAATGGCTAGACTCATACATGGTCCCGTACACTTAGGGAGAGATGCTATGCTGAGAGTGTTTAGGCAAACTTGGTACAATCCTAAGTTTAGAATAGCAGCAGAAGCAGTGTGCCAGCGTTGTGTGACCTGCCAGCAGCTGAACGTAGGGAAAAGAACACCAGTTGCACTAAGTCACATAGGAAGGTCTGGAGGTCCATTCAATCGAATGCAGATAGATTTCATTGAAATGCCAAGGTGCAACCGCCTCCGCTATGTCCTGGTGGTTGTTTGTGTGTTCTCCAGATGGGTTGAGGCATACCCTACACGTAGGTGCGACACCCTCACAGTGGCCAAGTTACTGCTCAGGGAAATCATTCCTCGCTTCGGGGTGCCGGCCTTTTTGGAATCAGATAGGGGAACACATTTTAACAGCGAGCTTGTGAAGATGGTTTGTGTAGCGCTAAATATTGACCAGAAGTTGCATTGCAGTTACCGACCAGAAGCCTCAGGAATTGTGGAGCAGATCAATGGCACTATCAAGGCCAGAATAGCAAAAGTTTGTTCCTCAACGACCCTGAGTTGGCCTGATGCCCTGCCATTGGTTCTCATGAGCCTTCGTAGTACCCCAGACAGAAGGACAGGGTTGTCACCACATGAGGTGTTAATGGGGAGAGCAATGAGGCTGCCATCTGTCCCAGCTACTGCACTGTTAAATATCACAGATGATATGATCCTGGACTATTGTAAGGGGCTGTCTGACGCCATGCGTTCTGTGTCCCTTCAGGTGCAGGCTGCCGAGGTTCCAGCGTGCCAGGGCCCGTGCCATGACCTGTACCCTGGGGACTGGGTCCTGGTGAAAAAACATGTGAGAAGAAGCTGCTTGGATATTCGTTGGCGTGGGCCCTTCCAGATCATCCTGATCACGAACACAGCTGTGAAGGTGGGAGGCCTGCCCAATTGGATCCACGCGTCACATACGCGAAGGGTTCCAGCACCTCTGGAAGAAACAGCTCCTCTCTCGGATAGACGTCCAGCAGAGGACCGAGAAGCCATAGAGGGGGCTAGCCAAGCTGTAGAGGTGCCAGCGGAAGCAGGGAACGAGTCTGACCAAGCTGAGGACGGTCAGTACAACAGCGAAACAGAAGACGCTACAGAAGGAGAAAGTAGCTGGGAGTACGAGTCAGACCCTGACAGGTCTGAGAGAGAGCGAGAACAGACAAGAAGGAGAAGGAGTAGAAGGGCACGTGGAGAAGCTAATTGGCCGCAAAGAAGGAGCTCTAGCCTGAGGTCAACTCCAGAGTTAACCCTTCCTCCGATATCCGAAGACTCAGACCCAGAAGAAGGTGCTCAGGGCGCTGAAGCACCGGACCGAAGAAGGTCAAGAAGAGCGCGTGTGCCTAACAGAAGATACTCCACACCTGAGTGGACATATCTGGCGACAAATGTCTGTGAAACCGGAGACAGGGAGGATCCGAGCGGTGGTGGTGTCCAGTTCTGAGCCCATTATCACCGTGGAAATAAGACTGTTGGTACCCGGTGTCGAACAAGAAGGGTCACTAACATTCATGCTCCCCAGACCTCCCCGCCTCAGCAAGTTAAAACACATGTTCCTTTCAGAATTGCAATTCCCCGACTTTGGTACAACGATAACAGCACATGAAGAGCACAATCTTCGTTTGGAAATACTGAACTATGCTATTGAAGCTGCAACCACAAACCTGATAGTAGACTGTTAAAGGACTTTGTAAATAAAGCAAGCAGAAAAAGAAGATTACCTAGCGCCCAGGAAGCAGAGAATATTAGGGAACTTCCCTTGAGTTGATGGAGAAGGGCTAGGGTTGTCTTTTTGAACTGTTAAAGGACTTTTGCGAAGAAGGTTGTCAGCCTCCAGTTGTGTGGATTCTAAAGACAAAAGGATTAAAAAGAGACTGTAAAGGAACGAGAGGAAAAGAACTTTTTGCTAAGATAAGAGAGAGCCATATTGTCTGACGAAATGGAGGCCGGCACCCAGAACCGCAGAGCTAAATGTATAATAGGTACACTAATAGTAGGAGTGATAATATTAATAGCTTTAGTGGTAACAATTTCTTATGTAAAGGGACATGAGGAAGAGGCAAAGGTAACTGATGTGAAATCTGTAGAAACGCTTACACCTACTGTTGCTGGTGAGAAAAGGGAAAACACTCAAGAGAAAGCGTTATTAGCTGCAGAAGCCCGCAGGCTACACGTAGACGAGTCCCAAGGAGACTTTAGGTCAAATGCTTATGCTAAACTCTTATATGAATACGTGGATGCCATGGAGGTTAAGGATTGCTACGTCTGCATGCAGTTGCCGGCGTCTGTAGATGAGGGAATTCGATATCATCACCTCCCGCTGACATATGGCATTACATGTAGCTTATTGCTTAGTATATTTTATGAGAGAGATAGTTTCGAATACTATTTCTCCAATTATGATTCAGTGTTGCCAGAAGTCCCAAATTATAAGCAGATGAACAAATGGGACTACTGGAAGAGTGAAGACAGATTGGCCAAGTTCTTCATTCCTTGGATTACCTTAGATACTTCACATGCCCGTAGAAATAACCTGACATGTAAGGTGTCAGAAGTCGAGAAGAAGTTCATAGGGCAGGTGGATGATCGTTACAGGAGACAAAAGATTTTGAAAAAATCAGGACAATGGAAAACAGATTGGACCGAGGAAGAGAAGGCACACAAGAGAAAGGGTAGTAGTGGTCCAATAGCTTTAGATAAAACACAGAGAGGAAAGCTATGTCTTCACCGAGCCAAAACGTATTATGAAAATGTATACGTGGGTGAAGTTGACTGTGAGCATGCTTTTAATTTAGAGTACTACACTAAGGATTTCCTGAAGGGAATGCAAGTGATTCCAAATGTGTATTTTGTATGTGGAAGAAATGCTTACGTGAGACTACCTGACAACTGGTATGGATCATGTTACTTGGCAATTGTCTTCCCCAAAATATATCATGCACAAGACTTAGTGATCATTGAGGGCAAGACATCTTCGAGGGGAAGGAGAGATATAGGCGATGCAGAAATGGTTGGAGATGTCTTTGGAGCTATGTTCCCTCTTTTGGGAGTAATCCTTAATGATGTTAAAATTAGACGACTGGCAACAGTTGTCGACAGGTTGTCTGCCAGCACTGCTCAGTCCTTAATGCTGGTAGAAGGAGAGATGCAATCGATAAGGGCTATGGTTCTTCAGAACCGTCTTGCATTAGATGTCCTATTAGCAAAAGAGGGCGGAGTCTGTAAGGCTTTGAAGGTCCAGGAATGCTGCACTTACATTCCAGACAATTCGAAGCCCCTTGAGAAAGTTATTAGGAACATAACTAATATTCACAAGGAGATCGAAGACTTGAGTAGAGAAAATGTCTGGGAAAAGGTGGGCCACGGAATGAGTACAGTTGGAGGGTGGTTTTCCACCTTAGGCAAAAGCTTTGTTTGGTATATCCTAAAGCCTATCATCATAATATTGATCTGTGGGATAATATTGTGGGGATTGGTGAGAGTATTCAAATGGTACAGAGCAAGAAGGTCAGAAAGGGCCCAAAGAGAACAGCTGCAGAGATTGGCTGCCATACAAGATAATCAGTACAGGAGTCTGAGGGCTCTGGAAGCGCAGAGAATGCCAGCAATAACTGCAGTCTAAATGTTAGTGATGACCCCGAGAGGTCATCAAAGGGGGGAACTGAGAGAGCGCAAACTGACTTAAATGTATGAGTACATCACACTTATCTGTAGTAAGCACAAATCATGAGGAGAAATGCCATGAGTGCTAATAGTATCTGCAATTATATTCTAAATGTGTAGCTAATATAGAGATTTAAGTAGAAGTGGAACTAATACAGAAATGTGTGGCATTATATGATTTTAGTAGATGTGATTATTTTTGAATCCATGTCGTGTAGCTGTTAAAACATAAGATGGTATGCGGTTAAACGCAGAATGTGGTAGGCCTCAGGGCCAGAGCTGGAGGGAAAGGGAAGGTGTTTCTTTTCACGACACAGATTGTATTAATGTTTTGGTCATTGCATTAAATAGGCCATGATTTATAGAGATGTTTACTAAATAATAGAATAAGAATATTAACATGCTTTAATTAATGAAGAAGTTGAATGCTATAATCATGCTGAGAAATATTGTAGGCCTGAAATGTTTTAGCATTGATTTACACGTACATGTCTGGGCTGAGAAATGTTGCAAGCTTTTTCTTTTTAGAAGTCTATGAGAGTTGGGTTCTTGGCTGCAGATATCTGTCTGCAAAGGATAAGGGGGGATCCAATTATAAATGAATGAATAGAGGTCTGTTCAGTGGACGGCCTAGACATGGAGGAGGGTTCCGGAATGTTTGAGGGGTATCAGCGGGCCGGAGAAGAGTCTGAGAAGCAAGGTCAACTCTAACGTATGAGGCCCAATACAAAGCATCATGGAAAAAGCCAGAAGCTACACCACGTGAGAGGCGTCTCGCAAGGGGCGTCTCAAATGTTGTTGACTGTTTTGTATTAGGGACAGCACCCCTGGGTGGAGTTAGAGCAGATACCTGAGGACCCTTTAGAGAGCGGATGGGTAGGCAGAGAGGGGTCATGACTGGAGAACTATAGGTTTTCACCAAGAGACTTAGAGTGAGTGACTTCCCTTGGGGGTCATTCATTGCTGACACCTTTGTTAGGTTGGGACTTGGTTAAGTAGGGATACCATCTAGACAGGGTAGGGACAGCCTAACCTGTGCGTTTTCCTCCAACCTAAATGAAGGAGAGATATGCGTCTATGCTGATAGCTTTATTATTCTTAGAACTTGTGTTAGTGATTTCTGTTGCTCGTCTGAGGGCTTTCCGAGAGCACATGTATGTAATTGGACCTGTGTATCTCGTTAATCTCATTCTGAGATGCTTGTATTTGCAGCTTATCATATCTTTACAATAAACTTTTGAAAGCTAGAAGTTGTTTGTGATCTTTGGGAGCAGAGTCCTTTATTGGATGAACTAGCCTGGAAATAGGTGCACTTTCTTTCCTCATAGACAGGCAACAAAGGTTCAGTCGACCAGATCGAGGTTTGGATCAATAGATATAAGGTATCGATCAAAATCTCGCCCTTTCAGTTGTGAAACTTTTACGAGCTGGTTTGAAAGTGACTTTTCCGTTTATTTCCCAGTTAGAATAAATTAAGAGTTAATCTTCTCCCATTGTGCAGCCGTCGTTTTCTGACAGATTGCACATTACAAAAAAACATCGGCTGGATAGGAGCTGAAATTAAATCAGCGGCTGTCACCTCCCTCTGAGGAGGCAGTGAAGATGCAATTTGAAGTTTCACAGGGAGTCTTTCAGATTAGAAGGGGTGGGTGAGGTGCCAAATGTGGTAGGAGGCTACATTGAGTGATAGCTGTGCTGATCGACTTATCCTGAGAGAGGTCATGTGCCTAGAAACATGTTTGACCCTGTTGCACTTCCTTCTAAAACACTGAACCTCATTCATGCATTGCTTAATTTGAGCCGGAGGTTTCCGGTGCTCGGCACCAGTACTTAATTGTGAACACCAGCACTTAAGACAATCTGCCACATAGTGGTGCTGTCTGTATAATTTAGAGATGAGCAGAGCAGCAGCTGTTTATGCCTCCCAAGCCATTGTTATAGATGGGAGGGCCTGGAATAGTCCGAATTATCATACTTGTAGGAGTGTTACGGTTAGTAGTTGTGTAGGTATTGTTGTCAGCGCTGGCAGGGGCAATGTGTGGTTAAAGTGGCAGTGCCCTCCTAACGAGTGCTGTGTCACATATTTTATTAAAAATTAGAACATTGGACTGTTGGGAGCTCCGTTGAAGACAATGGAGTGCTCCCTGCTTCTAAGGGCCGGTAAAGGCCCGCAGAGCAACATTCCAATGTTTTACAAAGGGCTCTCTGAACTCGAGGGGATTTCAATCCCCTGGAGCTTCGAGAAGCCTTTGTTTCATTTGTTAGACCATTCTGCCCACTAGTGGTAGAATGTTCTAATAGCCTTATAGCCCTTCGTAGCAGTGCTATAACGGCTATTAAAGTCCCCTCCCTTGTTAAAGTCCCTCACGTTCGTCTCAGGCCTTTAACGCGGGATCAGGCCTTTAATAGCTGGTATAGCCCGCTACGACTGGCTATAAGACTATATTAAGCACTGAATACATGGGTAGACTAGGCAAAGTATCCTCACACTGAGGAGAACTGTTGAGGAAAATATAGAAGGGAAAGGCAAGTTGCAGAAGTAGCCAAAGAAAATGGGAGTGAAAATCGAAGCTTGCAAAGTAAAAAATGCACATTACATTGCGATATTTATATATTTATGTATTTGTTAATGTCTGATGTTTTCTTGAGTAGACACATCTGCAAGAGATCTTTGGTGCCTGGCGGGGTGGTCTCTGATATTTCAAAAAGGGGGTGGTAATGGACAGAGTATCCGAGTTAATCAGAACACTCCTACCCAGTCAACAGATCAGGGCTTGATCCATCACCGTTTTTTAGCTCACTGCACCATCCCAGTTCAGAACCTGGCTATATGCAAATTAGTCTGTCCCTGGCCCAGTGCATCATGGGAACAGAGCAGACCAAACTACCAAGCCAATTCTTCACTGGAAAGGAAACAAGCTTCCGGGGACCGGTTTCTGGCATTACAGCCGTCTTCGGCCCGGCTTGCTTGAATCCTGATGGTGCAGTGAGCAAGGGACTCATGTCTGAGCATACCCTTCCACACATGTGGTGGCCAAAATATTTCAAAAAGGGGGTGGTAATGGACAGAGTATCCGAGTTAATCAGAACACTCCTACCCAGTCAACAGATCAGGGCTTGATCCATCACCGTTTTTTAGCTCACTGCACCATCCCAGTTCAGAACCTGGCTATATGCAAATTAGTCTGTCCCTGGCCCAGTGCATCATGGGAACAGGGCAGACCAAACTACCAAGCCAATTCTTCACTGGAAAGGAAACAAGCTTCCGGGGACCGGTTTCTGGCATTACAGCCGTCTTCGGCCCGGCTTGCTTGAATCCTGATGGTGCAGTGAGCAAGGGACTCATGTCTGAGCATACCCTTCCACACATGTGGTGGCCAAAATATTTCAAAAAGGGGGTGGTAATGGACAGAGTATCCGAGTTAATCAGAACACTCCTACCCAGTCAACAGATCAGGGCTTGATCCATCACTGTTTTTTAGCTCACTGCACCATCCCAGTTCAGAACCTGGCTATATGCAAATTAGTCTGTCCCTGGCCCAGTGCATCATGGGAACAGGGCAGACCAAACTACCAAGCCAATTCTTCACTGGAAAGGAAACAAGCTTCCGGGGACCGGTTTCTGGCATTACAGCCGTCTTCGGCCCGGCTTGCTTGAATCCTGATGATGCAGTGAGCAAGGGACTCATGTCTGAGCATACCCTTCCACACATGTGGTGGCCAAAATATTTCAAAAAGGGGGTGGTAATGGACAGAGTATCCGAGTTAATCAGAACACTCCTACCCAGTCAACAGATCAGGGCTTGATCCATCACCGTTTTTTAGCTCACTGCACCATCCCAGTTCAGAACCTGGCTATATGCAAATTAGTCTGTCCCTGGCCCAGTGCATCATGGGAACAGGGCAGACCAAACTACCAAGCCAATTCTTCACTGGAAAGGAAACAAGCTTCCGGGGACCGGTTTCTGGCATTACAGCCGTCTTCGGCCCGGCTTGCTTGAATCCTGATGGTGCAGTGAGCAAGGGACTCATGTCTGAGCATACCCTTCCACACATGTGGTGGCCAAAATATTTCAAAAAGGGGGTGGTAATGGACAGAGTATCCGAGTTAATCAGAACACTCCTACCCAGTCAACAGATCAGGGCTTGATCCATCACCGTTTTTTAGCTCACTGCACCATCCCAGTTCAGAACCTGGCTATATGCAAATTAGTCTGTCCCTGGCCCAGTGCATCATGGGAACAGGGCAGACCAAACTACCAAGCCAATTCTTCACTGGAAAGGAAACAAGCTTCCGGGGACCGGTTTCTGGCATTACAGCCGTCTTCGGCCCGGCTTGCTTGAATCCTGATGGTGCAGTGAGCAAGGGACTCATGTCTGAGCATACCCTTCCACACATGTGGTGGCCAAAATATTTCAAAAAGGGGGTGGTAATGGACAGAGTATCCGAGTTAATCAGAACACTCCTACCCAGTCAACAGATCAGGGCTTGATCCATCACCGTTTTTTAGCTCACTGCACCATCCCAGTTCAGAACCTGGCTATATGCAAATTAGTCTGTCCCTGGCCCAGTGCATCATGGGAACAGGGCAGACCAAACTACCAAGCCAATTCTTCACTGGAAAGGAAACAAGCTTCCGGGGACCGGTTTCTGGCATTACAGCCGTCTTCGGCCCGGCTTGCTTGAATCCTGATGGTGCAGTGAGCAAGGGACTCATGACTTACCTTACCTTTCCACACATGTGATGGCCAAAATATTTCAACAAGCATTGGAAATGCAATAGGTCTCGCAATAGAATAGTTAGACATTTTTCGTTTTGCAAATGGAAGAGTGGTGTTGCATGGATGAGTGGCGTTGCGTGGATGAGTGGCGTTGCGTGGATGAGTGGCGTGTGTGAGTGGCGTTGCGTGTGTGAGTGGCGTTGCGTGTGTGAGTGGCGTTGCGTATGTGAGTGGCGTAGCGTGTGTGAGTGGCGTTGCGTGTGTGAGTGGCGTTGCGTGTGTGAGTGGCGTTGCGTATGTGAGTGGCGTAGCGTCTGTGAGTGGCGTTGCGTGTGTGAGTGGCGTTGCGTGTGTGAGTGGCGTTGCGTGTGTGAGTGGCGTTGCGTGTGTGAGTGGCGTTGCGTGGATGAGTGGGGTTGGAATGCAATAAGTATCGCATTAGAAAAGTTGTAGTTATTGTTCTTGTAAATGACATAATTTATTTATTTTTGCGATGTTAAAATTGCTATATTGATGGCTTTGTCATTTAGTGAGAGTGAGGGTGAGTGAGGTGTTGAGGGTGAGGGTTTGAGGGTGAGTGAGGGGGAGGCTGAGGGGATGAGGGTGAGTGAGGGTGAGGAGTTGAGTGAGGGTGAGGGTGAGTGTGGGTGAGGGTGAGTGAGGGTGAGTGAGGGTGAGTGAGAGTGAGGGTGAGTGAGGGTGAGTGAGGGTGAGTGAGGGTGAGGGGTTGAGGGTGAGTGAGGGTGAGGGTGAGTGAGGGTGAGGGGTTGAGGGTAAGTGAGGGTGAGTGAGAGTGAGGGTGAGTGAGGGGTTGAGGGTGAACGGTTGAGGGTGAGTGAGGGTGAGGGTGAGGTGTTGAGGGTGAGTGAGTGTGAGGGGTTGAGGGTGAGTGAGGGTGAGGGTGAGTGAGGGTGAGGGGTTGAGGGTGAGTGAGTGTGAGGGTGAGTGAGGGTGAGGCTGAGGAGTTGAGGGTGAGTGAGGGTGAGTGAGAGTGAGGGTGAGTGAGGGGTTGAGGGTGAACGGTTGAGGGTGAGTGAGGGTGAGGTGTTGAGGTTGAGTGAGGGTGAGGGGTTGAGAGTGAGTGAGGGTGAGGCGCTGAAGGTGAGTGAGGGTGAGGGTGAGTGTGGGTGAGGGTGAGTGAGGGTGAGTGAGGGTGAGTGAGAGTGAGGGTGAGTGAGGGTGAGTGAGGGTGAGTGAGGGTGAGGGGTTGAGGGTGAGTGAGGGTGAGGGTGAGTGAGGGTGAGGGGTTGAGGGTGAGTGAGGGTGAGGGTGAGTCAGGGTGAGTGAGGGGTTGAGGGTGAGTGAGGGTGAGTGAGGGGTTGAGGGTGAGTGAGGGGTTGAGGGTGAGTGAGGGTGAGGGTGAGTGAGGGTGAGGGTGAGTGAGGGTGAGGGTGAGTGAGGGTGAGGGTGAGTGAGGGTGAGGGTGAGTGAGGGTGGGTGAGGGTGAGTGAGGGTGAGGGTGGGTGAGGGTGAGTGAGGGTGAGGGTGGGTGAGGGTGAGTGAGGGTGAGGGTGAGTGAGGGTGAGTGAGGGTGAGTGAGGGTGAGTGAGGGTGAGTGAGGGTGGGTGAGGGTGAGTGAGGGTGAGGGTGAGTGAGGGTGAGGGTGAGTGAGGGTGACTGAGGGTGAGGGTGAGTGAGGGTGAGGGTGAGTGAGGGTGAGTGAGGGTGGGTGAGGGTGAGTGAGGGTGAGTGAGGGTGAGTGAGGGTAAGTGAGGGTGAGTGAGGGGGAGTGAGGGTGAGTGAGGGTGAGGGGTTGAGGGTGAGTGAGGGTGAGGGTGAGTGAGGGTGAGGGGTTGAGGGTGAGGGGTTGAGGGTGAGTGAGGGTGAGTGAGGGTGAGGGGTTGAGGGTGAGGGGTTGAGGGTGAGTGAGGGTGAGTGAGGGTGAGGGGTTGAGGGTAAGTGAGGGTGAGGGTGAGTGAGGGTGAGGGGTTGAGGGTGGGTTAGGGTGAGTGAGGGTGAGGGGTTGAGGGTGAGTGAGGGTGAGGGTGAGTGAGGGTGAGGGTGAGTGAGGGTGAGGGTGAGTGAGGGTGAGGGGTTGAGGGTGAGGGGTTGAGGGTGAGGGGTTGAGGGTGAGGGGTTGAGGGTGAGGGGTTGAGGGTGAGGGGTTGAGGGTGAGGGGTTGAGGGTGAGGCATCCTGATTGTGATACAAAAAAACCATAGTGATGTACTAGTGAACGCCACGCACCTGAGTGCACAATGAAACCAGACTGATGTACTAGTGAGAATAATAGGACATGACGGGATGCTGGTAGCGGGCCACATTGAGTTAAGATGGCACTGACCCATGACCAGGTTTTAAGATGGCGGATGAGGGCCCCTTGTTCTGTTCTGCAGGGGTGACGAGTTTAAAACTCCCCACTTCCCTGTTGCTCCAAGAGAGACCTGGTTCACTAAATTCAAAATTGTACCACTATATTACGAGGAAGTTGACAAAAATAACACAAAGAAATATACAAACAGCGTCTTTTAGTGATATCACAGGACAGTCAGACGGCCTGACCTCTGACCCGCGCCCTCCCGGACACGTGGCTCTTGGCTTCACGTTCGTAGCCCGCGGCCGATAAAGAGTTAAAAAAAAAATCAAAATATATATATATGGGCAACACATTGTGTCCAAATGGGTGCCAATGAGTTCCAGATGTGAGAAGCTGCGCTCCCAACCCCTGGCTGCTCCTAAATAAAGGAAAGTATTCCTGCAATTCAGCTGCAGCCGCCGCTGCCAAGAACAACTCCCAGATAGGGTGGGGAGAGTGTTAGGGAACACGGGGGGGGGCTGCAGAGACGCGTCTGTGAGTGGAGACAGAGAGAGAACGAGACAGCGGGCAGAATGAGAGTGGAGATAGGTAGAGCATTGGGGGGGGGGCGAGGGGTGAGGTTAAAAAGCACGTGAGATGTGTGAACGCCTGAAGGGGCTAGGGTAGAAGGGTGTTCTGGGGATATCGGGGTTGGGGGCGGGGGAATCTCGCGGGTGCAAAGTTGAAACTGCATAGCTGTGTGTGTGCAGGGGGAGGCTGAAGTATGGAGTAAGGGTGAGGGGGCGTGGGGGGTGTCAGATCCATGGGATAGCGGAGAAGGGAGCGTGAGAACAGGAGCAGAGAGGAAAAGGGGTGAGAAGCATTGCTGGTGAGAAGTTATGGGAAAACACAGGCGGGGGAGGGAAGTGAATGGCAGGGCCCGAGAGTGCAGGAGGGGTCACACAAGTGTGAGAAACAAAGGAACGCAGCTAAAGCTAGAGGCGATCCTGTGTGTGAGAGGAGCGGGTTGTAGTGAATCGTTGACCAACGAGAAGCGGAAAGGAGAGAGAAAAGGAGAGAGAGAAACAGATGGTCGAGAGGAGAGAGAGAACCCGAAGGGAGATGAACTCTACGCACAAGGGAGAAGCTTAAGAGAGAGAAATCATTGCAAGATTGGAGGAGGAGAGGGAAACAGGAGACGAGGGAACCTATAGCGGCGCCACTGGCATGCGCTGACATCAATTCTCTTTTTTTCCTCACCACTAGACATGGATCCAAATATCCCTCTTATCTCTTTGAGACTCCGATTACCTCTTCAAATTGTAAAACAGACGGAGGGCATTGCTGTGGGGAGGGGGTGTAGGAGAAATGCACACGGCGGGCAGGGGAGGGGGCGGAGCGGGGAGAGCGGCATGTGGGTGTGAAGAAGCCGGGGCCTTTGAAGTGAAGCTAAGCTTCACTTCAAAAGGTGTCGGAGGAATGCGGCTGAGGGAACAGACGGCGATTGCGGCTGAGGGAACTGATGTGCACGCGCTTTTAAGCTCAATGCACATGCGCATTGAGCTTAAAAGTCACGGGCACTGCAAGGAATCGCCACGATTCCTTGCTTGTTAGTTAAAGGTTGTTTAAGCCGCAATAGTCTCGCAAGCTCGATGCGCATGCGCATCGACAGGCGAGACCTAAAAAGGGGGTGGTAATGGACAGAGTATCCGAGTTAATCAGAACACTCCTACCCAGTCAACAGAACAGGGCTTGATCCATCACCGTTTTTTAGCTCACTGCACCATCCCAGTTCAGAACCTGGCTATATGCAAATTAGTCTGTCCCTGGCCCAGTGCCTCATGGGAACAGGGCAGACCAAACTACCAAGCCAATTCTTCACTGGAAAGGAAACAAGCTTCCGGGGGCCGGTTTCTGGCATTACAGCCGTCTTCGGCCCGGCTTGCTTGAATCCTGATGGTGCAGTGAGCAAGGGACTCATGTCTGAGCATACCCTTCCACACATGTGGTGGCCAAAATATTTCAAAAAGGGGGTGGTAATGGACAGAGTATCCGAGTTAATCAGAACACTCCTACCCAGTCAACAGATCAGGGCTTGATCCATCACCGTTTTTTAGCTCACTGCACCATCCCAGTTCAGAGCCTGGCTATATGCAAATTAGTCTGTCCCTTGCCCAGTGCATCATGGGAACAGGGCAGACCAAACTACCAAGCCAATTCTTCACTGGAAAGGAAACAAGCTTCCGGGGACCGGTTTCTGGCATTACAGCCGTCTTCGGCCCGGCTTGCTTGAATCCTGATGGTGCAGTGAGCAAGGGACTCATGTCTGAGCATACCCTTCCACACATGTGGTGGCCAAAATATTTCAAAAAGGGGGTGGTAATGGACAGAGTATCCGAGTTAATCAGAACACTCCTACCCAGTCAACAGATCAGGGCTTGATCCATCACCGTTTTTTAGCTCACTGCACCATCCCAGTTCAGAACCTGGCTATATGCAAATTAGTCTGTCCCTGGCCCAGTGCATCATGGGAACAGGGCAGACCAAACTACCAAGCCAATTCTTCACTGGAAAGGAAACAAGCTTCCGGGGACCGGTTTCTGGCATTACAGCCGTCTTCGGCCCGGCTTGCTTGAATCCTGATGGTGCAGTGAGCAAGGGACTCATGTCTGAGCATACCCTTCCACACATGTGGTGGCCAAAATATTTCAAAAAGGGGGTGGTAATGGACAGAGTATCCGAGTTAATCCGAACACTCCTACCCAGTCAACAGATCAGGGCTTGATCCATCACCGTTTTTTAGCTCACTGCACCATCCCAGTTCAGAACCTGGCTATATGCAAATTAGTCTGTCCCTGGCCCAGTGCATCATGGGAACAGGGCAGACCAAACTACCAAGCCAATTCTTCACTGGAAAGGAAACAAGCTTCCTCTGATTCCATAGATGAAGTTAGATACTCTCCTAAATATAGTTGTTAGTTGTGAGAAGCTGGGGTAGGAATTTAATACTGGGGGAGGAAGATGCCAATTGTTCGCTCTAAACTGAGGCCGGTCTAGACCTAAATTTTATCTGCACTGCACAAGCTCTTTGTGCTTAGATGTAAACCATGTTTAGTTTAAGGATGCACACTGTAATATCGGATATTTGTTTAACTTAAATGAAGATTGAACGAGTAGTAACTATCATAAGCCCGAATCACAGTGCATTAAGATTGAAAGAGTAGTAACTATCATAAGCACGATCCACAGTGCATTAAGACTGAAAGTGTAGTAACTATCATAAGCACGAGCCACAGAGCATTAAAATTGAAAGAGTAGTAACTATCATAAGCACGAACCACAGTGCATTATCAAACCATCACAAGAAGATAACACTATAAAACATACACAGATCTCCACAGTAAAAAGCAGTTCTTTATGATTATTAGTGAATATGTGCATAATGAGAATGTTATTTGATGGATTATCTGTAATTTATGACAATTGTTTTTAAAGCTATAATGTAGTGTTGTGTTTTATCTTGTGCTTTTATGGTCTTTTTCTAAAGATTGAATAAAGATTTTTTTTATGTTTGAAAGCTTTATTGAAAGAAAGGTCATAAAACAATAAGGTGACATCAGCAGAACAAAATGAGGGAAGAAACATTTGTGGAAAAAGGAAAAACATAAGCTACCGATGGCACAAGGAAAAATCAAAGCATTTTCTGGATTTTAAGGGGGGGGGGGGAAAGGGTGGGGAGTAAAAACCATGTTAATACAATCCTAAAAACAAATATAAGCATAAGCACTGTTGGCAACAAATTAGATTAAATGCACAATCATTAAATAGAAGTGAAAAAAGCATTATATATAACAGGAATGGAAAAAAAAAGTACAACTGTGAAATCAAAGTAATTTAACTGCAAGCAGGAGTACAAATGTTCAAGGAGGCTTAAAATTATCAGAAGAAAGTGGAGTATAGTTTTGTTTGGCGGACTGATCTAGATATAAGGTAAAGGGCAACCAGTAAAGCACAACATTGCGAGAGGGTTTACAGGAGGAGGCTAAAGCAACGTCAAGCCTATGGGAATGACACAGGAGATTCCACCAGCAACCAATGGAGAGTTTGGTAAGAGATTTTGAACTGAACTGACCTGAATATTAGTCCCTTGTAGCTTGTCTATTTTCTGTTAGACGTCTAGTATTTGCCCAATGTTGGGCTTGGTCTTGATTCTGTGACGTGGTCCTCCTGCGTCTACCACACATGCTTACGGATTCTTTCCAGGCAGTGTTCAGTAGGTTGGGTGTGTTTCTGAATTTGGAAAAGGTGATACTCCATAACTCAGGTGGGCCACAGCAGCCAGAGTGCTACTCATTTTTCTAGGGGGCGGCTTATATTTCTTTTGCTACTGCAGGGTATGAAATCATATGTGTTTATTTTCATGAGGCTCAGTTTAGGTATTCCAGAATACTACTCACATATGCCTGGATGCTGATCAGATAGGCTGGGAGGCAGTTTATGTGTTAGTTATTCTTTTTTAATATACCCAGATGTGAATCACATATGCCAGCGAATTGCTCAGTGCCTTAGTGCCATAATTTACATAAGGCTCAATTCTAATAGTCCTTCCCCTGCATTCTCTGGCCTTTTTACGTTAAGCCTAAGGGACTATGTTCCTAAAATCCCCTACCTTCTCCCTGTGTAGGTATGTGCCTGGGAATATAGAGGGACCTATGTGTAGGTCCTACTGTTAGTCATAAAGAGAAAGGGAATTTCGCTTCACTTGATGCATCAGTCACTGCCAACTCCATCTCTTGCTGTGGTGCAGCAGCAACAATAGAAATTCCTGTTCCTTATCCCAACCGTATTCTCTACTGAATCTAATAGGAGACAATTGAGGCGGGGGAGGGGCGGTGAAGCTCAGCAGCAGATATATTCTGCAGACTATAGGCAGGGGTATAAACATGCCTGTGCTTACTCTCTGCCTGTTAAAGCACAGAACACATGCAGAGGAGAACAATGAATGCCTCTAACATCAAGGGCCACACAGACAGCCATATAATTTCCTAAGAGGCCTCTAGGGGGAATCACAGTTGTGATCTTTGATAACACCTAAATGATAAATATGAGATTTACCTGGCCGACTGTCAAGCTGCTGTTACACTGCTCAATCATTATGTCTATTTTGCCAAAAGTGGACGAAACATTAAATGAACGATAACATTTGTAAAGCACCTTTACAAAGTACAGTTCCTTAGAGAAAGTTGCTATTCTTGCTCCTATTAGTATTTATTGAGTGCATGTACACCAAGGCATCTTGGCTTTTAGAACGAATGAAATAGACAGATCAACTTTAAAACACATCAATGAAAAGTGAAAACAAAGAAAAGCAAAAACAACCTGCCCCCACGTAAGTAATCTTAATAAGGAGTTAATAGCCAATGCATCAAAACGCATAGGGGCATATTTATCACAGTTTTGCGTCGCCCTGCAAGACGCAAGGAGACACCATGGCGATGCAAATCCTACATGAGATTTATCAAGCCACGCAAGTCCACCTTGTGTGGCCCATGGTGCCTTGATAAATATAGAGTACGGCAAGCCAGCACACATCTTTGACTTGAGTTACTCTGCGGAAGGGAGAAGAGCTATGGATAGATGCTCCCACGCATCCACCCATGGATTGTGAAACAGTCCCAGATTTACCATTAGAGGAACGTCAAAATTGTATGCCCCCCCACCAGAGGCACAACTAGGAGCGATATCTTTACTTCTAGTTGTTTTCTCTTTTTAAGTGTGCTGCATTGGAGTTAATAATAGAAAATCTGCACCCAATCAAACAATTTTTTGCCAACAATTTTTAGGGCATAATATTTATTGCAGATGTTTTTTCTGTATGTGATATCCTGACATACAACCTGCTCACACATACATGTATTTTACCTGGAATATGAGACCTTTGTTTTTGTGATGTTGTGTTATGTGATAGAGACTGAGTTTGGCCATGCATTCTGCCAGGTGTAGAGCAAATCCTCTGCCCCAGTGCAGTGCAAGGTGCAAGGGTCTGCATTTCATTAAGGCCCTACTTATGAGTGGCCTCTAAATGATGATGGGTTCCGTGATAGAAGCTACCAGGCCCATTGGAATTACAAGTTATGCTTGTTTGACGGAGATAATCTCCTTGCGAAACACTGGGGAAAAACATGCAGGAATCTGCTGCAAAACACTGATTCCTGCATGTTATTCCCACAAATCTCATAATCCTGTTCTTTCCCCAGCTCTGAGATTACAGTGACCTGGGGCAGTAGTAATTATGGGGCAGAGAAATGACAGGGATATTTATAGGACACTCCTAATGAGAGTCAAAGGGCCACATGCATGAGCAATTTTTGCATTCGCACACAGTGCGAATCGCAAATTTCGGCTGTTTGCGGATGCAAAATAGCCTTTCATTATGTATAAAAGACTTTGCTGTTTTATGCGATAACCTGAAATTGTGAATGAAAATAGGGAATGGCAATTTGTGATTCTGTAAGACCATGTAGGAATCATTTTCAAACTGCAAACTGTGCATTTAGGAAAATGCAATTACCATCGACTTCAAGTCAATGGTAACCATGTGCAAACATTGACAAATGTACAAAACTGCATTTTTCAAAGTGCCACGTGGTGCACACATGCAAATAGGGCATGGGTGCACTTTACATGTGCACATTCATTTTTGGGGGATACTTCAGGGGGGCCTTAGGATCCCAGTCACCCTTGGCTTTGAATTTGCTAATTTGCAAATACCTATTGGATAATCACCAATTAGCTATTGAAAACCTTTTGCACCTATGGGACTTTCGGCCCATAGGAACTAATGGAATAATATTACCCAATTATATTAATGAATCGCTAAATTTTTGGCGATTCCTTACATACATAGCATTTTGCGATTACCATTTAGCAATTCTGTAAAAATCGCTATTTGATAATCACAAAATGCTGTTTTGACACATGTGGCTCTTAGTATTGAGGCACATGCTACTAAGGTGTGCACGTTCCTATTTAGATGCTTGAACCCATCAATAGAGCTTCAGACCACTCTCTCTACGTCAGTTTGCAGCAGAATGAATCTCTTTTGAGGGTAATCTGGTTCATTGGTGTGCTGGCACGGCTATAAGGAGTATTGCCATGAGCACTACCCATTTGGAGTTGCTGTACTTCTCTGTGAGGGGGAATTAAACACTCCTGGCTTCTTGTTTAAGGGCCCAGGTGGCAGAAAGAACATATTTTTACCATGTTTGATGTATTTTGTGTTCTATACATATAGATTTTTCAGTTATCAGTAGCTCCATCCTCTTGCTTTGGCTCAGCCACCTGTTCTCTGTATAGAAGGAGAATTATTTCTATTTCTAAATTGCGTTAATCGTTCCTATAAAAAGAGTAACAGTTTGTATAGCTACACAGAGGACAGATCCCGTAAAGAAGAGTGAATACGATATTTGCCCTATCTACTCCAACACATAAAGTGAAATTAGATTGTATGTTTTCTTAGCAGCCACTGCTGTGGGGCTTCCCTCCTCATACCTAAAGTGGAATGTATCCATAAATTAGTAACATTTGATTTAAAAAAGGCAGCCTTGCAGGCGATCTTCGCTATTTCCTTTAAACGTATCTGACTGTGCAAAGTAGGAAATGCTGACAACGTTTTACACAATCTTCACAAAAAGCAACTGTAGAAATGTCATACAAATCCTCTTTTAAGTCAAATATGTAACTAAGTAACTATACTCCAGTTTCCCACGGGTAATAATGGGACTCTAAACGTGAATCATCTGAAACTTGAGTATTTCAGGGATAAACTGGGATCACAGTTTGGAAGTCATCCCATCTCACTTTAAAAAAAATGTGTAATCTTCATTGTATTGGCTCCTCTGTAAATGTCATTAATACATGAACAGCCACAACTCTTCCGAATTTTACTTGAATAAAAGCCTTAGGGCATCTTAGTGACTGAGTATGGAGGAGAGAAAGTGATGAAATGATTTGTTAACAGGCAGGAGGGAATGTTTACAAAGTGTACCAAGGTATAGTCTGCAGGTCAGATCAACTCATACAAAGCGATAAATATGTTCAAATAAATCTTCCTCTGAAATGTCAGTGTACTTTTCCATCATTCCTCTATTACACTTGGGCCGGTATCCAAATGCATTCGGGTCATAGCTTTCCTATTGTGACATCGATAACACCCATATCATTACACAAAGTCTTATTATTTCTGTGAGTCACATGTTGTGTAATTTGTGCTCGAATCCAGAATATGCTGATAAACATTTCCTTTTTTATTTTGTAGATGTGTTTTGTCAACCTGGCAGCAGACAAAGAGGATTACAACCACGACAAATTAAAACAGGTAAAATAACAAAAGATTTTTAGTTTTTATGAAGTCGATTTTTTTGGGGCATGTGCTCAGGGCAGAGGATGTAGGGTCTCGACAACCTCGGATTGGTCCTTGTTTATAATGATATCCATAACCCTCCCGTACCTTAGTTGGTACGGTCTAACTGTATTCTGAGCCTGTAGCGTCGTGGCTTTGAGGCAGATACTTTTCTGGACCTGGAAGAAAGAGACATCATGTCTGCAACCAGCTCAAGGTGTTTATTACAATACACTTAGTCATCGATCCATTTCTTGAATTTCGGAGCCCTGTTCTTCCTCCCCACATGCTTGCCCATTAACAGGCCAGTGCTGCAAATTTCCTCTGCAACGCTTCAAGGTCTTTTATATATCCTAGGAGGCCCTCACTGGAGTCTAAGCCAATTGCACAGTCGGCCATTTTGGATGAAGCGGTAAAGACCTGTTCCCAACATATCTACACAGCGGTACAGGCCCAGGCAAAGTGAAGGAATCTGGCTCCTGGTCCTCCACACCACAAACTGTCCGTATTTATGCAAGTTTATTGAAGTATATAATAGGCTCACTCTGGGTATTTATAATGTATAATCTTAAATTTAATACTAGAAGTCACCTGTCCCATCTGCATACGGCTATATCTCCAGACTTCATCAGGGATGTCACTGCCTAGTTCCCCTTCCCAGCCTTTCTTTGGTCTTAGGGGAAGGCTATAGTCTCCTCTTCGGCCTTAGGGTATGGCGTAGTGATCAAGTGTTTCATGGATGTCATATTAAGTAAGCTATTGAGTGTGGCGAAGCAGAGCGCTCTGCAGGGAAGAGCGGCACAGCATTTCTGCAGCTGCTTCTAATGCAATTATATGTAAAGACTGCCAGGGGGGATTTTCTGAGGAATTCTGCCAGGGACAAAAAAGTGCCCTATCTGTAAAAGTCTCTCCAGAGATCAGGGCTGGAGTGGGAACTCAAAGTAGCCCTGGCAATTTGTTCGTACCTGCCCCTGTCTAGCCTCAGGAAGATGGAAACACATGCTTGCTTCTTTTATCACTGGGGTACCATATTGTAGCACCCCTGCAAAACCGGCCCCCAGTTACAAAACCGGGCCTCACCTTTCCAACCTCCAAGAAACACGCCTGATGCCCGTTAGGGCCAGTCCGGCCTTGCCAGAGATTCAGACATCTCTCTTTCAGATGAGATTGCACTAGTCTTGCACGTGTAGCTGGCATCAGCGGGTGATAGATTAAAGCCAAGTAAATGAACCCTGCTCTAGGGCGAGATCCTATTAAGAATTGTGGTGGTACGGGGGACATGTGGTCTATGAATCTATGACATAATATCGACAGACAAAATATAGACATACAAAAATATCGAAGCAAAAATATCGACATCAAAAATATCCAAGTTCTATCTACATAAAAATAAGTACAAAAATATGGAAAAAATATATCGTAGTACAAAAATATAGAAGTAAAAAATATCGTTTTTTTAAATGTATTAATAATAATGTAAAAATAATTTAAAAATACATATATTTTAACAAATTATAGATATAAACATTAAAACATATTTAAAAAATAATAACTAATACATATACATTTAAAATAAATTAAAAACTCTACATATAAATTAATATATATACTTACTCTACATATTGCATCAGTAGTGAAAGCGTTGGATAGCGTAGCGGTAAAAATTACTATTCCCACTCCAGAGGGTGCAACAGTAGGGAAAGCGTTGGATAGCGTAGGGGAAAAATTACTATTCCCACTCCAAAGGGTGCAACAGTAGGGAAAGTGTTGGATAGCGTAGGGGTAAAAATTACTATATCCACTCCAGAGGGTGCAACAGTAGGGAAAGCGCTGGATAGCATAGGGTTAAAAATTACTATTCCCACTCCATAGGGAGCAACAATAGGGAAAGCGTTGGATAGCGTAGGAGAAAAAATTACTATTCCCACTCCAAAGGGTGCAACAGTAGGGAAAGCGTTGGATAGCGTAGGGGTCAAAATTACTATTCCCACTCCAGAGGGTGCAACAGTAGGGAAAGAGTTGGATAGCGTAGGGGTAAAAATTACTATTCCCACTCCAAAGGGTGCAACTGTAGGGAAAACGTTGGAAAGCGTAGGGGTTAAAAATTACTATTCCCACTCCAGAGGGTGCAATAGTAGCAAAAGCGCAGAATAGTGTAAGCATTATATTAACATACTTATCAATTAGATGGTTTTTTTAACAAAAAAAAGATATAATATTTTATTTACAAAAATATATGACTAAATACCAAATATTTATAATGAATATTTAATTAAATAACAAAAAATTACTTCCCACGCTACTCCCCCTTTAACACACAACACACTACACATACAAAAACACAATTAATATAAATATCAATCAATTAATAACAATTAATATTATTAAATTGATATAATTATAAATTAACTAATTGACAAATATTAATTACCAATTAATAATTAATTACCAATTAATAATTCATTAACAAGATATTTACAAAAATAAACAAAATGTATTAATAAATTATTTATAATTAATATTATAAAATAATTTTAAAAAGGAATTACCAATTAATTAATTAACAATTAATTAATAATAAATACCAATAAATAAATACAATCTCTTTAATTAATTTAATTTAATTATTTCACACCCTATTCCCCTATAAACACACAACCCACTACACATAAATAAATCACATAAAAATGTAATTATCATTGAATCACTTAATAATAATTAATTAACAATGAATTATTAATTAACAATAACAAAAAATAAAAAAAATTACTACATTTACTCTAATTAATGTAATTACCTAATAATAATAATAAATTACCAATTAATTATTAATTACCAATTAATTATTAATTAACAATTCATTATTAATAGAAAATATTTTTAAAAAAACATAATGATTAATTAATTAGAATTAAATTACTTCCCACCCTATTCCCCTATAAACCCACAACCCGCTCTGATACTAAAACGCAAAATGTAAACAAAATTACTAATTTCTAAACATACATTCAAAACATGTTTAACAAACATATAAAATACATAATAAAATACATAACACTAAACAAAATTTCGATATTAGTAACATACATACCTTAAAATCGATATTCTGTCCATTGATATTATTGCACATCGATATTCTATACCATCGAAATTAAAACATCGATATTATTGTATATCGATATTTTAATTTCGATATTTTGTCTCCCTACCGTGGTCTATATCTACTGCCAAATGGGGAAGAAAGGGGGTGGGCTGGTACCAGTGGACTGCGAAGTGTGCCTGCGCGCAGAGGTAATACAGCTCCAGCTCTGGGACCTCGGACCCCCACTTTTATGTAATAGCTGTGTGACGGTTTCCCATTTTATATGCGACTGTTTCCAGGCTCAAGCTAAGTGAACTAATTATACTCTAAGTGCCAAAAAAGATTAATTTGCGAAGAAGCAACATCTTGATTAACCCTATTCGACCCGCTAATGAGGGGGGAGAGATATTAATATAGTTACTTGGTCTGTGATGGTCGGAAGTGGGGTGCATTCATTTACTCTTACTCTCTTACCTCAGCACCTCAGTGTCTCGGTGTATCCATATGAGGTGTGGCTAGTAACATACAAAAGCGGTGGAGCGAGCGAAGTGCATATTTACATTTAAAAAAGAATGCAAAATAAAATCACTGTCAAGCATAAATTATATTAAAAATAAAACAATCCACCCACCTGTGCTATGTCATCTGTATCCTTCCAGTCTGCGGCCCAAACAGGCTCCAGTGGAAGCTGAAACTTCCCTAACAAATCCAGACGCTGCTATCAAGCTGCATGAGAGAAGCGCCTGGATTGATTGGCGCATCCTGGCTGGACGCTCCTATAGGCCCTGTAGGCCTGTGCTTGGTCTCCACACAGCTGTCTAAAACAGCTGAGTGGAAACCTACAAAGTGAGCATGCCACTTTGGCCGGCTCAAAGCAGCCGGCCAAACTGACTTGCGCACTTTTGCAGTGTCAGGCCAATCCCATCACCAGTCCTCCGAACAGTAGGGGACACGCCCCACTTTCATCCTAGCTCCTGGGCTGGCTGACAGCTGCAGGGCGCTTTGTGAATAATAAAATCGCAATGAAATCATTTCATTGCCTTTTTATTGTTCACAATGCTTTAGCGCATCTGGGAGCGAGCTGGGGGTGATGCTCCCCTGCCCTCATGAAGAAACCGCTGCTGATCCATATGCCCAAGTATGTGAGCAAATCTGTGTGAGAAAGTGGCTCTATATATACTGGACTAGAAGGAAGTACAGTGTTTATAGAGTCCACCAACCCCAGAGGTATAACAGAGGTTAAAGTCAGAACTGAACTTACTCTCCAAAGTGGTAGCTTGGTCGAGCAGTAAGGCAGCACCAGAGGACAGTGCAAAGCATTTGTTGTACACACTCAGTCAGCAAAAGGTTTCACACACTCAAGAACTGATCTCCTGGCCAATTGTTGTTATATCCTCAGATATGGTTGTTTTATATTTAGAACCAACAGTTATAAAAATATACTTTTCATGGTACGGGTTCTCTCATGTAAATACTTTGCAGAGGAGCAATAAGTTTGTACATACAATAATTATAGGATGGATAATAAGCAACACAGTTCTTAAACACACTCTAGCATTGAGCTCAATGGGTTTTTCATAGGAAAGTACAATTGATTACTTTATGGATTACTTTGGTAGTTCCAGGACTAGATCTTAGATTCAGTCCTGGGGTCTAAGCTGAAACCAGATTAGCAAAAACGTTTTAGTTACTGTGATGAATTTTCCTCAATATAAAGCTGTTTTAAAAGTTCACACTTAGAAACTTTTCAAGGTGATTCTGACAATGTTATCCAACGGGAGGAAATTCAGGTTACAGGTAAAGTATGATCGCGTTACTTTTGTAACCCAGCACTAGTCTCCTGGGGCCAGAACTGGGGGCTTAACTCAAAACAGGTGGGTAATTGCGTTTCAGTATTTCGTACGATTTTTAAAGAATATTTTCATTTTTCAAAAGTAGACATTTAGAAGAAATTTCATAGAAAAGCAAACAATGGGTTCCTATGGAGAAAATACAGGTTACTAGTAAACCCGCTAGGGATTACTTTTGCGGTTCAGTACTGGGCTGAAAGGTACAGTACTGGCTTCTCTCCTGATCACAGGTGAGTATTTTCGAATTCGGACTTTGGCTGATTTTATAGGAATATTTTCAGTTTTCAAAACTTCACACAAATTTTCGAGTCAAAATGGGTCAATGTTATCCAATGGCAGGTAAGTGAATTACCGGTTTCCAGGTGAGTACTTGGTTGGTAAAGTTAGGGTTCTGGGTGTGGACTCAGGGGTCCCCCAGGGTCAGGTGAGTACAGTTAGTTCAGTCCCAGCGACACAGGGGCGGCTGGGTGCAGAGGTAGGTAGGCCCAATGTTATCCAATGAAGGAAAGTTGGCCTTCGGTTGGTGGCTACTGGCTAGCAGGCCACGCGGTTCTGGGAGCTGGGCTCCTGGTCACTTGCTCTGGGCAAGGGGGAAGTAGGATAGGGCAAAGAGGTCGCAGGCAGCGGCACTCAGGCGGCTGGGTGCAGGGTGCTTTTGAGCCGTCGGGCGCTCAATGTTATCCAATGAGGATCTTGAAAAAGGAACAAAGGCTGCAGGCTCGGGGACGGTGACTCTCCAGTGGCGACCAGCACTTCGAGAGGTAAGTTGGGATGTTGGAGCACAGGTAGGTACCCCAAAGGGAGGCACAGGGGGCGGCAGGGCGCCGGGTGCAGGGGTGTCTTTGGGGGTTTGAAAAGCTTACCCTCCGCTGGTCGCGGTTGGGGTGGCCCCTGGTTCTAGTCTGCAGGCGTCGGCTGATTCGTTGAGAAGGGTCTTTGGGTGCTGTACTTTGGGTCCCAGTCGCCGGGGGGATGTCCTCCTGGTCTTGGTTCGGGTTGGCCCTGCCTGGGCTCGGCTGGTGCAGAGTGGGCTGGTCCGGAGCTTCCTGGTGGGTTGTTGCAGCAGAGCCTCTGCTGATGGGAGCCCCAATCACCGAGAAGGTCAAGTCAGGCAGGTCCTCTGGGTGTCCCAAGGTTGCTGTCCGCAGAGGTTGCCGGGTTTAGGCAGAAGCAGGTTCCAGGATCAACAGGCCGGTAGGGCTGGGGCCAAGTCAGTTTTTGTTGTTCTGTTGTTAGCAGCTGCACGGCGGGTCTTCTTCTTCTTGATCTTCTTTCTTCTTTTTGATATCGAAATCTGAGGAAGGAAGGTTCAGGGAGCCCCTAAATACTAAATTTCGGGGTGTTACAGGTAGGGCCAAGCCAGGGACCAATGGGTCCCTGTCCTGGGGTGAGTACACCCCCTAGCCTGCTCCATTCCTGTGGGACGGGGGCAGGGGCCTATCTGGGATTGGGCAGGACTCCCCATCTACAAGATGGACGGAGCCCGGGGTCGTGCTTCACCTCGCCTCCTCCCCCTGAGGGGTGGAGTTGGCACAGGTTGGCACACCCCCCTTCCTGACGTAGTTTTTCCCGCCAGTCTTCCCGTCAAAGTGGGGGTAGGACTGGTGGGGGGCTGGTTGCTGGGTACAGCAAATGGTCTGGAGAAGCTCTCAGAGACAGTATACCTTTGAAGCTTCCCCCTGTCCATCCTGGGGGAGGAGACATAGCACCTCGCCCAGGGTGTGCTTTGTTGCAGACGAGTGGGGGGCTCTCAACCCAGGGGTTCAGCAACATGTCTGCTGTGTGGCAGCCTCTACAGCCACTCAGCCAGACGTGGATTGTAGGTTAGGTTTTCAGTGAGGCATCTCTAGGATGCCCTCTGATGCATTTTACATTAAATCTCACACTGGCATCAGTGTGGGTTTAATGTGCTGAGAAGTTTGGTACCAAACTTGTCAGTCTTCAGTGTAGCCATTATGGTGCTGTGGAGTTCGTAATGACAACCTCCCAGCACCATATACTCTTAATGGCATCACTGCACTTACAGTGTCCAGGAATGGCCCCTGGGTACTGTAGGGGCACAGGGCTCATGCACCTGTGCCCACACCACTGACATAGGAAACCCAACTAGAGGGGTGACTGATGTATGCCAGGGCAGTGGGTTTGCGGGAATGGCACACAGGGATGTGTGCCATGTCGACTCTTTGTTTAGTTCTGTACCTATGCACTCACCCTGCAAAGGCAGTGTGTGGGTACCAAGGTAAAGGGCCCCTAAGGGTGGCACAATAAGTGCTGCAGCCCTTAGGGGTCTTCTCTGGTCACCATGCCCTGGGTAACTAGGGTATCATTTACTAGGTGCTGATAGGTGGCCAGAGAGGCCAATTGGGTTTTGTTTCAACACAGTTTTTAGGGAAGGAACACAGGCCCTGGGTACCCGATTGGCAGGGACTCAGGGCACACTCAGTCAAGCACATCAGCAGTTCAGAAAAAAGTGGGGGCATACCAAGGCAAGAAAGATGGCACTTTCTCATAATCTGCAAACCAGTAGAGGGGAGGTCTGGTGTGAACTGTGGAGTGTTGGCTGTCAGTGGAAAACTACATACACTACATACACCTCAGCATATGTAGCATGTAGAAAGTCTAAATGTGGCATTTAGACTTTCACTCTATTCTTGGATGTTAAGAGTAATGTTGTCGCTGGAGAGCAAAACAATATGTGCCTATCTGTAAAACAGAGGGCATAATCCCAGTCTGACAGGCCTTCATTCATTGTTAGCAGCTGAGGTGATAGCAGATGGGCACGGCTCTTATAAAATTCTGAAGGGAGGAGTCTATTTCTGGCTCTTTACAGGTTCGTAGTGAGCCAATGACAATCAAGATTTCATCTAGTGTGAAGGGCTGGTCCAAAAAGAGTTTATGCTTAACACTTAGCCACCAAGTGCTACTTGCTCAAGATACCGCTTTAGATGTGTACTGTGTGATCCATGCATGCTTGCATGTATGATGATGTATAGAGTGTCTTGTAGTAGTCTGAGAATTCTTTAGGATACGGGTGGGGTCTTGGCAGTTCTCACCCTGTAAATTTCCTATCTCTATTATGTCATTAGTGGTCCTTGGAAGTTTAATGAGAGTGGCCAGTGATTTCCCTGGCTTCTCCCCCTCTCTGTAGAATCTGGCCCATGACTGTTTCCCCTGAACTTGTATTCTCTTTTAGTAGCCTAGTTAAATTCAGTGATCATGGATCTGATTTGTTCTTGGGTTTTCATGTGACCCCCCTGCCCGATTCAGTTCTAGTGTCTTAAGTCCCCCCCCCCAAGTGTGCCAGGTGGTTCCTTATTGATTGAAGGATGTCTCTATGTTTGGCAATGCAATTACCTCACATGGTGGCCTTAAGAGCCTCCGTCATAGTGCTGCATAAGATCACTGTCTGGCCACTACTTCCAAAGAACTCTATTATTTCCTGTTGTAGCTCATCTGCAAACACTGGGTCCAGTGGGGCCTCAGTAAAAAAGGTGGCAGGTATGTTTTGTTTGGAGTGCGCCAGGTGCCACCAACTTGAGGATCACAGGAGAGTGGTCAGAGTAAGTGCGCATCATATGGTCGACACTATCTACCCATGTGGCTACTTCACTGGACACCAACCAATAGTCCAGTCTTGATACCATCCCCCATTTAACATGGGGTAGAAACTGCCACCCCTGACATCAGGATGTCTGACCCTCCAGATATCATATAGGTAGTGGTTTTGTATTGTCACCATCAAATGCTTAGAAACTAAGCTGTGGTACTTGGAGGGAACATGTGATCTATTTAGGCTTTCCTTTAAAATACAGTTAAAGTCTCCACCCTAGATTAATGAGTGTAGGTCAGTCGACAGAATCCTCTCCCACAATCTGTCAAGGAACTCTGGATCATCTGCATTTGGGCCATAGCAGTTCATTGATCTTTGTGGCGTCCAGTTTCCCCCATTTGATGGCATACCAAACCTGACCGCCGCTTTGAGATCCTACCTCATGAGAAGGGATCCCATGTCTAATTAATATTGCCACCCCATGGGCAAAGGATGAGTATGATGATAGCAGTCTGTAGGATACCACCTGAAGGAGAAGCCACTCACCATCCTGGCAGCAAATTGCATCTCCTGCAAAAGATCTGCATGTGCCTGATGTCTATCTAAGTATGAAACTACCTGTCTCATCTTATGGGATTATTTAAATCTTACATTCTAGGTCACTCAAATCAGTGGTTTAGTCAGCCCTGCTTCATGTGTATCTGTCATATATCTGGTTTAAATGTGCTCGGGTGAGTGAACAGTGTTGGGTACTGTTTGGAGGTGGTTCTGCATCTGAGCCGCCCGGATTTTTCGCTTTTTAAACAATTGTGGAGCTTTTACTGAGGGAGAGCCTCATTAATTGGGACTCACCCACAGTGAACTCATGATGAAAGAGACTGCATGTGGATTTTACCGGTGTCCCCCTGGTGAGACTAGGCCGCTACGCTACAGCTGGAGTAAGGGGCACCGGGCTAGTTACCTGCAGACACAGGTGTACATGCTGCGCAGGGGAGAGTCCTGGCGTGCGCAGCCCAGGTGCAGCTACACATTGAATGGTTTGGTAGGAATTATGCAGAGTTGAGTGGTGACATGGAATAGGCTTTATACAAGGGGAAGAAACATGGAAGGGAAAGTCAGTGTACTTTAATGTTTTCACTGAAAGACTGCTTCATTAGTGTCCTATGAGGATGGGGACCACATGGGATAGTTTCACTTTCCTAGGGCCTACAAATTCCAGACATGCACTTAAATCCACTGTAACTTAGGTGAGAAGAAGTATTCTGCAGAGTCCAAAGTCATATCTGTACTGCTTTTGGGTCATCCAGAAATGTCATGTTCGTCTGAGTCAGCTCATAACCAGAGTCTGGCTGGGGCTGACCCTGCCAGGCTGGACTAATGACCTTCCTCCCCAAGCTGTCGCATCAGAGGCCTAGCCTTTCACGACAAGCATTCCAAGGGCGAAGGCCTCCTCTCCAAGAACAGAAGATGGGTGGAGCTAGAGGTTAATCCATCAAGAGCTGTCACCTGGTGCCAGGCACCAAGCTGCTCTGGAGTGAAAGCAGCAAGGGGCTTTTCAGAGACCATGTGGCGTGAGACCTCTGGACGACGCCATTTTGAACAAACCCAGAGGCCTGGGCATGAAGGAGGGAGCAGGGACAGAGAAGTGATGTGTTGCTGTTTGATAGCACAAACAGAGACTTCCTGCCAGCCCCCTCCAAATTCTTTAAAAAGAGTTAGCACAGGAAGAGGAGCTCTCTCTGGGGTGTGGTCCGCTGAGGACGATTGGTACTGGAGCCTGGCACCATGGGCAGCTGGAAGGAAGACCCTTCAGACTGGGCCAGGACCCTGACTTGCGCCACAAGAGAAGACCAGGACCAGTGAGCAGCAGCCTGGACCTCGGCGCAAGGAGAGGAGGGGTCCAGGAAGTGAGTCAGGTGAAAGGCTGGTGGAGGGAGCCAGTGAAGACCGCTCCCAGCTGAATTCACCCTCCTGGAGACCAAGAGGACGAAAGAATGTGCTCCCAGTGGCTGGGTTGCGCCACCCAGAGCAACAAGAGGCCAGAATGGCACAGATCGGTACCCTGAGGGCTGAGATATGCCCCCAAGAAGGTAGGCGATCTTTGACCTCTTATGGGACTGACGAGGAAGCGGGTGGGGCTCTGCCGCTGGTCTTAGATGTGCCCTCGGGTGTGTCAGGTCCTGGGGGCTGCCCCCAGAAGAAGAAGTAAAGTCGGGGAGCGCCGTCGCACTCCCCGTGAAGAGCCCCAACAGGGGGCCAGGAGCCCACCCTGGCTCCTGATGACAACGGAAGCTACGGAACGCTATTGCACCACCCGCGAAGGTTCCCTGGGGCCGGGATCCCTACCCCATGCCCCGATGATGGTGGCAGAGAGGAAGGGGCGTGCCATCGTGCAACCCCCCTTACGAGAGAAGCTAAGTAGAGGAGCGCCATCGCGCTCCCCATGAAGGATTGGCTTGGGGCCCGGGACCCCATCCCCAGGCGGGAAGCAGGCTCGGGTCTGCCCGCAGGAGCGGGCAGATCAGAACAGGAGCACCGGCTTCTGCGGCAGCACACGAGGGTGCTAGCCAGTCGGGGAGCCGGCAGGAGCCGCCGGGGTGGGGTCCCCGAGCGGCTCCCCAATGTGGATCAAGGTGGTGGGACCGGGCCCTGAAACTAAGTGAAGAGGGGCCAGGGTGGGCTCCCTGAGCTACACGGAGATCACCTGGCAGCAAGGGGCCCGGGTGGGACCGGGCCACCTGAAAACAGCTGGAGCAGCCGGGGGTGGGCTCCCCGAGCTGCAATGACTTACTTGGGGGTCCGGGTGGGACCATACCTTCCAACGAAACCAAGACGCAGCCGGAGGCGTACAGCACCGCTCTCCCAGAGCAGCGGGGGAGCCACTGCTATGATATTCACGAGGCAGGAGAGCCTCGCCCCATAATGCCTTGCAGGCCCGGACTATCCTGCAAGGAAAAACAGCCTTTTCTTGACTTGTGGTGGCCCCAGGAGGATGGGGTCACCGCAACATGTGTGCCAAGGTGCAGGAGGAGCTGCAGGAGCAAGGCAGTTTCCCCCAGGACGAAGATCGAAAGCCCCCCCCAAGTCTCTTGGGACTCAGTGGGAATAACCCTTCAAGGGCTCAGCCAGTAGGAAACAGCATTCTGGAGCTGGAACTTTTGTTCTACAGCTGTGGGTGTGTTTGGAACTGCACCAGGTATGGAGGGTTGAGCTGGGGATGTCAGGAGGAGGGCATCCCCTGGAGACCAAGAGGTACAATTGCACAAGAAGTGCATTTACCAAGGTTATTTCTACTGAGGGATTGTAAGTCGCATGTGTAGTATGGAGTCATAAGCAAGTTGGGGTTATGTTGCCAGCTATTCCTGCTAGGGTGTCTGGCTGTATATGCTTAATCCTGTGATTTTAACTGTGATGCCTTTTAGGGGCTGTGATTGCAATGCATTACAACTGTTATCAGCTATGATAAGTACCTAATTTAAAGTGATGCCCAAACATGTATTCTTGCTACTGCTTTAGGGGAAGACCAACCCAGAGTGTTAGCCACTAAGATGTGTAAGTGTATACTGTATGGATAGTATGAGATGCTCAGTCAGGGTTTTGTGTCCCCAGGGCAGGTGTACCTATTTTTAATGCTTGTTGAGATGATGGGGTGGGTCGTCACTGGGATGGTGCCAGTTGGTAAGGCCCTCGCTCCAGGTTGTGTTAACCCACTGCATTGGGGGGCAAGATAATGTGGATACATGGGAGTGCTGGTACTAGACCCCACCTCCCCTGCGTGAGGGGTGGAGATGTTATGCAATGTCACAAAGTATTTCCTACAGCTTATGTATATTTGTAAATTGGTGCATAGTATTGAGTAGTGTATGTGTTTAGTAAATATACTCTTACTTTTATAAACCAAAGTACAGACTGGATAATCAATTATTGAGTTCTATTTCTGTGTACTGATAAATGGCGATTACTAGCCTACACCACCTCCCTTGAGTAAGCCTTGAGTAACGCTACCCTCTGAGAGTCATGCGCTACAAAAAGGTGTTTGGTTCCCAGTGAAGGACAAATGTGACATGTTATTTGTGCAGGCATCACAGATACGTCCTCGTTTGCCAACAGGTACGCATCCTACCCCCCCCCCCCCCAAATTATCCTGAAGCATAATATCAGCATGTACATCCTCTCTTATACTTACAATTCTCAGCAAGCCCTCCCTTCCCCACCCATCCACCACGGTATCTCAATCTCACCAGGTCATTGATCTCCTCCATATTTTTTATAAAAGTACAATCCGTAGGAACAATGTAAACTAAAAAAGAAACTGTTTACAGTTGCCATGTGTAAATGGTAACCCATTGGGGAATACGGAGTTCTGGTATGGACCCTCCATTAGTGTCAAGCGTTTCAAAGGAATCAGTAGTGTCTCTGGTAGTCATTAGCCACAACTACAAGCACAATTTGGAAACATGGAATTTCTTGTATCTTATCTTCTCATAAAAGTAACATTGCACAAATGCTAAGAGAGACAAATAGCTGCCTCCCAATAGTAAAAATAAACTTATTGTTAATAACAAAGCTCGACTGGGATAACCTGGAGGGCTGAAGTATCTGGATTATGAGGTGCCAACTGTTCAGTTTTCTGCGGACGTACTATGACACCAAGGTTCGATGTCCACGCCTGCTCCATCTCAGTCCAAGTCAGTTAATGGGAATGATGTTCTAGAGCACTCAGGCGAATGGGCCAGCCACCGGTCATTATGAGAAACTTTACACTGAAACTCGGCAGCCTACTGTGGGGTTTGGAATAATTTTTGTTTCCAATGATGAGAGATTCACAGCCTCGCAGGGAGTACTGAATGTTTGCTTGCTGTAGTTTCTGTTTAATTGCAGTAAGTTTCTGCCTAACCTCTCATACAGCAATGGTGAAGTCTGGAAAGGGGGACAACACATTTCTCTCAAACACCAAAGATTATTTCACTCTGACCATGCAAAGGGCAGTGTTGCAGTCTCTGAAATTAAAGAGGTGGGCAAATTATGGGTCTAACTGGTGCCTCTGGGGTTGGTCTATTGGCTAGTGATCTGTGCGCCCTCTCCACCGCAAATAGAGAGGAGAAGGCATCTGTGCAGAAAAGAGATACCCGCATTCTTTCCAAATAGTCTTCAATTTTGGCTGTGTTCATAGATTCTGGTATGGCTAAGATGAGGATATTGTTTCAATATGATCTTCCCTCCGAATCTTTGTTTTTTTGTGGCTATCACCTTGATTACTTTTTCCATATTGAGTAGGGATTCACCCTTCACCACCATCTCATCTTCCATGTTTGAGATGCCATGCACTGCCTCTTGCAGTCTGGTATCATGCCTCTCCAGTTTATGTGATTTGTGTCCATTTCTAGCCCAGGGCATCCATTTTGAATTCTATTGATGCCAAGCGGCCCTGCATGGTACCAAGGAGGGTCCTCCTATCAACTTCTGTCTCCTTCACACCTTCCGTTGGGACCCTTCATCTGCGAAAATGTAGAGTTTTGTGGTAGCAGAATGCATGCTCTTCCAAGCATCAAAGTGCAGCTTAAACTGCTTCCTATCAAGCCTTTCCATTTCTAAATTCAACTGAGGCACTTCAATTTGTGTGTTGTACAGTGTGGAGTCCCTCTGCTAGAGAATGGCTGTCCTCAACCACTACGAGCTAGTCATTCAATGAGCCACTGTTAGGGTGAACCATCAACTCTACACAGCTTCCCCAGTTCAGGGAATGGCGGGGGGTCAGGACGAGAGGCCATACCTAAACAGGGGTCACAAAGGCTCAAAAAGTAAACCTGGTTCCACCTTACCCCCCTATGGGTTCATAGCCAGCATGTGTAGGTACATGATCAGATCACTGTTGCAGGCCCAGTTAATACAGGCCCTTGTTCTTGTCATAGTGTAATGTTCTAGATGTTGCTTCTTCCTCACAGGGCCAACACGGCCACCCCCTATGTCTCGGGGTGATGAAGGATATATTCTGCCTTTGATTGTTCTAGTCCTGATCCCCACCACTAGTGGATGTGTTCTTTGTACGTTGTTCAGAGACGGGTCAATTCAGGGGGCCCTCTACCACTCTCTCAGATGGCGTTGTGTGTTCCGGCAGGACTGCCCCACCGAGCCAAGAATTTCACATGAGAAGTTGCTCATGCTTCCAGTCCAAAGGAGACCCCCCATCATCAGATGCAGCACCAGTTGCGCCACTACCCAATCGAGCCACAACATCAGCTGCAACACTTCACGACCCCTTCAATGCAAGCCGTGCCCAAAAGGGGCTGGGCCACCTAACCATTTACCATGGCTGCCAGCCTCTAGTGCCTCTAAGACTTACCTCTCTCCCTACCCTCCCTCTAGCTCAACAATCTCAACTTCACCTCTCTCTACTTAATTTCTTTCTCCAACTCCTATCTCTCTTATTAGCTGATCTGCTTCTGCTCCATCTCTCTCTCTCTCTCTCTCTCTCTCTCTCTCTCTATCTCTCTCACAGCTTATACTCTCAATTTGCCTCCAGTTAATTTGCAACCTTAATTTTCTACCTGGCTTCTCCCTCTCTTTCTAACTCAGTTACATCTCTCACTACAGTACTCCTAAGTCACTAATTCTCTTTCTCTATTTTACTTCTATGTCTGCCAGGTACCTCCTTCTCTATTTCAACTCACTTTCTCCATGTCACGGCTTTCTTTATACCCCTCTCTCTTTATACATCTCTCTACCGTACCTCCTTTCTGCACCTCTCTCTCTACCTTATTACACCCTCTCAACCACTGTGCCCCTCTCTTTCTCTATATTAGCCTCACTTTTCTTTCTGTAACACACCTCCCTCTCTCTACATAATTTTTTTTTCTTGCGAACCTTTTGTCTGTCTATCCTTCACTCCTCCTTCCCCATCTTTGTATTGGCCTCACTGTTTTCTTTACCTTACTGAACTTTCTCTTCTTTACATATCTCTATACTTCTCTCAGTACCTCTCCTCTCCACATGTCTAGCTCTAACTCCAGCCAACTCGCATCTTTTTCTATTTTAGCTTTATCTTTTCCTCAACACTCGCTATAGTACACCTCTCTACCTCTCGCTACATTTAATTCTCCTACCTTTTGTTCTTTCTACCGTTTTACCTCGGTCTAAATCCTTACCTAACTCTTGACCTCTCTTTTTCTATCTACCGCTTCCTTTTTCTACCTATCTGTAACTTTCTTTCTGGCTAACTCGCCTCTCTTGCTTTACCTTATATCTTCCCTTACCTCACTCATCTCCCTCCCTCATTTCTTTCTCTACCTCATTTCTTGTTTAACTTCATATCTCTCGCTCTCTCTCTCTCTCCATACATCGTTCTCTTTGCCTTTCTGTCCTTCTGTCTCCTGCTCCCTCCAATTTCTCAGATAAGCAGTCAGAGCTTACTATCTACTCGGAGAAGTGCACTCTTAAGCGGAGAAGAGGCGGGACAATGCAGGGGAAGAGAATCCAGGAGTAAAAAAACTGTGATTTAATCTGATTACATGGTTAAAATCCTCAGAGCAGTGCTTTGACTTTCCCTGGTGCAGCTAGAATGCTAATTATGAAGGAGACTTATATCTGTATTAGAATAACTGGTAATTAAAGCTGCAATTCAAGCACTCTTCACATGAGTCTTATTTTATTAGTTTGTGCAAGTCCACCGAAACATTCTCCAGGTCCCACTGACTGTATCTTTCCTACAACTGGAGGAACCAGCGACTACAAAACTGAATGCCACAAAAAATATTGCTGTTGTGAGACAGAAAATTCTAGTCCAACTGTAAAAATAAATACCTTTGTCAATGCTTGATGCTTTCTTTAGGTGTTATTTGGCTGGCAGGTGCTGGGCAGCTTGAGCTCTTGGCTGTCTTTCAAAGCCTTTGTGATGCCCCGACCATTCTCCCACTTAAGAAATTTCCCTGTGGTTTCGGGCAAGGAGACTGCCTTTAGAGTAGGATGGGCTGCCATAACCTAACCATGCCTCCATGACCTATGCCAGTCATAGTGTCCTGCACCGTAGGACTGGTTTGAACATTTTGTAGGACTGATATAGGTTTCCAGAATGGCCCTGGCATGCTCCTACCGTATCTGAAGGTTTAACTTTTACTCAGTATTGTTTTGTAACATGAGACCTCAAGTTACTTCAAAACGAGTAATGCATTCAATCTTATAACACGCCAGGGATCCCATAATATGTCTTGGCAGGGGCCCACAAAATCTTTTAAAAGGTCCTCCAGAGATATCCATGGCTCTGAACACTACAAAAGTGACTTTTGGTTTTGGCCCACCCTTACTAGTCTAGAGTGTTCATCACTTGCCTGGCACCATAGTAAAAGTGGCAGGACGTTGATGGTGGATGCCATCTGTTAAGGGTTGGGACAAGCATGGGACTCTGGAGCTTCCTATGACTGTTATCTGAATGGAAGGAGGGGAGCTGAACCTTGACTGGCAGACCCTACACAAGGACAAGCTGATTGGAGGGTGGCTCTGCAGATCAAGCTTCATAGGAGGCACCAGATCTCTGCAGTGCCAGCAATACTGAAGAAACTTAAGATCATAACCTTGGGCCATGGTGCTGCAACCATCTGTGCTGAGTCTGTAGCATCCTGACCCACCGGATACACTTGCCATTTCTACCCTCATCCACCTTCACGGGGATCACCTCTGATACTGGGGTTGTGTTCCATTGGTGGAACCATTAGCACCATGCCTCTAACGCTTTCGGTGGCCACTGGTTGAATGCTAGGCTCCCATTTCTGTTGCCAGTTCAGTATGTGCTCAAGTTTCCTGAAATGTTTAGAAGTATGGCTCGCTAATCTTTGGCATCGCTGTGATATTCGGCAGTAGGTACTGACGCTAAACACCCCTCTTCAAGATTTCCAGAAACAGTAGAAATATTGTGGGAATATTTTGGGCCTATATGTAGTCCAAGGACACTGAAAGAGTGTGCCTCCTGAAACCAGTTACTAGACTCTTTAGCAATACGTGGACACCAAGACTTCACTGATACCATCGTTGGCACCTTAAAAGCTTATGTGTGATCTCCTTGGGAACCATAGTTTTTTTGGGTGGTGGATTTTTTAGCTAAACCAATTTTGTATTGTTTTGGATGGAAAATCAGCAGCAAGGTCTCAGTCACACTGAGTTGTCCATCCTTGCATCCAGTGCCTGAATCATTAGAACAGAGGTCAGACAGATCATTCCCAAATGCACACTGCTTTCATTTCTGGCAAGCACCTCTTACCCATTGATTGAGTTGCTGCTTTCAATCACGGCAGTAAATTCAGCGAGTCCTGAATTTGTCCAAGAACAACCGAACACCGCCCCGTATAAAGTAGCATTAACCTTAAGATCCAAATCCAGGGGGTACTATCCCCTTCTGGTTTTGTGTATGCCATATGTTGAACACCCAATTTAAAACTCAAGTTTATGAAGTCCTGTTCGTCTCTGAAGTGGCAGCAATACATAGACATGAGTGCCTTGCAAAATCAGCATTTATAATGCTTAAGCGCCCTAGAATAAGCCTGAAATGCTCGACTGTGCTACCCCTGGAGAGTCAAGTCCTCAAAGAGAATAACTGACGGCAGTGCAATGGCATTGGTAGCCCTGAGTTGCGAGTGTTAAATTAAAGAACTCACAAAGGAGAATACCCGGGAACCACTGACTGCTGCAGAACCACTGCTCCATTTAAAACATTTCTAATGCTGCTCAGAAACGTTTCATATTCGTTTTAATAAACCAAAATTTGAAAAAATGCAATACTCATTACCACAGTCATGAAGTCTCCGTACAAACACAATATTTTTGTCCCTTGAAATTGTATGTCAGCATGACTATTGTTGATGCATGCAGTACTTGCAAACAATTAGTCAAAAGTGTTGTCACAAAACAATAGCTTTGCCAATAAAAATGACACTACAACTAAATCTGAGTGGCAGGCAGCATCTGGAGATTCATTGTAGTCATAAACAGGACTACCAAAGAAGCTGTTATAGATCACAACTTGAGGAGTTTGGCAGGCAGATTATGTGTGCTCTAGGATATTGCTAAATCAGTAACAGTATCTCATGTTTCATTCGTAAGTGGTCAATCATTGTCACTGGGTGATAATTGTCCAGCAGTGGCCTGTGCAGGTAGGAGCAGTGGGGCCGGGTGGGGGGATATCAACGGACGATGGCGAGGGTGAATTATTTATTTAATTTTCCCTCGTCATCGTCTGTCGAAATCCCCCCATCCGGCCCCAATGTCCCCCACTCTTACCTGCACGGGCCGCTGCTGTAATTGTACTGCATTTTGCTTCACACACCCCTTTGACCCTTCATGAGCTATTAAAGAGATCTCTGTCTGTGGCTGGGAGGGAAGAACTGTTACACGAAAGGAGTCCTGCATAATGCAGCTTTAAGTGCATTAACTGCTCTTTGTGTTTTTAACCACACACTTACTAGCAGCTTTTACATTGATTCTAAATACTCTCAATCTTGGCAAAAAGAGAGCAAGGGAATACATTTAAAATGTGATTGGTCAACATAATTGTGCTAAAAGGGAGGGGGAAGGATTAAAAACATGTCTCCTGGTACCGCTCCCATACCTCCCAACAACCTCACAAGACCACTGCTGGGGTGGCAGTGATTCTGGTGGCATGCCAATTCCAAGTGACAACCTCTCCCAGAGTATTGTGAGTCCTTCCCCACTTTAGACTACATTGTTTATTTCCAGCATATTTAGCTCCATAGTCAAAACATATATACTGGACCACATCTAATTAAGTTGTCTGAACACCCTAGTGACTTGCAAACTGTGTTAATGGTCTTATCAAGGTTTATTTAGCACTCACAACCTATATTGAGCATTTTCTAAGCACCCTCAATATTTCATACAGTAGGAATGAGACATCGTTTAATTTTGAGATTGTTTATTTGGATCCTGTGGCAGTAGAGGATTACTGGGTAGTATCTGTGGTGGATACTGATTTCTAGCACTGACGTTGCAGGGTTTATAGCTATTTCTTTCCATTTAGACAACAGAGTTGTTCACTTTATAAACTTGTCTCTCAAAGTGGCAATAGTGAGAATACAGCCTTACTCAAGGAAATGGTATTGAAATTGAAACTTAAATACTGTATGAATTATATTTACACTCAGTAAGCTCAATATCCGACTGTGGGAAAGTGGATTTCAGTTGGGGTGGCTGTGAGACCTCACCTAGTAATAATATCACTATCCTCTATCAGGTTCACTTACGTTTTTTGATTTAAACATTAGCTCAGTCCTGGTTGACTGTGGCACAGAAAAGTCATGCTCAACTCAAAGGATTACAAGTGTAGTGCATTTAGTAGTACCAAAACAGGTAACACGTAGAAAACACAACACAATAGAAATCCAACTCCAATTTATAAAAATAGTATATATTTGTATCTTTAAATAGACACCAAAATGACAAAAATTTGATAAAGAGAACCAAAGTTTTATTTTTTAAATTTTGTCTTAAATCACTACAATTTCATCAAAAATGTTCATAAATCACTGCTGTTCACTCTTAGTAGTAGTCTAAGACATTGAAACGTGGGGAATCTGGGCCAAACTCAAAGTTTCAGGCCAACCTCGATGAAGCACCAGTCTGATGGAAGGGCCTGGTTGGTCATGGTTAAACTTTTATCTTCAGACTTTTTTCTATTTTTTTTCTCACTTACAGGCTCTTTGCGGGGTTCTCTGTAGCTTAGATCTGGATTTGGGTTCGACGTCAGCAGATGTGCACAGTCAAGCAGTTCAGTATGAGCCTTTGGTCTCGACAGGAGTTCAAGGCTATCCACAACTTGGCAAACGTTTCAGCAGGTGCAATTTGAAGTCGGATTCCTAGTGAGTGTATGAGTCCTCTGGTTCTTTGTCAACAAATGTTATCTTTGATCTTTAGGCTCACAAGTTGCATTTCTTTTTAAAAGAAAGAGTACACTTTAGCAGCATTCAAGGGTCTAGGGCGGGTACATAATATGAAACCCCCAAAAAATTCTACTGAACTCATACCCTCCTGCTCCCTAACAAATGTCTTTCTATCTCTGAATGTACACAGTGCCCTGTCAAGTGATAATGGAAAGTTGGCCACCTTGCAACCACAACTAATTTATTTATTTAGTACAGTGATTTTGTGCCCTGCTCTTTGCTGCTTTTCAGATGTGTTGAGGCTCTTTTGAGAGATACACAGGTGAGGTGGTGGCACTGAAAACAAGTGTTGTAAAATTATAAAATACTGGTCTCGACATTGAGGCCCAGATTCATCAAGATTTGATGCAGCACAACAAAGCAGGACATCTGCTGCACTGCGTCAAATGGAGATGGCAAGAATTCACCATTATTTAAGAGCATATGGCACATTCTTGCTCCCACTCTCTGCGCTGGTGCACATGTGGCTGCCAAGCCCCCACACAGGCACCTTTATGCGGTGGTGCAAGGGTACCTTTTTTACAGCCTGGATTGTGTTTGTGCAGGAAGAGATACTTTCCTGCACAAAAACAATCCTTGGAGTATTTTACCTCTTTCTAAGTGCTCTACAGAAACCCAGCACACGTAGAAAGAGTCATAATGAAGAAGAAATAAAGAGATTTCTCCTCGTTGCACCTCTATTGTGAATGTTGATGCATTCCCAGTTTTACTTGCCGTGCTAAATCTAAGAGTGAGTCAAAATACATGGGTGGATAGATGGAAACACCCACTCTCCACCCATGTAACTCCTTCCGGGTGCAGAGTAACTGAAGGCAGTGAATTACACAGTGCCAGCTCTAGGATGGTGTGACCGGGGCAGCCGCACCTTGCTCTGACTTCAGGGGGGCGCTCTGTTTAAAATTACATGGTTTAACAATAAAACACCAAATATGATGTGTGCTGGATCCCACTAAGCCTGTATTACTTCACAGGTGGCTACAAAGAGCTCAAAAGACTGACCACATAAATAAACTTCATAAATTCAGAATATACTCATTGTAACAATTACATTCACTTATTTCTTTAATTTAGTAATCATTTTTTTAGACATGTTTTTTATCATATATATACTGCACATAATATGGACACAACCAACATTCATTTATGCACAATGCAAAATTCTTCTGCAATATTCAATACTTGCTCAGTCAGTTATTTCCTCTTGTAAATGTTACTGCTGGTGAGAGATCGAGTTTTGTCTAGTTGTATTTTCCACTCATGATAAATTAGCACAGAGGGTTAATATGCCTGCTGCAAAAGTACATGCACAACACAAATCATCAAACTCTATTGTATGATGCTAGCAGTAGGTTACTGCTTTTGTCAGAGAGATCTTTTTCCAGTTCTTCAGTTACAAACCTAATATAGCGCATTGAGCAAAGAGGTGCATGAACGCTGCATGGCATGATTTAGAACGTTACATTTTTCCCTCATTCTTACATTATCCTAATATTGCTAAAAAGGGTTTATTTCAGTACATTCTTATTTAGTAAAGCCAATCACAGTGATATGCTCTGAATCCTGAGATTGTACTTCTCCAGACCAAACACTCTCAAAATATCCTGCCCACTACTATCTATGATTCCTACACTTTGTAGTATTTATTGTCTTATGTAAGATTGCCTATGGACTGATTTACAGAAGTATGATTCCTTGGCTCTGTATAATGTGTGCGTGTGCTATGTAAAGGGCTCTGACACCCCATACTGGTATCAGAATTGCTATGAAACAAATTAAGTTCACGTGAGAGAGGAGCTATGGACAATTGAGGGTCACTGGTGGATTGTGGTAGTGAGCGCATTCGTAGAAAAGTAGGTTTTAGGGTGCGCCAACAAAGATCGTTGCATTGGGCGCCACTAGCGCTAAAGCTGGCCCTGGAATTATGCTGCCCTGCATCACTCCAGATTCACCTAACCACGCAGGCCCACACAAGGTGGCCTTGCATGGCTTGGTAAATCTGACTTAAGGACTGTGTTGCCCTAGCGTGACATGACGCAAGGGCAAAGCAATCCTTTGATAAATCTAGGCCTGTGTTCAGCATTTTTTGCTTGACCTGTTTTGGGAATTTTGTAAAATAAAGAGAATCTTGTTTGCTATAGTACATGTTATTAGAATTTGAATTAGTTAGTTATACGGTTCAGTCATTGATTGTCCTATATTCTTTTTTTAATCTTTAAATGTTAAAGCAGGAAGTAATGGTGCAGATGTTTTGCAAGAAGACCCCTGAAATGCAAGTTATGTAAAAAGCACTGGTATTAAAGAGTCTTAGAAAAAGAAAAGGATCGGGCAGCCCGAGTATGCAGAGGGCAGCAACTCCATAAATAAATGCCTCAGCAGAGCTGGGTGAATTACTTAGGCACAAATTATGAGAATTTGGTGGACCGGTGGCGCGGCGGTGCAAACTGCTGTTGCGCTGCTCTGCCAAAGCTTGCGCTGCCCTCACGCCAATTTACAACTTGTTCATAGTCTGGCGAGCGGGCTCTGTGGCGGTTCCCATTGCAGTGCCCATTAAATGGCGGCAGTGCCTTTTCAAAAGGCACCGCAATGGTAATGCCCACAAGGTTCCTGCACTGCATGGACTCGTAAGTACATAAGTGTACCATATGAAATGAAAGTCTTTGTTATTACAAGTGAGCACATATTTATTAAAAAGTAACATTTTCTAAAAAAATATATTTTGCTTTCCAATATGTATCCAACCTTGTTTATAAATTACCTACAAAGCAATCAGAGTATATGCAAATTAACGGAGTGCTTTGTTGATCAACTTCACACATCAAAACTATCACCATTAAAGAACAGTCTGTGCTGGCTTTCGCTGTGCCATCTTGTCCAAAGAGGGTGACCCTCAGGGGCGGCTCCTCCTCAAGAGCAGAGGAGTGTCACACTTCCTGCTGCAAGTGTAGAAAGCACACACAAATAAAACAAATGGCAAGGCAACGCCATTTTATTGCCATGTGCTTTTTTTGGGCCAGCTCGGGATTGCAGGATTACAGCTGCCCCTGCAGTGCGCATGTTGGGTTGTCCGGCTGACTTGCTACGGCCAGCTCGACATGCGTACTGTAGACCCGGGAATACCCTGGGTTGGCATACACTCACCAATCCCGGACCTGTTCTCATGCTTTTGAGAGCAGCTCCAGGCTTGATGTTCCACTCGTTAGTAAGGTAGTCCTTCCATTTCTGCTTGTGGACACCAGGGAAGAATCGCCGCACCGGGGGAACTGCATCGGGGGATGGTGAGTTTGGCACCATCGTTCCCGACCCTACGTTAATGTTCTTAACTGCCACTGGTGACCCCAGTAACCAAGGAGGTTCCTGCACCAGAAATGACTTCCCTGATGGGTTTAGGGCATCCGCCCATGAGCAAGAACTCCACCCCCACTTACCCAATCTGACCTGAGGGGGACTGAGCAGATACAGCCTGGAAGAGTAATGCAGTGCTAAGCTGCTGTCTACCTAATTGTCACCCTACGTGCTGCGCAGTCAGCATAATTTCCCAGCAAGTAAAGAAAGGCAGCCACACAGCAAAGTGTTCATTTAAACAAGTAAATGCACCCAAATAAAGCAGGTAACACCCGTCCATTTGATCACTAACTATTTTAGTGACAAAGGGCCTTGGCCCTACCAAAAAGTGTGACAGACAAATTAGAAACAAAAAGTGCTAATTAAACCCCGCATTTTACCAAAGTAAAATACAATAATAACAGATACTAGCAGAGCACAAGTTTGAAAAAACAAGAAGTGAGGAGCCTATCTGAGACAGTATGCAAATGACATCACGGCATGTGACATCATGGCTTGTCAGATGCATGTGGCATCACAGGAAGTGTCATCTTTAAGAGATTTACTAAAAACAATGGGTATTGGAATTACTATTGGAGGGCATTGAACAAATTCAAAAGCAAAAAACGAAGTGGGGGGCCTAACTAAGACAGTGTGCAAATGACATCACGGCATGTAACATCATGGCTTGTCACATACATGTGGCATCACAGGAAGTGGCATATTTAAAAGATTTACTTTAAAAAAAGGGTATTTGAATGGCTGTTGGTGGGCATTGAACAAATTCAAAAGCTTGCTTCCAAATCCTAGTTTCTCTTAACTGCATGCAAAGTGATAACAAGCGGTGTGCCTTTGTTTCTCTGCCACTGCTATTTCACACAGGTGTGAGGTGTAGATTGCTCCCAGAGAGGATTGTTGGACTGCACAAAAGGAAGGCTGATGGCCTTTAAATGACTCATCTGGAGGGAAAAATAAAAAAAGCCTCTCGGCTGCCTGCACCTAGTTGCTCGGCGGAAAGGAGACAGCATACAGTCACTGCTGAATGTGTCCCGGTGTCGGAAAATTACACCGGGACAAATTCAACTTAGTTCACTAGAGCCCAGCTTCTATGCGCTGTGTTTAGAAAGCGCGCAATACTCCATGGCTGCCAGTAGGTGATGACAGATTTGCGTAGACACACCAGCTTAATAAAGAAAGTCATGATGTGCTGCACTGGGCCACATAAAATGGGCACTAATTGCGTGTTTTACAATAATTGCAGTTTGGGGGCTTTGGCAGCCAAATTAAAATAAAACAACTTAAACAGAAGTAACTTCAAAAACTGCACTCTCTTTCAAGGGAAGAAGCTTGGATCTCAATAGTCCAAAGAAATGTGCTGGAGTCCTTCTCATATTTTAAGAATAATAAGTAACAATTGATTTTTAGAGCGCTTACAGATTGTAGCGAGTGGCCTCGTTGAGTACGGTGGGCTCAGAGGAGCACTGAGGTGTCAGATGAAGTGAGCGCCACCAATTTATTTGTAAATAATTACCGCGCGCTCTTTGTGTAGCCAGCTACACGACAACAAAATACTAGCAACGAAAAGCAGTGGGATGCAGGAGCTATAGAAAATAAATTGTAGTAACTCAAGGGCATTTCAACAGCACTGTAACAAAGGCATGCATTTTCACCTACAAATAGGCAGACAGGCATTGGCATGCATGTTCCACACCCCAAACAATAACACAGGAAAGAAACATTAGCATGCTAGTGCGTCTGGCATACAAGTCTGTAATCCCAGTACAGTGGCATTCACATGGTAGCATCAGAGTGGCATGCAAGTGAAATTGTGAACCGGAACCTGGTAACTGCCTACATAAAACAAGCATTGGAAATGCAATAGGTCTCGGATTTTTTTGAGTTAGAGCTAATGGCATTGTAAATGGCAATGTCTTTTAGCCATGTGTTATGGGGTGTATGCATGTGGTATGTAGTAGAAATATGTGGGTTGTATTGGAATTGTATCAATGGTGGCATGCTGCGGTTTAGATGAATATGTTTAAAAGTAAAGTGCACCATACTGCGATTGGTACAATAGTTTATTGTGGATGCGTTAACAATTGATGTGTGCACTGATGGCTGTTGGTGTGTGTGCCCGTAGAAATTGTTCACTGATGGCTGGTGGTGTGTGTGCTTGGTGGAAGCGTGCACTGTCGGCTGGAGGTGTGTGTGCCTGGTGGAAGCGTGCACTGACGGCTGGTGGTGTGTGTCCCTGGTAAAAGCGTGCACTGACGGCAGGTGTTGTGTGTGCCTGGTGAAAGTGTGCACTGATGGCTGGTGGTGTGTGTGTGTTTGGTGAAAGCGTGCAGTGATGTTTGGTGTTGTATGCCTGGTGGAAGCCTGCACTGACGCCTGGTGGTGTTTGTGCCTGGTGAAAGCGTGCACTGATGGCTGGTGGTGTTTGTTCCTGGTGAAAGTGTGTACTGATGGCTGGTGGTGTGTGGTTGTGTGTGTGGTGGTGAGTGTGTGGTGGTGTGTGTGGTGCTGAGTGTGTGGTGGTGAGTGTGTGGTGGTGAGTGTGTGGTGGTGAGTGTGTAGTGGTGAAATAGTGGTGTGTGTGTGTGTGTGGTGTGTGTGAGTGGTATGTGTGTGTGGTGTGTGTGTGTGTGGTGTGTTTGTGGTGTGTGTGTGGTCTTATGTGTTCTCCAGTCACACTCACTCTGCAGTCAGTCTGCAGTCACTCTGCAGTCACACTCACTCTGCAGTCACACTCACTCTGCAGTCACTCAGCAGTCACACTCACTCAGCAGTCACTCTGCACTCGCACTCACTCTGCACTCACTCCGCACTCACTCTGCACCTACACTCACTCTGCACTCACTCTACACCTGCACTCACTCTACACTCACTCTGCACTCACTCTGCACCTGCACTCACTCTACACTCACTCTGGACTCACACTCACTCTGCACTCACTCTGCACTCTGCACTCACTCTGCACCTGCACTCACTCTGCACCTGCACTCAGTCTGCACTCACTCTGTACTCTGCACTCACTCTCTCTGCTCTCTGCACCTGCACTCACTCTGCACTCTCTGCACTCACTCTGCAACTGCACTCACTCTGCCCCTGCACTCACTCTGAACTCACTCTGCACTCAGCACTCTGCACTCACTCTACACGCACTCTCACTCTGCACTCATTCTGCACGCACTCTGCACTCACACTCACTCTGCACTCACTCTGCACTCACTCTGCATAACTGATATAATAACTGCATCGGAGCTCGGACTGGCCGCCTGGTTAGTTGTTTGTTTATGTTGCACGGCCATTTTGTTTGTTGTGCCTCGTAGCGAGGCTCCCCAGCACGCACCCCCCTCCCAGCTGCTCCTCCCTCGCCCCTCCCCCTCCTCTATCCGCATATGACAGATGCATTTCCGTGCAGCGTTCACGCGCAGCGGTCGCGCCCCATGCGCGCCGAAGGTGCACCAAAGGTAAGCCCGTCTAAGCCCGTCCGCGCCAGGCCCGCGCCCAGCGCCGGTCCCCCTGGCCCCCCCCATTCCCAGCCCACCAGAGTCACATACGATGCCACAACCCTCCTCGCCCTCAACCCCGGGCGCGCCCCACAATGCTGCGAAGCCACCCCAGGACGTACCCACGGTCCTTTCGCCTGCCTCTCCTGCAAGTTCAACTGTTCCAGGACCCTCACCAAACCCACCTCCTCCACACGCAGCCCTGACGCTAACCACCTAAAGTGCATCCTGCTCAACACCCGCTCGGTCCACAGACACGCAACGGAACTCTGGGACCTACTCGACACTGCCTCACCGGACATCGCCTTCCTTACTGAAACCTGGATGAACACGTCATCAGCACCCGACATCGCCATAGCCATACCGAACGGCTACAAGATTACCCGTAAAGACCGCAACAACCAAACAGGAGGAGGAATAGCCATCATCCATAAGAACACCATCAAAGTCACGACCAGCGCCGATGATACTCTTGCAACCGCCGAACATCTCCACTTTCAGATCCACACCGACCCTAGGTCCACACTCAGAGGCACCCTCATCTACAGGCCTCCAGGCACCCGCACTCAATTCAGCGATGACATCACAGACTTCATCAGCCCACATGCCCTCGCCTCCGAGAACTACATCCTTTTAGGAGACTTCAACTACCACCTTGAAAAGAAACATGACAGCAACACCACCGCCCTTCTGGACAACCTGGCCAATCTCGAGCTCAAACAACTCGTTGACACCCCCACCCATGTAGCCGGACACACGCTCGACCCTATCTTCACCTCCAGCAAGCACATCTCCTTCGATCGCACCACAGACCTCCACTGGACGGACCACAGCTGTGTTCACTTCAGCTACAAAACCACCCTGACCCACAACTGCCCACAACCCATTCCTCGGAGAAACTGGAACAAAATAACTTCCGACCAACTCCTCACATCACTCAACCAAAACCCTCCCACCTTCTCATTGGACCCAAACCAAGCAGCCACCAACCTCAAGCAATGGATCACCCACAGTGCTGACGAATTAGCACCCCTAAAAAAACACCACATCAAATCAATCAACAAAAAGGCTCCCTGGTTCAACGATGACCTAAAAAAATCCAAGAAGTTATGCCGCACTCTGGAGAAAACATGGAGAAAAAACCCGACCACAGACAACATGTCCTCCCTTAAGGCAGCCACCCGTAAACACCACCAACTGATTCGATCTGCCAAAAAATCAGCATTCAAAGATCGTCTCGACAACAACTCTCACAACAGCAAGGAACTTTTCAACATCGTCAAAGAATTCACCAACCCCACCGCAGCATCCAACGACATCACTCCATCCCAAGAACTCTGCGACGCACTATCCTCCTTCTTCTACAACAAAATTGCCGACATCCACAACAGCTTCGAGAACACTCCCAGCGTTCAACCCCCACCACCCCCCTCAGATCCAACCCCGCCAACTAAAAACCTTAGCGCCTGGAACCCAATCACCACTGAAGACACCATCCGCCTAATGAACTCAATCCACTCTAGCTCGCCAACTGACCCCCGCCCCCACCACATCTTCAACAAAGCGGACTCCATCATCGCACCCCATCTCCGTGATGTCATCATCTGCTCATTCAGATCTGCCACTTTTCCAGATAGCTGGAAACACGCCGAACTCAGCGCCCTCCTGAAAAAACCCACAGCTGACCCCTCTGAACTTAAAAACTACCGGCCCATTTCCCTCCTCCCATTCCCGTCCAAAGTCATCGAGAAAGCCGTCAACAGCCAGCTCGCCGCCTTCCTTGATTCCAACAACTCCCTTGACCCTTCTCAATCCAGATTTTGAGCCAAACACAGCACCGAAACTGCCCTCATTGCAGCTACTGACGACATCCGAACTCTACTGGACAACGGTGAAACAGTGGCCCTCATTCTACTCGACCTCTCCGCCGCTTTCGACACAGTCTCCCACAGTACCCTTATACAACGCCTCAGCAACATTGGAATACAAGGTAAAGCCTTGGACTGGATCACCTCATTCCTCGCTGGGAGAACTGAAAGAGTCCGACTTCCCCCTTTCAACTCTGAGGCCACCGAAGTCATCTGTGGTGTACCACAAGGATCTTCACTCAGTCCCACCCTCTTCAACGTTTACATGAGTCCACTTGCCTCCATCGCGCGTCAACACAACCTTAACATCATCTCTTACGCCGACGACACCCAGTTAATCCTTTCCCTCACCAAAGACCCCAACATCGCCAAAACCAATCTTCACGAAGGTATGAAAGAAGTAGCTGAATGGATGAAACATACCCGCCTAAAACTCAACTCAGACAAAACGGAGGTGCTCATCCTAGGATCTTCCCCCTCCGCATGGGACGACTCTTGGTGGCCTTCCGCTCTGGGAACAGCACCCACACCCACAGACCACGCACGTAACCTTGGCTTCATCCTAGACTCCTCTCTCTCGATGTCCAGACAAGTCAACGCAGTCTCATCCTCTTGCTTCAATGTACTTCGCACTCTCAAAAAGATCTTCCGTTGGATCCCCCTGGAGACAAGAAAGACTGTCACCCACGCACTGGTCACAAGTCGACTGGATTATGGCAACACTCTATACGCCGGAATCACAGCAAAATTACAGAAAAAACTCCAACGCATCCAAAACGCATCAGCAAGACTCATATTAGACATCCCTCGCCAAGATCACATCACCGGACACCTAAAAGACCTCCACTGGCTTCCCGTCAACAAAAGAATTACATTCCGCCTTCTCACCCACGCACACAAGGCCCTCTACAATCTAGGACCCGAATGCCTTAACACTCGCCTGTCATTCTACAAACCCACCCGCAAACTAAGATCGTCCAATCAAGCCCGTGCCGCGGTCCCGCGCATCCGAAAATCCACCATGGGTGGCAGATCCTTCTCCTTCCTTGCCGCCAAGACCTGGAACTCACTCCCCACTCACCTCCGCCTTACTCAAAATCATATCGCCTTCAGAAAAGATCTTAAAACTTGGATATTTGACAAATAATGAACCCCTTCCCCAAGCGCCTTGAGACCCTCTGGGTGAGCAGTGCGCTATACAAATTCTAGAACTTGAACTTGAACTTGAACTCTGCACTCACTCTGCACTCACACTCACTCTGCACTCACACTCACTCTGCACTCACACTCACACTCACTCTGCACGCACACTCTGCACCTGCACTCACTCTGCCCCTGCACTCACTCTGCACTCACTCTGCACACAGCACTCTGCACTCACTCTGCACTCACTCTCACTCTGCACTCATTCTGCACGCACTCTGCACTCACTCACACTCTGCACTCACTCACTCTCACTCTGCACTCATTCTGCACTCACTCTGCACTCTGCACTCACTCTGCACTCTCTCTCATTCTGCACTCAGTCTCACTCTGCACTCATTCTGCACTCACTCTGCACTCACTGTCACTCTGCACTCACTCTCACTCTGCACTCATTCTGGACTCACTCTGCACTCACTCACACTCTGCACTCACTCTCACTCTGCACTCACTCTCACTCACTCTCACTCTGCACTTATTCTGCAGTCACTCTGCAGTCACCGGGCACTCACACTCTGCACTCACTCTCACTCTGCACTCACTCTCACTGTGCTGGCCTCTCAAACTCTGCAAAGTGCTGCAACTAGTCACTGCACTTTGGTAACTTTTGAACAGGTAGAAACAGTTTTAATTTTATCTAGAAGCTACTGATAATGCAGCAGATGATGGATGGATGGTGATAACATCAATAATTATGAGAAAAACGCTGCAGCCGCAGATTTGCGCCAGTGGCCATGGTTATACTTAAACTGTTCCATTGCCATTTAATCTCATATCAAGTTCCCTCACGTTACTTTACTTTATGGTATATTTTATGCTATGTTTTATGAGACCAAGGAAGGATTCAATATCGACTACGAACTCCTTATTGTATATAACCCCAACAAACTAGGTACAACATGTGAAACAACTAAAAACCCATTAATTTGATTCTGAAGTGATCGAATGTGATCCCATTTACGTGCACCTACATCTCGTTTTTCTTTGTTTGACTGCGATGTTTTGAAAAGAACACAAGGCTGTGTGTTGAAAATGCATTCAAAACGTGGGCATTAAAACACAGAAACACCGTCTGGAAAGTTAAGCTCCCCATTTCGTGAAATATATGATCCTGCCAGAGTAGAGTGTCCCTCGGGCAATGGGAGAGCGTCAGCCTCGGCCAATCCCGACGTGTCGGCATCCGTGGCTGGAAAGAGTTTCTGAGAAGGAAAATGTGTGGTACCTTTCTGCAGAGAGGCGGCTTGTGGAGGGGAACACGCTGGATGCTGAGTGTTAGTGCAGCTGGAAAGCGCTGACAATGGCAAGAGAAACACCATGATGGTGGCACGGCAGAGAAAGTTATTACTTTTTGTTCTGTTCACTGGAGAATGAAATATATATGTATAAACTAAAAAGCCTGGAGGTAGGAGAGAGCCGGTGCTGTGGTTACCTGGCCTAGTTCTGCTGTCCCTGTCGTCCCAGCAAACAGTTTTTGCCCCTTGCCCTCTCCCCCATGTCCCCAAAACAGGCACCTATGATGCGAAAACAACAGCCCCTGGTGAAGGGGTCCCGTTGAACCTGTGCGCGTGACGAGATATCACCTCCTGCGTGTGAAAGCGTGAAAGGAAGGTGCGTGTATGCATGTGCGGCCCATTTTCACTAGTTCTCCGGCATCGCTCTTAGCTGACAATACTCTGGAGATTATACGCTATACATCTCAACAGAAGCAGTGCGGGGAAGAGCGTGACACCAGGGCTCACGAGGACTTCCCCCACACAGGTGTGTGTGCACGCATGTGCACTTTGTGGAACTGCCGGTGTAGGAAAGTACACTAGAGCGTGAAAGGCCTTGGAGTCAGCTTTTAAGTCAGTCAGCAATGGCTCCACGGAAACGAAGTGTGAGGAAACCCGTCCTGGGAGTTAAGCGCCTAACTCCGTGTTATAGGCTTTCTAAGCGCTGCATTGCGCCACCAGGAGCAGTGCGCCCTGAGTCGAGTTCAGATGCGGCGGCCAACTCACAACAAGGTTTCCGGGAGCCAGCATGCGCACACACACACAGCTGAAATAAAACAAACTGGAGAGTGGTGCACGCGCGCCCTGCATCTGTCTTCAATTACCGCGGGCCCTGACAGCTGGTAATTGGAGAAATATGCCCTTCTGCTGCGCGTGTCCGCACGGAATATGCACTAGGCGGAGCAACTCTAACGCCTATGGCCTATTGCGTGCTCTCTTGTAAAAACACACGCATGCGAGGGCCAATTGCCATGCAGCTGGCAAAAAACCCAGCAAAAATCACGAGCTTTCTGGAATTTGGTAGGTACGATTTTCGAAGCCCTCAGAAAAGGACTCTTAGGCCACGCCCCCTTCGTGGGACGTAGGCCGAGCCCTAAAAAGAGTCGGCTTCCGTGTATCTGTCTGCAAAATTCCGGCCTTGTAATGTGAGAACATGTTTTTTTTTTTAGGGGGCGGGGGGTGGAGAGGATGTTATATAGTGGCAAGAGGGCAGAGGATGTGGTCTTACGGCTGGAGCTGCTGACTTTGGAGCTGGGAAACCAAGGTTCGAGCCTCGGGGTCAACACTCCACATCCTGTGATTCTGGGCAAAGTACATAATCTCCCCATGCCTATCTAAAACAAGCATTTGCAATGCAATCGGTCTCGCCTTTGGGACGTTATATGTACTTAGCTATGCAGCACCTTAGCCTGGGTGCTGAAACATCTACTGTTCTTTAACATGGAGGAAAGTAAGCATCAAACTGCATAACACAGCAGGTATGGGAACAGATGTAGAGAAATATTGCCTTCCAGCAGGAAATTGTATAGTCCAAAGCTTTGTTTTTAATATAAAATCAGGGCTTTCGGTGGTAATATCACTGAAAATACAAGAATTGAAAAAAATATTATTGTCTGCTACTGCTTGTGGAAGACAATTTCTATGAACTGGAATCTAGAGAATGCTAAAGTGATTCTGGTATTTTACTAACCTCTGCTGGTCGTTTTCTATCAAGAAAATTAAATAGAGGCTGTTGCCAGAAAAATTTCAATAAAAGAAAGTCCCTCAGCAGTAAGCAATTCTGGTATTTTACTGACCTCTGCTGATCGTTTTCTATTAAGTCACTGAAATAGAGGCACTTGAACAGAAAAAAAAGTCCCTAAGCAGAAGCAGACAAGTCCTAGGGCTGATCTCCAGAGCCCACAAAGTACATACACATATACATATATACTAAAGTATATAAGTATTCACTGAAAAAACCATAGGTTATAGACCATATATAGTTAGGAATTAGCATTTAAAAAACCTTATTTTACTCACACAAAACCATTGAAATTCCATATATAGTTAGTTGCACTAAGTATATATCGCGCACCCGCAATCCACTGCTGATCATGTCACATATTACATCATTCATGACATGGTCAGTGACATCACTGATGACATCACTGATGACATCTCAAATGACATCACTGATGAGATCACTGATGACGTCATCCAGTGACTGTGTGTTTCTGTAAAGTTTAAATATGTTTTACATATTGAAGAATGAGTAGATGTATAAGTGTCTGGACGAAGGATTTAGTAGGTGCATGACTGAATGTATGAGTGAGTGATTAAATGTGTCTCACTGAGTGCATGGGTTAGTGACTAAACTGTCTTAATTTGTGCATCATTATGTCTGTTGTTCTGTAAACTGTTGCATGTGTTGATCATTAGCTATACGAGAGGCTATATGTGTTATTAATTGGTTGCCCAAGTATTTCTATGGCAGATTGAGTTTGTGTGGGGGTGGCTGGAAGGTGTGTGACTCTATGCATAGATGTGTGAGCAGTTTATTCACTAGGTGTATGAGTTCAAGAGTGCATGTGGAAACAGCTACATGGGCAGTTGACTGTGTGCATGAGTGTATTGATGAGTGAATGGATATCTCAATGCTACATGTCATAGTAAGTACATATGTAAAACACAGTACATGTGAGAGTTGGCATATATAAATAACTGTGCATGAGAGCCACTGAATGAGTGAGTGGTTGTATCGATCATTGTGAACTTGTATCAGGGATTGTATAAGAGAGTAAATATGTGTTAGTATATGTTTCAATAAGTAAGGTGTGTTTAACTGTATAGTTGAAGAAATGGAGGTGAGATTGTTTCTTTGCATGACTGACTGGGTGTGTGAGTAACTCCATGGATGAGTGGCAGTGTGTGAGTGTCTGTATACACTGAGTGTATCTAAGGTTATATTAGAGTCTGAAGAGGTTTATCGTATTAGCACAAGAATGATGTCAAATGAGATGTCATCAGTGATCTCATCAGTGATGTCATTTGAGATGTCATCAGTGATGTCATCAGTGATGTCACTGACCATGTCATGAATGATGTAATATGTGACATGATCAGCAGTGGATTGCGGGTGCGCGATATATACTTAGTGCAACTAACTATATATGGAATTTCAATGGTTTTGTGTGAGTAAAATAAGGTTTTTTAAATGCTAATTCCTAACTATATATGGTCTATAACCTATGGTTTTTTCAGTGAATTTTCAAGGTTTTGTAAATGCTAATTCCTAACTATATATGGTCTATAACCTATGGTTTTTTCAGTGAATTTCATAAGCTGTCGAATGTCAAGTACGTGGTAAGTGAAAACATTTTCGTGTTTATGCACACTGATCTGCTTTGAATGGTGCCCCCCCCTCATTTCTATTAGGAGTACTCTCTCTTTGCAGATAGTGAAAGGTAGTTAACGCAGGCCTTTGCCCCCGTTGTAATCCGTCGTGCCTGCTTCTCTCTCCATTTGATTGATTGTTATCCAAGTATTTACTGTTTTAGAATTAGTTCTCTTTGGTTCATTCTCTATTTACAAACAAACACAGAGTCGCAATACTCTGTTTAGTTTTTGCAGATAACGAAAAATCGTGTAAAAAAAAAGAAAAGGAATCGAGCAAAATCAGTAGGCCACTAATGGGATCTCTTTTTGACCTCGCTAAAATAGAAACATTAGTAACAACCCCTCATGACAAATACAAAACTAGTGAGATGAACTGAACTCCACACAATGATGGCTGCAAAACAGCTCGGCTCCGCCACCCACCCCGCCCAAAATAACGATAAAGAGCGGCTGCCATGATTGGTTGCGGAATGGCCACAACGGAGCTACGAAATGGTGGTGCTCTCATGCTAACCCCAGCTTCAGTCTGAAACATCCAGAAACACTGTAGACTACCAATTCGATCAGTTCCGGTAGCGCCCCAATGTAACCCGGTAGAGAAGAACTAGCCCTCCCCTCTTTGACTGATGGTTCTTGTTGCCTGTCCCTTCTGTTGTCATTTAACAGAACTATTTAGCCTGCTGAAAGGGGTTGTGTTTCGACCGCTGGTTGGTGGAGACATTTTGACTATATTCTGGACCTGCGTTGTCGCGTAATGCGTCATATGACGCACCACGTTAGCGCATCCGGAAGTCATCCGGGGCGCGCTGCGCGTAACGTAAGCATAACAAGTCATGTGACTTGTTAATAAAACTTTTTATTGGTTCATTTTACTTTTCTTATTCTAATGATGAAAGCCTTGGTCATATCACCTAAAAATTACGCTTTTAATTACTTCCGAACATTATTTTTTCTTAAATATATGTTATAATATTCCAGGCTAATGTACTTTCCCGGAAATTTTACAACTGTCCTGCAAGTAAAATATATTCTTTTTTCGAGAAAAAGAGCGTTTCTTCGTCCCATGACGGAGCCGTTGAGCAAAAGAGGGTCGACCTGCTGTCTTAGTCGCCGATACGCCTGAATATGAGATTCTTATCGATCACTTTATGTTGCAGGAATAGAAAACACAACAGCCCTTGACCATTTATCTTTACTGCGTTCCTTCGTATTATACCTTTTACCCTTCATGTAATTGGTCTGCTTTATTTCACTTGCCTTTTAATGATTCTAAAACAGTGACTATTATTAAAAACTTTACCAATGTATATACTACTACCATGTTTTCTTTTAAAAACCTTTATTGTGAAAATTTCATTATACAAATACGAGCCTATAACCACGTGGGCCTGCCACGGAGCAAACTGTAATCGTATATGATGAATAGACATTTACACTGTAGAGGAACGTAACGGGCGGGCCATTAGGTTGCAAGAACTAAGGTGTCTAACAGTTACGGAATCGGTGGACGTACATTTTATAATTAAAATACGACAGGGCCAGTTACAATAAAATTATCTAGATATACATTTGCGAGCCCCACCCTCTTCAACGTCTACATGAGCCCCCTCGCGACCATCGCACGCCAACACAACCTCAACATCATCTCCTACGCTGACGACACCCAGCTGATCCTCTCCCTGACCAACGACCCCGACACCGCCAGAGCCAACCTGCACGAAGGGATGAGAGACGTAGCCGAATGGATGACGACCAGCCGCCTGAAACTGAACTCAGACAAGACGGAGGTCCTCATCCTGGGCTCCACGCCCTCCGCCTGGGACGACTCCTGGTGGCCCCCCGCCCTGGGCACCGCACCCAAACCGACGGACCACGCACGCAACCTGGGCTTCATCCTGGACTCCTCCCTCTCCATGACCAGACAAGTCAACGCCGTCTCCTCGTCATGCTTCAACATCCTGCGCATGCTACGTAAGATCTTCCGGTGGATCCCCACCGAGACGAGGAAGACGGTCACCCAAGCCCTCGTCACCAGCCGACTGGACTACGGCAACGCCCTCTACGCCGGAACCACTGCCAAACTCCAGAAGAGACTCCAGCGGATCCAGAACGCCTCGGCGAGACTCATCCTCGACATCCCCCGACGCAGCCACATCTCCGGACACCTGAGAGATCTGCACTGGCTCCCGGTCAACAAGAGAATCACCTTCCGGCTCCTCACCCACGCGCACAAAGCCCTACACGACCAAGGCCCGAGCTACCTCAACAACCGGATCAACTTCTACACTCCCAAGCGCCTCCTCAGATCAACCAACCACGCCCTCGCCGCCGTCCCCCGCATCCGAAGAGCGACAACAGGAGGAAGATCCTTCTCCTACCTGGCCGCCAAGACCTGGAACTCACTTCCGACCAATCTGCGCCTGACCCAAGACCACCTCTCCTTCAGGAAGAAGCTCAAGACCTGGCTGTTCGAGCAGTAGCGGCACCCCCCCCCCTCCCAGCGCCTTGAGACCCTACGGGTGAGTAGTGCGCTCTACAAATGACCTGATTGATTGATTGATTGAAGTACCATGGGTGACGTTAATTCGAACTTTCAACAGTACAGTAATCAATAACACATCAGAACTTAATATCAATAGGGATGTCGAAATATTCAATCAATTCTCGTCCCCGCCCGCCATGTGCTTCAAAACTGCATACGTATCTCGTGATTTCAAGGTTCTGCAACCAGTACACAACAAGGAGTTACGAGTCCCATTTATTCCGGCGCCATTTTGGGCGAGGACGGGCAGGTCCAGGATATAGTCAAAATGTCTCTACCAACCATCGACTATGATGATGTTCATATGCTGTATTTATTAGAGTAACACTCATCTGTCCACATGAAATTAATTTACCACAATCTAAACATGTCATTTTAATCTTTCCAAAGTTCTTCTAAATATTTGGGACCGTTTCCCTTGCCTCTGAAGCTCTCAGTGCCACTTCTTTGATGAATGTACTAGCATGTCAGGGGTTCTCCTCCAAATCTCTCTTTTATGCAGCACTATAATTAATTGGTGCCACCTCTCCATATGACGATGCATGGTATAGTTACCACAACTATATTTTTTTTCGGTTCCTCTGGAGAGTTCATCGTGGCAGATGAAGCGTGTAACGTACCGGGCATTTACCTTTTTTTGCATGTACAGGAAAGGAAAAAAAAATCGAGCGTCCAAGTTCTAAGGTGTCCCAGGGCCATTTTAGTGGACCAGGCCCAAATCCAAAGAACAGGCCGCCATTTTGAGAGTCCTCTTGCAGCCGCCTGTCGCTGTAGCATCAAGAGCAGCCGAAACTCAGCTGAATGGCAACTGAAACGGTAAATGGGCGCCCCACTACATTTCAGCATTGTAGGATGACCACACCAGTACAGCAACTTGCTAGACATCACCTCGGTGCCATCCGGATCTCGGCGCCCCACTGCAGATGAAGTGCCTCTCAACTATGAAACCACCACGGTGACATCCGGATCTTGGCGCGTTGTGCTGCCTTCGGCCTATTCGCACATCGGTCCGCTACTGACGCCATCTCACAGGCTAATAGGGTGACCCACGCCGAGTTTCAGCATTGTAGGATGACCACACCAACTTGCTAGACATCACCTCGGTGCCATCCGAATCTTGGCATCTCAACGCCTAGTGGTATCTTCCATACAGAAAATATTGTTACGCTGCCTTTGGCCCCATTCGCACATCAGTCCGCAACTTAGACATCACCTCGGTGCCATCCGGATCTTGGCATCTCAGCGCCTTGTGGTGTCAGTCAGAAAATATTGTTGCGCTGCCTTTGGCCCCATTCGCACATCAGTCTGCTACTGACACCATCTCACAGGCCAATAGGGCGCCCCACGCCTACTTTTACCATTGTACGATGGCCACACCAGTGGCACAACTTGCTAGACATCACCTCGGTGCCATCCGAATCTTGGCATCTCAACGCCTAGTGGTATCTTCCATACAGAAAATCTTGTTACGCTACCTTTGGCCCCATTCGCACATCGGTCCGCAACTTAGACATCACCTGGGTGCCATCCGGATCTTGGCATCTCAGCGCCTTGTGGTGTATTCTCTTCAGAAAATATTGTTGAGCTGCCTTTGGCCCCATTCGCACATCGGTCCGCAACTTAGACATCACCTCGGTGCCATCCGGATCTTGACATCTCAGCGCCTTGTGGTGTCTTCTACTCCGAAAATATTGTAGAAAATATTGTTGCGCTGCCTTTGGCCCCATTCACACATCAGTCCGCTACTGACACCATCTCACAGGCCAACAGGGCGCCCCACGCCGACTTTTACCATTGTACGATGGCCACACCAGTGCCACAACTTGCTAGACACCACCTCGGTGCCATCCGGATCTTGGCATCTCAGCGCCTTGTGGTGTCTTCAAATCAGAAAATATTGTTGCGCTGCCTTTGGCCCCATTCGCACATCGGTCCGCTACTGACGCCATCTCACAGGCCAACGGGGCGCCCCACGCCGACTTTCAACATTGTAGGATGGCCACAGAAGTGCGACAACTTACTAGACACCACCTCGGTGCCATCCGGATCTTGGCGCGTTGTGCTGCCTTCGGCCTATTCGCACATCGGTCCGCTACTGACGCAAACTCACAGGCCAACGGGGCGCCCCACGCCGACTTTCAGCATTGTAGGATGGCCACACCAGTGCGGCAACTTGCTACACACAACCTCGGTGCCATCCGGATCTTGGAATCTCAGCGCCTAGTGGTGTCTTCTATTCCGAAAATATTGTTGCGCTGCCTTCGGCCCCATTCACACATCGGTCCGCTACTGACGCCATCTCACAGTCCAACGGGGCGCCCCACGCCGACTTTCAGCATTGTAGGATGGCCACACCAGTGCGGCAACTTACTAGACACCACCTCGGTGCCATCCGGATCTTGGCGCGTTGTGCTGCCTTCGGCCTATTCGCACATCGGTCCGCTACTGACGCAAACTCACAGGCCAACGGGGCGCCCCACGCCGACTTTCAGCATTGTTGGATGGCCACACCAGTGCGGCAACTTACTAGACACCACCTCGGTGCCATCCGGATCTTGGCGCGTTGTGCTGCCTTCGGCCTATTCGCACATCGGTCCGCTACTGACGCCATCTCACAGTCCAACGGGGCGCCCCACGCCGACTTTCAGCATTGTAGGATGGCCACACCAGTGCGGCAACTTACTAGACACCACCTCGGTGCCATCCGGATCTTGGCGCGTTGTGCTGCCTTCGGCCTATTCGCACATCGGTCCGCTACTGACGCAAACTCACAGGCCAACGGGGCGCCCCACGCCGACTTTCAGCATTGTTGGATGGCCACACCAGTGCGGCAACTTACTAGACACCACCTCGGTGCCATCCGGATCTTGGCGCGTTGTGCTGCCTTCGGCCTATTCGCACATCGGTCCGCTACTGACGCAAACTCACAGGCCAACGGGGCGCCCCACGCCGACTTTCAGCATTGTAGGATGGCCACACCAGTGCTGCAACTTGCTGGACACCACCTCGGTGCCATCCGGATCTTGGCGCGTTGTGTTGCCTTCGGCCTATTCGCACATCGGTCCGCTACTGACGCCGCCTCACGTGCCAACGTATTTTCTCCGCATTTTACACCCTATGCCGCATAACAGGTCATGTGACTTGTTTATAAAACTTTTCATTGGTTCATTTTACTTTTGGTTTCCTAATGATTGAAGGCTTGATCATGTGACCTAAAAACAACACTTTTCATTGGATGAAAACTTTTTTTTTTTCCCAAACGATGAAAGCCCCACCTTGTTTCTGGATGTTTCAGACTGAAGCTGGCGTCAGCATGAGAGCACCACCATCTCGTAGCTCAGTCGTGGTCATTCCGCGAGCAATCATGGCAGCCGCTCCCCACCAGAAGCCTGCAGGAGTCGGAGCCCCCAAAACTTTTGATGAATTCTCAAGGCGGAGGGGACGCTTTCGAGAATGGGGTCCAAGACCTAGCAGACAAGCGTCCGATTTCCAAGGTGTCCCAGGGCCATTTCAGTGGACCAGGCCCAAAAAGGAAACAGCCTGCCGCCATTTTGAGAGTCCTGTGACAGCCGCCTATCGCTGCACCGCAAGAGTGGGCGCAACTCAGCTGAATTGCGGCTTTTGACACAGTGGACCAAAAACGGACGGAATGGCAACTGAAACGGTAAAGGGGCGCCCCACTACAACAGATGACACTCCACCTGGAGAGGTCCGTTCACGCCGCCTCCCCCGGGGCGCCCCACGCCGTTATTCGGAGCAGCATTGTAGGATACCAAAACCAGTGCGGCAACTTACTGGACATCACCTTGGTGCCATCGTTCTGCTGCCTTGGAACTATTCGCACAACAGTTTGCTACTGATGACCCACCCCCCGCGACGCCCCACGCCGTTATTTGCTGGGTAGCAACTTACTAGACATCACTTTCGTGTCATCTAGATTTCGGCGTGTTCTGCTGCCTTGGAACTATTCGCACAACAGTTTGCTACTGATGACCCACCCCCCGCGACGCCCCACGCCGGAAATCTGGACGTTGTGCTGCGTTGGGACTATTCGCACAGCCGACCGCTACTTCGTTGTTTTTCCCTAAAAATGTTTATATGTTATTACTATTTTTGTTTTCTTGTATATATTTATAAATTATTAAAGTTTTATAATCTTACTACTTTGTCGGAGTGCTATATATTTTTAATGTGACACATAATTGTAAAAACTTTGATGTACAAAGAGTCATCCCTGGAATCTTCCGCTTCAGGCTCGGTCCCCTCCCCATTCACAATACAGGATGGTTTTCAGATAATAGCAACGCTTCTGCTGTGACGGATCTCATCGAGTGTGGGCCTTGATCTACTATAACTCCTTTGAAGAGGGGTGATTCTTTACAGCTGTGGCCATAAACTACATCTGCAGGGCTAGCTGATACCCTAGGACCAGCCTGGACAATCGGACACAGAGGAAAAGGAGTGTCAGAGGGTGCGGTAGTGAATAGGGCGAAAGGGAGGTGTCGGGCGGGCACAGGGTGTGATTCTCATGGAAGAGCAGCGCAGATGGGGGGAGGTTTATTACCCATGCATAAGACAGAGAGCGGGGGTGACCACTGCCTGGGGGAGATGCTTGCGAGGGTGGGGAGCCATGCTAAGGATCGACAGCGTGCACAGAGTGGGTCTGGTCAAGGCATCTAAAATGGCTGCCGTGCACGACAAAAGTGTGGCATTTGAAAAAAGACAAGATGGCGCAGACAATGTTTTTCAACACTTCCTGATTTCCTTCGAATCGAACGTTAACAGACGTTGGGGCATATTACCAAAGTTAAGCGATATTTATCCCTAACGATGCTTAGCAACGATTTTTTTACCGTCAGAAATTATCGCAGATAAACCTTGCTATTATCAAGGTTTATCGGAAATACGATAAAAAACGACCGCAATGCATTAATATCGCTGAAAACTCAGCGATATTCATGCATTACCGAGCTAATGCTCTTAGCCATGTTATCCACCTCCCATTGGATAACATGGCTAAGAACTGCTCAGGGCAGGTGGTAGCTTTTGGAGATATTCGCGCTTATCTCGAATATTTCCAAAAGTTGATAATAGGAGATAGCGATGTTAGCGACTGTTTCCAGTCGCTAACATCTTGGCATGCCCACTTTGCATGTCATTAGTGATAAATATCACTCACATGCAAAGTGGGGCCCAAGATGGTCGCTATAGTCTACTAGCCGTCGCTAACTGGTGTTAGCAACAGCTAGGTAATACACATATAATTTTATCTCCGCGAAGCGGAGCGCTGTTACAGATATATATCTTGTTTCTGAATGTTAATTTCTCAAAATGCACTGAAGCACATATATTGAGACCTAGCAAAGGCACATTGGGCTACCAGTCCCTACAATTTTGCCAAGTTTCGTGCAAATCCATTCAGCTGTTCGATCCTACCGAGAGACAAGATGGCGGCCGCTACGGACTGTTTGGAATGTTTACAGACACCGGAGAGCCAATCAGCTTCGCTTCGCAAAGCTCCGTAACGCGAAAAGTACGCGAAGCGGTGCGCTGTTACAGATATATATCTTTTTTTGAACGTTAATTTCTCAAAATCCACTGGAGCACATATATTGAGATCTAGCAAAGGCACATCGGGCTACCAGTCCCTACAATTTTGCCAAGTTTCGTGCAAATCCATTCAGCTGTTCGATTATTATTATTTTTATTTTTTTTTGCCCCGCGGGGCCCTTTTAAAACCTCCACATCAAACCTAGGGGGTGAGCGACAATGTACTATGCCCCCTTATGGTCATTTGCCCCTTCGCTTTGGCCTCCTCTTGTCTCTCGATCCTACCGAGAGACAAGATGGCGGCCGCTACGGACTGTTTGGAATGTTGACAGACGCCGGAGAACCAATCAGCTTCGCTTCACAAAGCTCCGTTGCGCGTAAAGTACGCGTCCTGGGACGCTGCCAGGTCCGCTGTTACAGATATATATCTTTTTTTAAACGTTAATTTCTCAAAATCCACTGGAGCACATATATTGAGACCTACAAAAGGCACATCGGGCTACCAGTCCCTACAATTTTGCCAAGTTTCGTGCAAATCCATTCAGCCGTTCGGGCTAAAAGTGAGGCCAACCGCCCTATGGAAAACTCAATGTTAAAAACACGTTTTGGGACGCCCCTTTTTTCTCGGCCCCCCCTTGACGAACCCCCCCCAAATTTTCAAGGGCTGCTCAGAAACAAAATGTGCCATTTTCCTGAAAATTTCAGCCAATTCCGTCCACAAACGCCAAAGTTATTAGACATAGAATTTTCAAAAATCCCATAGAGAAAAAATCCTAACTATATATACCTACTGGCGACCGCCAGTAGGTAATATTCAAGAGGTCTAAAACGCTCGACCTAAAAAGGAATGTGTCCTTGTGTAACGTAACTGGTGCTCATGTAAGGCGTTCCTATACCTTTGTTTTAAATCTGTGCTATATAATTCTGCAACAAAACAAAAAAAGTCGAGGGGATTATTTTTTTTTTTCAATCTTAGCGTGAACTTGGCCGGAAGGTATCGGAACGCTTTACATGAGCGTCAGTTGCATTACAGAGTGATACAATAATTTTGTTAGTCACAGGGAGATTAAGTGATTTGCCCAGAATCACATGATGTTGAGAAGCCCTGCCGAGACTCGAATCCGGTTCCCCATCTTCGAGGACGACCGCTCTAGCTGTTAGGCCACATCTGGAAACAGACAGCTGAAGATGTATGTAGCCAGACAGTACAAACATTTCACCAGCAGCTTACAGGCAAGAATACAAGATCAGAGTAAATTTAGTGCCACTTTCAATCATGTGCACAGGTCAATGCAGCCACTTAGCTCAGGTACACCTAGAATAAAGGGAAGACTGTTGTCTTAACATAATGGAAATTGCACAAGCAAAGTTGCAACATCAAAGAGATAAGGAGGGCTGACCCATTGGTAATCTGTACCAATACACTGCAGATTAACCTGAGTTTTAATTGACATTTGAACTAATCAATGACACAAGAAGACTATCTAAAAGCCCATTTTTAATATTTTTTTAAGTTTGATTATGTTTAATATTTTTTTCTATTTTTGGGAAAACATAACGCTATCAAGACAGCAAAGTCTGTCTCTCAGCCAGCCCGAAAATATGACTAAATTAGTTGGTAACAAAGGTGCCCATGGAATCCAGCATCAGTAGTGTAGGAAGGGTGCCACTGGCCCTGATGCAAACAATGAAAATGGGCACCAGTCTCATTGTTAGATAGTTAATGACAGCCATTATTGGGGTGCATCAAGCGACCAATAACCCGGGGTCCTGTTGCCACTGCATCTAGGCCACAATTGATAATTATGCTCTTGTGAAGCTTAACCCCAGAGCAACATGATTGTCCAGTCTTGATGTCATCCTTGTAAACTTTTGAATATAGCGAACTGTACCAACAATGTTACGACACAAAATAGAACATTCATATTAAAGAGGAAAATTAAAAAAATTAATTTCAGGTAAACATCTTGACATCTTCTAAAGGTATATCTCACATCCTACCTTCCCATGCTAGGAACATTTCACATTAAATACTCAGTGGGTCTAGTCCTTGCAGGAGAAGAGAGCAATAACCAACAGGTTTAAAGGCACCATTCACGGAAAATTGTCTCTGGAGAAGTTCTCAATAACCCATTGTTATATTTGCTGCTCAGCCAGTGTGACTGTGGTGACAGAATGTTGGTGAGTGGAATGTTGGTGAGTGTGTGAGTCAGTTTGTGGATGGGCTGAGCATTAACTAATTCTAAGCAAACACAAGGAGATGATGGACGGAGCGCTGAAACTTTTCAGACACTCACCCCCAGTCACAGATCTGGTTTGAATCCATCATCTTTCTTTAGCTCACTTCGCCACCTCAGTTCAGGCCCAGCTACATGCAAATCAGTCTTGACCCTGTGCCTCATGGGAACAGTCCAGCCCGAACTGCCAAGCCAGGTCTTCCCTGAACCGAACACAAGCATCCTGGGACCATTTTCTGTGTAACACCCTTCATCAGCCAGGCTAGCTTGAATCCAGTGGCAAAGTGAGCAAGGGACCCAACTTAAGGCAAACAAAGCAAACACAAGGAGATGATGGACGGAGTGCTGAAACTTTTCAGAAACTCACCCCCAGTCACAGATCTGGGTTCAATCCATCATCTTTCTTTAGCTCACTTTGCCACCTCAGTTCAGACCCAGCTATATGCAATTCAGTTTTTACCCTTTCCCTCATGAAAACAGTCCTGCCTGAACTGCCAAGCCAGGTCTTCCCTGAATCGGAAACAAGCATCCTGGGACCGGTTTCCGGGTAACACCCTTCATCAGCCAGGTTAGCTTGAATCCAGTGGCAAAGTGAGCAAGGGGTCCACATCTGGGCATACCCTGCCAACGTAGGGTGAACAAAGCAAACACAATGGCATGGTGAGCAAAAAAACGATGAATTTAGGCCCGGATCTTTGTACTGGGGTGAATGTATGACATTGTTCTGCATTCTGTCCATCAATTTTGCATTTGTCACCCCGTGTGGGATGGGTATGCCCTGAAGTAGGTCCCGGGTTCTCCATGCAACTGGAGTCAACATATCCTGGCTGATGAGGGCTGAAAGCCCGAACCCAGTCCTAGCATGCTTGTTTGGAATCCAGGGAGGACCTGGCCTAGCAGTTCAAGCTGGACTGTTTCCATTGGGCACAGGGTCACAACTGATTTGCATATGGCTGGGTCCAAATTGGAATGGCATGGTGAGCAAAAAACAATAGATTTAGGCCCAGATCTCTGTATTGGGTTGAATGTATTACATTGTTCTGCATTCTGTCAATCAATTGTTCTATTCGCATTTGTCACCCCGAATGGGACGGGTATGCCCAGACGTGAGTCCTGTGCTCTCGATGCCACTGGAGTCAAGCTATCTTGGTTGATGAGGGCTGAAAGCCTGAAACTGGTCCTAGGATGCTTGTTTCCAGTCCAGGGAGGTTCTGGCCTGGCAGTTCGGGCTGGACTGTTCCAATTGGGCGCAGGGTCAAGACTGATTTGCATATGGCAGGGTCCTAATTGGAATGCCATGGTGAGCAAAGAAACAATGGATTTAGGCCCAGACCTCTGTACTGGGGTGAATGTATGACATTGTTCTGCATTCTGTCCATCAATTGTTCTTTTTGCATTAACCAATTCTACCTGGTACCAGATCATCATTCATTTACTACACCATATTTGAATTTCTATACTTGTTCTTCCTGTGTAAAAGATCTCAAAGACTCAGACTCCTCAATTGTCGTTTCTGTTTTTTTTTTCTGGGATTCAGTTAAGATGTATTTCTGAAAGACATTCTGAAACTGGTGTATCTAACTGACTTCTGAGATCTTGGACTTGAGGGCGTTTTTCTTTCTGAATTGCACTAGGAAACCATTTTCGAGAAGCATTTAGTATTGCTTATGTCTTTGTTCTGGTAGTGGTTGTGTAGTTGCCAGAGCCTTTCTGTTGGATCCTTTGCTTAAGATGGAAACTTTCTGTTAAATTTGCCAATTCATCTCATGCCTCTTTGTTGATGCTACTCAAGCTTAATTTAGCCTCCATAGAATTCCTGGTACCATATTATATAGGGGTCCAAGAGCACAATGGGCATCTGTGCCTGTTTCCTACCCCCCCCCCCCCCCCACACTTTAGTATTATCGAAGGGGCCGCAAATGCTTGTTGTCCCTTCTATAATAGAGATAGCGGTGTTACACGTATAGTGTCAGTACTATCTCTAGGGGGCGTTTCCTCAATTCCATGGGGGCTTGGTTCCATTCAAATGAGGGAAAACGTTGCCTCTGCTCCCACTCTGTATTATGGAGACAGGCCAGATGCAGTGGGGCCATCATGAGGCACTGATTGTGTGCCACAAAGAGTTGACTCCTGAGAGGCCCCCTCCACAGGGAGAAAAAGATGTTCCATGGACACACGTGACATCCACCTGCAGACGGGGGCAGTCACTTTCCTCGCCTGCTTGAAGTGTTTGAAGCGCAGGCAGGTGCCACCAAAATAGTGAAAAATGGAACCGCTGTCTCAAGCTGCCTCTCCATCTTTCACTAATGCCCTGCAGGCAGGGTATTTTTTTGGGGGGGAGTTCTATAGAGCTCAAACATGCCCAAAGGTATCAGAGCATTTTACATGAGGACCAGTTGTGTTACAGACGGACGCATTCTTTCTGTTAGGCAGGAGAGATGAAATGATTTGCCCAGAATCACAGGATGCTGAGCCTACGCCGAGACTGGAACCCGGTTTCCCAGCTTCCAGGTTGACCGCTCTAGCCACTAAACCACATCCATTCCCATGACTGTAAAAGGGTGCACTGAGCCTGGTTGTGCCTGACCCACCTGTGTAAAGGTGCTCCATGGTGCAAACAGGGGCTGTGCACTCTTTCCCTAATACAGACCCTAGTGGGCTCTCGAGCAAGCATGTAATTCAGGTTCTTTCCATAGGACTTATTTTAGCAATGTCAGAAGGATCTGATTACATTCAACTCTCCAGCTGAGTGTTGTGTCATGACCTGGGACAGTGGGCTAAAGAAATTAATGTATAGTCAATGAGTGAGACATTCAGACTTTGCAGAATGACATAGTGTTATGTTGCTCAAGAGCTACAGTACGTAAGATATAATTATCATGGCAGTTCTGGAGCAGAAGTTTGCGATTCCAGCTCCTTTGGGATGTTCCCAAGGAATAGGATGGCATCACTTCCAGCTCTCGTCTGGCAATCATAAAGTCTTCAACACACCATCCCCATTTCCTAACTTCACATTGAAGTACCCCTCAATGTAGTGGCGGCCAGCACAGGCAATAGCGGTGCGGCATTGGGGCAGGGGCGGGTACCCCATCCCACCCACCTCACCGCACTTACCTGTGCTGGCCACCACTGCCTCGGTGATACCTTGACAGGATGAGGGCTGTATGTATTTCATTAACTAGTGTTTTTGTGTAAAATTCTCCTACTTGAGAAAATCTTAGCAAGTAACCAAATATGGTTCAACTTTTGTTAAGTGTTGCACAGTGCTCATCGCCGTCTGTTTCTTTAAGCCCGCAGGCCATAAAACATGTTGACAGAAAGCACAGAATAAGCAGATGAAAAGATACCCCAAGATAATTTAATCTTTGAGCAAAAGCATGAAAGAGGGTGCACTGTGGCAAAAAACTTGTGAGTACAGAGCCTGCATGTTACAATCCATCCAAATATAGGATAATCATGCACAAAACACTCAATTACTAAATTTGAATTCAAATAAATATAGTTATCTAAAATGCAGTTCATGATGATTAACACCGCAGGGAATGTAGAGCAAAAAGTTTATTTAAATATCACATGAACTTTTGGTACGGTTAGAGCTACTTGCCCATCAGCAAAGATCTCCACTATATCAGCCAGGAGAAATGTGCAAGTGGAACACCACTGATGGTAATCAACCAGCAAATTAAAAAGAAAACTAATGGCTAAAATAGTATCAGATGTGGTGGAAAGTTTCTCCCCTCTATGAAGCTAAGGAACCATACACTAAACTAATCTGTGAAAATAGAGCGAAAACCACTAAACATATACTAGTTTTAGGCTACTTGTATAACTAAACGTGTGCTTTGATGATCAGTGCTCTATTCACCTTTCCAAGGATGTTTTCTAGAAACAAACATGGATCTGAATGTTAGTCGCTGTTGGACTTGGCCCTTTTCGCAGGGTCATCCCAGAACTTTTTGCCTTCCTCCTGTATTCTTTCTGACCTGTGGTTGGTGGTTTTAGGACTCTGGGGATTTTATCTCTGCTGATCAGTGCTAAAGTGCATGTGCTCTCTATGGTAAACTTGGTAAGATTAGTCTACACCGGCTTTACATATTTAATTTACTTGTCAGTTCCTTGTACAGTAGTATCTCATATACCCAGGGCCAGTAAATTAAATGCTACGGGTGAGCTTGCAGTGCTGCTTGCGCCACCTACCAAAGTAGCCTTTCAAACCAATCTCAGGCCTTTGCCACTGCAGGGCTTGCACGTGCAGTTTACTGCTGCTGTGACGTGGCACATAAATTAGATGCCCCATCTGTGACTCCCCTTTTACTACATATCAGTCACCCCTAAGGTAGGCCCTAGCTAGCCCAATGGGCAGGGTGTGGTGTAGGTAAAAGGTAGGACATGTGACTTAACTGTGTGGCTGAGTGGCATGTCCTGGTAGTGACAAACAGCCTATTTGGTTTCTCACTGCTGTGAGGCTGCCCTCCCATAGGGATGCATTTGGGATTCCCTAATATGTGCTTCAGTAGTAATTCCTGACATGAGAGGGGTTGTGTGATCAAGATTGGTATGTTTGGAATAGTGGTGATAAATGCTGTGCATTGGAGTTTGCAGATTTATTATCACTATTTTAGAAATGCAACCTTTAGAAGTAGGCATTTCTGTGTGCTATGTATCTTTGTGCCTGCCTGTTGTGTATTGACTGTCTAGCCTTGAAGTGACAGGGGTTGGGGAGGTGCTGCGGTTCCAGAAAGTCTGGGTGAGACAGCGCTAGTCTGAATAGGCCTGGTCTGCATTTGGAGTGGTTGGAGGAGTAGAACCTGCACCTGAATAGAGCTGTGCCTGCCTTCCACAATGATGACTCTGGCCCCCTGTTGTGTGTCTGGATCAAGGGCTTACACTTACAGTTGGGAGTGTTGTGTACTTCTTAAGTGTCATCTGATAAGTGTGCTCATAAATTATGTGCGCATCCCTGCTTTGGGCACTCCTATTGGGTTCGTCAGAAAGACAGACTCCACTGTATTTTGAAGTATGTTTCTTTAATGTTCATTAAATATTAGCATTGCATATTCAATTCCTTTCTTTTTCACTTCAATTTGTCAATATGGTAATTTCCAAAACATCGCTCCGATGCATTTCGGGCGGAAATCGCCCTTTCTCAAGGAGCCCTGAAATTCAAAACAGCAATGGTCTGCTAAATTGCCCATCATCATAACATAATACATACAAGAAAATTATATCCAACATTCCTTAAGCTTAGTGATGTTCTAACCAAGGTGGCTGGTGGTGGCCAAGGTGTTATCATGCGTGTTTTACAGTGTTACTGTCATTTTAATAAAGTTGGTGTTCGACGTGGGAAACACAAAATGATTACCCGATTGTGTGACTATCCACCTCGAAAGGTGCATGCGTGGGGTGGGGGACAAGAGATAGAACCCAACAGTTTAAAACGCAAGTTAAAGGGAGCTCACGTGGTCTCTGAATCCAAACGATTCAAGTGTAAGCTGTAGATGAGAACCAAAGAGAAGTTCAGCGTTAATGGCGGTTGTTACAGCGATGCTGAGTTGGTTCCTAGGCTTTACATGCAAGCGGGAAAACCCGACTTACTTAAATGGGTGAAGGTCTGGGTAGTTTCCAGACGTCCTGCATCTGATCGGGATCTGGCTGGCAGCTTCGCGGTGTCCGAATATTTAAACCGGCGTTCGAATGCCGGTGTAATGCTCAGCGTGCTGACGCACTTGCAACTAACATCGAAAGGAGACTAACGACAGGACTCAGAAAAGAGTGTCGGCCATATTGAGTGAGTCAAGGTTAATGACAGAACGAACTGAAAATGTCAATACACGTAAGGGGCAATACCTATAACACGGGGCTAGTTCAAGTCGATTGTCAATGTGTGTAAGTCACTTGTGTAATGAAGCATTAAGACATACAGTGTGAAACGTGAAAATAAAACATTGACATGCCTAAAACTGGCAGATGTAACGCTTATGAACATGTTGGATATATGAGGGTAATAAATGCAGTGGCACAGCAGAAATAAGTGTCCAAATGTACTAAGATAGGTACTTATAAAAAGCAACTGAATTCAACGCGGTCATTTAAACCAAATGGTTTCAAAGATTGCATGCGGTATATCCACGCAATTTCTCTTTGTAAAAGAGCTTTGTTGTTGTACTTGCCTTTTTTCTTCTCAATAAGCTCTAGTACCATGAATTTTAATTGTGCCACACTGTGATTGTGTTCGAGAAAATGCATGGCAACACTGGATCTCTCTTGTTTAGTCCGTATGTTTGATTTGTGTTCGTTTAAACGAACTTTTATTTTCCTTTCTGTTTTTCCAATATAGATTTTCCCACATGGGCATTTTAGCAAATAGATTAGATTAGATGGATCACAGGTGGCATTCACATTCACTTTAATCTCGGTGCCCTTCATGGGGTGGTTTATTTTGTTGCCCTTAATGATGTTGTTGCAACTGTTACAGTTGAGACAGGGTCGCGTTCCATTGTACTTAATTTGTTGGACAGCGTCTTTGGATAGGATTTCTCTTATATTGTTTGCTCTGGTGTATGCAAATATCGGAGGATGTTAGAATAGATCTTTAAATTCGGGTTCAGATGATAGGATCCGCCAATGGTTTAATATGATTTTTCTGTATCTTCCGCTTAATGTTGAGTATTTCGAAACTAACACCATCCTGGTGTCTTCTGTTTTGATTACTCTGCTGAGTGCTTTTTCACGGGTGATGTTTGATGCTTTGTTCATGGCCTCGTTGACTATTTCCTGTGGATATCCTCTCTCTTCTTAAGTGTCCCCAGAACTGTTTCAAACAGGGTCCAGGGTCCTGTACTAGGGAAGAACAAATACTTTGAGCACTATAAATATTGGGGCTGTGACCCCTTGTCTTTTGAGCTTGCTGTTACTTGGAAAAAGAAGATACAGCGTGGACAGCTGTGCACCAGGAGGAACCACCATTGGACTTTATTGTTGGGGGATGTACTGCAACTTCTACTACAAAAAGCCTTTGTGTTGGCCTGCCTGTGCACTGGGTGGTGCTGCCAGCATTCTCCCAGGAGGTCCTGTACAGGAGGAGTGCTGATGGCTGGCTCCAGTTCCTGCAACTACAGCACATGGTGAGCTGACATGCAGGAAGCGCTTGTAAAGGACAGGATTTCCCTCTTTCGTGGATTGGGTCTCAAAAAGCATGTGGTGGCGTTGCGCTTCTTAACCCTGTAACATTTGACCCATTCGTGAGGAGCGCCTGATGGGATCCTACAGCGCGTGGTGAGCACTGTGGAACCAGCGTGACCTGAGTCTAAGGAGGGAGGACAGGGCACTTGGCATTGCTTTAAAGCGTGTGGGGAACTGACAGAGACACCGCCCATCCCCAAGGTGGGCGGGAGTCTACCCTGCACTCTTTTCCAAGAAGGAGTCACGGCTCATTGCCGCAGCCACAGGAAGTCAGGTGGCACCAAAACATGTGGTTGAGCCTGGTTGTGGGTGGGGCCAGCGACTGCAGAGCCGATGGAGACTTCGGTTACAGCCAAGTTACCTTGCAGCAGCTGCCCCTCTGTATAATCAAGGGCAGCTGCCTTCACAGTGGAATGGGCATTGTGATGTTTTGGGCAGCTCGGGGTAAACCTCAATGGAGTCCCCCCACTCCTCAATGAGGAAGAGGAGTAGTGTTAGTGATCCCCAAGTGGGAGGGAACCGCTCAGGATTACTGCATTTCTGGTTGTGTGTGGGCAAGTGGCCGAGAAGCCTACCGAGAAGGTGTGCAGAGATACCGTACCCTGTGTGGTGATGGTGATATCGGAAGTATATTCCTATGATGTGCACCACTTATTGTACTGCATTGCTGAAGATGCCTCTTGTTAGTGGCCTCACATTCGTGCTCTGACATGCTTATGTTTATGGTGATGCATTGCCCGGTGTCATAATTGTGTTGCCCTGATGAAAATGTAAATGGAGTGTTCTTTTACCAAAAGTGATTCTACTATAATGTATACACCCTACTAAGCCTTACTATGGTGCACTATGGATGATATGTTTCCAAAGTGAACTGTGATTTATGTGATTATGACAGTGGCCCGATTGGCCCAGTGATTTATGTAATCCTGGTGAAGTCATGACGAGTGCCAGTGGCACAGCGTAATATATGTGATTGTATTCTAATGTGCTTTTATGGATAATACAAAGGCTATTTTTATATAACCTTGTGTGGAGTTTCTTTTGTGGTGTGCCTAGTGTGTCGCTGCTGTGTGTAGGTGTTGCCCAAATGCTTTACACATTGCCTCTGGGATAAGCCTGACTACTCTGCTAAGCTACCAAGAGGGTGAACAGGGGTTATCTTCAGCATGTAACTCCCTTGCCCTGACTAGAGTGGTGGTTTCTACCTGGGTTAGGCGCATGCCCTAGCCAACCAGAAATCCCATTTCTAACAGTCACCCTTCCAAGCCTCTGTAGGGCTTCCAAATATAAACATCATGTCAAAATGTAGCCTACACTTACCATATTACATTATTGAGTTGCAGGTAATAGAACTTTTGCTTTTAAATGTTGTGTGTAATATGTAATGGAGAGTAACAGAATTCACAGTAGTGACATATTATTTTGATGTTTATGTTCCCTGTCCCATGATTTCTTTTAGAGTTGGTTGGTTGGTGAACGGATTAACGTCTCTGACCATATGTGTGATTAGTTCACCTCTGTAATTTTTCCCTTGTCCACTAAATCAACACTTTCTGGTATAGTGTGTGTGTCTTATGGATTAAGGGCATCTCTGACTGCCCAATAAAACAAACATGCAGGGAAACCTCAAGGATAAAGAAAACTATGGTATGGACCAGGTGGAGAGATGGTCAAAAGCGTTGCCTCACAGTTTGGATGAGGGCAGTGTGAGTATTTTATGACTATGAGGATTTGAAGGTTGTCCTTTGTTTGGAAGGATGTTTGTCATTTTTGTGGTTTATAGCAGCACGTGTGTGTATTTAAGTATACAATAGCATTGGTGTGGGGGTGCTGTGTCACACTGTAGTTTGGGAAGTTTAGGTCAGTCACGTTGACGGACTATGGTGTGGTGTAGAGAGCTGTGTGGCAAAGTGTACGGTTTTTTATGGCTTATTATATGCTGAGTAGCTTTCTGTTTTTGTGGAGGAGCATTTGGTACGTAATGTGTATTGCAGTGCTATGTTTTGAGAACAATTACGGTGTATTACACGTTTTGTTGCTGGAATTTGTCTGATGATTAGAGGTATCCTGACACGGTGTATGAACTATGATGGCATGCATATTAATGTTTGGCTCTCACTGTGCGAACACTGGGCTGTGCTAAGGACTGAGTGATTATATATTGAACTGTATACTGAGCTCTTCAAGGTGAACCTTTTTTTTGTTGTATCTGGTAAGATGGACTTTAGAGGTAGGTTCTTGACTTTGTAGAGTTCAATGTATTGTTGTGTTTTGTGTTATGTTGCATGTTGCAATAATATGGAAGAGTGTAGAGGTTGGACGTGGTATCAAATATATGCTGTACTGAAACGATATGTGCTTTGGTTTGATTGTATTATGAGGGAGCGGTGTATATCTTCATGTTTTCTGATCTGCTGTATTTGTTCCTTGAGGCGTTCTATGGGGATACGTGTTTTATCTCCTTGATGGGTCTTTTTTGGCTATGTGTACGAGAAATGTGGTATTATGGGAAATCCTCTTTTTTTTAAAGTTGTAATAAGGCGGTAAAATTTCTAATACGTTTAAGAAAGAAATCAATGAACAACAGATCCCCAAATGTGACCAGGAATGATAGGCCTGGTCACCCAAATTAGTTTGAGGCACACATCCAAAATCTACTTACACTAAGATTCACAAAATACTGTTCGCACCCTGACCAGCCCAGGAACAAAGAAACACAACAAGCAGTCCCCTATTGAGCATGGCCATACTATCCTACGGGACAAATCGAAGGTTATTTGGAAAGACATTAGGCGAAAACTCTAAAATCGGCATAATTATGCTGAGGAAAAAATATCATTGCACTTATGTCACTCATTAGTAAGTATGGCGAGAAAAATACAAATGCATGCCATAAACAGTATTAATAAATTACTGTAATATTATTATGCTAAGGACAAGGTACTAATATATTTCTCACATCATATGCCTTTTGGTGTGATCCTCGCTACTGCTCACACCATGAGCCTCCAATGTCCCATTGCCTTTCTTTAAACTCATACATTCATTACAGATTTAGTGGATTCTAATCTGATTGTTTATAATAGTCTGTAACACAAGGCTGGTTTTGACTCCAACGGCACAGTAACATTTCAATGTTTTTTTCCAACTTGGAGTTGAGGAGTTAATCAAGGATGATTACTGGTAACATACACTTTCTTCTCAATTGTTATTGGGGGCACTTCCATCCTTCCAAAACTTTAACTTACTAGATAAAACTAGCAGAGAATTGTATAGTGCTTTGGATTGATATGTTATCACTGTGACACTAATATCTTTAGACAGAGTGGCCATCATTATGTCTACTGCAAATGACTGAATGTGAAAGTAATGAGGCTTAAGAGCACACATTCAGAATTTCGTGTATTTATTGTAAAAAAAGAATTGCAATTAAATGATCCTTAAGGCCTGGACAATTATTTCAATTTGAACACCAGAAAAGTAAGAGGTTCCTAATTAGCATACTCAATTCTGGCAGTCTCACGTGCAGACATTTTGTCCTATAAATGTTACCCCCCTTGGCTGTGACTCTTGTCTCTGTCCTGCATTATGAAAACATTAATTAAATGACAGTCATTAAGGTTCTTGATCACTGTGTTAATCACACAATGGATTTGTGAGACTGTCAATTATGATATGGTGTGGTTGTGCAACCTCACCTGGTAATAATGGCACAATTTTGTATCAGCTCCAGTAAGCTTTGTTTGTTAAACCTTAGCTCAGTCCTAGGTATCTGTGGCTCCGAGCAGTCAGGATTTATCAAAGTAACATGTGTTAAGCATTAAGAAGTACCAGAACAGTTGAATAAGAATAAAATCTAACTCAATAAAAATCCAACACCGATTTCTATGTAATATATTGTATTTTTAAATAGAAATCTGTTATACTGCTGCTGCTCAACCTGGGTGCCTGGCAGAGAGAATGTGGGTGAATGGATTGTTTGAATGGATTGTTTGTGTGTGTGAGTGTCAGTTGGAGATGGGCTGAGCAGCAGTGAGGCTTCTGGGGCTCTCCCCTATGTAACTCCTTACTTCAATAAACCTACATGGAAAATTACCTTGATTGGACCTTCTTCCTTTTACTACAAAATCTCAATGACAAAAAACTATCAGAGAGTTCCAGAGATATTAATTTTTAAAGAAATAATAAATCACAGCTTATCACAATTTTAATTTATTTGATTTAGTTCTCTACTGAGACCAACACATTTTTGAATAAAACATTTGTTATAAGACAATGTACAAAGAACTTCCAATACAAGTTAAAAAAGTTTAAAAAAAGAATATTTAAACAGGGCATGACACAAATTCATCAGGAGGAGATTTAAAAAGCAAGATCAAACTCTGCACAGATGCACAATTATATCTAAATAGAACTACTTTTAAATAGCGCCTTTTGGTCTCAACCAATATTGAGTTCGGGCATACAGACAAAACATGCTTCAGATCCTGCACTCCTCCATTGCAAAGATCGCATATACTGGTAACATTTTCTTTATGAGTCCATTTAAAAGTCAATGATTTAAAAGGGAGTATCCCGAGAAGTAATAAACTTATACATCGCCGGACTCCATGCCTTAAAGAAAAACAGATATAATGTTGTACCTCTTAATATTCAATTGATTCTGCATAGGGTTCATAATGGTGCAGTTTGAAACAGTGTTTGATGTCCAGATCAAAACTAATCCTCGGCGTTGGATGTTTTAAGAAAAGCCTCAGTTGCGCTGGAGTCCATGATTTCAAAAGTGCTGTTGTACAGTTTGATAAATTAAAAGCAATAATCAGGTTTTGGCAAACAATGTGCTTTGTTGATTCAAGCTGAAATGTCTCAGTTTTTAATAAAGATCTTAAGGTGCCTTGATCTGAATGCAAAAGGTTATAGGCCCATCTTATGATATTGGTGATAGCTCTGGCAAAGGAGCTGCCTGAAGGAAATTCAAGGCGCAGTGCTTGAGCAGGGACAGCTTGGTGGACCTTTATCAAATTGAGAAAAATGTTCCCTTCTTTAATTTGGATTTGATGCCTCTCGCTGATTGGAATATATTCCTGAGCATACGATAAGATAGGAGGAATCTTAGAACTATATAGCTGTAATAATGAAAAGAAGTGCCTTTGCCTGGAAGAGGAATATGAGCGTTGGAGCGCTCGCACATGAACATCTGCTTTACGATTCAGGTGCTCTAGGGGAGTTTTGTAATGATTGAGTAAATATTTGCCCCAGATAGGTATATTCTTTTACCACTTCTAGCGATTCTCCCCCAATGTCCAATTACATTTTGTATAATGATTTTTTCCTCTGAACGGTACTACTTATGTTTTTGTTGTATTTGGAACCATGAAATTTCTTTTGTATATCCAGTGAGCACTTCTAGGTTCCTTTGTAGTCCAAATGGGGTAAGACTGAGTATTACCACGTCATCGGCATACATCATTATGTGTATTTTACACGATATTATCTTTGGAGGGAGGTTGACAAACTGCAAAAAATGAGCCGGGAGGTCACTAAGGTATCACTCAATGCAATACATCATTGTAATCTACTGGTACTTCAGGAATAGGGTGAGTTACACGTAACTTGAAAACAGCTATGCTTGTGGGGACCAACTCCGACAGGGAGCTAGTCACAAGGACCATAAAGGCCCAGCTAAATAGTTACCTTGCAGTTAAAGCCGTCTCCAATCTTGTTTCTGGGTCTATAGATGAACCACCATAGAAGTCAATGGACTGCTCCTGATGCTAGGGATGCAGGATGGTGGAAGTTGCTCAGGGATGCTGAGCCAGAGTCAGGGGTCTTCCTGTGGCTAACCCTTGGTCCACCAACATGGACAACTTTGACCATAGGGGTTGATGTCCCTCGACGTCAGGGTTAAGTCCAGCCAAAACCCAGTTGCCAATGGTCTACTCATCACCAGTTACAGACAAAAACAGCAGTTCCCTTCATTTGGAGGTGATTTCCTTACTTGGTGACCAAACTGCACTCCAACGACTCTCCCGGCTCCAGCAGACTCTGGCACAATTTTGAGTGTTGAGGCTCGGTCTCCCAGGTTGCACTTCGGCAGTCAGTGTTGAGCAGGACTTGTTGGCTACGAACTCACCAAGGCAGGTTTTTTCAGCTTTTATGGCCCTGTCACTGTAACAGTCTGCCAACTGACTCTTGGAGTCACTTTCCCTGTTTGGGATGACTTTTCATCGAGTGGGGTACCACAGGCACAGTCCTTGCTTTGCTAGGCCAAACTGCAGCATGTGCAATACACTTGTTTATGCAGCCTCTCTTTGCTAGGTCCAGGGAAATGCAGAGCGGTCCTTCTTTGGTCCTCTTTCTAGTGCAGACACAATCTGAGGTCTGGGTGCCAGTGGTGCCACTTATATGACTAGTTCTTGCCCACTTGTGATGTGGCGACCAGTAGCCAATGAACCACCAGTTCCCCCCACTTAACCACAAATTCTGGTAAAGTGTGGCATATGACTAACCCAGAATGTACCATTCTGCACTCTCCCAACATGGCAGAACCCTTTTCTTGGTTCTCTTTCTATGTGGAGCTCCGTAGTCTATCCCTGAGGTTTGGCTACCTGGAGGCTATACTGCCATGGAAAAAACGAATTTGCAATGGCTGCTCCCTCTCTGTCAGAGAAGCCAGCCTGTCTGCTAAAACAAAATAGAAGCTCCTTTCATGTGTGACTACCATTTTCCCATCAAAGTAAGAATACCTCTTAGTTTGGTGAAGGAGGGCTCAAATACAACTCCCAGTAAGACTCCCCAGGATGTATTTAGCTTCATGCTGGCCTTCAGAAACCAGAGTAAGCGCTTCTGGAAATTCACCCAGCCGAACCTAGAAGCCAAGCCAGGAAGAGATGAAACTTTGATATGACCAGAATGCCACTCTGGTAGAGTTTCAACTTGGCCAGAAAGTGTGGGTGATGGCACCAGTAGACCCTTGTGCGCTCCAAGACAAGTTGAAGGGGCCGTTTGAGGTGGTGGAGCACAAGAGTGAAGTCACCTGCCTGGTGAACTTGCAGACTCCTAGGAAACTTTTGAGTGTCCTGCACATAAACTGCCTCAAACCTCACTTTGAGAGGTTTAAAATGACTATGCTTTTGGCAATAGATGATGGAATGGAGGAGGAGAGTGAGCCTCATCCTGACCACCTAGCTGCCCAGGAGCATGATGGGCCAGTGAATGGCGAGCCTCGCTCCCACCTTGACAGCAGAGCAGCAGAGGGGCTGTCACCAGGTGCTGGGACAGTACATCTCCCTGTTGCTCCTGACCCCAGGAGTTACCAACTGGCATGTCCATGATGTGGACACTGGGGACAGTGTGCCTGTAAAACACAACACTACAGGTTGACTGATAGGGTCATGGCTAGCATCAAGGAAGAAGTTTACAAGATGTTGCCGTTAGGGGTGATAGATCCCTCCAGCAGCCCCTGGGCTAAACCAGTGTTCTTAGTTCCGAAAGTGCTACACCCAATGCCATTCCTGAACTTCTGTACTGTGTGGACTACTGTGAGCTCAATGCCGTCACCAGGAACAGAGCTGATGAGCTCATTGATCGGTTGGGAGCTACCAAGTTCCTCAGCATGTTTGACTTAACGTCGGGGTACTGGCAGATTGCCTTAACTCATGGAGCTAAAGAAATGTCTGTGTTCTCAACACCAGAGGGGCATTGCCAGTTCCAGGTCATGCCCTTTGAGTTGAAGAACACCCCTGCCATGTTCCAGTGACTGCTCAACCAGCTATTGTCCGGGTTGGAGGAATTCAGTGCCGCCTACCGGGATGACATTACAGTGTTCATCTACAGCTCGGAGGAACACCTGCATCATCTCTGTGAAGTGTTGAACGCTCTGCAGAAGGTGGACCTCACTCTCAAGGTCATTAAGTGCCAGATAGGGCAGGGGTGTGAGGTGTACTTAGGGCATCAGATAGGAAGCAGCCAGCTGGTGCCCCTGCAGCCTAAGATTGACGCCATTCTGGTTTGGGAGCCCCCCAAGATCGAGACATAGGTGAGAACCTTCTTAGGTCTCACCAGCTACTATAGACGGTTTGTCAAGGGTTATGGCCCCATTGTTTCCCCCTTGACCGAGCTGACTTTAAAGAAGCAGCCAAGGAAAGTGATCTTGACTGATGCCTGTCAGATCACTTTCGATGCCCTGAAATCTGACATGTGCACAGTGCCAGTGCTCGAGGCACATGATTGGCATATTTGATTTACTGGTACGTCCCTAGTAAAGTGCACTGAATGTGCCCACCAGGTGTAAATCAACTGCTACCAATGGGCTTGCAACACTTGTTGTGCCATCCACATGAGTATCCCTGTAAATGTATCTCAGACCTACCTCTGTAGTGTCTGCTCACGCAATTTTGAACTGCCATGTTGACCTGGCAAGTGCACCCAATTGCCAGGCCCTAACCGTCCCTTTTCATACATCTAAGGCACCCCTCAGTTAGGCCCAAGGTACCCCCATGGGCAGGGTGCAGTCTATGTTAAAGGTAGGACATGTACTCGTGTGTTTCACATTTCCTGATAGTGAAATACTGTGTATTTCGGTTTTCACCGTTAAAAGGATGTTTGTCCCATAGGCTAACATGGGAATTGTACTGTAACATCTTACAAGTGTAACATTCCATTGGCAAAAGACAGAGAAATGGAATTTGGGCTCTATGAACTCAGAATTTACTGACACATCATTTAGTAACACTGGTTTTTAAAGTGTGTGTTTGAAAATGCCACTTTTAGGAAGTGGGAATTTTCTTGCTCAACCATTCTGTGTGCTTCTGCCTGTTTGTGTATTCACTGTCTGGTTTTGGAGTGACAGGAGCTGGGGATATGCATTCACCCTAGACAGTCCCAAGGGGGGAGGTTGAGGTGTGCCCTGCCTTTGCTGGGTGACTCATACCTGGACTGAATAGACCTGGTCTGCATTTAGAGTAGTGGGATGAGTTTCACTAGCACCTGAGTGGGCTGGGTCTCCTTTGCACAATGCTGCCTCCACCTCCTGTAGGGAAGCTGGGCCTGAGAGGACAGAACTGGCTTGGACTGGAATCAGAGACCCTTGCAACAAAGAGAACAATGAGAAAATGGGACCTTAGACATTAGAGAATTAGATCACTTCTGGATTCAAGAGAACCCTCTACCAAGGAGAAGAGCTGGACATCTGGAAAGAGGAGTACTGCCTCTTTGCTTTGTTGCTTTGTTGGTTTGGCCTGCAGTTGCTGCATCTGCCAAAGAGAGAACAAAGACTGGACTTTGCTGTGAACCTGCTTGAAAAGAATAACCAAGGGTTTTTTGTGCTTGCCTTATGTTCTGTAGTCTCAAGGACACGAAGACTTCACCTGCAACTTACTGACAAGCACTTGGACTCCTCTGTGGACTCCTATATTCAAAATGGTGCCAGTTCCTGGGCCCTGAGAATTGCATGGTTAGTGCTGCAAAGCAAGAACAACACCATCGCTATCAGTGATGCCACCAGTGATGCCATGACCTACATCGAGGCCAGGGGCACCACTCTTAAAGTGCACTATGCACTGCGCTGCCTGCACCGCAGCTCCGATGCCCTTTGATGCCTGCTGATGCCTGGAGTTATCAGCCCTCCTGATGCTAGTGCTCGCACTGACGTAGTCACTGCCAGCACCAGCATCATTTTATCACAGAGCCGATAACTGACGAGGGTGACTTCACAGATTCTCCTACTTCGCAGTGCCTCACCGGAACTGACGCCTCATCACCAACGAAGCCTAACCTCTCCTGTCCTGGACTTCTCACTTTCCCACGGACTCTACATCTCACTTTCCCTGTGGCAGAAGGGAGCCAGCTTTGCCTCAGCCATCGATGTCTCACCTCCACAACTCCATGCATCGCAGGTGGACTTCTTTTCCAAAGTACTGTTGTTTGGGGTCCGTGTGACTCTGTGCCCAACCCGCACACCTCGCAGTCAGCGCCATGCTTTGAATTTGGCCTGTCATGACGTTGTAATAGACCCAGGTGGAGCTATTTCTTTCTACAGTCCTATTTTGTAAGTCACCGTTTTAAAAGTGATATCTTGCTACATGTATGTTGGATTTTTGTCATTTTGGTCTTGTTTGGTTTAGATGAAGCTACTTTATTTTTCTAAACTGGTGTGGTGTCCATTTGTGGTGTTGTCTCTATGTTACTGTGTGTTTGGGTACTAATACTTTAAGCATTGCCTTTGAGATAAGCCTGTCTGCTTGTGCAAGCTTCCAAGGGGGTGAGCAGGGGTTAATCTCCTTACCCTGACTAGAAAGAAGGGTCCCATCTTGGGCAAGGTTACCTAACTCTGCCAACTAGAGATGCCCATGTGTAACAGTTGGGTTTAATGCAATTATTCAGTTGAGAACTTGAAGTACCATATTTAGGAGTCCCCGTCAGGCATTAGCACTGCTGAGTTGCCAGCATGTAACGCACTTGCCAATAAGGGTACATACCTTTCCACAGTAAAAATGACAATCTGGGTTTTTTACAGTCAGAACATGCAAAACACGTCCTGCTTTTTAGGTCTCGCGCCTAGCGATACACTGCGCAGTAGTGTTCGCACAGCGAGAGTCCTTTTGTCCTGGTTTTGAAAATGGACCTGGAAAATGCACACGCTTGTGTGTGTGATTTTACCTTTGCGGCCTGCTTTTGGCCTTTCCCTGCATGTTCTTTTGTAAAATAGACACCAATAGGCCAGAGGCGGGCGCATAGCTTCGCCCCTGGCCTATTGGTGTCTATTACGCGCATTTTCTGCCATATGGTTTCAATTATCATGCCCAGACATGGGCGCGATAATTGAAAGCATATGGACGCGGGCACCACTCACTCCTTTGTTTTTCACAAAGGCAATCGCTTTCAGTTTCGTGGTCGCCTTTCTCCTCCTTCCCCACTCCCCTTTGGTCCCCTCCCCTCTTCCCCCTCATCTCTGCCTCTGTGTTTCTTTATACAGCTATGCATGCTTGGGCTGAACAGTTCAAAGGCAGAAGTTTTTAAAGCTGCATTGGGTGATGTGAACTGGCATGCGGGGGCGTCGAGAAGGATGCTGAAAGAAGCCTTGAGCTGTAGGGAAGATGGAAGAGCAAGTACCTTGAAGTTGGGTGACAGACGACCCTCAACATGGTATTTCTTGTTCAATTGACCCAACTTTACAACTCCTTACCTCCACCGCCGTTCCCTCCATAGTACCTAACCCCACCAAAGGTCGGGCTCTGGTTGCGTCTTCTTCTTCGTGTGCATGCAGAGTACCCTCGGGAGGTGTACACCCGCCCGTGTGCATGCAGAGTACCCTCGGCAGGTGCACTCCCGCCTGTGTTCGTGCAGAGTAGCCTCGGGAGGTGTACACCAACCCATGTGCATGCAGAGTACCCTCAGAAGGTGCACAACCGCCCGTGTGCATGCAGAGTACCCTCGGGAGGTGTACACCGACCCGTGTGCATGCAGAGTACTCTCGGGAGGTGCATACAGGCCTATGTGTGTGCAGAGTACACTTGAAAGGTGCACACCCACCCGGTGTGCTTGCAGAGTACTTTCGTGCATGTGACGTGATCTCTGGACAGGTGGGTGTAAACTGCCAGCTTGGCTATCCCAGGTGCCCCCCGGTACCTATACCCAGTACCCCACAATCAGAGATGTGTGCTCGTGCAAGGTGACGCGATCTCTGGACAGGTGGGTGTAAACCCTCGGCTTGGCTATCCCAAGTGAACATCAATCCCTCCCTAAAGTGACAGGACTCGAGCTGCGTGTATGTGTAATATCTCCTATGGCTGTCCCAGCCCTGCACACCCTCCTGCCCTCGCCTTGTGGCCATCCACAGGGCCCCACGTGCCTCCATGTGTACTCACAGAGCATGTACGTCAGCTCAAAGGGTCACCATAGGCTCACATTTGGAGCAACCCGAACTCAAGTATGTCAGGATCACTCCGTGAATCAGACAGGTCAGGGTGTCCGCATCTCTGCACACGAGGGTGTAACGTCCCGTGCAAGCGAGCTGTGCCCGGAGCTCTGCACACGAGGGTGTAACGTCCAGTGAAAGCCAGCTGAGCCCGCAGCTCCTATGCATGGTGATGTAACGTCCTGTACAAACGAGCTGTGCCAGGAGCTCTGCAAACGAGGGTGTAATGTCCTGTGCAAGTGAGCTGTGCCCGGAGCTCTGCAAACGAGGGTCTGATGTCCCGTGCAAGCGAGCTGTGCCCAGAGCTCTGCACATGAGGGTGTAACGTCCAGTGCAAGCGAGCTGTGCCCGCAGATCTATGCACTGTGGTGTAATGTCCTGTACAAACGAGCTGTGCCCGGAGCTCTGCAAACGAGTGTGTAATGTCCCATAAAGCGAGCTGTGCCCGAAGTTCTGCACACGAGGATGTAATGTCTAGTGCAAGCAGTTGTGTCCGCAGCTCTATGCACAGTGGCGTAACGTCCCATACAAGTGAGCTATAATGTCCCGTGCAAGCGAGCTGTGCCCCGGAGCTTTGCACATGTCTCATGTAGGTGTGAGGTGCTTGGTGCTCTGTACATGTGTTTGTAAAGCCCTGTGCATGTAAGGGGTGCTCAGGCTTCTGCATACGAGGGTGTAACGTCCAGTGTAGATGAGGGGTAATGGGAAGTCTGTACACGAGGGTGTAACGTCCAGTGTATGTGAGGGATGCTGGGACATCTGCACATGAAGATGTAACGTCCCAGGTACGTGAGGGGCACTGGAACATCTGTACTGGAACATCTGTACAGGAAGGTGTAACGTCCAGTGTATGTGAGGGGCCCTGGGACATCTGTACATGATGCCTTTACATCTGTGTACGGGGGCGTTCTTCCACAGGGGCACAGAGTGCTGCATGGGTCGGCTGGTGGTGAGGGTGTACGTCCCCCGGGGTGCCCTTCCCCCACAGCCTTTTAAATCTGGTGTGGGGGGTCTTCCACAGGTGCTGCAGTTGCTCAGCTGGTGGTGGGGCTGTGAGTCTCCCGTGTTGCCCTCCTCCTCCGCCCTGTGGGGGAGGGTTCTTTTCACAGGTCCACAGGTGCCCGGAGCGCAGTGCCGGTCAGCTGGTGGTGAGTCTCCCATAGCATAGTGCCCTCTGTCCCAAGGCATTTATGTGGGGTACAGAGGGCACGAACACACACACACGCGTGCAGACACGAACACACACAGTAATACACACAGGAACATGCACACAACCCCCCCTCCCTAGCCAAGTGCGTGTTTGGAACTGACAGGAGAGTTAGTTGACTAGCTACCCTGCCTGGCACCGAATAAGAGCGTTGTGGGGCAGGGGTGTGCAAGGCCGAGGCTTTGGCCTGGGCTAAAGTGTGTATGCTCCTGTGTGCACGTGCAAGGCTCTGAGCTCCAGTGTGCACGGCCGAGGATCTGAACTCCTGTGTGCACAGCCAAGGCAAAGTTTGATGTGTGCATGCACCTTTGTGTACGGCCAAGGCTCTGAGCTCCTGTGTGCACGGCCGAGGCTCTGGGCTGATGTTTGCATGGCCGAGGCTCTGAGCTCCTGTATGCAGGGCTCAGGCTCTGAGCTCCTGTGTGCACGGCCGAGGCAAAGTTTGATAAGTGCATGCACCTGTGTGTACGGCCGAGGCTCCGAGCTCCTGTGTGCACGGCCGAGGCTCTGAACTCCTGTGTGCACGGCCGAGGCTCTGAGATCCTGTATGTAGGGCTCAGGTGCTGAGCTCCTGTATGCACGACCGAGGTTCTGGGCTGATATGTGCACGGCCGAGGCTCTGAGCTCCTGAATGCACGACCGAGGCTCTGAGCTCCTGCATGCACGGCCGAGGCTCTGAGCTCCTGTATGCACGACTCAGGCTCTGAGCTCCTGTATGCACGGTTGAGGTTCTGGTCTGATGTGTGCATGCTCCTGTAAGCACGGCTGAGGCAAAGTTTGATTTGTGCATGCACCTGTGTGTACGGCCGAGGCTCTGAGCTCCTGTTCGCACGGCCGAGGCTCTGGGCTGATGTGTGCACGGCCGAGGCTCTGAGCTCATGTGTGTCCGGCTGAGGCTGTGAGTTCCTGTGTGCATTGCAAGCACCCTCTGTTCCTGTGCGCACATCTCAGGGTCTAAACTCCCACAGTGCAGGGTGCACACACGCCCCAGCCTGGAGCCATTTGCAAACTTAATACATTATTCACATTATTTAATAACTACTTTTTCAACAACCATTATCTCTAATTCAACTTTTAATACACCTACGCATTATACATGCGTACATTTAATTATGATTGCACATCCATAACTAGCACTAACAGCATTATCATTTTCAAAGCGAACTGCTCAAACCTAAATAATGCGAGACCTATTGCATTGAAAATGCTTGTTAATATATAGCTCCCTGCCTTAGGGTTCTCTAGACCTGACTTAGGGGTGCCATATATATTAAATAGGAAGGTTTGAGCTTTGCCATTATGTTAAATGATAAAGTTGAGTTAAACTACTCTGCCAGCCTGCAATGGATTTAGGGAGTTCTGCTCTGGTTTGAACATACTTGTGGTGGCACAATAAGTATTGCAGTCGATGAGTGACACTTTAAAAAATAGGCTTTGGGTACCCTATACTAGGGCCTTATAGGTAAGTTAATTTATGGCAATTGAGGGTGAGCGGATTAGATATGTACTCTTAAAGGGTCAGAGGACTGGAACTGAGGCCTGTTAGACAGGACTCAGTGCATTTACAGAGTCGAACAACCAGCAGCATGAACCAAAAACTTGGGGTGATCATGCAACAAGAAGCATTTCCTTACACAGGAGCACAGCTCCTTCCCAGCCATCCTGTCAGGAAGAGCCTCAACTTTCCATACCCAGGCACTGTGTCCACTACTTGGGGGGAATATACATCCCACCACAGACAAACCATTAACAGCCAGGTGACACTGGACATTAGCACTTTCTAAAAGTGTCATTCTCAAAATAGTAATATAAAATCTGACTTGACCATTAGGTTGGATTTTACATTCCTATTCCAATGATCCCTTGAATCATTTTTCTAGCTTGTCCCAAACTGAAGTGTAATGCAGTAAAAGGTGTAATAAAGATACAATAATGTTCCATTGCTTTTCTATTGGAGGGCCAGCCTTGCCACAGTGAAAAATGACTTTTGAGATTTTTCACTGCAAGGACATATAAATATTATATTATGTATATATGTCCTACATTTTAAATACTGCGCTACTGTGCACCCTGCCATATAGGCATTTAGAGCGTACCCTATGAGTGACGTATAAGTATTAAAATGGTTGTTCTAGCCTTTCAAAAAGTTTATTTTGCCAGGTCGAAAAGGCAGTTTTAAACTGCACACACAGGCTGCAATAGTAGGTCTGTGATATGTTTGCCATGCTACTTCAGTCGCTGGCACCATGGATGCAGGAGCTCACTAGTAGCATTTAATTTACAGGGTTGTTGAGGTGAAAGAAAAAGGCATGAGGTACAATCAAGGCTATGCAGCCTTTGTGTTCAGCAATTGTGGCAATCTGCAAACCTAGAGATGAGTTTGTGCCTTGGCTATTATGATTGATTTATATAAAGTATACATTGTAAGCATTAACAGTCATATGAATGTAACAAATAGATAAAAATTAAGACCGTAATGATGCAAGAATTTCCAGCATTAAATGTAAATAACATTTTGCCATCTAAAGTGAAAAGTGAAAAAAGGCACTCTTTTCCCCCTTTTCAGAAACTTTTCACTATCAGTAGATTGCACCATAGGACCACAGCCCTATCTCACCTAATAGAAGAATACCAGGCCTTTATTATCAAAATTGTGCACTTCGCTTTAAAACAAATGATAGACAGCTGTCTTCACAGTTGTTTTTAGGTCTAATCTGGAAGCATCTGAAGTACTCAACAACCTCATGAAATGAAACAATTGATAAATAAAAAATGTATACATACATAGAGGGGCTTTCGGTCGACCCTATTCATCCACTGGCCTGTTCAACTGTCATTCACCCTTTGCATCTTCCAACTACAGCGCACTGCACGAGGTAATGGATCCGCCTACTTCGGCAATTGCCTGTCTTGTACTGTGAATGATGGCATTTTAAGCTTTATCACGTGTGCACATCTACCTGAAAGAAGTGCAGTTTTGTGACTGTGCTTGTCCAATGCTCTACTTTCCCAATAATGTTTGTTTTTGTTCGGTAATCCTTTTTTATTATTTTATTAATCATCCTTGCCATCAGGTTTCAGAAAGTTAAAGCATTTTCACCTTTTCTCCACAGCAATAACAATCACATTTTCCTGTGATGCTCATTAAAACTTAAAAGGGTTTCTTTCAATGCTTACCTGCAATGAGACAACCACACTAACCTATTAACATGATATGCAAATATTTTGGTATTGCAAGCATATGGCATCAGATTTAGGGACCTGCATGTTTTAATTTTGCTTTTCTTCTCTGTGGCATTTGCTTTCAATTAAAAACGGTCACAAAAATGCGCCATCGTACCAACTTGCCAAGGCCAAACTTACTGGCTTTCCCAACGCTTATTTCACAGCTGTCATTAAAACCTGTACCCATCCTTGCAAAAAACGCGTATTTCACAGCTGTCATTAAAACCTGTACCCATCCTTGCCAACAATTCCTTGTAATGAGGTAGTTGACTTATAATAACGTTTTCATGTGGTGATAAATGTGAAATGTACGGATTCATTTCTCTGAATGAAAACATCCCTGACCTACCTCCTTTTTTCCTCCCCTCCCTCAAAAATGTAGGACATGGAGCCTTGAAATGGCCGTTGAGTAAGGTCGGCCATCTTGTACTGGTCGAATGACTAATGTTTCAAGGTCAACAACCGTTTGCTTTGAAGTTGTTCATTAAAGACCAAGGGCTTGCTCTGAAGTCAGGACATTAGTGCGTTGCTGTCTCAAACGTACTGTGCTTGTTTCATCCTGCAGAAACTGACCAGTGTCTCTCCGGATCTCCCGAAGCTTATCAGCTGCTTAAATGTACAACAGCCGAAAGAAAATGAAATAGTCTTGCTGAGCGGATTAACTTCGAGAAACCTCCATGCTGGCTTTGAAGTCCCCCAGGTAGGAAATGTACGTTAATCTTTGAGAATGAGGATAACATGGAAAGGCAATGATTGTAAGTACTTATTGTAGAAAGTAATGACAACAGCGTTGTCGTAAACAGAATTATAGCTCAATCAAGAAAGAAAAACGTGCTCAAAATAGGCCTGCTATCATCAGATAACTGCAACAGAAAATAATTGAAGCAAACAATGACAAAATATTATCGAAATGCACCCATCATACGAAAACAAAATTGTTTGCTTTACTTTTAAAACATTGCTGCTCTTGCTTGGCCTTATTATTAAAACTATTTGCTTGTAGATTACATGCATGACAAGAAAATGTTTACCTAATGAAAAAACTCCTCTTAAATTCGCAAAAATTGGTTTAGGATTTATAAAGGATTTAGGGGGCATATGTATCAAGCCCTTTTCCTGTTCGGGCCGATTCTCAGAATCGTCCCGTTTGCGAATGGGAAAAAGCCTTTTGGGATGTATCATCCCAAAAGGGCATCGCAAATTAGAGAATCGCAAAATTTGTGATTCTCTATTTTGCGATTACATTTAAGGAATCGCAAATTGCGATTCCTTAAATGCGATGTGGAAAGCACCTAAGTTGTGCGAATTTGGCATAAGAAATCGCAAATTACCACCAACTGACAGTTGGTGGTATTTTGCGAATTCTTTGAAAAAAGGTCTTTTTTGCTTTTTCAAAGTGCCATGTGCCACACATACATGCCCTTACGGCATGTATGTGCGCCACATGTGCACATATACATATTTCAGGGGAGCAACAGGGTGTCCTTTAGACACCCTGGCACCCTTGAAATTGCATTCTCAATTTGCGATTCTCTAATTGCGAATTGCAAATTGAGAATGTCTTCCCATTCATTCCTATAGGCCTCCTAGCCCATAGGAATGAATGGGAAGGTATTACTTAATTGCGATTCACAATTTGCTAACCGAAATTAAGGAATGCAAAAGAATCGCAAAATATTTTCAAATTTTTTATTACATCCCGTTTTGCGATTCTCAAATAGCGATTCTCTAAAAATCGCTATTTGAGAATCGCAATAACGGTTTTTGATACATATGCCCATTACTAACTGAAAATGTTCACGTCAGTAAATCTACTCACCTGGGCAGCGGTCCCAGGCATGCGCCTGTGAGTTTGTTGACACCAACAAACATACCTGTCTGTGGCTCAGATTCACACAACGCAGCACAGCAACCAAAGATGCAGCGCTGTGTTGCATGAGGAGGAGAGAGCAGGAAAGTGCTGTATCTAATAAGGTATGCACTGTCCACGTCTCTCTCCTAGCGTTCACGCAAAATTCACTATCCAGCGCCACACACACACCTTTAAACCATAGTGCAAGGGTGTCTGTGTGAGTCTAGCATAGATTTGGTACTGCAAGGAAACCCTTCCAGTACAAAATAATATGCCTAGACAAACTTTAAAACTCTTCCCACTTCAGATGTATGCTGTACAAGGCAGCACACATGCAAAGTCATAACATTTTAAGAAATACAAGTATTTCTCCTTTTCACACCTGCCTCAAAGAGTTGTTATTTATATTTTCAAAATTCTGCCTATTATTGTTAGTAGATAGAGTTGGATCACAAACCAAGGGCGGTTGCATGGGAACACCAATGTACCACCACCTGAGCACCTCCCCTGTCACTAAGTAATAGACAGCAGTACAAATCTCTACTTTGTGTTACTTTCAGGAAACTTTCCAGCGCAAAACACGTTTTGCACTGGAAAGTTAATAAAAAAAAATATATATTTTGTACCAATTTGTGACGCAAACCCGGCACAAAATGTTGGCAATTCTGCCACTGTTGGTGATTACAAATGCCACTCCAATCTCTGCTAACCCTAAAAAGGTCAGAGATTTACTCCTGCAAATGGCTGGAGTACGTCCTTAGAACGGGATGGAAACACTCCCAAAATTGGTGCCTGCCTTGGGGTAAAGGGTTTCACCACAGGGAAAACATTCCATGTGCAGCAAAAATAAAATGTGCATCTATATTTCCTTGTTTTTAACTCATGAACCCATATTTTCCTTTGATTGCAATTTGCAAACGTTTTACAGAAGTAGATCTGCAAACCTGTTTTCAGCTACTTCTGGAAACTGTTGTAAATTCCAGAAAGTGTAAATCTGCATCATGTGAGTTTTTAGACCAGTAGATGTAGATTTACAAAGTACTTTAAGAAGCGAACCTCTGTGCTATAAATCATTTTCTTCTGAAGGGATTGCAGAGATTAGTGGTGTTAATTTAAGAAGGGTTTTTAATAAGCTATATGTAGTTTTTGTTGTCAGTAAATCATGCTCCTTTCTGCCTTGGGCAAAATAAAACGTATTTTATATTGAACACATGTTAATTTCAACGGACTTTTTTTTAACATTCTTAGTGGGCTCTTGGCCTTTCCTTTTAGATGAGTCATGGCTCTGAAATGGGAAACTCAAAGCAACTTTATTACCAGAATCGACAGGTCAACAATAAAACCTGGGCTTGCTTGTCATTACAAGGGATGATTCTACTCCCATTTTGTTGTAAGTTAGCATCTTCCTCATTAGAAATTGTGCTTTCTTGGTGTCCTTTGGAAAGCCCTTCAATTTTCAGAGACTGACTCACAGCAAGAGTTAATCTGTGGGAATGGTCAGACAAGTTGATGGGACTTCTTTTGATAAGCTGTATGCTTTGGTAGCTTCTCCGTGACTTTTTTTCGCCCCATAAAAGCTATCAGATTCAGAGATGACCCTCCAGAGTGGGCATCCATGCTGTTTTTTTAGACAGATAGTGTTTGAAACTGCGTTTCGATGTGGTTTACTGGTGCAGTGCCAGGGAGGTGTGTATAGCAAAGCCAATGAACTGAATTTGAACCCAGCTGTTGTAAGAAGTCAACAACACAAACGGATTGTAGGCGTGCAGAGAGGGCATGGCGGAAGGCGTACGACATGGGGAAAAAAGCTATTTATCTCGCCTCCGTCAAATCTTACCATCGGGCTGTGTGCCGTGCTCGGGCAACTTACTACACTGCCGAAGTTGGCAACAGCTCTAATCCCTCGAACACTATTTTTAAACTGATGAAGGATCTTCTAGCTAAACGCCCCGGTGCCCCGACGATTGGCTCTACCGCGCATTGTGAGGCCCTCGCGGTGTTCTTTCAGGATAAGGTCCAAAACATCTACAAGGCCTTTCCGTCTACAGGGCCCCCAGTGGAGTCTCCGACTAACATCTATGGAGAAACTGCCTTGCACGCGCTGCCCCTGTTGACATCTGAAGGGTTCGACATCTTGGCAAAGCAGGTGAAATCTGGGTCCCCCGCTGACCCCCTTAGTTCGGCTCTTTTCAGGGATCAGTCGTTCCTGGGTCGGACCACGGTACACTCCTTGATCAACATCTCGTTGGAGTCTGGCACGGTTCCCCTTAGTTGGAAGCGGGCGGTGGTTCCTCTCATTTTAAAGAAACCCTCTTTAGACCCAGATAAGCCCGAAAACTATCGGCCTATCTCTTTGCTGCCCTGGCCTACCAAAGTAATGGAGGCCCATGTCAACAAAGTTCTTTCGGCCCACCTCACTCAGGTCAACATCTTGGACCCCACCCAGAACGGCTTCCGTGCTGGCCACAGCACGGAGACCGCCCTTCTCTCCATGGCTGAACACCTTCGCACAGTGATGGATGTGGGTCAGACAGCGGCGATCGTTTTATTAGACCTGAGCGCCGCGTTCGATACTGTATCCCATCCTATCCTGTTGCATCGCCTGGAGGAGATCGGGCTGGGTGGTTCTGCCCTCCAGTGGTTTCGCTCCTTCCTGAACGATCGTTTCTTTAGCGTTGCCCTGCCACCGTTCCAGTCCCAATTCCATCCTCTGAGACAGGGGGTCCCGCAAGGCTCCTCGCTGAGTCCCACGTTGTTCAATCTCTACGTGAGACCGCTGGCTGAGATCGTCAAGCAATGGGACATGACCATGGTCTCGTATGCTGACGATACTCAGCTAGCGGTTACGATCAGCGGGGATGCGGACCGGGACGCCCCCAGATTTCAGAGTGGTCTTAGGGCGGTGGCAAGCTGGATGAAGAACAACTGTCTCCAGCTCAACGCAAAGAAAACAGGGATCATGATCGTCGGCAGGAGGGCGGAACTGTGGGGGGACAAGTGGTGGCCCGTTGAACTGGGGCCGGTCCCCCGCCCGGTCACTGAACTAAAGAACTTGGGAGTTTGGATGGACCCTGCTCTTAGTTTTGTGGGCCATTCGAAGAAAATCACGGCCTGCTGTTTTGGTATCTTGCGGTCGCTGCGTCCCATTTTGAAGTTCTTTGACCGTGGCACCAGGCAGCTGATAGTCCAGGCTACTGTGTTATCTCGCCTGGACTATGCAAGCTCTCTCCTGGCAGGGACCAATGTGGCTGAGATTACCCGCCTCCAACGCGTGCAGAACGCTGCGGCGAGAGCCATTGTTGGCCTACCCCGAACGAGCTCTGTCTCTGGTGTCCTGAGATCATTGCATTGGCTCCCCATCAAATCACGCATCCAGTTTAAGGTGCTGTGTTTGGCGTTTAAGATCTTGAGGGGAGCAGGTCCGCCAATTCTTGCAGATCTTCTGTCGTGGTATGTTCCTTCCCGCTCTTTGAGATCTGGAGGTCAAGCCCTCGCCGTGGTCCCTCGATACAGGCTGTGTCGGGTTGGTGGCCGTTCTTTCCGGGTCAGGGCGGCTGAGCTTTGGAACTCCCTTCCAGTGGACCTGCGGCTTTTAGATGATCTTCTGGCTTTCCGTAAAGCTTTGAAAACTTTCCTTTTTTAAATGCCCTTCCTGTTTCTGTGTTGTGTTTCCGGTAACTGTTGCACATTTCCTGCCATGCGCCAGGACGCCCCTTAGCTGGGGCAGCTGTGCGCAATATAAATGTGCATAACATAACATAACATAACATAACATTGGTGAGGAGAGGACTAGTGAGTTTTACAGAAACATCCACCTGTCCAAGTTAGTGCAGTTACATGCTTTAGGGGCCCCAGTCACTTGGATCAGAGGTCCCCCAAAACAGGGTTGATTCCATCTGGTCACAGGAATTGCTGAGGGTCTTTAATACTGTTTTCCCCAGTGATGCATGGACAATTCTGCACCACAGCACTTTGGAGAGTGTAGGACAGTTTGCTTGGAGAAAGGAGAGCACACTTTCGTTCTGTGTTGTTGGGGCCCATTCTTCTCTGTGTTTGGACTATGGAGAGAGAACTAGAAAGGGCAGACTTTCACAGGATGGTGTTACATCGGGTAAGAATGCAAAGAGTCCCTGCTGATGGAATCCTTCTTTCTCCCAAAAAAGAGCCTGAGGATAGAGAAACATGCACCCAATGGAGCAACAGGTGGGCAAGTCATGATCCCTTGACGGTGAAGAAGATGACATTGATGTCTTCCTTCAAGAACCCACAAAAGATCCTGACGATTTGGCACATTTATGTCGGGGAAGGGAGGGCAGGAAGAAGTCTTATCGCAGGGTGTATAGGATATTCTCTCCCTAAATTAATCCTCAAAACATAAATATTCTATAGCTCTACCATGCGCATAAAGGTTAAGCAGGTATATCAGGAATACTTATTGGTTTGTTTTATAAGACCCTCACTCACTCCCTCAACATCAGGATGGGTTCGACCATTTTCCAGGGCACACTAAGGATATTACTCAACCTCCGTTAGGTAACATCCTTAAGTGGTTCCTTGAAAATGGTGGCGCCCCTCCTTATTTTTAGGTACCAGTATGAGACACAATGATGAAGCATGCTATTAATGGAGTGGGTTGGGGTCTTAAAAACAAACCAACAAGGGTTCCTGACATAACTGCTTAACCTTTAGGCTCCTTCAAGAACCCCCACAGAAAGGTGAATTCCATAGTAACCAAGGTTACTTTGGTTGAGAACAGATTCAAAACAATAACAATAAGAGTCACCGGAATGGTGTGTGCTAATAACACCGTGGGGAAGCAAATGGCTGGCAAGGAAGGCCCTCACAGCCACCAATAGTAGAGCAGTGCTTCTATCTCAAATTTACAGAAATGTGCAATTGCCTTCATCAATGACGCTGCGGACAGACAGGAGGTGGAAGAAAATTATGTGAGAGTAGCAATCATCCAGATGATTAGATGGCTCTATACAGTGGATACACTTCCCCTGCAGGATACCATGAACACTTTTCTGAGAAACGATAACCTTAATGGGAGAGCTTCAATCTAACTTTCTGAGATAGGTTTTGTCTTTAGCCACAAAAAGCAATAGAGGTGGTGGTAACAATGAGGTGACTGTGCAGCTCACTTAGCATGACAAACCCCACCAAGATTCCATTTTAAGGGCCGCACAGGAAGAAGAAGGAAGACATATTTGGATTGAGATTACTCTTCCATTTGAAATTGGTCGTTGTATCTTCTAAAAAAAGGAGGCCTCAGGAAAAAAATTGTCATTTAGTGTGCAGTACCAACCCCTCTAAATAAGGAGGCTGGATATAAGGCCTTGATGCTTAGTCAGCAGAAGAGGCCTTGGCATTACTCAATAATAACTGCTCCCATTTTGTTTGATGGGGTAGTATGTTTTATCTGACTCTGCTTCATTTTTCTTGAGCAGTTTTGTTATTTTATATGCCTGATCCTTCACCAATCCTACTAACCTTCGAGGGATTTGTAATGTTGAAAGTGTTCTAATTTTTTATTGAAAATCCTCTAGTTTTGCATTTCTAACTTTTTGATATCATGACCTATTTTGACAATAGATTGAGAAATGGTGTGTTGTCTGCTTCTAGAAACTATTTATGCCCTTGATAATAATTTGCAACATCATGTTTATCCTTTAGACAAAACCTGAGTGAATCTACAAATCTAAGTTGTACTCCTAACTTTGCTAAGCTTTTCTTTCATTTTGTAATACACAGTACTCCCCACAAGCACACTGGACAATGGCAACATCTACCTATTTTAATGCCAATAGGTAGTGGGTGTTTTTTCACAACTGAGTAGTGCAAGTCAGTACTCAGATACTAAAGTGGTAACATGGGCTCCAAGCATGTGTGTCACTATCTGTCACCACCGAGAGGTAAAAGATACCCACATCCATATACATATATATATATATATATCCTTCTGTTTTAGCCCAGATTAGGACATTGGCGCAACTTCTATAGGGGTGGTGCGTGCTCTCTCCGGCAGTGCCACACCAGCCACAATTTCTTACAAAAGACCACCTAAGACGATACACACGAGACAGCACTCACTCGGGATTTTCTGTGAAGATTTTTATTGCAAAAAGGTAATTGACATGCCCTAAGCGTTTCGTTCCAGTCATTAGGACCTTGATAACGGGATAAGGTTTTTACAGAAACATGGGCATCTTTTATTTCTATTACCACAGTAATTTCCTGTTTGTGAAGAATATTGCATGATGGTATATGCAATTTGACAATTATAAAGGACACAGTGCTATCTACAATTCTTGTAAAGTGCAGGTAGTGCAAATTGTGCCACCTCGGCTATGAATCTGGTGACACCTTCGGTTAGGAGCTGCCCCGATCTGTGGAGCTATGACTCGGGCAGCATCAAAACCAATGAAACTTCTGTTAAGCAGGGAGAAATACATTCTTACTCCAGCCAAGGGTCCATGACCCGGAGGATAACACTTGAGGGCTAATGATTCAATCTCACTTAGGTCAGCAGAGAGGACCAATTCATGTCTAGGTGGGTCTGGTCAGTTGGGATAGGCATGGAAGGGCTCTAGAACTTGCTATACTCACATAGTTCACATAGAAGATCAGTCAACTGACTCTTGGGGTCACTTCTTGGTGACCTGCGTTCAAATCTAGTAGGCCTAGTCTTCATTCCGGTCTCAGAAAAGAGGGCAGTCCTTCGTCTGAGTTTTCACAAATTCAGGAGTGTTCTGTTTTCAGGTTTGGGCTGTCACTTTTATGTCCTGTTCCAGCCTGTGGGTGAGGGACACCCCATTGTCCAAATCTAAAACTGGCTTTGATTGTTTCCTTCCTTTCCTGGGTCAAGCCTGCTGGTGAAACAAGGCGGAAGCAGGTATGGTGTCAGGTCCATCTGTCTGGGCCAGGGCAGGCCCCTTTGAAATGTATTCAGGGTAGGCGCGAAGCTCCTCCCAACCATACACCAGAAAAGCTCCCACCTCTGCACACCTAGGCCCTTTGTCCAGTGTCTGGGAGGAATACACATCACTCCTCAGGAGAGTCATAAACAGTCAGATGGACTTGGATACTGGAAAAAGGCACAGTGGCATTTTCAGTACAGTAATTGAAAACCATTAGGTTGGAATTTAATTTCCTGTTCCAAAGAGTTATAATATAATCCAGTGCTTTTCAATGGGAGAGACAGCCTTTCTGCAGTGAAAAATTACCTTTGAGGATTTTCACTGTCAGGAAATGTAAAACTTAAGTACACATGTCATACTTTTTAAATACCATGCATCCTGCTCTAAGACTATTTAGGGCCTATCCGAGGGATGAGTTATAAGTATTAAAAAAGGTAGGTTTAGACCTGGCAAAATGTTTATTGTGGCAGGTCGAAGTGGCAGTTTTTAATTGCACTACGGGCTGCAATGCAGACCTTAGAAATGTTTTAAACTGCTACTTTAGTGGGTGGCACTATGAGTGCTGAATCCCACTAGTAGCATTTAATTTACAGACCCTGAATGCATGCTTTACCATGTAATAGGGACTTATAAGTAAATTCAATTTAGATGTATATCTATTATATCACATTTGGAAGGGAAAGCACAAGCACTTCACCACTGTTAGCATGGGTGAAGTGCACAGACTTAATATGAACAATACCGGCTTATGTTATGCAGCTGCTGAATAGAAGCATCACCAGATCCTATGCAGAGAGTCAAAGACTGCCTCAAGTTTGTGCTGCACTAAACTCGCATCAAAGTCAGAAGGTAAAATCCTGCGGGATGAACCTGGTCCTGTATCTAGACCATGCTCCCATTGTGGTTGGCCTGTACTTGTGACTTTTTCCCAGTCTGGTGTGACCATATCCACAGTCAGCTCTTTGCGTCTTTTGACACTATTTTTAATGTTAAACTTTAAAAATTAATAACTTCGGTTCTACTGATTGAATTTTTGCTGCTTTGCCATCATTTAATTTATTAACATTTACCCTAGTTTTCTAATGGACTTCATGATTTTTCTTGTGTTGTGTTCCCACTTTATAACTGTTCGAATGCTGCATGTATATTTCACCCATTGCCTCTAAGTTAAGTCTGACCACTTTTTTGCCAAGCTACCAGAGGATTAAACAGAAGCTTATTTAGTGACTTTGTTGTTCACCCTTACAAGGTTTGTGATGATTATTTGAAGTGGATCCTCACCTGTTCAACCAATAATCCAAATTCACTTAAAAACCATAGGTCAAAGTGATGTTATAATTTTGTATAGTAATACGATCTAACATTTCTTTAAATATTAATTAAAAAAAACAAAGGTTGGAGTATCATTATAGTTAGACATTGAAATGGGTTACAAACTAACATTTAAAAAACAAAGAAACACTGAAATTCACTGTTTACAGTTTAATGAGCTAACTTGTGCCCCTCTATGCACTGCTTATGACTTCACAAATTCCATCACTCACAACATGATAAATTACATCATTGATGACATCACTGATGACAGCTCAAATAAAATCAGTGAAGGCCCTTTGGGTGTGACTACCCTGCCCTCATATAGGCTTTTTCCAAAACAATGTTCAAAACTCCCAGACCAAATCCCCAAACTCTGTAATTGTGGACCCAGTACTTTGTAGCTGTGGCCATCCAGTCAGAGTACTTGGTACCATGCAACCAGTCCTTGTCCCAAAGGTACTGAAAAGACCCAAGGGAGAAAAAGCTTTTTGGGCCAATCTGAAGACCCAATATTTTAAAATGACATTTCAGAGAAACTCAAGCTGGGGTAATCAACCGGATATACCTAACTTTTTAATCCCTTCATAATCACAGAGCACCTCCTTGAATGCACATTTCTTGAAAACGGCTGAACAGATTTAAGCCAAATTAGAAAAAGCATGCGTTCTGCGTAAAGTTCTAACTTTCTGCTAAATTTGAGGTAATTCTGTTCAGCTGTTTTTTCTGTGGGTATGACAAAATATTTCCCCCTTTTTTCTTGGTCAATTCTTGTCAGATCAATTCGAAAAAGGGGTGGTCCCAAAACGCGTTTTCCCCATATTATGGTTATGGGGATTTTTCAATTATTTAACATGACTACAGCCCGAATCACTAAACGGAATTACACCAGATTTGGCAGAAAACTAGATGTTGGTCCATAAAGCGTGATTTGGCGTAAATCAGTTCAGTAGTTTTGGAGATAATTAAGTAAAAAAAATATAGATACCTGGGAGCCTAAAATCCTACTGAAACCCTACTGAAATGTGATTGGCTGCCAACACTTCAACCATATAGTGTTGGCAGCCATATTGGGTCTCGGTTGAACTGAGTCCCAAAAAATCTTTTTAGAAAGAAGATTAGGGAGCAAGGTAGAAACACCCTGAACACCTAGGCCTCTTGGTGGATCCCACTGGGGCCCTGCGGGCCAAAAAAAAGCACTTTTTTGCAATATCTGCGTATTCACCCAAAATATTTACAAAAATACAAAGTGTGGGCTCCAGCGCTTTGTTCATTATCTGCCCCTGGATGGGCTAGGTCCCAGGCTCATTTTGCAAAAAAGGAGGGGGGTACCCAGGCCCTCCTTTCTGGGGCGTATTATGCCCCAAGAACCACCACCACCCCAGGCCTTCTTTAATTATGATTGCAGGGGAGGCCCATATGGCCTCCCCCACTGCCACAGGGACCACCACCTCCGGGGGCCAATATCTTTTTAAATGGGGGGTCTCTCGGACCCCCCTCAGCCCCAGGGACTGCCTCCTCCCGGGGGCTTTAATTTAGATAAATGCAGGGGGCGTGTAAACACCCTGCAGCCCTAGGGACCACCACCTCCACAGGGCAAATTAGAAGATTGAAGTGTCCTGGGGTGCCCACCCAGGGAAATTGCAGTTTGCTATGGTTCGGTGGGAACACTGCCATAGCAAACACTGCTCTGCTTCATGTAAGCGAGAGCAGAAAATGCTCTGTCTCACTCAAAACAGTGCAGAATTGCTTTTACACTCAGGGAGCTGCATGTTAGCAGCTCCATATGTGTAAAAGCAATGCCGGTTCCTGCAGGCGGCAGGGAGCTGGCAGGGACTGCGGAAGACTTGAGGCTTCACCCTTGGTCCAAAATCTTTACAAAGTGGGTGGCCTAGGTGGGACTAGGGCAACCGCACTACAGGCCGGGCCCTGGGGAATTGGGTCCCTGGGCCAAAATCGGCCCTGGAGGGAGGCCACTCAGCCTCCCTCCCTTTAAATATAATATAATATAATATAATATATATTATATAATATAATATATAAAGAAAATATAAAGAAAAAAAAAAGGCTGGGCCCTGGGGATTGTTGTCCCCAGGCCTGAAAATGGCCCAGGGCAGGGGGGGCAAAACCTCTGGCAAGTCACCAGAGGTCCACCTCCTGGCACACTACTAGTTGGTGGATGAAGTCCCCTTGGCTGCTGAGGGTCCTTGGGGGTGAAAAACCCCTCCTGTTACCTTCAGTAAGTCTCACACAGCGGTATTGGTAAGAGGTCTTCAGAGGCCATGGCCCCTTTCTCCACCACTCTGCAAACACGTCTCCTGGTGCACTACTGATTGGGGAATGATGTCTTCTTGGATGTTGAGGAACATTGGGGGCCAAGAAGCCCTCCTGGCACTTTCTCTAAGTCCTACACGACGGGATTCCTGAAAGCTGGTCAGAGGCCCCACAGCCTATCTCCGCCACTCTGCAAACACCGTTACTACTACCATAGAAATGTAATGAAAAAAATGGGTAAGGGTATGGAATTTAAAAAAACTTCTAAATTCACTGAAGAAATGAAGGTTACAGGAACATTATAGTTAGGCTCAGATTTCACTCGTACAAAACCAGTGTACCTCAGCAGTTATAGGCTTTCCTACCTCTATCGTAATAAGCCCCTTAGTATTAAAAATAAACCCTATAAAATTAACTGAATAAACAAAACATTACAGGGACATAACACTTTAGAATCGGAAGTGAACAGGGTAGTAAAAAGGGTAAGGATGGGGAAATGGAAAGACGGAACTGGCTTTAGTCTTCAAAAACATTATGTGGTCATTGTGCGGGGGAGGCCTCCCCAGCAGCCCTGGGGACTGCCATCTACCTGAGGCATTTCTTACAATGTATGCAGCGGTTACCCTGGGGACTGCCACCTCCTCAGGGCAAATGTATTAATGTGCAGCCCTGGTGACCGCCACCTCCCTAGGCCTAAATATGAAATGACTGCTGGGGGCACGCACTCCCCCACACACCCTGGGCACCGCTTTCTCCCCGGGGCTAACGTGGAGTGGAGTGGCGTATAGTGGAGTGACGCTTAGTGGAATGGCGTACAGTGGAGTAGCGTACAGTGCGGAGGTGTACACTGAAGAAGCATAGAGTGGAGTGCCATAGACTGTAAGAGCAGACAGTGTAGTGTTGTAGAGTGGAGTTGCGTACAGTGAATTGTGCACAGTATTGTAGCGTAGAATGGAGGGGCATACAGAAGAGTGGGATAGACTGGAGGGCCGTAGAATGGAGTGGTGTAGAGTTTAATAGCATACAGGGGAGTGGTGTAGAGTGGAGTGGCATAGACTGAAGTGGGATAGAATGGAGTGGCATAAAGTGGAGCAGCGTATAGTGGAGTGATGTAGAGTGGAGTGGTGTAGAGTGTAATAGTAGAGGGTGGAGCAGTGTTGAGTAGATGGAGTGGGATGGCATAGAGTGGAGTGTAGTTATTGAAATAGGTACAGTGGGAAAGTGGGTAAAAAGATGTTGATGTAATGTGGCAGAAACATATATTCTGAAGTGTAAATGGTATTTTTTGGTAGTATGTGTAAATAATGTAAGTAGTCTTAAAGTTATACATTTTAAAATACCTAGTTATATATTGTGCTGCAATATACCGCATTAAGGGGCACATTAGGATTGCGGTTAATCCGCATCCTCTGGGCCGGCGGAAGCCACCGGCGGCACGGAGGATGCGGATTAACCGCTGCGGACTGAAAAAAGACCCCCCGCCAGATTAGGATGGCTGGGGGATCTTTTTTCCATCCGCCGCTTTTCCGCCACGCTCGCCTTCCGTCCGCGGCAGAAAAGCACTAACATGGCTGGCGGTGTCTATCAGACACCGCCAGCCATATTAGGATGACAGCGGTGCTATGCCTTTACACGGCGGCCTTTCCGCCGTGCAAAGGCATACAGACTTGTCTTTGGGGGCCCGTTGCGGGCCCCCAGGGGTGAAGGGGGGGTGGGGGTGCACATGGGGGGTACCATAGGTACCCCCCTGCCTTTGCGTGCAGGAAGCGGCAGGCACCACGTGGTGCCTGCAGCTTCGTACACGCAAAGGAAAACATGTTTTTTTAACACTGCGGCATGTGCTGCTTCAAGCAGCACACGCCGCAATGTTAAATATACAGGATGTGACCGCCAGGGTGGCAGTCACATGCTAATTGGCACTGAGGGACCGCCGCTGCCCCTGCGGACGGTCCCTCCTCCTCTGGGGTGGCCATCCTAATGAGCCCCTAAGTTTGTGGTATGCAGTGGTACATGCAGATGAGAAGGCAGTATGTGATTGGCTAAATGGCTCGGTTTACCAAAAGTAAAAGGCAGCCATGTCTTTTTCAGCCCAGTGCTGCGTTCTGCATTTTGCTGCGTTCTGGGTAAGGCCCTTAGATATAGGTAAATGGTATGTTTTATAGTTGTTTACTACCCATTACTTCTTTATTAAAGTGGTAATAGATTGAGTAATATATTTATATTTTCTGTATATTGTTTAGCACTTTACAGAGAACCGCACTTTTTCCTTTAATTTGTGTAATTAGTGCGTCATTTTTAGGTATTACCCTGATACTCTGTAGACTTCTTTTAATGAAGAATTACATATATGAAAACATTGAAAGTACACTATAGTACTCTATCTTTGTAAAAGATAGTGTACTACAGTGTATTTAAACATATTTTTTAACTTTTTTTATGTTTTTTTACATGCTGCAATACTTCTAAGGAAGTACTGCGGTACCCCATATTTTTTAAATTAAAATATATAGAAAGATTTAAATAATTTTCAATACTTATTACCACTTTAATAATAAAATATCAAACCTAATACCTATATCTAAGGGCATAACGCAGTACACAGAAAAAGTGTACGTAGAAACAACATGGCTACCCTAAATTTTTGTTAAGGTAGTCCTTAGCCAATAACATAATGCCTTGTTATCACTATGCACCGTGGTACTTCTGTGAAATACTTACAAATACTGTGAGATTTCACAAAAGTACTGCAACAACAGATATCACTAAAGTAAAATACCTCATAAGTTAAAAATACTTACCCTACTTACAAATAGATGCCAAAAAAAAATCTGTGCACCATTATGTCTAATCCTGCCAAATTTGATGGAAATAGGTTCGTGCTGAAATACAAAAGTTTATGTAAAATGCAGTGGTGGAAAAACACATTTTGAGACCTTGCTTTTATCCTTTGACCCCTTTGAACAATCACCGCTAAACTTTCCATCCTCCGCCAATGTGGAGACAGCAATATGTCTGTAAATTGTTATGCAGATTTGTCCAACGGGGGGAAAGTTATTAGCAACTAAATCCCAAAGAAATTCCTATTACTAGAAATCCAAACTATATCTATAGAGTGGCTACCACCACTCTGTTTTATATGTGTTTTCATACAGGGAGATGGTAGACGTCATGCACTTTACTGCTGGCCCCTGATGAGGAAAATAAATTTCCGAAACGCGTCGGGCCTATTTCAAACACGCAACTGCCCATACCAACTAACGCTTTGGGGAAGGCGCACGCAGGCTCGGGTGCTACCCGCTACTTGGACAACCCCATGGAGCGTAATATATATATATATATATAGATGTTGTTGTAATTGTTTATTTCAGATAAAAAATCCATAAAACACACATAAAATAAGCACAATTATCGTGATTGCAGTAATTAAAAGAAAGTAAAAGCCATATACATTCTCATACTGTCAGCTACACATATTCTAATAAAATCAGTTATACAACACGCTAGCTATACACAACAATTCATATTTTAAGCTCCTACAGAAAATGATTCCATTCAATTTTGGATAAAAACTAATAAAATATAGAATTAGCAGCATCCTTTCTGCCTGATTCTTGCACTAATCTTTTGTAGTAGCCAGATCACTGTTTTAAGTAGGCTGATCCAGCATAATTCCAGTATAATTCTTTTAAAATACCAAATAATTTTGGATAAACTACAAATGAATTCCCAAATGACGTTCCTTCTGTCGACTACGAATTATCCATGCAGCATGCAAAAAATGTAGCTAGACTGACAACAATCACCTTCTGTGTATCTTTTTTCAATATTCTCAAAGCTGGATAGAGACCTTACGGCTGATAATTGACATAATGGAATAATGAATGTTATTATTGGCAATGTATAGGCCTCACAACAAAATATAAGATGTACTAATGATTCAGGAGCATTGTCACAATCGGGGCAAACAGTATTGGAGTTCTTGGTTTTTGCCGATCTAGCTGTGAACTCTAGCATATGCAGGGTCCCATACCTAAATTTTAAATAAAAATGTCTGGAGAGGGAACCTTGAATGACATCTAATGTAGGTTCATAGAGTGGAACAATCTGATGGTCAAACAGGTGATCTGTCAAGCTCCCTGATTTACAGTCTTTGACTGTTTCTCCCCATAAATGTTCTCTATACCGATCTTTTATCAATTGCCTTGGTGTCGAATGTGATTCACCTGGGAAATCCCAAAGATCTGCAAGGCTTAAAGACTACAATAGTTTCCTCACATATGACAACTAAGGAATTCTCAGATGTCCAGCTGATTTTAAAATCTCTCCAAGTGGTGCTCCATAAGTTTTGAGCTCTGGTATTGACCATATCCTGTACCAAAATAATAATGGTCTCGACTGAATGGTAAATGAGATGGGGTGTAAGCCCATGTCCTGCATGAGTGGAGGGATTGGATAACTTTATGGAAGATTAGTTAGTCGCTTAATAAATGTATTCTATGCTACTGATAACTCATTGCTAGTAGTATAGCTCCAGAGTTCTGCACCGTAGAGAGCGGCACTGTTTGCCCTGACCTTGTATACCTCTAGAGCAGGTGATAAACTTGTTGTTTTCAGCTTCCTTGCCAACCTTAGGAATGCTCCAGTCTCCAGTTGTAATTTTAATGCACTCTTGCTAGTTTCCATCATCCAACTGAAATTTTGCGACAAGGTAACTCCCAAATAAATGAAATCCGAAACCTGCTCTAAAGATATATTATTAGCAGTTATTCTTGGTCTGGTTGATTTGTAGGTATTGGACACCATATATTTAGTCTCACTTATATTCAGCTTTTGACCCTGATCGGAACATCAATAAGTGGTTCAAAATTGCTTGAAGACCTCTTGGGGCCTTTGAAATTAGGAGGGTGTTGTCTGCGAATAAGAGCATGGGATATTTTGCGCCACCAATCCTGGCAGCATCGTTATTTATATTATATATTCAAATAATCCCATATGCTCTTTGTAATGCATTCTGCAATGCAATAAACAGATCAAAAATGTCAAGCAGGTTTACCTTTGAGGTGTCAGTCATTCACTGCTGGAAGATTTAAGTGTAGGCGTTAATATGAGTGATGCCTTATTCGTTAGAAATCATTTATTTTGGAACTAAAGAAAGGCACATTTTTGCACGAACACATTTCCTTTTAGACTACAATGAAACATTTTTCAAGACTTCACATGGAAATCAGTTGCCTCTGTGTACTAAAATGAGTCTTTATAGAAGCTTTTGGCAGTAGATTTATTCGGCTGCATAAAACGTACACAGAAAAAAAACCTGGTTATTTGCCATTGTCTGAAATTCAATGTAGAAGGTAAGCAAAATATGTAAATCTTTTGAACATGGTAGCCCGTGGAAGAAAGTGACCTGTTATAATTTCTGCACAGTGTTTGTGTTTTGATTATATGTTTGTCTCTTGTTCGGCCCACTTCCCTCCATCATCTTTACAGCATGTTGCCAGTGATGAAAGCCTGAAAGGAACAGTGTGTGCTCGTGTCTACTACCCAATTCCCCTTTTGTAAATTCCTTTCTTGCTAATAGAAGGCGTTTTGGTTTAGCTTCAATTGTACTGTATTCGTGCTAAATCTTTTTTGGTGTGTATTAAAAGAAGATTCTACTGAGAAGAGCATAACTGATGCATTTTCTCATTGGTGCTTTGCGAGGAATGCAATGAACATTTATCACGCGTAATGTTTAGATATTGCAGCATTAGCATATGGCAGGTGGGGATGTGATTGGTGTGTGGAATGTAAGATGTCTGTGTCCTGTTTGCCGAGGTGTTTGGGTAAAATGCTACTGTAATAGATTTTTTAAAAAACACAGCAGCCCTGCCTTAAAAATGTTTTTATTCTTCTAACTTCCTCCTAACCATTCCTCATGTTGGTAGGACAGCAAACCTGTCCTGGCTGACCCACGTCGCATCAGAAGCAGAGCAAAACACCCCCTAGAGCAGGGCTTCCAGCACATAAAAAAACTATTCAAGAGAGGTGAAAGAATTTTCTTAGTGTTATAGGACATTATTTATCCAATTCTGTAAGACGTGAAGGTGGCACAATTGACACATTACCACTTTAGGACTCATTTTGTGCGTAGCTAGCAAGGGGGTTGTTAAAAAGCAAGGTCTTGTGGCCTTTCTGTGCTGCTCAGTTTGCCAACTGAATTCCAACGTTGGCGCATTCACGAGGCGTATACCCAAATTTAGAAGGAACATCCCTTATGACTTTTGGGGAATTTTGCTGTGTTACTTCTCATGTTATTTTAAATATCAAGTGTTGTAGGCTGCGTTTCTGGCCTGTGGAGAGGATTTTGTGTCACTTACCCTTGATGTCTGAGGTTAGCCTTTTAGCAAGGAATCAGGATGGTACCACTGACCTTCTTGTAGCTCCTGACAAGCTGGGGCTCTCAGGGACGGCACATACCCTGGCAGACAACAGGGACCACTAGTGCACAGCCATACAGAAGTGGCGCTGGCCTCTTCTCCTGTACATTGTGCCCTTGACCTTTGGGTAGGGCTCTTGCTATCATTAAGACCTTCTGTACCCTTAAGACACTAAAAAGGGGAGGGAGAAGGCATAACACGCTTTACACTATGGAAGGTCCAGCTTTCATACTAAGTGGTGTGGATAATATAGGCATATGTAACTTGAACATTGGATCCTGCAATTAGAATTAAGTCAAACCAATTAGGAAAATAATCAATGTTTTAAGCATTTAGTTAGAAGCATATTGCGGAATACCATAGAACACATCTAAAGTACCTACAAGGTACACATTTATTTTGATCAAAACAACATAATCAATTCCTAAAAGGTTAACAAGCGAAAGAGCAAATCATGAATGGTGTAAATAGGGTACTCAGTGCTCAAAGTGATTCACTCGGAATAACCAAGACTAGAAAGTGTGACATATGACCAAATAGTAAAATAATTTTTTGCATCTTGAACATTAAAAATAACTAAAAATACAATTAATCAATCCTTTCTGGTACATTTGTGGCAATGTTGACCGCTTTACGACCTAAAAGGGGTGGATATCTTAGAATTAACATTCTTATATAATGATGTTTTGGTAAAACAAGAACTACTGCCTCTCAGTACAGATCAATTTCTCCTAGGTGGCAATAATCAATAATCACATATTAGATAGACCTAATTCTTTTTTTTCTTACAAAAGATATTTACGTATATGACAGAGATGCCAGGATCAAGTCACATCTACAAGCTTGGTATTTGCAGTTGTAGGAAATAGCAATTGTCTTTTATAACATTTCCCTGTCTGGGAGATACAGCTTATTTTCTGTTATATAATTCAGCCAAACAACCACAGCCTATTTTCTCTTCTTCTGCACACTGAGCCACTCTTCGACTTTCTAGAAGTAAGACTTAACTCCACAGTGTGGAACTCTGTCAGCAGCAGATATGCCATCTTGGACCTATCTCCCTGTTGCTGGCTCCCGGGGGGATGCTGTGGGCCAGCCTAACCTATCCATACAAAGTCCTTTGGGCTCCAGAACCCTTGCATGCAGATCTTCTCATATACCTCTTACTTGCCTATAATTCCTGCACTGAATACAACAGAGCATGCTCCTGTGGTACCTCCTGTACTATGACTTCAGCATCTCAACGTTATCATCCACTGAGGCTTTTATACCCTTCCACTCTTCTATGGGGATAGGCTGCGTAAGGCAGGTGGGACCTGACCCCTTAAATCAAGGATATAGACAAAAAAATGAATTTCCTCTGAAAATGTATAGAATCTCATTGAGGTATCTCACAAGTGTCACATTATTTAAGACGCCATGAAAGACGCATAGATCCACAATTCCATAAACTCTGAACCTCACCGCTTAACCAGGTAACAATGATCGAAATCCACTGATTCATTATGTAATGTGAACTGTTAACTTATCACAGTTATTTAAAAAAAACAGGATCAAGTATTGACATTAGGATCATTGTTATAAATTGGATCTCTAGTTGGCAGAGGATTGCACTCTGTCCAAGTGGGTACCACAATCCTAAAAATAGATAGAGTGGAAGATTCTACACGGGGTAACTGTTAGGAGTGCAATGTATTTGTTTTGAGAACGCACTCACATATTATTCGATGTCATGGGAGAATTAGATGTTAGAATAAAATGCGAATTAACTAACATGTTACTTTGAAAGTTAATGTAAGGCTTGATAATTATTGCTTAGAACCTGTACTTACCATTGTAATCAAAGGAACCTGTTCTAAGTCTCATTACTAAATTTGATTCAATGATGTGGTAATGATAATAAATACTTTCATAGATTAATGATGTAAATGCAAGGATGTGTATTAATGTAGTCGGCTGATGTATTTGCTAGTCTACATTATATGGTGAGTTTATTAACTAAGCTTAATTCACAGACCTGTAATACACTTAGAGTGTCTTCGTTCTAAAAGTAATGCTCAAACTTTTTTTTTTAATTCGTAGAATGTTTCTGTCTCTCATTGCATTGCAGGTGGACAATGTTTACAATTCCTTGTAAGAGATCCTCCTAGTAGCCTGAGGGAGGTCAAATACATTTGTACACTCTAAGGGCCATATGTATCAAGATACCCATTTGCGATTCTCAAATAGCGATTTTTAAGAAATCGCTATTTGAGAATTGCAAATGGGTATGTATGTACAAAATCGCATATTTTTAGCGATTTCTTAAAATTCCTTAATTGCGATTAGCAAATTGCGAATCGCAATTAAGGAATACTTTCCCATTCATTTCTATGGGCTAGGAGGCCCATAGGAATGAATGGGAAATTATTCTCAATTTGTGATTCGCAATTTGCTAATCGCAAATTGAGAATAATTTCAAGGGTGCAGGGGTGTCCAAAGGACACCCTGTTGCACCCCTAAAATATGCATGGGTGCACATGTGGCGCACATACATGCCCCAAGGGCATGTATGTGCGTCACATGGCACTTTGAAAAATGCAAAAATGTGCATTTTCAAGGAATTCGCAACTTACCACCAACTAGAAGTAAGGACATTTTGCAATTATTTTTGCATCATACGTTGCATTTAAGGAATCGCAAAATTTGCGATTCCTTAAATGCAATTGCAAAATAAGGAATCACAAATTTTGCGATTCCTTATTTTGCACCAGATTTTGCTTAATACAATCCTAGCCAGAGGAACTTCACAGAGGCAAATCACACTTGTTAAAAGTCTCACTAGCCTATGTTCAAGACATATTTTGAGGCAGTTATTGGGTGATTCTATAAACAACAACTTGAACAAGAAGTAATGTTAAATAATGGAAGGGTTTGAGGACTGAACCATGTGCAAATGAAAGGGCATTTTATAGCTGAATATCACACACAATTTGAGGAATAATGATAAAGAGAACCTGGAGAATTAGTTTTTCTTCCTTTTAAATCCAAGTCGATAGGAGTGAATGTGGAAAGCTGTGGAAACCGATTTACTTAGCACTCGACACTTTAACAGTATTGCATTTTGCACTTTGTAGTAAGTACTCAGGCAGGCATGCTCAATTGTATTATTTATGCTGCTAATGTAAGGTGACCAGTAAATGTTGAAAGTTGGTAATTATAGCACCAATACATTGATTGGTGCAAATTAGCACATGGCACTTTAGAACTGTTAAAAGTTGTAATGGAAGATGACTGGAGTTAATGCATCTTTGTTGGACCTGAATATGGTTTAATGTGGTTCTGGGGAGGGGGGGGGGGGTGCAGGGGAATATGGGATAAATTTAGGGTGGTATGAGAAAATGGTCTGTTTTCAATTTCTCATTCTCGAATAAAAATCTAAAAAAAGAAATTTAAAAAAAAGAAACCGATTTATCAAATTGTGAATGATGGGGAAGTACTCAACATAACTATGCTTCGGTATGGGTCTTGCACTGGGTTAGACTGCGAACAATGGTTTGACAGAGTATAAAAAAATACCTACAGACTCAATTATTTTCATTCAACTACTGTAATCATCATAGAGTATCTCCAGGCTGAAACTGACATCTATGGGGTGTGTTTGGTCTCCTTAGTGAGAAAGCAGAAGAACACTTTTTTTCTGGTGGTCGAGGGTATCTTTCAGCATCCAATGTTAAATATGTGGAAATAGGATACACTGGTAGGCTTATCTTCTTTTCTCTTTACTAGGAATTGCACATCTTTTCTCTTTGATAGTGGTTTGGCCTGTCTGGTATGTAGTACTCCGCTGAAGCTTGAACCTCTCAAGATGGAGATCACTGAATAAATAAAGATTGCAAGGTCATCAATCTCATCCTCGAAATGGGTCTCACCCTGTCCGAAACTCATAACAACGGAAATCAAGATTTCAGCTGCCTCTGCTAAAGAGAGAAAAAACATTCCTCTCAGAAAGTGACTTTAGAACTTCTGTTCAGCCCCTCAACGCTTGCATCTGGATGGTAGAAATGCCCTTCTCCACAGGATCCCAGACTCCAAACTGGCCTCCTTTAAATATACTCCAAATGTTGAAGCACGCCTCATCAGAGGCTTGAAGAAACGTCACTCCCAGGCACAAGGAATTCCACTGTCTCCCCATGATAGCCTGCACCATCTCCAAACCTAGCATTATCATGTACAAAGCCATCACAACCAGCCCTCATCAATCTTGGTGACAAGTTCATCCTCTCCGGTAGCTCTTAGCACACCCGCAGCTAGTATGCTATCAGACCAAAGAGAATGAAATAATAAAAAGAAACAAGGCAACAAGGCATAAGGATGTGGAATGATCCCAGTGTCCATCATGGCCGCACCACCTTTTCTCCAGTTTAGGAAAGAGCAGTAGTTACATTTCATTCATGAACACTAGATTATCATGCCGTAACAGTCCACTGCAATACCAAAGGGGATGATGGGCGGAGCGCTTGAGCAAATCAAAAACTCACCCCCAGTCAACTGATCTGGGTTTAATCCATCACCATTCTTTAGCTCACTCCACCACCCCAGTTCAGACATGGCCATATGCAAATCAGTCTGACCCTGTGCCTCATGGGAACAGTCCAGCCCAAACTGCCAAGCCATGTCTTCCCTGGACCGGAAACAAGCATCCTGGGACCGGTTTCTGATTTATTATCCTCATCAGCCAGGCTATGTTGAATCCAGTGGTAGAGTGAGCAAGGGACCCACGTCTGGGCATACCCTGCCAACTTAGGGCGGACAAAGCGATACCAAAGGGAATGATGGCCAGAGCGCTTGAGCAAATCAAACACTCACACCCAGTCAACTGATCTGGGTTTAATCCATCACCATTCTTTCGCTCACTCCACCACCTCAGTTCAGACATGGCCATATGCAAATCGGTCTGACCCTGTGACTCATGGGAACAGTCCAGCCCGAACTGCCAAGCCATGTCTTCCCTGGACCGGAAACAAGCATCCTGGGACCGGTTTTGGGTTCATAATCCTCATCAGCCAGGCTATCTTGAATCCAGTGGTAGAGTGAGCAAGGGACACACGTCGTTTCGTAGCCTAAGTCCACTCCCCATCCTCCAGCAACAGTAAAAGTGGTAAAAAACATTTAAAAAGTACAATTCAACATCTGTAATTTCGTCCACAAGCGCTAGCTGTAGCAAGATCTTGTTTTGATTTAATAAAGTCATTAAAAAAGTTATTTGCTCATTTCCCTTTAGGGGCAAGGAAAACAGTGGCCTGTGCCCTAATAACATCTAGACTTTATTATTATAACAGTCTGTTATGTATCATTTTAGGACCCTATTGTAAGTTTCCCGATTCATGCCCTTATGTAGGTATAAATCACCATATCCTTATATAGGCATAGAAATTCTAACCATATTTAGGCATAGCTCATGCAGTCCAAATACGGCAATGCTACTTCCACTAGTTCCGAAAATCCACAATGATTTCTTGGAAAACTCTGTAGTGTAGCTCCTATTTTCCCAATAGGCTCTGCGCATTGGAATAGTACCTACAGCAGTAAAGGCCTAGGCCAGACGTTAACTAGGTCTACTACTGTCGATACTAGACTTAATTTTTGGGTTTGCCAGCTAAGCTCAGAGTTCGCTAGAAACTTTCTCGAATGTTCAAGGAAGGATTAACTTCCCTGATTAGACAAGAAGGGATTTAGTTTCTGACAACCATAGAACATGACAACTTTGCTCTCCCCTAATCAAGAGTCAATCTCGAGAGTCGTGTGAGCACAAGGCAATTATTTTACTCAGTCAGTACGTGCATTCTTAGTCTCATCAGAATGTAGAGAAAAGGAAGAGACGGGCGTGTTCAATAAAAGATGTTATTTATTGATCAGTCTCTTTTCTCGTACAAGAGAAATGGATCGATATTATTGCAATACTTATAGTTAAGTAAAGTGCATACATTAGAAGCAATAGTATAAAATAATACTGTAAAAACATTGATATGGTTTCTGAGCCATATGATGTTTAAAATGATTAAAATATATTTACATACACATATTCATTTGACTAAACGTACTCAACTGGTGTTTCTAAATACGCCTACCCCGTGTACCTGACCTAAGTCTAATGCGTGGGCGGGAATAGAAAGTTACAGTTTAAGTTAAGTTTGTTTTTGCCAAGTGAATAACTAAAGAATTCTCTGTGAGGGGTTATTCAGTTCTGTACCTGGAATTTAGGATGAATGAGGAATGGTATCTCTTTCTCTGCTCTCGATATTCCAGGCTGCCTGCGAGGGCTGCCCAGAAGCGCCGGTGCTGGGTCTCTCGGCTTGAGATAGCAGCGCGTCTCTCAGCGCGTCAGGAAGGCGGGGCTGCTGCCTGCGGGGTCTGCTTCTGCTCTCGGCTTCGGCAAGTATGGCTGCTCCGTCTTGTCACCACGCGTGTGTTTGCATAGGGCAAGGTCGGCAATATTTATACCTTAAAGGTGCCGGGATTGACGTAAGGATGGACATAGGTACGTCAATAAAGATGTCATACGACTTGCTCGTTAGCACATTCTTTACTAAAGTTCTCTGTGAAATCAAAACAATGGCCGCACGGATTATCCAGGTTGTCATAGGTTTGATTTGTTATGAGAACGTCGTATGCCTTATCAGGGGCTGGAGGAATGTCGCTTGTCTAATTAGATCTCAAGCGTTATGACCTAATCAGATAACACGTTCCTGTGCCGTAGTGTGACTGCGTCAGATAACGGTATCTGCATCATGGGGGTTTTCTTGCCTCATGGGCTGACTGTTAGTTAACTAGCTAGGTAGTTTAACCAGAATAGGGTCAGGAATAGGGGGATCGATTCAGAACCTATAGAAATACACGACACCCACTCCACGCTAACTATGGTCATATCTACTAATCTATGCATAGTATAACATAGTACAACATACTATAGAGTATAGTGTATACCTTACCACCCCAAAATACATAAATGCATTTTGAAATTTTCAAATATACTGAAAAATTGCAGTCATATATATTGTATGCACTTAAGCTATGAATTAAATGCAAAATTAAACACGCATTGTTATGCATTATTGCTTTTTGGTATATGAGAAATACACATGAAATGGCTCTTAATATGGCTATACAGAAAGGAAGGTCGAGACCATTTCATCACATAATAAAATATTTGTGAACATACCAGCGGGCAGCTAAAGTCTATATAAAGTATCTAAAATAGAAATCTTAGTTCTCTAGGAATAGTTTCTTACTTTAAGCAGAAGATCAGTGTCCCGGGGAAAAAATATATAGAAAAATATTCCAAGGGGCATGCTGAAAAAAGTTGCTGTCCGTGAACTGGATTGTAATTGTTCATGTGACTTTATTTTTAAAGTTGAAGGCCGAATTCAGGGAACGCCGTGTGCGAGTTTACTCAAAAGTCTCTATTTCTGTTCCGGAGAGAACATCATATCATTCAGGCTTTCGAAAAAACTGTCAACAGCTTCATGGGAAAGTTCCACTAAGTCGGAAATAGGGGTAACCATGCATTCGTGCGCATGATTGTCATGATTGTCTCCATTGACATTCTGATTTGCATTGCTGACAGAAGGTCGTACCTGTTCGATGCTGCTTTCATCTCGAACTTCACTACTCTTCAATCGTAGTGGTGAAGATTCCAGGAATGCCGTCATCAGAATTGGCAGCCTTTGAGGGCAGCACAGTGCGTGAACCTTGGTAGGAACCAACAGTGTATCTGCATCCACCGGCGCATCCGATTGTAGCGTCAGACAGGTGTCTAACACGCATTCTTCTCCGCATAGCAGACACCTTAGTACAGGTAAAACACACCTTTGCCACATTGGTCGAAATGATAGAAACCAAGTCATGTTTAGGTCTCTAAGCCGGGAGAGTCCCAGGATTTTTGATATCCGGTCCCGGTATCCAATGGCTAGGATCGTATCTTCCATTGTCGCGAGAGTTTGATCTGTGACATGGGTTGCCATAACGGAAAATAAGGACTAGGAATAGGATTCCTGCAATTAGTCCCAGGATCAGGGGAAGTCCGCCAAAAATCGAATGGACGAAATCTGGAAAAATACCCAGTATGGCTTTGAATGGTGTTAATGCCATCGAAAATACTGTCTTAAATACCTTTGAGACCCCAGTGGTATCAGAAATATTTAAGATTTCGCTCAGGATTTCCGCGAAATATACGGGGGAATTAGTTGATAATAATGTATGTATCTCTGCAGTCGTCCTTGCGACTTGTAGATCATACGTTTCTTTAGATGACGTGAGCCTTGTAGGCGTCTGAAGAAGCACTGTTTTCATTCTGCTTAAAGTATCTATTCGAATAGAAGTAATTTTCAAACCGGGCCATGCCCTTGCCTCCCTGTCTGGAAAGGAGCTGGGGAACAAAGAACGTCCACAGCACTTGACCTTCGCCGTCGTAGTGACGAGATAAGGAGTCCCGGGCATAAGACTACAACATCTGCGGTCTACAATAAGAATGTAACTCCCATTATAGAGTCTTTGAAAGAATGGTTCTATTTCAGTTGCAGGTGCGCCTTGCTGGTGACATGAAAGGTTGTATGAATTCCCTTCACAGGCTCCGTGCAAACTAATACCGTTACACAGAAGCGTGCCGCTTAGTGACATAGCACAATTGTTGCCACTAAGAAACACTTTCTGTCCTTTGTTACTGACACATGCATGTGAATAGGGCAGGTTCCAAGTTGTTTTAAGGTACCCCTTTCCCAATTTCTCGTACATGCCAGCCTGTATATATTTTTGGCAGTATTGAAACCTGAAGGTTGAGATTGGAATATTTATGGTTCCGTGGATTATCCATTCACTGACAGGTCGTTCTGACATTGTCATTGGTAATCTTTCTAGTTTTTCAATGCTCAAGATTGTATAATCAGCACCCTTCTGCGCCATACCGATTTGTCTATCAGTAAGGTTAAAGATTTGGAATAGTGACGTTGTGTTGATTAAACGCCAAGGCACATAGCCTGAACGAAGATTTTGTAACGTCCAGCCAAGCTGTACAATGGAACGCAATTGTGACTGTCCATGTTGTAATAACAGTAAGTCTTGCGATAATATATCGATTGCTGAAGACACAATGCTGTCCAATGAAAAAATTCTGGAGGACAGAGTCATTAACCCATTGTCCACTACAGAAAGTGATTTTTCCAAATTAATACGGTCAATTTCCCGTATTCTTTCTGCTGTTTCAATTTGAGTAACCTTCCAGGCCTCATTGTATGCTGCATATACAGAGGCTGCTATGAAACGCTTTTGACGCTGTTTGCGTGGTCCCAGTATGAAATCACGCAAGTCAGCACCATAAGTAAGTAAAGTTAGGTGTTGCTTAATTTCAGGCAGTGTGGAAGTTTGTAGCCATTGAAGGCATAATTTGCCCACACTGTAGGTTGTTATTATCCCTGGGTGATGTCTTTGCGGATATCTAGGGTCTGGCCTGGTCATTTTGAAACCCTGTGTTTTATTCAGGAATCTATCTTGACAGTTATTTGTATCTGTGGGCCAGATCAACCATTGTTTCCAATCAGGATGTGTTCTGTTTTGGTTAAGTATATGGTTTATGTCTATTTCTTCATCTGTTTCAGAGCTATTGCTAAACATTGTTGGCTTTGGAATAGACAGGTTATTTAAATCTTTGATTTTGGCTAAGCCAAGACAGGTGGTTTGTTGAACAGTGTCATTTAAAAATATCATTTGTTCTGGGATCATGCAGGCTCTAAACAAAGCTTCTAAACCCTGTACTTGCCATTCTTTTGTACCCCAAACACTTTTCAAATCAACATTTTTGTCCCAATAATCAAATCCAAAAGTATTCATTTTTTCAAAGAACGAATCAGAATAAATCAATTTTGTGTTGGTTATCATGGTTTTCATCCCTGTCTTGTTTGACAATTTGTAATAAAATGTTTCAGCATTACTAGTGTTAAAACCTTGAAAGTATGAATATTTGTCATAAACGGTTCTAGAGCTCCCTTTTGGAGGTGTAGCACAATGTTCCCATTGGTTATAATTTAAAACATTTCTTGGTTGTGCAGATTTATGCAAAAAACTGTTACCATAATGGTTATAGCAATACATACTATCATAATTTGTAGAACCTTGCAAATAATCATGTTTTGTAAATTTAGCAGACATTACTAAGTCAGACATCATATTGTTTATACTTTCAAAGTCCCAATCATCAGCAAATGAGTTTGGTTTTGCAAAATCACTCAAGGAGATCTTGATTTGGTGTGGATATTTCAGGATCTCGACCGGACCATAAATTTCATAGTCAGTGTTGTCCCAGGCTACCCCACCAGGTATTGGAATTGCTGTGAAGTTGGCTGAAGAAAGTTCTGAAGAAAGTTCTCGTTTCTCGACGTGTGAAGATGTGTGTGGTTTGAGGACCAAGTTGATGTTCTGACTTGCTGTGTCCATTTTAGCATATTTTCCCTCAATGAAGCGTCCCAAGGTAAATACCATGATGAGCCAAAGTATGAGGATAAATGCACCAAAACCCACCCAAAATTCAATCCATGGAGTAACCAGATATGTTTCTTTCAGTTGTTTCAAAAGTTCCTTAGCTTTGTCTTTAAAGGATGTTGATGATGGCTGTGTCTTTTGTTCGCTGAAACCTTCAGAGGAATCATCGAAGTTGATGAAGTAACCAGATGCAGTTCTGTCAATTGTTCCAATTGGTTCAGGATTTTTGTTTCTTGCATTTTCACTTGGAACTTCATTGTAGATTGGTGTGTCTCTGCTAAATGTCTTTATTTGGGTTTTCAGAGGTCTGAGTTCTATTGCATTGTTGCATAGTCCTTGTTGTTCTTCTTTAGGCGTTTCGAATGTGATGAGCCTCTTTGTTAGGACCTCTGTACTGGTAGCAAACCTTGGTGTTCTGCTACTTATTGGGAGTCCACTTGGCCTACTGTTTGTTATCGGCCACATGTTGTGGTTTTACCAGGTCGATGGATACAACTCGGTTCTCCTTTTTTCCAGCAAGTGGCGGTAGTACAACTGATCTTGTCCCGTTGACAGACAAGACAGGAACTGCTTTTCTGTAAGAAGGCCCAAATTCCTTCTTTACCGCGATCTTCTCCCTGACTAGATCCCCGACTTTTGGAATCCAGACAGGTCTTGCTGGGACAGGTGGTGAATCTTCAGTGGTCGTTGGCTGTTGTTTCAACTGTATGTTGCTCAGGTCTTTTCTTGTTTTGTTTAAGTCCTGCAAAATAGCCAAACGGTCTTTGACATCAAAGGTTTTTTCTATTACCACTGAAGTCTGACTATCAAGGTCAGAGATCAACATCCTAGTTCCGAATAATAATTCGTACGGACTGAATCCCTTCAGAGAATTTCTTGGCAAGTTATTTAGACTACGTTGGACACTTATTAGATGTTTGACCCACCCAGCTCCCGAACCTAATACCTTTGCCGTTATAGATTGCTTTATGTCACGGTTTTTTCTTTCAACAATTCCGTTCCCCTCAGGGTGAAATGGACAAGAGTACCGCAATTGCACGCCCATGCTGACCATGGCCTCCTTATAAGCCCGAGAGCTAAAAGCAGGACCATTGTCCGAATGCAGAATGCCAATTGCGTATGTGCCGATAAAGACCCGCAAATCTTTTATAACAGTTCTGGCGTCAGCCGTTCGCTGGGGCCACATCCATATGAATCTCGTGCATGAGTCCACTGCGACCAAGATATATTTATAGTTACCATCCCTTTGTAAGGGACCGCAGTGGTCTAGATAAACACATGCTAATGGTTTATCCGAGATTAGAAGGGGCGTCTGTGCTGGACGTCTCACAGTTGATACTTTCATTTTTTGACATATTTCACATGCTAGAACATAGTTCCTTGTTTGTCTTCTCATTTGTGGCCACCAGTATCTCTGTTTTAATAATGATACTGTGGCTGAGACGCCAGCATGGGTAGAAGCAAGCCCTTCGTGTGCCGCTATTATTAGTCCTAATCTGTGTTCCATGTTTGGAATTGCCCTATCCCCCACTCCAGGGATTCGAGCAAAAGGAACATTGTTTTCATCAGTTATGTATGAGTATTTTACTGGAAAGCCTTTAGGGAGTGGTTCTATCGAATCCTTTTCTGAAGCGCTGACAGCTTGTAATATTTCGCTGTCTATTTTTGTTTTTGACCGGGTGACGGCTGCTACGGAAGCCGTTTGCACAGCTGCTTTCGCGGCCTCATCAGCCAATGAATTCCCTGCAACGTGAACGCCATCACGTTGATGACTCAGTGTATGTATCACGTGAGTCTTTGGTAGTTCTTTTTGTAAAAGAGCTACTTGTTCCCAGAGCATTTTATGCTTGATTGTGCCACCTTTCGCATCCTTGAAACCGTTCTGAAGCCAGATCTGCAAGTATTCATTATAAGACTGAACGCAATAATACGAATCGCACACTATAAGTGTGGGGAATTCTCGATCGGTATTTTCAAGCGCCATCTTGAATGCTAGTAGTTCAGCTCGCTGAGCTGTGCAATCTCCTAGAGATTGTGTTTTAGTGAGGGTTGGTTTAAATTTCCCTTCGTGCCAACGACCTTTAACAATCGCGCACGCAGCACTGTAAGCTTGTTTACCCCCTACTGCGGGTTGTGCTGATCCGTCTGTATATATTATACAGCCGTAGTGTTCTAGAGGCAGAATTTCGGTTGGCGGAGGACATTCAAATTCATATTGGAGAAATTCTTGTGTTTTTAAGTGAGGATCAAATTCGTACACCACGTCTGTTGCAGCAAGAGAGTTAGCCCATTGTATCCATCTCGGATGGAGTGCTTTAGCATTTGGAATGCTTGCCTTTGTTACCGCCTCTAAGGCTGGTATTGGTGTCACGATTACTATTCGTTTACCTTGTGCCAGGGCTCGTTCTTTTGCTATAGCTGTCTGTGTTGCTGTAAGAATTTTTTCCGTTGGGCTAAATTTCATTTCAGCCTTAGTGTACAAGTGTGATTTGAATGCAATTGGTGCCTTATCTCCCTCATTAGAGGTTAGGTATGTGAATCCGCATCTCCCTGGGATGACTCGGATCACAAGGTTGCGTGTATTATCACGGGTTTCTAATTTTGTTTTAATTAGCATGTCTGTTTGTAAGGATCTCAAAATTTCTGTGTGTGCTTGAGTCCAACTGGATCTTTTAAAGTCTGGTTTAATTAGATCATAAAGGGGTTTGACCCTTTCTGCGTAATTTGCAATATATGTTCTTCCGAAATTTAGGAAGCCTAGAATTGACTGTAGGTTTTTTAGTGTTTTAGGAGCTTGGATTACGGCACATTTCTCTAGGAAATTGTCTGCCAGGCTTTTACCTTCACTTGATAACTCATATCCTAAGAATAGGACCGTCAGATGGGCAATTCTGGACTTTTTGAAGTTGAATTTGTAACCCTCTGCAGCGAAACCAAGTATTATGGTGTTCACTCTTTTCAAGTGAGTCTCCAAGTCATCATCTGTTAAGTAAATGTCATCGACATAAGATAATGCTTCATCATCATATAGTTGTAGTAATTCTGTTACTCTCGCTGAGAATACCCCCGGGCTGTTCTTGTACCCCTGGGCTAACCGACAGAATTGTTTTTGAGTGCCATTTACTGAGAAAGCTGTTAAATATCTGCTCTCTGGTGCTATGTTTTGACAAAAGAATCCATTGGAGATGTCCAAGGTTGTTTTGTATTTTTTGCGCACTATGTTATTCATTAGTGCAGCACTGTGTGAGTTTTGCACTGCAAAGGTTTTGCAACATGTGTTAAGGTGTCGGTAATCCAAAACTAGACGATATGAGTTGTCTGGTTTGGCGACCGGAAACAAAGGATTGTTCATTTGTGAGGTGCAAGTTTCAATCACCCCCTGGTATTCTAGCTGATCTAGTATTTCATTTACTTGTTTTTTAGCTTCTTGCTTAATTGGGTACTGCCTTTGTGCAGTTGGTTGTGATTTTAACTGGACTTTGTGAGGAGGAGAATCCTCATCCCATCCTACATGATTTTTATATAAAGCAGGTGCTAAGGCCACTGCCCACTTTCTAGCAAGTGTATATTTTTTATGAATCGGTATTTGATTCGAGAAGGCAGGCATAATTACTTCTTCGCCATGAGGGCACTCCCTGACAAACTCTGGTGGCCAGTCTTTTTCAGCTAGAAGGATGTCATAACCCTTGGAGAGGTTATCCCAAAATAGTCCCCTTATTTTCCTAGTCTTATCTCCCTCTATACGTAATGTTATCTCGTATATTTTGTGGGGCTTGCTAACTCTGGTATCTGCAGTTTCCACTTGAAGGTATTCATTCGTGTCCACTGTCTCCAGATGATTCATAAGGACTTTGCGAGCTATGCTCACCTCTGCTGCGCTGTCTAGCATTGTCTGAGCCCACTCTCCGTTTTTCAGTTGTGTCCTCAGTATTCTCGGCATTTTTAACTACCTTGATACTGGCTACCTTCTTTTTTGGAAATTGTAATTTCTTTTTCAGTTGAGCAGGTTCCTTGTCTTTGGACTTGGCGTGCTCTTCTGATCGTCCTCTTCTTTCCGATTTCTGCGAGGAATTCTGAAAAGATTGAGAGGGACGTGTATCAATGTCTTGATATCTATCAGGTTTTTTAATATTATCCCTATTTCTAAGGTTATATCTATTCCCAGAGGGGTCACTCTGGGGTGACCTTTGTCTCGGGTTTGGAGATTTCTCTCTTCGCCTAGGAGACCTTCCTCTGGACTGGAATTTCTTTTCTTTAGGATTGGATTGTTTATTTCCATCCCAGCTCTTTTTTGGTGAATTATTATTATTATTAAAAAACATTTTTTCTGGACTTGTAGTCAGTTGCGGTTTTACTGGTATTCCACCTAGACTATCTCTGCCTAGTTCTTCATAGGATTTTTCTATGATTCTGGCAATTTCAGCTGGTTGGTCTGCTATATCTGTCTCTTTTAACCTCTGGCGGATCGCCACGTTTGCTGCTTCACCTTTTATGTTGGCTAATAATATAGCCGAGACCTGCTTGAAGTCTTTCAGTAATTTCATACCAAGAGTTAAAGCAGGTTCTGGACCGTATTCATCTTGAATTTGTTTTAGCACATCTGGTATTACCGAAATGGATGGGACACCGTGCGTTTTTGTGTAGATGGAAGCAAAGACTGTACCCCAAGTGTCACAGTCCTCAATGTGTGGTGCGATTCCCATTGGGAGACATATAGTCAGAATCCTGTGTTTTTCCAGCGGGGTGGTGTCAGGAAACACCGCCTCTATTTGGGTAATTTTCTGTGCCAACCAGAATGGTATTTGTTCCCGTTTAGCTGGAACTTTACCTAGGCAGGATTGGATGTTCTGTGGTGTAATTTTATTTGTGTTCCCCTGGTGAGGGGTCAGCTGTGGAAGTTTAATCGCTGGCTGAATTGTTGAAGTCCGCATTACATACTGAACTAATTGTCTATGAATTTTTAGTAGTTGTTTTAGCTGTATTAATAGCTCTGCTGCAGGCATTCTTTCGATGTCTGGATGTGGTGTGTATCCGGCTAAGACCGGCCACGTTGCTCCTGGTCTTCCTAAAGGACCGAGCCTTGTAATGTGATTGTTATGTATTAGGGCGCCATCAAATAAGAGCAAATGCTCTTGGAATTTGAGTGGTACTTCCACCTCCTCGAAAGGAGTGTAAATGTCGGGTGGAACCTCTATTTTGTAATAGTGGAAGTACTTTGTTACAGCATTTGCTGCTGGAAAATGTATCCATGTATAGTATACCTCTGTCTGCCGATATTCGTGTGCCTCAATTACGAATATGACTGTGCCACCTCTAGGTGTCAGTCCATTTTCTATAAGTTTTAAGGTTATAGATCTCCTTTTGGCGACCTGGATGAGTATTATATCCGGGTCTGCTGTTTGCATGGTAGCATCAGCATCTGCTATTTCAGTTGCTAATCTAATTGCCTCTCTTTCATCATCACTCTCTGCCATTTTACAGACAGGATGGTATTATTTTTATTTGCAGATCAGGTTTCTTTATGGAAACAGAGATTAGATGCACAATATTCTGGAACTGTTTTATCCTTCAACGTTGACTAGACCAAGAACCATACATAGGAGTTCCCTCCTGCGAGGTTTTGGAGGATATAATAACCTTTCACCCACTCCAGACGTCTTTGGAGTATTTGGGAAAAGGGGTCTGAGTGAGAAAGCACGACTGAGTTACTCTAAATGTCTTACGTTAGTTTTATCGCCCTTTCCAAACGCGTTGGGCGCCATGTAGTGTAGCTCCTATTTTCCCAATAGGCTCTGCGCATTGAAATAGTACCTACAGCAGTAAAGGCCTAGGCCAGACGTTAACTAGGTCTACTACTGTCGATACTAGACTTAATTTTTGGGTTTGCCAGCTAAGCTCAGAGTTCGCTAGAAACTTTCTCGAATGTTCAAGGAAGGATTAACTTCCCTGATTAGACAAGAAGGGATTTAGTTTCTGACAACCATAGAACATGACAACTTTGCTCTCCCCTAATCAAGAGTCAATCTCGAGAGTCGTGTGAGCACAAGGCAATTATTTTACTCAGTCAGTACGTGCATTCTTAGTCTCATCAGAATGTAGAGAAAAGGAAGAGACGGGCGTGTTCAATAAAAGATGTTATTTATTGATCAGTCTCTTTTCTCGTACAAGAGAAATGGATCGATATTATTGCAATACTTATAGTTAAGTAAAGTGCATACATTAGAAGCAATAGTATAAAATAATACTGTAAAAACATTGATATGGTTTCTGAGCCATATGATGTTTAAAATGATTAAAATATATTTACATACACATATACATTTGACTAAACGTGCTCAACTGGTGTTTCTAAATACGCCTACCCCGTGTACCTGACCTAAGTCTAATGCGTGGGCGGGAATAGAAAGTTACAGTTTAAGTTAAGTTTGTTTTTGCCAAGTGAATAACTAAAGAATTCTCTGTGAGGGGTTATTCAGTTCTGTACCTGGAATTTAGGATGAATGAGGAATGGTATCTCTTTCTCTGCTCTCGATATTCCAGGCTGCCTGCGAGGGCTGCCCAGAAGCGCCGGTGCTGGGTCTCTCGGCTTGAGATAGCAGCGCGTCTCTCAGCGCGTCAGGAAGGCGGGGCTGCTGCCTGCGGGGTCTGCTTCTGCTCTCGGCTTCGGCAAGTATGGCTGCTCCGTCTTGTCACCACGCGTGTGTTTGCATAGGGCAAGGTCGGCAATATTTATACCTTAAAGGTGCCGGGATTGACGTAAGGATGGACATAGGTACGTCAATAAAGATGTCATACGACTTGCTCGTTAGCACATTCTTTACTAAAGTTCTCTGTGAAATCAAAACAATGGCCGCACGGATTATCCAGGTTGTCATAGGTTTGATTTGTTATGAGAACGTCGTATGCCTTATCAGGGGCTGGAGGAATGTCGCTTGTCTAATTAGATCTCAAGCGTTATGACCTAATCAGATAACACGTTCCTGTGCCGTAGTGTGACTGCGTCAGATAACGGTATCTGCATCATGGGGGTTTTCTTGCCTCATGGGCTGACTGTTAGTTAACTAGCTAGGTAGTTTAACCAGAATAGGGTCAGGAATAGGGGGATCGATTCAGAACCTATAGAAATACACGACAACTCAGCTTCAGCAGCCAGGGACTTCCCCTTGCTTGAATATTGATTTGTCCAAGAACTCATGGAGTTTTTAAAGAACTGAGACTCTTTGATGTCGTTATTATGTCCAACTGTACATCAAAGTCGGCACCTTCAAGGTATAATTATGCCCAAACTCGCCCCCAAGCAAACACACAGTGGTTTGGAGCAGTTTGACTATCTACTTGCCCAACGCGCACTGCTACAGCAAGTGCCGAAGGAAGCCGACCCTCCTGCAGATGCTGTCTTTTCTCCTGCCGAGAAATCCAGCTCCAGTGTTTCCAAGCTACCCTTGCGGGTTGTTGGGAAATCGAGTCCGGAGACTGACCTTCTCCAATCTAAACTAAGGTATGGAGCTTATTAGACCCTTAGAGAAATCTTGAGCAGATTCTTGGCAAAAGAATACTACATTTCTGCTACACCTCACGTACTTCTTCCCTCGTACTAAGCTTAGGTTAGGTACACCAGGGTAGGTGTATTTTAGAAGCACAAGTTGAGTACTTTTAGCCTCTGTAATTTATTTATGTATTTATATATGGTTTAGGAACCATACAATGCTCTTACAGTATTATTTTATTCTACTATTTACACTGTACGCATTATGTTTTACAAAACAGTTTTACTATTGTAGAAGTTAATTTCTTATGCTTGAGAAAGAAGAATGTTCAATAAATCCTTTTATTGAAAACGCATGTCTTTCTACTTTCTCTGCACCTCTAGTGAAACGTAGCATGCACGATTGACTGAGTGAAATATCTATCTATTGTTTCCACGACTCTGAAGATAGGTTTTATCTTGAGGAAACAACGTTGTCATGTTTATGCGGTTGTCAGAAACTAAATCCCTTCTTATGAATTGGAGAAAGTTTCTAGTGACCTCTGAGTGAGCTGGCACACACAATTACGTCTAGTATATTCGGTAGAGACCTAGTCGACCTCAGTCCTACCTCTTATCTATAGGATATATTATTCCAATGCACAGAGCCCATTGGGAATATGGGAACTACACTACATGGCACCCAACAACTGGTAAGGCACTAATTTAACGCTAGATACTAGAGTGCTTTTCACAGAGACCCCTTTATCCCGTAAAAACTCCAATAGAGGTCTGGAGTGGGTTAAAGGATAAAATATCCGCCTTAAACTGAGTAGGACGAAAAATCCTATGTATTAGTTTTTGGTTTTGTTCAACGTTGAAGGACACAGTGTTCCAAAATATTGTGCACCTTATCTTTAATTCCTTGAAACTTGCTCTGCAAAAACTTTCATTAAACAATGTCGAATAACAACAACAATGCAACCGGTGGAGCAGCATCAGCCCAACCGGGTTTAGACGTTACAGGGTTTAATGAGGATGACGCGGATGCTATCATCATCCTGGAAAACCTGAGAAAAGCCATAGCTATAAAGCTTATAGAAAATGGCCTATCACCGAGAGGTGGTACGGTTATATTTGTCATAGAGGCACATGAATATTGGCAGACAGAGGTATTCTATTCATGGATTGTCTTTCCACAGGCAAATTCAACAACACATGTGTTCCACTCCTACAAAATTGAGGAACATCCAGCGGAATACGTTCCTTTTGAGGACGTTGAAATTCCACTAACTTACCAAGAGCATCAGCTCTGGTTTAAAGGCGCCCTACAACATCAAAAACACATTACCAGGCTCGGTCCACTAGGTAGACCAGGAGCTATATGGCCGGTACTAGCCAGCTATACACCACATCCTAACATTGAAAGAATGTCAGATGTAGAACTGTTAGCTCAGCTAAAACAATTAATTAAATTACATAGACAACTGGTAGAATATGTCATGCAGACTTTAACAGTAGAACCTGCTATAAGAATTCCACAGCACACCCCTATTCAGGGGAACACAAACAAAATCACACCACAGACTATACAGTCAGTAATCGGTAAGTTGCCTGCAAAAAGGGAACACATTTCATTCTGGTTAGCCCAGAAAATTACTCAAATAGAGGCAGTATTTCCCAATAGTACACCTCATGAGAAACACAGGATTCTAACAATCTGTTTACCAATGGGGATTGCACCACACGTAGAGGACTGTGACATTTGGGGTAGAGTCTTTGCTTCAATCTACACAAAAACACATGGTGTCCCGTCTATAGCGGTAATACCAGACGTTCTGAGACAGATTCAAAATGAATACGGTCCTGAACCGGCCTTGAATCTAGGTATGAAATTACTGAAAGATTTCAAACAGGTCTCAGCTATCTTATTAGCTAACATTAAAGGTGAAGCAGCATCAGTGGCAATCCGCCAAAAATTAAAAGAACTTGATATTACTGAGCAACCGTATGAACTTGCCAGAATTATTGAAAAATCCTATGTGGAACTAGGAGAGATAGTTTGGGAGGGAAACCTGTAAAACCTGAACTAACAGAAAATCCTGAAAAAGTTTTTATCAAAAACAATCTAACTACTCCTAAAAATAAATGGGACAATAGTAGACAGTCACTTCCTAAAGAGAAACGCTCTCAGTCCAGAGGTAGATCTCCTCAAAAGGAGCTCTCTGAAAAGAGATATAACCTTAGAAATAGGGATTATTTAAGAAAACCTGATAGATATCAAGATACTGATACACGATCTTCTCGTACCTTTCAGACTTCCTCGTAGAAATCCGAAAGAAGAGGATGATCAGAACAAAAAGAAGAACGCGTTAAGTCCAAAGACAATCAACACGTTTAAAAAAATAAGAAAACTAGGGGGCATATTATCAAGGACGGGCGATACATTATCGCCGCTTTTATCAGCAGGAAACTGCGGATAAAGCGGCGATAATGGGCTTGATAATATGCTCTATGAATTCCTATCGAAGCCCATGTTAGATATGAAGACAGCTAACATGGGCTTCGATAGGAATTCATAGAGCATATTATCAAGCCCATTATCGCCGCTTTATTGGCAGTTCCCTGCCGATAAAAGCGGCGATAATGTATCGCCCGTCCTTGATAATATGCCCCTAAATTCTCCAAAAAGAAGGTAGCAAGTATTAAAATCAGACATGCCGAGGATCTTGAGGACACAACTCAAGACCGGGGAGTGGGCCCAGACAATGCTGGACAGCGCAGGTTGAAACTGCAGATACCAGAGTTAGTGTACCCCATACGTTATATGAACTAACACTCCGAATAGAGGGGGATATAACTAGGAAGATAAAAGCACTGTTTTGGGAAAAAGTATCTAAGGGTTATGACATCCTTCTAGCTGAAAAAGACTGGCCACCTGAATTTGTCAGGGAGTGCCCACATGGCGAAGAGATTATTATGCCAGCCTTCTCTAATCATATTCCTATTCATAAAAAATACACCTATGCCAGAAAATGGGCTATGGCCCAGGCTCCAGCATTATATAAAAATCATGTGGGATGGGATGAGGATTCTCCTCACCATAAAATCCAGTTAAAAAATCAACCTACTGCTCGGAGGCAGTATCCAGTAAAGCAGGAAGCTAAAAAACAAGTTAGGGAGATCTTTGATCAACTTGAATACCAAGGGATGATTGAAACATGCACCTTGTCAATGGACAATCCTTTGTTTCCTGTCTCCAAACCAGACAAAACATATCGTCTAGCTTTGGATTACAGACATTTAAACTCTTGTTGCAAAACTTTTGCAATACAAAATTCGCTCAGTGCAGCACTGATGCATAATATAGTTCGGAAGAAATATAAAACTAATAATGGGGACATAACGACACTTCTGTCGTCTTCCCCAGGGATTCAAGAACGGTCCTGGATTATTTTCAGCCAGAGTAACAGAGTTATGATGATGAGGCATTATCCTATGTCGATGATATCTACCTTATAGATGATGATTTGGATAGGCACTTGAACAGGGTGAACACCATAATACTTGGGTTCGCCTCAGAAGGGTATAAATTCAACTTTAAAAAATCAAGAATTGTTCCCTCAACGTTCTATTCTTGGGATACGAACATTCCAGTGAAGGCAAAAGCCTGGCAGCAAACTTTTTAGAAAAATGTGCGCTGCTCCAAACTCCAAAAACGCTGAAAAACTTACAGTCAATTCTAGGATTCCTAAACTTTGGAAGAGCTTACATTCTGAATTACGCAGAAAGAGTTAAACCTCTCTACGAACTAATAAAACCTGATTTTAAACCAACTAATTGGACTCAAAAACACACAGAAATTTTGCGTTCAGTGCAAACAGACATGTTGGCAACAACACACTTACAAACGCGCAACAATGTACGCAACCTTGTTAGCCGAATCATCCCAGGGAGATGCGGATTCACATACCTAACCTTTAATGAAGGTGAAAAGGGACCAATAGCTTACAAATCACACTTGTACACACAAGCTGAAATGAAATTCACTTCAACAGAAAAAATTCTGACAGCGGTTCAGACTGCTGTAGCAAAGGAGAGAGCCCTCGCACAGGGTAAACGCATTAAAGTCGTTACACCTGTACTTGCCTTAGTAGCAGTGACGAAGGCAAGCATTCCAAATGCAAAAGCTCTACATCCGAGATGGATACAATGGGTTAATTCTCTTGCTGCAACAGACGTTGAATACGTGTTTGACCCTTACTTGAAGACACAAGAATTTCTCCAATACGAACAAGAATGTCCTCTGCCTACTGAAATTCAACCGCTAGAACATTACGGCTGTATAATATATACAGACCGATCAGCACAGCCCGCGATTGAGGGCAAACAAGCTTACAGTGCTGCGTGCACGATTGTTAAAGGCCGCTGGCACGAGGATAAATTTAGACCTATGGTAACAAAAACTCAGTCACTAGGAGACTGTCCAGCTCAGCGAGCTGAACTCCAAGCATTTAAGATGGCGCTGGAAAATACGATCGCGAATTCCCCACACTCATAGTGTGCGATTCGTATAACTGCGTACGGAATTACAATGAATATCTGCAGACCAGGGTTCAGAATGGTTTTAAAAACACAAAAGGTGGCACAATCAAGCATAAAAAGCTTTGGGAACAAGTAGTTCTTTTGCAGAAAGAACTACAAAAGACTCACGTGATCCAGACACTGAGTCATCAGCGTGATGGCGTTCACGTTGCAGGGAATTCATTGGCTGATGAAGCCGCAATGTCAGCTGTACAAACGGCTTCCGTAGCTACAATCAATCGTTCGAAAACGATAGACAGTAAAACCATGCTCGCTGCCACGAGCAAAGGCAGTGGAGCCGCGTTACCTCTAAATTATCCACTCGAGTATACATACATAATTGATGCAAACTCTGTTCCTTTTGCTCGAATCCCTGGAGTGGGGATAGGGTAATTCCAAACAGGAACAGGAAAGGTGCTCTCATTTTTGAAGCATATATGGGAGAGGGTCTGATACAGGATGTATGACGTTACATCGCGAACTTTTACAACGCACACCGTTACAACGCAATTTTTACAACGCAGATACATTTACAACGAATGCTTTTACAACGCATGACATTACATAGCAGATGCTATTACAACGCATACCATTACAACGTAAGTATAGGTAAGTATATTATTTTTTTTTAAATGTAATTTATTAAAATTTAATTAATTTAATAAATTAAATTATTTTTTAATAATTAATTTGTAAATATATATACTTTAAAAAATAGTTTATTTTAAAAAGAACAATTATTATTAAAGAACTAATATTAAAAAATAATAAAATTATTAAAATTAATTATTTAAATTATTTAAAATTATTTATTTAAAAACTGAACCCTAAAAATACCCGTTACCCTGAACCCTTAAAATACCCATGTACCCCATAACCCAAACCTAGCCCTGAAACCTAAAAATACCCCTGTACCCCAAAACCCAAACCTAGCCCTGAAACCTAAAAATACCCCTGTACCCCAAAACCCAAACCTAGCCCTGAAACCTAAAAATACCCCTGTACCCCAAAACCCAAACCTAGTCCTGAAACCTAAAAATACCCCTGTACCCCAAAACCCAAACCTAGCCCTGAAACCTAAAAATACCCCTGTACCCCAAAACCCAAACCTAGTCCTGAAACCTAAAAATACCCCTGTACCCCAAAACCCAAACCTAGCCCTGAAACCTAAAAATACCCCTGTACCCCAAAACCCAAACCTAGCCCTGAAACCTAAAAATACTCCTGTACCCCAAAACCCAAACCTAGCCCTCAAACCTAAAAATATCCCTGTACCCCAAAACCCAAACCTAGCCCTGAAACCTTAAAATACCCCTGTACCCCAAAACCCAAACCTAGCCCTGAAACCTAAAAATACCCCTGTACCCCAAAACCCAAACCTAGCCCTCAAACCTAAAAATACCCCTGTACCCCAAAACCCAAACCTAGCCCTGAAACCTAAAAATACCCCTGTACCCCAAAACCCAAACCTAACCCTGAAACCTAAAAATACCCCTGTACCCCAAAACCCATACCTAGCCCTCAAACCTAAAAATACCCCTGTACCCCATAACCCAAAACTAAATATATACTATTACTTAAATTAATTAATTTAATTTACATTTAAAAAAATGATTTAAAAAAATAACATACTTACCAATACTTACGTTGTAATGGCATGCGTTGTAATAGCATCTGCTATGTAATGTCATGCGTTGTAAAGGCATGCGTTGTAACGGATCCTGCGTTGTAATGGTGTGCGTTGTAACGGTGTGCGTTGTAATAGTTGCGTTGTAAGGGTTGTTTCCCTCTGATACATCAAGGGATCTCTAAATCTGTACTAGAATTAGAAGAGATGTACTGGTGGCCAGGGATGAAAGCGCACGTATACGAATTCGGAATTAATTGCGATGACTGTTACAAGTACCACAGCTTTGAACACCACCAGATTCCTGACTACAGCGTAGCCAGCCCAGGACAGACACCACTGTTAGACAGCATAAGGCTATCTACATGCGGACGTCTGAATGGACTGATGCAGTCCCACAAATATTAAGACGAGATTCATTTGGATGTGGCCTCAGCGCTCAGCTGACGCCCGAACTGTTATAAAAGATTTGCGAGTCTTTATCGGCACATACGCAATCAGCACGCTACATTCTGACCAGGGTCCTGCATTTAGCTCTAGGGCTTATAAGGAGGCCATGGCCAGCTTGGGCGTTGCATTGCGATTTTCGAGTCCATTCCCTCCTGAGGGAAATTCGGTTGTGGAGAGAAAAAAACGTGACATAAAGCAATCTATGACAGCTAGGGTGTTAGGTTCGGGTGATGGGTGGGTCAAACATCTAATAAATGTCCAACGTAGTCTTCATAACCTGCCAAGAAATTCTCTGGGTGAAATCACTCCATATGAAATAATTTTTGGTACTAGTATGTTGGTTGAAGACCGCGATCGTCACACTTCAGTGGTGGAACAAAAACCCTTTGATGTCAAAGATCGTTTTGCTGTTTTACAGGACTTAAATGAAACAAGAAGTCGTCTAAGCAATACCAGCGAAAAGCCAACGACCACTGAAGAAAAACCACCTGTCCCAGCAAGACCTGTCTAGATTCCAAAGATTGGGGATCTGGTCAGGGAGAAAATAGCGAACAAGAAGGAATTTGGGCCTTCTTACAGAAAACCAGTACCTGTACTAGCAATCCACAGATCAAGAACAGTACTACTGCCGCCCCTTGCTGGAAAAAAGGAGAACCGGTCTGTGTCAATTGACCTGGTAAAACCACACCATGTGGCCGATAATAAGTAGTAGGGCCAGTGGACTCCCAAGATGTAGCAGACGACCAAATCTTGCTACTATCCAAGAGGTTCAAACTGAAAGACTCATCACCTTTGAAGATTCTAAAGTGAGAAAAGAAGGACTATGCAACAAAGCAATGGAACTTGTGCCTCTTGAAACGCAAATAACAGTTCGTCAAGAAACTCCCGTCTACAATGATGTAGCATCTGACTATACAAACATGTCACAGGGGAAAAAAGCTCCAGCAATTTCAAAGAATCAGGATGCAATACCAACAATTGATAGAACTGCCTCTGGCTATTTTATCAACTTCAATAACTTTTCTGAGGATCCCAGTGAACTTGAAACTACGTCAGCAAACAAATCTTTCAAGGAAAAAGTAAAGGAACTTGGTCAAGAGCTTACAAATACATATCTGGTTTCACCTTGGGTTGAACTTTGGATTGTGTTAGGTGTACTTTATCTCCTGCTATGGCTCATTCTTGTGTTAAGTTTGGGAAATCTGATAGATGGAACGCACCTTAAAATGGACACAGCAAGTAAGAACATCAACTTGCTCCTGAAGCCACACAAATCATCTCATCGTGAATAACAAGACCTGCCATCAGTAAACATCACAGCGGTTCCACTACCTGGTGGAATAGCATGGAATACAACTGATTATGACATTTATGGCCCTGTTTAGCTGCTAAAGATTCCTCATCAATTTAAGGTTTCCTTCAGTGATTTCGTCTCACCTAGCACATTTTCTGATGATTAGGACTTTTAGACTGTTAATAACATGATGGCAGACTTAGAAATGTCAGCAAAATTTACAAAACATGAATACTTAGAAGGTTAATCAAATTATGAAGAAATGTATTGTTTTAATCATTTTGCCATCATTACTTGCATAAATCTGCAAACCCTACAAATGTTTTAACTTATAATCAATGGGAACATTGTCCAACACCTCGAAAAGGTAGTTCTAAAATGTTTCTTAGAAAATGTTCATATTTCACAGGTTTTAATGTTACAAACCCAGAACGTTTTTACTTTAAAAATGTGAATAAGACAGGCATGAAAATTATGTTGACAAATACTAAACAAATTTATTCTGCTGCCTTTTATGCTCAATTCTCCACCTTAGGCATTGACTTTTGGAAAGACAACATTGAGACAAAAACTGTTTGGGGTACAAAAGACGGGCAGGTTCAAGGTTTAGAAGCATTGTTCAGAGCCTGCATCATCCCCGAACAAATGATGTTCCTAAATGACACTGTTCAACAGACATCATGTCTTGGCATTACTAAGATAAAAGATTTAAACAAACCGTCCATCCCTAAACCCACATAAATTATATTTTACAACAGAACAGAACAAATCCTGAATGGAAAAAATGGTTAATCTGGCCCACAGACATGAATAACTGTCAAGATAGTTTCCTGAACAAGACACAAGGGTTTACAGTAACTCGGCCAGATCCGAGATATATCCAAAGACAACATCCAGGGATAATAACAACTTACAGTGTAGGAAAACTGTGCCTTGAATGGCTACAAAAATCCACACTTCCAGAAATTAAACAACCCTTATCTTTGCTTAAAGATGGCGTTGATTTATGAGAATTCTTGATGGGACCTCGTAATCCACGTCATAAACGTTTTATATTCGCCGGCATATACGCTGCTTACAATGAAGCTTGGAAAGTCACGTAAATGGAAACAGCTGAAAGAATACGATAAATTGATCTTATTAATTTAGAGAAATCCCTCTCTGTAGATGACAATGGGTTAACAACTCTGTCGTACAGAATTTACTCTTTGGACAGCATTGTATCATCTGCCATAGACATAATGGAACAGGACTTGCTAATGCTACAACATGGAAAAACCAAAGGTGGTGATGGACGGAGCGATGACAATACAAACACTCACCCCCAGTTAACTGATCTGGGTTTAATCCATCACCGCTCTTTAGCTCACTCCGCTACCCCAGTTCAGAAATGATGCTACAACATGGCCAGTCTCAATTACGTTCTATAATGCATTTAGGCTGGACGTCGCAAAACCTTCATTCTGGCTATGTGCCTTGGCGTCTAATCAACACTACATCATTGTTTACTGTATTTAACCTTACAGATTAACAAATCTCATTGGCACAGAGGGGAGCAGACTATACGGTGCTGAGCATTGAAAAACTGGAGAGATTACCATTGACCATTTGTGAGAAACCATCAGTTGAACGGATAATACATGGCACCATCACGATACCAGTGACGATTTTCAGTTTCAGTATTGCTTAAAACACATACCAGGGGGGGCGTGGCCAAGGCGGAAATGCAGTGAGACGTTCTCCGGAGGAGCTCCCGCTGCACGCCGCTATTATAGGCGATTACTGCGGAGCCAGGGCACCTACCTGCCGCCCAGGAGGTGTTGAGGACCTGCTGACCTCGGCGCTACAGAGAACGAGGTGTCTGGGACCCCGGAAGGCTCCGGGGGATGTTTAGTGGCGACAACACGGCCGTCCAGCCAGAGTAGCCGCCATCTTGTGACTTGTGCCCTGGGGCTTTGACTGCAGTGCAGGCGGCGAATAGGCGACCCCCCAGACATCGGAGTGATCTTCCGGCGAGAGACTGCACACAGTGACGACTCGACTGCGGGGTGCGAGGAGACCTGGCCCCTCCTGCACGGCGGTGGCTGCCTGGCTGGGGCTGCCTGAGGTCCTAAGCGGAGCCCACCATTTTCTCCCGCCTGCGGCTTGCGCTGCACTCTAGCTGCCGACGAGGTCGGATGCGACCGCATCTCCTGGTGGGTACTGTGCCCGGGGTTCCAGTGCCGGTGAGGCACTGGTGCTGAGGGGGGTCCCTGCCGGAGCCCCCGCGAGGACTTGCTGATTTCTGCCCCGAGGTGACGGTATCTGGCGGCGTTTGATGGCTGCGACCACAAGCGCCCTGGTCGCCGGTGTCCTCCGGGCGGCGTGGGGCGGAACAGCGGCCCTTTCCCCCTCTCAAAGCGGACAGTGGTGGCATCGACACAGGGCTGGTGGGGCCGACTTGGAAACAACACCTGAGGAGCGACTCCCCTGTGTTGAGAAGCCGGGGGACGAGGGAGGCAGAGGAACTGTGGTCAGCATTTTGATCACCCGGGGCCTAGAGGCACGGCCTAGTAACGGCGGCCTGGCTGTTTGTGGGACCCCGGGATAACTACGCGCCTGAACCCCTGCTGCTCACTGGGGGTCACGCCGGGCGACGCGGAGAGTCACGGGTTGCCGGGGTGGTGAACGGCCCCGCTGCCCCACTGCCCGGGACACACGCTCGAGAGGAGTCGGCCGCCGGTGTGTGAGGCACGGACCGGTAAGCGGAGTAAGGCGAGAGCGTGGCCCGCATGCCCCCCGCCCTGGTGCTTGCCAAGCTGCGCGGTCAGCTGGTTGGATGGGGCTCCATTGCCCTGGTGAGGAGTGTAAGCTGTGACCCGCCATCTTGAGGTGCGGACCGGGGCGACAGAGGGCTCCTGTGAAGTTCTTCCTCCAACTGGTGAGAGGATCTGTCGTGCAGAGCGGAGCGCGGCCTGCGGAGGAACCGGTGAGGGAGCCGCTCAGGGGTTTGAGGAGCTGGGTCCCTGAGAGTGGTGACCTGTGCTGGACGACTCCCCCTGTGGCGGACGGTTACCGACCCACGGGCTCTTGAGTGGCCTGTGACGAGTGTGGATCCCTGGGGGCCCCACTCAGTGCTGGAGAGGCCTGAGCTGGAGGACACCTGCTGCTGTAGAGACTAGACCTCCGAAGCGCCACCAGCCATGGGCGTGAACAGGTACTGTGATGGCCATTCCGGGTGAGAGGAGTGGTCCCTGGGAGCTGAGGGGTGGTGGACAATGCAAACCGCCCTATTCCATTGACTCTGTGGGGCTACCTGGGGCAATCTGGTGGTTGGAACGCGGGCCTCAGGGCTGAGTGGACATTGGATTGTAGACTGTGTCTAACCTCACTTTTGCAACACCCTGACCCTCTTGGCGGACGGCTGGGCAGTAGGGTGCTGGAGGAGGGTTCAGGAGAGGTCCCTTAGGGCATAGCTGCGAGTCTTTTGTAAACAGACACAGGAGGGGTCCGACCTCGACCTAGACGCACTTGTGAGGGGTACGGCTGATGCTCTCTCCTCTGGGGTGGTCGCTGGCCGGATCTCCCCCTCTGGCCTCCCGCTCTCCGGGCTCTGGCAGTGGCGCTAGTGTCCCTGTGTTGTAAGCTGGGGCACTGCGGGTGGAGGGGAGGAATTGTTGGACTGGTGTGTGGTGTGAGGCGTGGGAGCTGAACCGGACCCTAGCTTTGACCTCTGCACGGCCCTTTATACCCCAATTTGGCTTCTACGATGCAGCGAGGAGTGCCTGTGACCCTGGACCTCAGGCGGCTGTCATTCGCAATGACGCGCTCCAACAAAGGGAAGAAGGCTGATTCGTCAGCAGCCCCCAAGGACAACACTGTCGTAGCGATGTGGGGAAAGACTGGGGCGACCGCTGGCGGGGAAGGGTCATCGCGAGCTGTTAAGGAGTCCCCGCCAGTCACTCATGCATTTATGATCACCTTCATGTCCGAATTGAAAATGGATATTGGATCGCTGCGGACTGAAGTGCACAAGTTTGTGAAGGAGCTGCGGAAGGAGGTCACGGAGATTGGAGACCGTGTAGGTGGGTTGGAGCGGACGATGGATGCGCGCACGCAGGATCAGGAACACCTATGGCAGCGCCTGGCGGCCCTCGAGGAGCAGAACATTGAGCTCCAAGTGAAGCAGGAGGACTTGGAGAACAGGAGTCGCCGCAACAACCTCCGTATCCGGGGAATTCCTCTTGGGGAAGTGGGGGAAGTCGCCATGGGATACGTGACGCAACTCCTCCATGAGATCTGGGGGGATGAAAAGGCTTCTCCACCGGCACTGGATCGGGCGCACCGAGTGTCCGCCCCGGCGGGCAGATCAGGACTCCTACCAGACATACTAACGCGGGTCCATTTCTTCACCGAGAAAGAGGCAATCTGGAAAGCCACGAGGGATAAGCCGGACCTCCTATACAGAGGCCACAAAATCCAGATTTTTCAAGACCTGGCGCCCAACACCCTGGTTCCGGCCAGTGACTGAGAAGCTGCGCAGTATGGGCATTGCGTATCAATGGGGTCACCCGTTCGCTCTGATATTCCAGTGGGAATCCAAGCGGAGAGTCATACGAACCTACACAGAAGCGGCTCAACTCATCCGACTGCAGACGACCCCGCCAGCGAGCCCGACTCCGTCTCATAAGCGGGAGAGGAAGGCCGCAGCACCCTCGTGGACTACTGTGCGCCGACAGCATCGCCCGCCGTCCGACGGTGAGAAGTCGCCCTCACAGGCCAAGCAGGATATCACTGCTCATATCCGATCCCTTGAGGGGGACAAAGAGGGACATGGTGAGCGCTCCCCGACACCTTGACTTGCGGCATGTTAGCGCTCCACTTTTCCTAGTACTGGGGGCTCTACGCCTGGGCTTCGTGCCATCTCACATTACACCCTGGCTCCTGATGTGCAGGACTGGGTGCATGTGGGAGCTCCTCGAATACAGAATTTCTAAAGACTGTCATGACCCCCCCTCTTTGACTGTCCTTCAGGGAGTTACATCCCAGAGAGCGTCCAAACCTGTGGGTGTAGGATGCTCTTTACCGGGGACAGTACAGTGAGGCCCTGTTGGCCGCAATTGTTGTTTGTTGCCGAGTGGCCCTTCTGGCTGCTCTTTGCTTTCTCTCCTTTTCTCTACTTTTCCTGTTTCCTACTATTCTACGCTCTCTCTTCTCTCTCTTTCCTGGAGGGTGCGGGGTGGGGACGTCGGTTGATGGGCTGGGGTGGGGTGATGCGGATGCGTGGCTGTAGTGTGCGTGAGATATGGGGGACGTGTGCTGTGCGATTGTGGCCGGGTGGCGCTCAGAATCAGATATGGCAGTAAATGCTCCTAGTCCTTTGAAGGTCCTGACGCTTAACGTGAAGGGCCTTAACTCACCTAATAAGCGTAAGCAGGTTTGGCATTATCTCCTACGGCAACACCCTGACATCATATTTCTACATGAAACACACCTCATGCAGGCTGATCCTGTGCCCATGGCTCACCCTAAATACCCGCTTCAGTTTTGGGCTACAGCTGACACCAAGACAGCGGGAGTGGCAATCTTGTGCAGGGCTGGCATCAGGCAGGGGGGCGGCAGACCCTACCGGGGTGGCGATGGACAATTCCTTCATGTGGAGGTGGAAGTTGGGCGCCGTCACATCACACTGTGCAATGTATATGCCCCTAATAAGGCACAGGATCGTTACCTTAGAGACCTCCTAGGGGGGCAGATACCGCAGACCGGCTCATCACTCATTGTGGGCGGGTACCTCAATTTGGTATGGAATTCTAAGGTAGACCGGAGTGAGAACTCCTCCAGTGGCACAGGGGCAATGTCAGTGACTCTGCGCAAGCAGTTGACAGACTTTGGGCTGTTCGACGCCTGGCAGTACTTTTCCCCGGATAAGCGAGGTTACTCATACTACTCACATGTCCATAGATCCTACTCTCGCATAGACTACTTATTTGTTACTAGGGATCTCCTCTGCGATGCGATGGAGGTCGGTATGTCCGATATCTCCCTCTCTGATCACGCCCACGTTGAGCTATTGCTACGGGACCCGGCGGCGTGCCCTGCCCGGGAACGGAGGTGGTGCCTCCCGCCGAGTATTCTGCGGGACGCGGCTGACGTGGAAGACATTAGGGGAGCCATTGTCTCCTACTTTGAGAATAATGACCTCCCTGAAACACCCTTCCCGGTGGTCTGGGATGCCTTCAAGGCTACCATATGGGGCCATATCACCTCCCTCTCGATTGCAACGGTGCGTGGCGCTCGCGCACTGGAAGATAAACTTGTTGGAGACTTGAGGACGGCGGAAACACAGGATCAGGGCCACTCCACTCGGCACACGAGACGACACCTAGCAAATCTTAGAGGACAGCTCAGGCTGATGCTCACAAATAGGGCAGAGAAATCCCTCCTGGCACTGAAACAGAGGTATTTCGAGGGGGGGGACAAAGTGGGGAAGCTGCTGGCGCGGAGGCTGAGGGCGCGAGCCGCGAAAGAGCATATAGCAAATGTTCAACTGCCCGATGGGACCAGAGTGGTGGCGGCAGGGGATAAGTGTCGAGCTTTTCGGGACTATTATACGGCACTCTACATGGAAGAGAAGCCACCTTCGGAGCTGGTGGAGGAAGTACTGGGGCACTACGGGGGTGCGACACTGCATCCTCAGCACGCAGAGGAACTGGAGGAGCAGATCATGCCGGAGGAGATAGCTGCGGCGATCGCGAGCTCCCCTTGGGGAAAACACCAGGGCCTGACGGGCTTCCAATATCCTTCTATCGCATGTATCAAGCACAGCTAGGCCCCTACCTTTTACGCCTGTTTAACTCCTTCACCGATGAGACAGGTCCGTCCCTTGATATGGGGCTGGCAGAAATTGCCTTGAACCCGAAACCTGTGAAAGACCCCTCACTGTGTGCGTCGTACCGACCGATCGCTCTTCTGAACTCGGACTTTAAGATTTACACCAAACTATTAGCGAAGCGAATGGGTCCTCACATGCCGAGCTTGATCGATCCTGATCAGGTGGGCTTCATTCATGGGCGTCAGGGAGCGGACAACGTCCGCAGGGTTGCTCACCTGGTAGGGAAGGCTCACCACTGGAGGATCCCAGCCTGTCTTCTCTCGCTAGACGCGGAGAAGGCGTTTGACCGGGTAGACTGGTCCTTCCTCAGGGCGGTACTGCGCCGGGTGGGGCTCGGCCCGAAGATGATTGCCAGGATCATGGCCCCATATATTGCGCCGCGGGCCAGGATAAGGGTCAACGGGCAGCTCTCGGAGCTGATCAACATTGGAAGGGGCACCAGGCAAGGCTGTCCGCTCTCGCCCCTTTTATTCGCCCTCGCAGTTGAGCCCCTGGCGGATATGATACGGAGGGACCCCAATATCCATGGTGTTCCTCTAGGCGGCCAAGACAATAAGGTAGCGCTCTTTGCAGACGACCTTATCCTTGCGCTCACGCAGCCCCAAGACTCCCTACCGGCAGTGCATGCTGCGCTGTGCCTCTTTGAGAGGGCTTCTGGCCTGAAAATGAATCACAGCAAGTCCTGGGTGCTCAGCCTCACTATCCCGAAGTCGGACATCCCCTTCCTAGAGCAACTAGCCCCCTATAGATGGTTGACCCAGCACATCAGGTATCTGGGCCTGACGTTGACCCCCTCGTTGGACGGCTGGACGCAAGCCAACTGGAAAGATTTTCAGCGCGCGATCCTGGAGGATCTGAGGCGGTGGAGAACACTTGTACCATCCTGGCTGGGCAGAATCAACGCTGTATATAACTATGCGGATGACCTCCAGCTCATTTTCAGTCTCTCCTCTTCTCCCCACTCTATTTCTAATTTCCAGTCTATTATGATTTTCATCAGGGACTGGATGAACCACAACCATCTCAAATTGAACCCGGACAAAACCGAGTTGGTTCTCACTGGTGGATCTTCCAGTCCCTGGAACTCTCTTTTTTGGCCCTCTTCGTTTGGTCCTTCCCCCACTCCCTCCTCCACAGTCAAAACCCTGGGTGTTAGGGTGAATAACCAACTCACCTTACACTCACAAATTAGTTCTGTTGTCTCCTCCTGTTTTCTCACTGTCCGCACTATTCGCACTGTCTCCCGTTTCTTTTCCCCTCTGGCACTCAAACTGATCATGTCCGCTCTGGTGATTTCGCGGCTGGACTACGCCAATGCCCTTTACAACGGCATCCCTGCATACAGCCTGCGGAAGCTCCAGCTGATTCAGAACCAAGCGGCACGATTGGTGTATGGTCTTTCGCGTTCTCATCACTCTACACCCCTCCTTAGGGAGCTTCATTGGCTCCCTGTCAAGGAGCGCTCCCTTTTTAAAACTGGTTGTATGATTTTCCAGGCTCGCCAGGGGTCTGCTCCCGCTTTTATTTCCTCCTTGATTAATGAATATGCCCCTGTCAGAGAGCTCCGATCATCGTCCAAATCTCTCCTCCAAATCCCGCGCTACAAACGAAAGAAGTGGGGAGGTGCCAATTTTTCAACTCTGGCTCCCACTTTTTGGAATTCCCTCCCTGACCATTTACGATTTTCCTCCCATTATCCTTCCTTCCGCAAAGATCTTAAAACTTTTTTGTTTAAACAAGCATTTTCTCTGTAAACTGTGCCTCACGTTATTTTCTTGGGCCAGTCATCCACAGCTTCGTTTTGCCAAACCTTGTCTATACAGCGCCAAGAAACCGCAGGGTGTATGCCGCGCTTTACAAATGTTTTAAATTCAATTCAAATTCAAGATGTCTATTCTGCCCAAAATCCTGTATCTATTTCAATGTCTACCTACTCCTATACCGCTGCATAGCATCAGAGGCCTCTAGCGAGATCTAACGAACTTCATCTGGGGGGGGAGAAGCCTCGCTTCTCTCAAGCTCTCCTGATGGCGCCTAGGGACCGGGGAGGGTTGGCCTGCCCCAATCTGGTGGAATATTATTGGGCTGCACACCTTCGGTACGTAGTGGAGTGGGGTGTAACGGAGAGGGAAAAAGGGTGGCTTCATATGGATAGGGCTGTGACCGGGCGCACCAGATGGGACCTGGCATGGAAGCCTAGGGCAGTGCGATCTCCGAGCACGTACCTAGCGGTGTCCACAAAAACGGTGCTGGAGATTTGGGACAGGATAGCGGTCCGTAAGGGCCTTACAACCTTCCCCTCGCCTCATACTCCTATTGAAGGGAATCCAAGTTTTCCCCCGGCACATCGGACGGGGGCTCTCTGTAAGTGGCCGCAAGGCAACTGTAGGGTGCTCACGGATCTGTTTGACGGGGGCTCCCTTAAGACTTTTGTGGACTGCAGGGAGGAATTTAGAGTGCCGCTTGCGGCCGGACTGCAATACGCTCAACTGAAACACTGGGTGCTCGCAGACGATACCTATCATGCGGCCACACGTGCCTTTACTCCGTTTGAGCAATTGGCTCGCTCCTTTACAGAGACGAAGGGACTGATCTCCAAAATCTACCAGATTTTACAGCACCCGCACACTCCACCTTCCCTGTCATATCAGCAACGCTGGCACTCCCTCTCGGGCGTCAACATCAACCCAGCGCCGTGGTCCAGATTATGGCGTGACATACCCCGTATTTACCGTAGTATATCGCAACAGGAGAATGCCTACAAAATGATGACTCAGTGGTACTACATGCCGCAGCGGTTACATAGAATGTTCCCAACTCTTCCCCCGTGTGTTGGAGGTGCAGATCTGCGACTGGGGATTTCCTGCACATATGGTGGTCCTGTCCCTTGCTGACCCTCTTTTGGAAGGAGGTCTTAAGCCACATCAGGGGGGTGCTGGGGTTTCCTCTGCCTGAAGCCACTTGTACGATACTACTGGGTATTAAACCCGCAGGATTGAAGGCCCTCAATCGGAGCGACTGGGCGCTGGCGCTTCAAATGCTGGGAGCAGCTCGGCAGCTCATTGCTCTGTACTGGAAGAAGGTAGAAGCCCCGCCCATCGCTGCGTGGTTTGTGCGTCTCTGGCATGTCATGACAATGGAACTTCTCACAGCCCGGCTGCAGGCCCTAGATGTGCGCTTCAACGCAGTGTGGCAACCCCTGGTGAAATATCTATGCACTACAGAACATGCGCGACACATGCCCCCTAAGCTGCGGGTGCTACGATTAGTGGAGGATGCTGTAGTTCCCCCTGACCCCGGTAGATTGCTGGCATGAGGTTTGAGTGTGTGAGGCTTTGCGCATTAGCAATGACGTTGATTGTCCTGACGACTGACACTGTGCCCCTTCATCCCCCCTCTCAGCCCCCACTCTTGGCATCCAGTGGCTCTTCTCTCTCTTAGTCTTCACTTTTCCTCTACTCCTACTGTCTTCTCTACCTTGCTGTCTTTTTTTATTGTCGCTCTACTGAAGTTTTGACCATCTTGGTCCTATAGTTCTAACCCTCTGGGTTTAATGGTTCCATATGTTTCGATGATTGGACTATCTTGTGCAGTGATTACACAGGCTCTGTTGACTGAATATGACGCGACCGACCCCTTATGGGTTGTAGGTAAACCGCTGTGTATAACCTTGAGCTTGAGTACTGGCAACGGTTTTCCATTTTTTCATGGTGTAACGCGGCCGGCCCTGTTGGGTTGTAGGCTTAACGCTGTGACTAATCACGCCACTGCAACCCCCTGTTATGGGGATGAAATAAAATAATTTGACAACAACAACAAAAAAACACATACCAGCAGGCCTGTATGAAAGGTTGGGTAAAGAATACATTAAGTTGACCTGGGATTTACCATACACACACAAATGTTGGAGTGGGGGAAAGGAAGTATTTCTTAGTGGTAAAAATTGAGAAAACTAACTAAGCGTTAAACTATTGTGTCAAGGTATTAATTTACACGGAGCCTGTGAAGGTTCTTCCAATAACCTTTCTTGCCACCTGCAGGGTTCACCCACAGCGGTGATAGATCCAATTTTCAGGCAGCTTTCCAATGGTAGCTACATTATGTTAAATGATCACAGCTGTTTTGAAATTAGCACACAGCGTTCTTTCAAACTCTTAAATTCGACCTTCACTTTTTTCAAAACAAAAGCTAGCAAGTTTGAAACTCTATTTTAACTAAACAAAATGAACTTTGGCACAAAAAGTCATCTGCTTAACGTAGAACTATTCTTAGAGAACAAGAAATTTCTTGAACACTTCCTAGAAACAATATTAGCATAATCCACAAACCAAAACAGTTTGTATATTCTGCTATGGGATGGTCTCGACCTTTTTTCTTCTGTAACTAAGAGCCATTTCATAAATGCAATTTTCGTGATTCATTCAATTAGCATTGCTAAATATCATATCATGTGCTTACAATGAAGTAATTTCCCTTAAAATGTGTACTATACAAAATGCTCATTTTTCGTGTGCAACCATTTCAAAGGCATTTTGTATGATTTTTTGGGGGTTGTAAACACATGCTCTAGATTATATGATTTAGTGCTTAAACTTAGCTGAACATGATAACGTGGAGTGGGTGTTATGTATCATTTTAGGACCCTATTGTAAGTTTCCTGATTCATGCCCTTATATAGGTAAACATCACCATATCCTTATATAGGCATATAAATCATAACCATATTTAGGCATAGCTCATGAAAACGCCCGTCTTTCTACTTTCTCTGCACCTCAAGTGAAATGAAGCATTCACGATTGACTGGGTGAAATATCTATCTATTGTTTCCACAACTCTGAAGATACGTTTTGTCTTGGAGAAACAAAGTTGTCATGTTTATGCGGTTGTCAGAGACTAATCCCTTTTTGTGAATTCGAGAACGTTTCTAGTGACCTCTGAGCTAGCTGGCACACACAATTAAGTCTAGTATATTCAATAGAGACCTAGTCCACCTCAGTCCTACGTCTAATCTATAGGATATATTATTCCAATGCGCAGAGCCTATTGGGAATATAGGAACTACACTACAAGTCTGTATGCAGGTTAATCAAAACAGACCATCCAGAGACTACTGGTGATTTAACATGCCACTGGTAGAGTAGTATTGAAACTCCCCCGATGTTCCTCGGCGTCAGCAGCTATGGATGCCCTCCATTGGCTGCCTGTCCGTCAGAGGATTTTGTTTAAAAGTATCCTACTTACTTTAAGAGCATATAGGCAATCCAGCTCAAAATAACTCATCGCTTGATTTACTCAATAGACGCCATCACAAATTCTCAAGTCGTCTCATCAAACCTCCTAAGTTCAGACCCAAAAAAAAGGGGTGGAAAATCTTCTGCAGTCTTGGGCTCAAAGGCATGGAATGCACTCCCTAAACAATTTAGACTTAGAGAATCGGAACGCATTTTCAAAAAACAACTCAGATCTTCAAACCTGAACCTTGCGTGGCAGGCTTTCCAATTACCATTCAGCACCAAGATGCTTCTTGAGCATAACAGCGCTCTATATAAGCACCTCATTCATTCATTCATTCATTATATCAGATGGTATCCTTGGTTTTTTGAATGAGCACAGTGTGTGAGACTTGGTATTAATAGTGATGGTTTAGGACCAATTTGGGCAAATATGGCAGATAGGTTTTTTGCCTTGCTCACAAAAATTTTGTCATCTTTGTAAGAAGAATTATGAATTCTGACATTTATTTTTTAAATACACAAATTTTAATGTGACAAAATGTCTTCATGTTTGAGTTGTGTCACCCTGCAAAAAAGTAACAATGGAAGATTGCAAGGAGACTTTCTTACAATGCACAGGTGAACCTATGAGTATCTGGTATCCAGTTGTGTCCCATACATGCCACATAAATTAGAGGGATTGCTGGGTATTGCCATCTCTTGCACTTTCATTAGAGAGATGAAGCACAGTGCTGACACTGCATATTTATGAAAAGAGTGGCAGCACAGCACTGCTTTTGCAACTTCTTGAAAGGGATTTCCTCATAGCTCAATCCTTACAAATTCAGACCTTCTAACTCCCCTGGTGTTAAAGTGTTTCTCATGATGCTGGCTCCCTTCACCCATAATTGCCGACTCCCTTCACACAGTTACCCAGTCAATAGTCAAAATCATAAAGTGCAACAGTAGTGAGATGAAAACCTCTGAGCAGACTGGATTTCCAGCTCGTTTTGAGGCCCTGGACAGCCGGTGTCCATTATGAGGTTGAATCATCACCTGGACATTAATGGCAGCATCCGAATCTTTTATTTTGGTGGGGCTTGGACAGGTGAGTAGCAGTGCCTCAGGCTGATCCCAGCCCACTCCTCTCACATGGTGCTACCATTTTAGAAATTGACAGGGCTGCACATTTATAGAAGGATAGCGGCGCAGCACTGTCTGATATACATTCCCAAGAGGATTCGATACACAGAGCAGTTTACTGCACATTCAATCAAAGGTTTTCTCCACAGCACCACCCTTTGCACACCCTTTTGATGGAAGGCTGCTCGGAGCTGTTTGAAACATATTCATATGAAGAATGGCTACACAGCATCTTATTTTACATGCTCACTAAAAGGGATCTCAACAGCCCAGACTCTTACACATTCATTGACTGGGTTTCTCCACAACACCGCCTCTTTTAAGTTCATTAACCAAATGGTTCCACAGTGCTACTTCATAAGGGGAGTGACTGCATGGTGCCATCTTCTGTATATTCATTACAGGGTTCCTGAAACACACCTGCCCTGATTCTTGGCAGTGGCTCCCCAGTCGTAATGGGATCTCTGCACTTGTGGTAGGATCTTCGCACTGCAGTTTCCCATTGCGGAGATCCCACCACGGGTGTGGATATCCCTTCAGGACTGCAGAGCCTCCGCCCGAGTGCAGAGGCTCTTTCTGAATCATTGACACCGTCTCTTGCACGTCCATGAAAGAAGTGGCTGCACTGTCCCATGCCTGATGCGTTCTTTACAGAGATCCTGCATAGGGCCTTTTCCTACACATTCATGAGATGAGTAGTTGTGTGGTGCTATTGCTTGCACATTCATTAGAGGGATGGGAGCTCTGCTCCATAATTTCTTGCATAGTACAGTCATCTTCTTCGGATAGCACAATGGGCCAGATATAAAACCATTCCATTTTGCGGGACGCAAATTACGATTTTTTGCAACTGTCTTAGACACATTTAGCGATTACTAATAGAGTGACAAATGCCTTGTCTCATCAATATTCATGAGGAAACTCGCAATTTGTGACTCATTGGGAATGGCCAGCACTCACAGGGAAGATGGCCTACTGGGGTCAGCAGACAACCATGTTTATAATAAAGCAGTTTTTTAAAAAATTTAAATGTGGCCCATTTTCTTTAAAGGAAAATGGGTTGCATTTAAAAAGAGAAAAATTAAGCGTTTCTGTTTCATTTTTTAAGAGTAGGCAATGGTCCGTTGGGCCAAGGCCAACCCTTCAAAAATGTTTTCACTGCCAGTCACAAACGGGAAGGGGTCCCCTGCGGACCCCTTCCTGTTTTTGACTGGCTTACAGCCTACATGAAGCAGGTGGTAACTGTGATTGTTTTGTGACTGCTTTACGGATGTGAAAATATTGTACATACAAGTGCGACTCGCCATTAGAAAGGGACACCCTTGGCACACCCCTTCCCAATAGCGACTCGCAAAGCCTATTTTGCGAGTTAGTAATAGATCACAGACTCGCAAAATAGGGTTTGTATATACCACAACCCTTTTTACCCGTCACAGATGGGCCGATTTTATTTTTGCAACTGCTAAAAAGGGTTGTACATCTGGCCAAATATCTGTTGTGTCAGTTAGGGGCTTGCACATTGTCCTGCCCTTACAAATCCGTGTATCCCAGAACAGTGTACCAAAATATGCCGAAATGTGCTAACTTTTATGAATCATGCCTCTTGTTTGCATTTTGTTAGTTCATTGGCATGGATAGCATTTTGCGTACAAACATGTAGAAAGGCAACTCACACTATTTGCAGTAGGTGTTCTTTGTCACAAATGACAAACAGCGGATCAAATGTGTACATTCGCCTAAGAGGAAGTAAAATTCAAAAACAAGGTTGTTGGGCAAAAAATTTGCTCTGCCAATGCTTTTTCCTTTCCATTAATTATCCCTTTCTACATTTTTTGTGTGCAAATTCTTATATGTTAAAACTTGGCTGCAGCTTTCAGTGATTCAAAGCCAGTAGTATCTTTGCTTCGTACCAATAGGATTCTTATTTTCCTATGATGTTAGTTAAAACGAAAAAGAGTCTTATGCCTGTTCTGGTAGTAAGCACCCATAATATTCTATTAAAATGTATTTGCAGTGTTTTTTTATTTTTTATTTAAACATGTTATTGCAATCGTATGTCCGCCTTGTTTAGGTAGTGGTATATTTAGTTTTTTTCTTCTGTTTATTTTTGTGGCATGATTTGCCGCAAAAAGAACCATCCCGCACTAACTTGCAAAGGCTTTGACAAATCTTTGTCATTAGTATGAAATAATCGCCTTCTTTCCCAATACGGCCAATCTAAAGACAGTAGTCTTTATAAAGATGTCAGACCTGGTCTATTCTGTGAAATAAGGAATGACTCCTTGCTGCAAACGTACCAGAGGGAATTGAATCTTTCTCGCTAGTTAGTAATTGTGGACATACTTGGTATAGTCTTAGCCGACAAGAGCCAAAAGATATAGCATGCAGCTCTCACTGCAGTTGAGAAAAATAGCTTTTTTCAAAAAGGCGAATCATGAAAAACATAAGATAACAGTTATCTGCTGGACGTATTGTTAGAATGGAGCTGTATGCCACACATACAAAACGAAAAAAACAGCTGTTACTATTTGGTGAAATTATAAGGTACACTTTTGGATATAATAGAGCAATGTGAAACTGAAAATGGTCTGCAATTTGGATGGCGTCCTTTGGCAGAAAACGTAGTATTTAGTAGGAGTATATATGTTGGTTGGAATGGATAGTGTTTTTTAAATTGCCTTCCTTCGATTTTGATATTGATATCAGGGTTTTAATCTCAGCTCCAGCTCTCGAACAAACGTGGGTTCCTGCCAAATCTCTTTATCAGGTTGTGGCTCAAGTTGTGATCATGTACACTGTAATATTATGTGATGTAAAAAACAATTGTGCAATCCAAGCATGCCTATGTTATATGTGCCCGCCCTTTCCCCATTACATTCCAGGCCATATTTATTATGTAGTTGTGTCACACTTGCACCACGCAACTACTACGTGTGATTTATCAAGCCACGCAAAGCCACCTTGTGTGGCACTGAGGAGCTTGATAAATGCAGAGTAACACAATGCAACGCAAATCATTGCGTTGCCTTACTCTGTCACAGGGAGGTTTTCCAGGTTGGTATGCGGGTGTTTCCACACACCACCCATGGATTTTGAAGCATTCCCAGATCTACCATAAGTGGTAGATCTGAGAATGCGCCAGAGCTGCTACGCCTCCCCAGGTGAGGCACAACAAGGAGAAATATGTTTATTCCTCCTCGTTTTTTCCTCTTTTTATGTGTGCTGCAAAATACAGCATATATTGAAACAGAAAAATGCCTCCGGAGATTGTTTTTGTGCAGGAAGATAGCACTTCCTCCACAAAAACAATCCTGCTTGCAATGCAGGCAAACTTGCTCCATGGTGCAAGGGGGCCTATGTTGGTGCTAGGCAGCACTAAGTGCACCAGCGCTGGGAAAAGACAGGAATGCGCTGTACAATGTCAAATACGGCTGATTCCTGCTCTTTCCCTATCACACAGAACAGCAAGGTGGCTTGCTGCGCTGCATTACTTTTTGATAAATAGGCCCCTCTGTTTTTGAAAAATATTCTTCAGCTTACTCAAATGTGTCTACATTTCCCAGGCTACATTTTGTTATTGGATGTTTATATCTTACATTATGAGGCAATACATTGGGCTCACACAAAATTATTACACTTGAGGCTATTCAACTTCTTGTGCTTACTACCACAGTTCTGTTTCTAAGGCATAGATTCATGAAGGTAAAATCCGCTCCCAAAGGGGCAGATTCTCAGAATCTGCCCCTTTGCGACCGGTATTTTTGCATTTGGGATGCATCATCCCAAATGCAAAAATCGCAAAATAAGAAATCGCAAAATTGCGATTACTTGCATTTAAGGAATCTCAAATTGAGATTCCTTAAATGCAATGCATCAAAGTTTAAAAAATAGCGATTTCGCTAATAGGTCTCGCAAATTTCCATGAAGTTGAACTTCATGGTAATTTGCAAAAACTTTGAAAAATGCACTAAAGTGCATTCTTTAAAGTTTCATGTTGCACACACACATGCCCTAAGGGCATGTGTGTGCTCAACATATGTGCACAGATCAATTTCAGGGGTGCAACAGGGTGTCCTTTGGACACCCCTGCACCCTTGAAATCGCATTCTCAATTTGCGAATCGCTTATTGCGATTCGCAAATTGAGAATGTCTTCCCATTCATTCCTATGGGCCTCTAGGCCCATAGGAATGAATGGGGTGGTATTCCTTAATTGCGACTCGCAATTTGCGACTCGCAATTAGGGAATTTTAAGAAATCGCTATTTTTTAAGCAGTTTCTTCTTGCATAGTATTTTGCTATTCCTTATTAGCGATTCCTTATTTTTCGCTAATAAGGAATCGCAAAATGGATGCTTGATGCATCTGGGGGTAAGTGTTTTAGATAGCCTTACCATTATAATGTTACTACATTTTCTAGAGCCACTGTGGCTCTTGGTGCTAAGAGGAAAGGAATTAGTAAACCCTCAGGCCCATATTTATCCACATATTATGCAACGTAGAAAGTCGTCCTGCTGCATTGCGCTGTGTGAAAGGGAGAGGGCAGGAATGTGCCATATTTAACATTATTACAGCACATTCCTGCTCTCTTCCTGTGCTGGTGCACAAACGCTGCCTAGCAGCAACACAGACAGTGTTGTTTTTGTACAGTAAGGGATGCCTTCCTGCACAAAGCAATTCTCAGAGGCATTTTCCTCTTTCTTTATGTACTGTAGAATGTAGCACGCTTAGAAAGAGGAAACAATGAGGAGAAATAAATATATTTTTCCTCCTTGCACACGCACTCTCGGTCCACCCATGGGACACCTCCATGAAGCAGAGTAACTCAAGGTAGCGATTTGCACTGCCTTGAATTACCCTAGTTTTATCAAACCATGCAGGGTCAAGCGAGGTGGCCTTGCAAGGCTTGGTAAATCTTGTTTAGGTTTTGCTTCGCCCTTGCGTACCCTTGCATGCTGCAAGGGTGACGCAAAACCTTGATAAATAGAGACTCAATGAGGTGGTACAGGAATTTAATAAACAGCCATGGTTTAATGGACTATCGAAACAGGAAGAGATTCTAGGTATGTCTCATTTCTGTGGATACATATTGATAATTCCAAAATTTAGGAGCCAAGGCTGAGAAGGGTCGGCCTCCCATGCAAATTTGTGTGAACTACAGACATGTCAGAAGATTTCCTGATGACAATGTCAGAGAGCTGGCTGGATCACAGAGAATGACGATTCTTATAGGTTCACTAAATAAAGAATCAAAGGTTTTATTAAAGACAAGGGAGCTAGCATTAAGCATAACTGTTTATTTACCAATTCTGAACTGCAAAACCATTACAAGCTTGTCAAATATAACCTTGAAACATCACATTATGAAAACAAATTCAGTCCCAACATATACTGTTCCTACTCCATCTTCCTCCTCTTTTGTTTGTCCTTCGATTAAAACACTCTGCCAAAGCACAAGATTGTACTCTTCTCTATCCTCTTCTAGTTATCTCTTGACAAAAACGTCACGTTTAAGAAAAACATAGTCCACATTTTCTTAACCAAAAACCTTGAATAACAGAATTAGCAAAAAATCCCTATCAAATACGTTCTCCTCCGCCATCCCCAATAAAGGAAAGGGAGTGTGGGATAATGATAGCCTCATTGTCTTTAATAAAATCTTGAGTCTTTATTTAGTGAACTTATGAGAATTGTCATTTTATGTCAAGACGGGAGGCTAGCATAATGCATGTTCAAAGTTCTTCAAACCACATAAAACAAATCCTAAAAGTCTCTGCAGACAACCAATCTGCTGCTTTTAATATGTCATCAATCGACCACCCAACATACAAACCTTACTTGCCATAGCCCCTCTAACATGAATGAGCAGAAAACTTGGACACATCCACTTCTGCCTCCTTCATGGTCTCCTTCACCTACCTTGTAATCATAGAATTTGACACTGCCCTAAAGGGCTTCACATAAGAGAATAATAGTTGCTCAACCATTGCACTCCTCTGATCCAACATCCTATATTCATACTCCTTCAGACATTGAAATACACAACGTTGTGGAGATTTATCAAATCTTGGATGAAAATAGAACTAGACATCATCTTTGTCTGTTTGCACACATCAAAAACCATACCACATGGCTGAAAAAAATCTATGAGATTCTTCCAATGCCCTTACATCTGAAACTCTTCTGAAAGAAATCTGACATAAAAACATCACCAACTTCCAACTCAACTGCCTTACTTTTAGGTATGTGTTTTGGCCAACCCTCGAAGAAATGTAGAACCAAATCTATGTCCCATAAAGTCTGATATTTCGCTTTAGGTGGTCTCCTCGGACGAATCCCTTTCATTACTCTACAGACCAAACTACTCTGACCCATAGGAACACCCTGATTTAAAGAATGCCCTCCTGCTACAGCTGACCTGTGACAATTCACTGTTATGTAAGTCATCCCCTTTTCAAATAACTTGGGCCAAAAATTAGTTACCTCTACATCATCTGCCTCCATGGGATCCAAACCCCTCTGCATGCACCAACGTAACCACACATTCCAAACTCCTTTTTACCTCTTCCTGGTCCCTGCAGCCAATGACTTATTGAGCAGACTCCAAAAGTCCAAAGCATCCTCTGTAACCCCTGATATCCTCCAGACTAGTAGGTTGAGAAAACCCAACTCCACTGAAGGATGTTCCTGTCCTTCTATGCCCAACAACAGCCCCTTGAAGGAGGTTATCAAATATGGTTGCTCCACTGCCATCTCCATCGCTAATGGGAACCAAGTTTCAGTCTTCCAAAAAGGTGTCACTAAAACTGGCAGCCATTTCTGACTCTTTACCTGAACCAACACTCTCTGTATCATCAAAAAAGGGTGAAAGGCATAACCCCTCACTTCTCTCCAGTCTTGCAGAAAAGCATCTATCGCTACTACTGTCCCTGGACCTGGCCTCCAACTCACATACATTGGCAATTGAAATGTCAGCCTGGAAGCAAAAAGATCCACATCCAGAACATCCATTGCTCTCACAATACTCTGAAAAACATTTGCTTTGAACTTTCAGTCACTGTAATCCATCACATTTGTGGAATCCCAATCTGCCACCACATTCTGCTTCACAGGTAGATTCCCTGCTCTGAGATCTATTTTTTGTTCCAGACAAAATTCCCACATCTCCTTCGCCAACTCTGACAGTCTCTTCAAACTGCTGCCACCCAACTTGTTTATTTAAGTCACTGCTGAGACATTGTCCATCTTTAAAAATCCCAAACTGTTCTTCAAATTCCTCATGAAACTTTGAATGGCTAACAAACCTGCCTGCATTTCCAGACATTTTATATGATCCTTCCTTTCCGTCAATGACCATACTCCACCTGTTTATCGACCCAAACAGGATGCTCCCCATCCATAACTACATGCATCTGTCTCTAACACAAAGTCTGGTTTCGCCCCAAATATCGCCTTTCCATTCCAAGCCTCCAAATTCTCCTTCCACTACTGTAACTCTTGCCTTGCTTCTCTATCCAGACAAACCAAGTCTCTGTCCCACAAATTGTTTGCCAGACCAAAAGCTTTTAACCTTTGAAGGGCCCTGTAATGTAAAGGACCCGGAAACACCACTTGTATTGAAGAGGACAATAGACCTATGACTCAAGCCAATTCCCTCAATTTCACTTTGTCTTTCCCTGACAAAGAACTCTTCTCCTTTCTTATTTTTGTCACCTTTTTTTTCTGGCAACTGTAACTGACTTACCACTGAGTCCACTAAGAAACCTAGAAATTCCATTGACTGTGTCGGTACCATAAACGATTTCTCAATATTTATGACAAATCCCAAACTCTGTAAAAAATGTACAACTAGGTCCAAATCTCTGCACAACTCTTCCGATTCTTAGTTTATTATCAACATGTTGTCTAAATAAACAATCATACTTATACACCTTTCTCTCAAGAAGCCTACAACTGGACGCATCACCTTCGTGAAGCACCATGGTGCTGCTGACAAACCGAAAGGAAGGCTTTGAAACTGATACAGTTGCCCTCTCCATCTGAACTGTAAGTATCTTTGACTGTCCTCTGCAATTGGAATCGTGAAATATGCATCTTTTAGATCTATTTTTACCATCCAATCCTTGTCCTGTAATAAATCCCTGGACAAATGAATCCCTTCAATTTTGAAATGCCGATATGTCACATACCAATCCATATTCTGTAAGTTTATTTCTTGTCTTTTTTCTCTACCAAAACCAGGGTACTTACAACCCCCTTTTTCTCCTCTGAAACTTACCAAATAGCATTCTTGTCCAGCATCTGACTCACCTCTTGCAGACCCACCTTTTACATATCCTCCTGAAACACCAACTCTCTTGATTCCAATAGTTGGCAAGGCTCTAAATCCAACTCTATTCGATAACCCTCTATCACCTGCAAAACCCAAGCATCCTTGTTATCGAAGCCTCTTCCCACACTTAAAGGAATAGAACCAGAAATTGTTTTCATACTCACCTCGCCCTTGACTCTGATTAAGGGACAACGTCCGTTCCTCGATTATCTCTTCTTCCTTGGTTTCAGCTTCTCAGCGGGTACAATTGTCCACCACCAGGATTTCCCCAGTATGATCAAAAACCTTGTCTGAAGTATTGTGATATAGGACCCTGACTCCTGCATGGCCAATAGGGTACCTTCTACTACCGGACCTGACATAAAAACTTCCACTCAAAAAGACTCTGCGTGTGGAATACTGCACCTTATCCAGACTTGTGAATGTCTTAACATACTTCGTTAAAGACCTCACCAAACCATCTCCAAAGAGTAACCCCTTTGCATCCTCTGATTACGCTCTTTTTGATTGATAGTTCACTCAATTTAGGAATAATAATCCCCATGAGCAAAGTCTTGCGCCTTTCTGCTAGAAGGCCTGTGTTCGCCCTCCCTAAAAATATGATTTCCCTCTGGCACCATCCTCTTAAGAAAGTTAAGTCAGCCTCAGACCCCTTAAGGAATGCCTCCTCCACCGAGTCAAAATATTTTGCCCGGGGTCCTAAGACATCCAATAATTTGCCTTGACAAATTTTGAGAGATTTTTCTAACCCCTTCCTGGGATCCTTACCGAACTTGAACATGTACGGTCACAAATCAGGATTCATATTTGCCCTCATAATATTGCGTTCCTCTTTCTCCAAGGACTTACACAGTCTTGCCCTTATATACTCAGCCAGATGTTCCATGGGTCACCATTACTTGACTCTGGGATGTCTTATTTCTTTGGGGTCAAAAATAGTTTCCCCAAAAGGATCCACCACTGTCAAAGAATCCTTAATCTTTGGCTGACTACCCATATCTCCTTCATCATCCAATCCATCTTTATACTCCAAATCAAGAATATTTTCAACCAACTCCTCACTAGCTCAGTCTCCTATCACATCCGAATCACCCCTGAATTCTTCACCTCTCTCAGTGTGAAACTGACCACCTTGCATGCTGCTTCGGATACCAATTTCTTGCGAGCCAATAGGGCCCCCTCTATTTTTAGAAGAATCATCCATATGTCTTTTTTTTCTGAAACATTTACCTCCAGGTCCTCTATTTATGTCATCCTCATCAGACACAGAAAGAAACTCCTCTTCAATCTCTCCACAATCTCTATTTCCTAATTCTTGTTTTAACGACTCCTGAACAGCCTCAACCACCATCTTCAGTAACATTTATTTATTTATTTATTTATTTATTTAGAGTTTTGTATAGCGCGAACAAGACCCTTGGGTATCAGAGCGCTTCACATTACATGAGGTAGTTATAATCTGTATCGTTGTAGCAACTTTCACAACATTAAGAGGTAGGTATATATATGGCACATAAATATAAGAACAAATTTCTACAGGAATATAGATTATATCAACATAAGTACGAACCATGACTTAATACATAGCACAATATAAAGTGTAACTGAATCCGACGATCCTGAATGTTTATTTTCTGAGTCTGTTTCAATTCCTGCCAATGCGCATGCCTTCTGTCTTCCCATGTTCTGACTATGGAAGGAATTTACTCATTAGGAAGATCTTAGTTTCCCTCTTAAAGGATATAGTGTTTTCAATCTTTCTAATGTTAGAAGGAAGTGAATTCCAGATTCTAGGTGCTGCTCCTGAGAAAGCTCTGTCGTAAGTTTTCTTCTTCCGGAAGATGGCAGGTCTCAACATAAGCTCCTTTGTGCTCCTGGCTGGTCTGTTCCCTCCAGATAGTTTAATTTTCTGAGCAAGGTAGTTGGGTGTCTTATGGTGGAGTGCCTTATGAGTTATGCATGCTATTTTTAGCTGGATTCTGGCTTCGTATGGTAACCAATTTAATGCCTACAAGTGTGGCGAAATGTGGTCAAATTTCCTTGATCCAGTGATTAGTCTTGCCGCCGCATTGAGACATGCCTTCAGGGGTGCTGTTGAAATTTTTGGAAGCCCCGCTAGCGTCGTACATCCATATTCAATCCTCGCGATAACTAGAGCCTGAACTGCCAGTTTGAGGTCTGCTTTGGATATGAATGGTTTCACTTTTCTGATGTAGTTCAGATGGTAGCGGGCGCTTTTTGCCATTGTGTTGATATGGGTTTTCATGTTTAATTTCTCATCTAGTGTGATTCCTAGTGATTTCGCTGAGCCCACTAGGGTAGGGGTGCAATTTAATGCTGTGATCATATTGGTCCATTCCTTCACTTGTGTGTGTATCTTCGGTGGGGATATTAGCAAGAATTCCATTTTTTGTGTGTTTAGTTTTAGATGGTTGTCAGCTAGCCATCGTAGTGTCAATTTTAATGTCTCATTCATTCTCAAGATATCTTCCCTTGATGTGATCTTGATATATATCTGGGTATCATCCGCGTACATGTGGTAGGAGATTTTCGACTTTCTGAGGATTTCAGTGAGTGGTTCGATGTAAAGGTTGAACAGTGATGGCGATAATGTAGAGCCTTGTGGAACTCCAATTGCATTAGGGCATGTAGGTGAGAGTGATTGGTTGACCAGGAATCTTTGCGTTCTATTCTGCAGGAATGATTCAAACCACTTAAGCACATTTCCAGCCATTCCCATCCTGTCATGGAGTCGTTTCAGTAATTTTTCATGATTTACCGTGTCGAATGCTGATGATAGGTCCAGAAGGATAAGTAGACATGTTTGATTACGGTCCAGTGCCTGTAGTGCATCATCAACAATATGCAGGATCGCTGTTTCTGTGCTATGTCCTGTCCTGAATCCTGATTGGCAGTCGTCTAGTAGCGAGAAATTAGCTATGTGTTGACTTAGTTGCTTTTGTACGCATTTCTCTATGAGTTTGGCAAGTATAGGGATGTTGGTCACTGGGCGAAAGTTGTTTGGATCTGCTGGGTCCGCTGTCGGTTTCTTGATGATGGGGACGACTTGACCTGTTTTTAGGCAGTCTGGAAGGATCCCTTGTGATAGAGAGGCGTTTATTATTTTCGTCCAGATGGGAATCACAATGTGGTTTATTTCTCTGACACATTTTAATGGTAGTGGATCATTATAGTGATTGTTAGGTTTGATGTCAGATAGTGTTCTGGCTATGTTATTCTGATCCAGTAGTTTGAAGTTCTCCCATTGTGCCTTGTTTTTAGTCCTCTCAATGGTGTTTTCTACGGCGATATTGGGATTCTGTCTGTCCGTATTGCCACTGTTGTCAGCTTCTTTCCTGAGCTCTCTTTCCAACTTGTTTGCCTTCTCTGTGAAGGGGGTATTTTCTACATTGATATTGGGATTCTGTCTGTCCGTATTGCCAATGTTGTCAGCTTCTTTCCTGAGCTCTCTTTCCAACTTGTTTGCCTTTTCTGTGAAGAATGTTGAGAATTCTTCACAGCTTATTTGCGTTTTTGTGGTTTCTTGACTGGTTTTAGCTAATTTATTGGATTGTTGTTTTAGAATCTCGAATAATTTCCGCGGTCTGTTTTTGGCGTTATCTAGTTCAGATCTGATAAATTCTTTTTTGGAGTTTAGTATCTTTTTGTTATATTCGCTTCTTATTCTTCTGAGTGCTTTCAGTTCGGGTGATGATGGTCGTTGTCTCCATTTTCTTTCCGCTAGTCTTAGTTTCCTCCTTTCTTCATTAAGTGTTTCATTGAACCATGGGTTTTTTGTCTTCTCTGTGACTCTTTTCATTTTTAGTGGCATCGTAGTGTTGACTATATTCGTTACTGTTTTAGTGTAATGATCAGTAAGTTCCTCTACGCTCTGCAGGTTGTTTGGTGGAATCAATTTCTTCTCACAGCTTTCCACTAGTAATGCAATATTCGATCTTTCATGTCTCGCATCCATTTCTTATGTCTGGTGGGTTGTAAGGTCTTGTTCCGTTTCAGATTGTTTATCAGGAAGGTTATGGCATGGTGATCTGACCAGTCGCATGGCTCAATTGAAATGATTGAGGTATTGTTAGTTTTTGATATTATCCAGTCTATCGTGCCTCCTTTTTCGTGTGTTGGCTCTCTGCATGCTTGGTTAAGATTTAACTCTGTTAGAAGTTCTTTCAGAGCGTTGACCTGTTTGTCGTCTTTGTCATTCCAGTGTAAGTTAAAGTCCCCCAGGACAATGTTATTAGTTTCTGAGTTGGCTTTGATGGTGATGATTTCTATTAACTTGTCTATGAAGGTAGTGTTATTACCTGGAGGGTGGTAGAGTGCATGAAGTTTGCATTTTTGATTATCTTCTGATCTTATCCTGAGATTTAGGTGTTCACAGGATTCAAGTGGTTCTGATGGAATTAGTTTGACTTCTATTTCAGATCTGTAAATGCAGGCGACCCCCCCTCCTAACTTTTTTGGCCTATCGAGTCTCACTGTGTGACCTCGTTCTGTGAGTTCGCAGTTAGTTGTATTTGTTGTAGGTTGTTAAGATTGGTTTTCCTTTCATTGACTCTTGCTATTCTGTTAGCATCGATCCGGACTGTTTTGATTTTTTCCCCTCTAACTTTGTCGGTGTTTTCGTATTCTCGAAGTAAGGATAGCGTTTCTTCTTCCGTTAGCTGATTGAGGTTCCTGTCAGGTCGATTTTGCCTGTTTGATAGGGGCACTGCCATCTTATTTCCCTCTATTTGGAGATTAAGTAATGCTTCTTGGATTTGTTCGACTTTTTTGTGGGTGCTCACTGTGATTTCAAGCATCTCTTTCATCTCTTGGGCCGTGCATAGAATACTGCCCATTTGTGATTGAAGCTCTTTGATTGTTCTTCGAATTTGTAATGAGGTATTAAGTTTGTTCATTTTCCTATTTCTATGCCCTTGTTTTGGGTTTCCTGGTATGAGTTTTGACCTCTTCCTCGGATCTCTTCCCTTCTTATCGATAATTTTGTAGTCTGCTCCGTTTCTGATCAAGTCTTGGACAGCCGAGTTGTCTTCACTAACATCCTTACTTTGGTAGTCTGTTCCGTTTCTGTTCAATTTCCAGCCTTGGCCCGCCGTGTTGTCTTCAATAACATCATTACTTTTGTCGTCTGCTCCGTCTCTGTTCAAGCCTTGGACCGCCGAGTTGCTTTCGATATCGTCATTGCTTTGGTGGTCTGCTCCTTCTCTGTTCACGTCTTGGACCGCCGTGTTGCTTTCGATAACATCCTTAATTAGGTGGTCTGTTCCGTCTATGTCCATGTCGTGTAAAGCCTTGTTATCTTCTATATCCGTAATTTCAGTGTTCTCATTTGGTGTCCTATTCGCCGGCGATGACCTGTCTATGATGCTAGATGTTGCTTCTACCCTCTTATAGGGTTTCTGGGTGGTATTTGCGATCGGTGTATCCACTTCAAGTCTTCCTGTGTCCTTTCTAGACTTGAGGAGTTGTGTTGAGTTTTCCATCTGTGATATTTCCCTGTTTATGTTTGCACATTGTGTGTCCAATTTTGTTTTTGCTTCGCCCCTCCTCAGCTGCGATCTTCTTATTCCGATTATGACCTCTTGATTTGTAGGAAGTATTTGATCCTGGAGGTTTGTGTCTGGTAGGCAACCTGACTTTGTGTCTGGTATGCAACCTGACTTGGCAGCTCTGTGATGGTCCATGGTGTGATCTTGTGTGGTCGGTTCTGTATGGGAACTTGTCTTCATTACGCATCCTTTTAAGGTTGAAAACAGGTTGTCAAATTTGTTTAATTCGTTGTCCGCTGCTTGTATGAGCACTATACCGTTCTTATATATCGTTATGCATAGGTCCGCTCTACCTCTAGTTGATGGTTGGCTCTTAAGTTTTGTGCCATGTCTTCTCTTTACTCCACTTTACTCTTATCTATATCCATTTTTTTATGTCGCAAAATAATAAAGTTTTATTAATATCCTTTATTTTTACTCTCAACCCTCAGTGCTCTGTAATACCTTCCTCATCAGAATTATAACAAATGCTTCGCTTTACTTCACAAAACAACTCTCCTCACAACAAAAACGCTTCTTTGATGAATGTTCCAGTGTAACGAATGCACTAACAAGTGTTTTGTTGCCGTGGAAATAGCCTTGCATCCCTATTGCCACTTCAAACAGCCATCAACCAAAAAACGAGGCCTGTCTGCTACCGAAAATAGCACGATCTGACAGAACATGAAGGATGCTCACGCCGACCTACCCACAAACAGAGCTATTTCCATGGGAAAGAGAGCCTGTTACAAAAAAGAATTGTGAGCGGCAGCAAAAAAAAAAGTGCTACACAGTTCTGCTAACATCACGCACTGGATATTGTGAAAATGCTGCACATGAATATTTAACAGGCCTTGAATTCTCCCGGGCTCTTTAAAAATATAGTAAAAAAGTAAGTCACCAGTTTCCTGACTTTTTAACTTCCCTCCATATCATCAACCAAATTTCCTCTTGAAATGTTATCCTAAAAGGCAGTCACATCAGTGGAATAATTTTTTTTTTATTTTTTTTTTATTTTTTTTTATTGAAAGTTCATGACAATATAATGTACTCTATACACAACAGTAGATATTAACACAGGAATATGAATATACAAACAGGAGGATAAATACACATCATAAGAGTAAAAGCTCAGCTGTTAAAACATAGGGCCATAAATACTATAAATATGTTAGTAATGTCAACATAGGTGTTAGAAGAACTATAGACCCCCATTTTTTAGCCGCCTCCATAATGCCACGGGCGCCCAGATCCTTAGTCCCATTTCCCTGGATTTCACTCCCTTTAGGGCATACAACTCTGACTCGATGTTATGGATCCCGAGCATCCTACACATCCACATTTGGAAGGTTGGGGCCTCAACATCCTTCCATGCAGCAGCAATTAATATTCTAAAAACAGCTGTTGATATAAAAACAAGTGCCTCGGACTCTGTACTTAGACCCAGTTTAGCATCACACCCGATTATTAAAAGTGTAGGGGATAGGTCTATTTTGACAGCTAGCAGCCCCTCTAAGAACTTTTCGATTTCCTTTTTAATAGGCCCTAATTTCCCACAACTACAAAACATATGTAGAGCATCAGCAGGCCCATTTCCACATCTAGGACAGTTGTTATCCGCTCTCTTTCCCCATTCATACAGTTTTGCCGGCGTATAGTATAAGTTGAAGAGAGTCTTAAAGTGCTGTGCTCTTAGATTTGAGGAGCGTAGGAACCTTTTATCCATTAGGATAGCTCTATCCAAATCAATGTCAGGATCTCTCAATTTATCAACCCAGGCGGCCTCTGTCTTGAGCATGTCATCGGGAAGCGTTTCCAAGAATAGCCCGTACATTGACCTGATGCTGCAACCACCTCCCTTCATATACTCTAATAGTGTACAGTCTTTTGATATGTTTATGCTGGGTCTTTTTGATTTTATTGTGTTGGCCAACTGCATATATTTGAACTCTTGGCAGCCTTGAAGTGAGTATCGTGACTTCAGAAGTTCAAGGGGCCTCAAAACATCCTTTATCATCACTTGACCTAGTGTACTGATTCCCTGTCTTTCCCAATGTCTCCAAGGGCCATCTCTACTTAAGTGCGGGAATAGTCCTGATTTCCAGAGTAAAGTATGTTTATTAAACTTTGGAATGCTCTGATTCTTCTGTACAGAGGACCATAACCCCCAGATGTCTTCCAGTATTTTATAGCCTAATGCCTTATAAAAGCGTTTATCGTATTTCCTTAGCAATACCCCGTGTGCTTCACTCCCTAGAGCCAGCTGATAAATAGATGGAATATCTCCCTGACTGTGTGGCATATCATCAGGAAAAAAGAGTATAGCCATTTCTGTAAGAAGGCAAGACCAATTGTAGAACTTAAGATTAGGTATTCCTAACCCACCCTTTTCCTGGGGTAGAGACATGAATTTGATTGATCTCCTCACCTTGCCATATTGCCAGACAAAGTTCATAAAAATTGCCTCCATTTCCTTGATCAATGTGTCGTCTACTTTAAAGGGGATAGACCTAAATTTATATAGGATCTTCGGGAACATTGTCATTTTAATAACATTGACCCTACCTATGATTGACAGATGGAGGGTATCAATTCTTTTTAAGTCCTGTTTCATCTTTTCCAGTAATGGCAAAAAATTGTCTTTGATGATTTCCCTTGGCTGGGCATTAATTGTTATTCCTAAGTATACTACTGAGTCTACGTATCTGTCATCAAGTTTGACTATATTTCTTGAACATAGTACCTGTGTTTTTGCCACATTAAGTCGATATCCAGATAGCCTCCCAAAGTCAGATGTGATACTAATTATTCCCCTCATGGCACTGTCGGGATCAGTAGTGGTTATGGCTAAGTCGTCCGCATATGCGAGGATTTTGGTGTGAAATCCATTAATGACAACTGGCTTTATATTAATGTTGTTCTTTATAAGAGTAATTAGGGGATCTATGTATAGTGCGAAAAGAATGGGTGAGCACGGACACCCTTGTCTCGTGCCTCTCGTAATATGGATCTGCCTGGAGCTTTCGCCCATAAGCTGGATGCTAGCAGTTGGATTAAAGTACATAGCCTTAATTGCCTGCAAGAATCTGGGACCAAATCCTCTATCTGCCATCACTTTCCAAAGAAAGCTCCACCTGACACGATCGAACGCTTTTTCCGCGTCGAGGAGGATCATTGCAGCCCCCCCCCCCACCAGCAGCATGGATGTCAAACAGGGTTATGGCTCTTCTAATATGGTCAGTAGTATCCCTGCCAGGGACAAAGCCATGCTGCCAGGGAGAGACGAGAGTCGCAATAATCCTCCCCAACCGTGTAGCCATTATTTTTCCATATAATTTGTTATCGCTATTTATTAACGATACGGGCCGGTAAGAGCCGGGACTTTCCTTGGGTTTCCCTTTTTTATGGAATACCACTATATTGGTTTTGGTCCAAGATTCTGGTATAACCCCAGTATTTATAACCCCATTGAATAAATCTAACAGAAGGGGTGCCGTTTCTTCATTCAGGTGTTTATAGACCTCCAGGGGTATGGCATCAGGCCCTGCTGCCTTACCTGCTGATAGATCTTTTAGTGCCTGAGAAAGCTCATCCATAGTGATATTCTGCTCCAATAATTCACTCTTGCTAGACGTGAGTTTAGTGCCTGTATCCTGCCAGTTTATACCCGGATCATCTATATCCATCTCTTCCTTATAAAGATCCTGATAAAACCTCCTAAAAACTTCAAGAATTTCAGTTGGTTTATTATAAGTCTGATCACCTTCTTTAATTTCAGTGATAGTATTTTTTGATGTAGCTTGTCTTATTCGTAGCGCTAGAGCCCTACCTGCATTCTCCCCTGTTTCATACATTCCGGCTCTACGGGTCTGATATTCTGCTGCAGCTTTTTTAGCCAATTGCCGTTGGATGTCTGCCTTCATGCTATTTAGCCTTTCTAAGCTCTGAGTACCCTGAATCCCATGGCAAACGTCTCTCCTGTGTTGTTCCTCTGCCTCTGCCAGTTTAGCCAAGAGACGCTCTCTGTCTTCCTTAGCTTCTTTCCACATCCGACCCGAAAAGCTAATTGTCTCTCCCCTCAGGCCAGCTTTGAAACTATCCCAGACCATGACACGGGATGCACTGTATCTATTCGCATCAAAGAAAGACTGGGACCAGTTCTTTATATGTGCTAAGTAATTACTATCCGCTAAAAGCTTTCTATCAAAAGTCCAGGGTCTGATTTTCTCCCTTTGTTTATTAACTATCATGGTGAGAACAAGGGGATTGTGATCCGATATTAACCTAGGAAGCATTGCAATTTCTACATTAGGGAGACAAGTTGCTGATATTAAGAAATAGTCCAGTTTTGTATGTTTGTTAAATGGGTGTGAGAAGTATGTGAACCCGGGTTCATCTTTCTTTAGGCTACCCCACACATCCCTCAACCCATAAGATTGAATTATAGAGGATACAGCCCTGAATACCCGGGGCTTACGACCGATATATGGGGTATCACCTGTGAAGTCTGCTGAGATGTTGAGATCGCCGCACATTACTATAGGTGAAGGCCAGTTAGTAAGTTCCCTCTCTATATGATCCATCACCCCCGGGTCGTCCAGGTTAGAGCCGTATACTGAACATAGAGTTATGCCTAGTTTCAATTCGCATATTGCCCATCTTCCCAGTACATCGGCCTTTGATTTTTTTACTCCTCCCAGACCTACCCGGCCCATAATAGCTATCCCCTTTACCGTTGATGTCTGTGAGGAACAGGACAGAATTTCATACCCCCTTAGATTTAGCCAGTGTTTCTTTTTCCAAGGTAGGTGGGTCTCTTGTAAACAAATAATGTCGGCCCTTATTAATTTTACATACTCCTCGAACCTTCCCCTCTTTTTCCAATTATTCAGACCGCCTATATTAAGGCTAATTACCCCAATCCTTGACATAGCCCTGTAGGGAGCAAAGCCAGCACGCTAACCAATCGCATTTCCTCCTAAGCTTTTCATGAATATGCATATCCACTTTGAGCATCTCATTTATATTAAGAAACACATTTATTGCATGAACTTTCTTTTTCATTTTTGCTTTTCCCTTTCCCCCCCCCACTCCAAACCTTGTCCCCCCTAACCCCCCTGACCCCAACCCGCTCCCCAGTGAAGTGCGCAGACTGAGTCTGTGCGTGTGATGGGTGCAACCCAGCAGTGGACACTATGCAGACTACTTATTAGGCCTCATCCTCAACCTCATAAATGGACCATGAACCACCTTATCGTGACACCCTTAACTCTATGAAACTTAAACTTAGGCTCAGACTTAGGCTCAGACTTAGACTCAGATTCGGAAGTCATGCCCTGCCCCCCGCTAAGCTATGTAAGTTATGTACCATACTACCATTGTACCATACTATATTGAGTCCAGAAACTCCAGAGCTTTGATTTCCGAAGAAAAGTACATGGTCTTGCCTAAATGAATTACTTTTAACTGGGCAGGATTGATAAGATAGACCTGTACTCTTTTGTCCTGGAAAGGCTTGATTAATTGTCTTAGTCTCCAACGCCGTTCAACGGTGGAGTGACAAAAATCAGGCCTTACGAAGAAGGAGCCTCCCTCGAAGGTTCTTTTGGCATCTGGCCTCGCTTTCTCTGAGATGGACTGGCGCAGAAGAAAATTACCTATATAAATTAGAATAGCTCTGGGCTTGTCGCCTTCTCTGGCATTCTGTCTCAGTTTGAACGGTGTCCTATGCGCCCTCTGGATTTCAGTGGTCCAATTCCACCCAGCGATATCTGGGAAAGCTTTCACAAAAATTTTGACTATAAAGGCTTTAACATCCTGCCCTTCGATCCCTTCCGGAATCCCAAGGACCCTAAGATTATTCCTTCTTTGCCTATTTTCTAGGTCCTCCAGCTTCCACTGGACATCAATTGCTTGTGCTCCAAAAGATTCCATTCTGCTCGTGGCAGCCTCTGCTTCAGTGGCACCTATCCTTTCTTCTAGATTTGAGACCCTATCTCCAACATTCACACAGGCTTTCGAGAGTTTCCTGACCACTACTTTCATCTTTCTCATTGCTGCTTGGGCCTTAAGGCTGTCTGCTCGGGTCTCTTCTCTATGTGCAGTTATTCCTTGATGGATTGATTCCATCATTGCCATCATTGACATCATTGACAGTTGCGTAGTCTCGTGATGCTGTGCGTGATCTGTACCCTGGTTAGAGTTTCCTTGTAGGGATGTTGTTGGAGAGTGATCCCATGTTAATTCTGGTTGACCCCTTTGAGAAGGCATATTTTTTATAGTAGTTGATGGCATCCCTGCCTCGCTGTCACTCTCTGTTTCTGGGTTGCTGCAGTCGATATCAGAGCTATGAAGCTCCTCATCCTCTGACCAGTCGGCCTCCTCTGTTACGGAGAAGAAACATTCACTGGGAGTCTTCTCCTTTTCCTTTTCGCCATGTATGAATCCAGAATGGTTAGCATTTGCATTTGCCGTTAATCGACCAGGTTCATCCGGGGCCATGGTAGACATGATAGCCTCTTTCAATGCTTCACCTGTTGTTGAACCTCCTTGAGTGACTCCGCTGTTAGTTGATGGGGTATGGAAATAAACTCTACCATCCCTTCTGTTGATGAGTTTAACATGTCCTTAGCTGATATAGGGGCTGTAAGCTCACTGTCCTCATTACCAGGCCCCTCGTCATCCCCCATAGTCACACCAGCTGGAGGAACCGGTTGTGCCATCAAACCCTGAGCGCCACTCAAGTCATTGCCCACGGCTCCAACCTTCTGACATGGCTGATGCGACTGCAGCTGCATTTGAGGCTGAGGCTGTTGAGGCTGTGAGGCTGGTTGTAGCACAAACTCGATCTCTGATTCGGGTTCAGGCTCTCCAACTTCTTCGGTAACCGGTAATGTTGCCACCGGTAATGTCACCACTGGGGCCGCTAGGGCCGCTGCTGTAACCGGTTCCATTTCTTTCAGCTTTTTTTTCCTTTCATTGCGGTTCATCATATCTACCACACTTATAGTCGCGGTGGCTGTGGCTTGTCTAGTTCTAGCAGAGGGGGGGCGCATCTCTTTGGGGGTATTCTGTCCTGAGGACGGTTGTTGCTGCTTTGCCCGACCCCCAGGTTCCGCTTGTAATGTTGCTCCCTCAATCCCGGTGTTAATTACAGGCACAGTGCTCATAGAGATGTCTGTGATATTGCCTGCTATGCCGGCATTATCAGTCGCATTTTTCTTTTTTAATAGCAGCTTACCTCCGGTGTTGGTTTTGGGGGCCATCGGTAAAGCAAGTGCCGAGAGTAGAGAGAGTTGCTGCTTCGCTCTGATCAGTCCCCTATACACGCGAACCTCACAGCCTCTTGGTTCCGCTCTGCCTAAGCCGTAGCCGCGGCCGCTGCCGCCTCTGCCTCTGCTCACCAGATCCCGGCCCTGTGGAGCTCCGCTTCCTGACTCCGCGAGCTCCGCTGGGCCTCACAACCAACCCGATCCTTAGAAGTAGTGAAGCAACAAACCTCCGCAGACCGGGGGGGGTACCCTGTGACGAGGATCGGCAAAGAACATCCAGGTGACTGAGCCGCCAAGCCGCTGTGCTGTATCTAGGCGCCTTTTCCATGCAATCACTCCACGAACCCTCTCGGATCCCTCACTGACTGCACGGTAAGCTCATGGCGTGTTTCGGGATACAAGATGTAGAACAAGTGTGTCGAGGTTACATCGAAACTGTGTCCACACTGCTGATTCTGCCGCTCAGCCGCTCCTCACGGCCGCCATCTTGCTCCACCAAGGTATCCGGAATAATTTCTTTGTAAAAAACTTCAAACTTCTACAACAATCATACTCAAAAACTTCCATCATATAGTACCCACATATTGGGCAAAAAACAAATAAACCAATCCAAACATTTCCATTAAACAAGTCAAACACAGTTAGTCCTTATACAATCCCTATATACTTAGCTGCTCAAAAGCAGCTAACAAAAGAGGAGGAAGATGGCGGATGGACAGTATGTGTTGGGACTGAACTTTCTTTTTCACATTGTGATCTTTTAAGGTTCTATTTGACAAGCTTTTAATGGTTTTACCACCAGAAGTGGTAAATAAAAGGTTATGCATAATGCTAGCCTTCTGTTTCAACATAAAATCAAACCTTTTTTTCAGAAACGATTGGAGCATGACCAAAGCAGGACTTTGGTAGAAGTCACAAGAATTTAAAATAACCCAGAACAGGCGATCATTGCTGCAATTTTCAGAGGCTTAGCATGGCTGAATGCCGAGGTTCAGGTGGTTAACCAAGTTGAATTGTTCTAGATCGCCTGGAGTTTAAAACTTAAAGAGGAAAGAAGACCTTAGAGGGGATATTGAACCCTTTATATCTGATACAGCTACCTTCCCACCCTTGATTGGTAAGACCTGCATCTTTCGGTATAACGTCCTAAAGAAGAAAGTGCTAGACACCATTAGGATATCAAGGATTTTTATGTAAAGGGTTTTCACCACTGTAACTAGTGGGTTAGTTGTGGCTAGTTGGTTAGGCCAGTACACAGGTGCCAAAACTCTGTCTTTCCTCAATCACAAGTATTTTTGTTTTGCTGTTATTACGCTTCATATAGCTGTCTCACACCCAGTCCCTAATTTGCAGTAAACTCATGTACCATGCCAGTTTTTAGTTGGTGACCTTTGAAAATGATGGTGGCAGCTATTACATAGGTAGGTCAAAAGGGTACTTTGTTGTTATACTCTGCAATCAATATTGACCATTTTAAATTAATTTGGGAGCAAATAAATACCGTGGCTATAACACTCCAAAAAGATCTAAACACGTTTAAGACCCTGCTTTGTCAACTTGTTTGCAATATGTAAGAGCTTGTATTGCTGAAATCTTGTTAGATTTATCTACAAGTAGGAGTGTGTCCAGGGGTAACCTAAGACTAAGATGGAAAAACCCTCTAATTCGATGGCCATTCAAATTGACACAACTTCAATGATTAAAAAAAAATTGCAACGTTTTCGGAAAGTTGAGCAGATGGCACAATAGCCAGATTATCTGTGACAGGGTCTGACAGTTAATGGATTTCCTTAAACACCTTGTTTGATAGAATCCAAATTGATTAAGAAGGGCTCAGGCTTTCCTCCGTTTATTCCTATATGCAGAAAATGCAAGCTTATAATTTGCTTTGCCCTTTACTGTTATAGTTTCTCATCTCTGCAGACATTTTTTAAGACAGACAACTAGTCTGGTAAAGAAGGCTTTCCCATGCATTACTTTGAAGTTTTGAAAAGGTAGTTTCTGAGCCTGAATAAAGTAACCTCGTTTTCATTCAGTACTCAGGGTGATGATTATACCTTAATTCCTAAGGGATGGCTTTTACATTCCTGACTTCCTTGACTTGATGTTATTAGTAAGCTGGTCAGGAAAAGAAAAAAAAAGAAAAAAATAAGAAACAACTCTGATCAAACCACAGAACAGAGCTCATAATATAGCTAGCTTAAGCCTCAAGTAACCATTAATACATTTAACACTAATAACTTAACAATCAATCAATCAGGGAATTGTAAGCGTGCTACTCACCCGTGAGGATCTCAAAGCCCTGAGGAGGGGGTTCGCAGATTTGTTTAGCCGAAGAGTCAGGTCCTGAGGGTCTTACTGAAGGTGTTCAGGGAGGGGGCGTGTCTGATGTCTGCCGGTAGCTCGTTCCAGGTCTTGGCTGTAATGTGAGAGAAGGATCTTCCGCCTGCTCTGGCTCTGTGGATGCGTGGGGTTTCGGCCATTGCGCGGTTGGAAGATCGGAGGTTTTTTTTGGGTACGTGGAAGTTGATTCTGTTGTTGAGGTATTACAGTCCGATGTTGTGTAGGCATTTGTAGGCGCGAGTGAGGATTTTGAAAGTGACTCTTTACTCCACGGGAGCCAGTGGAGACTTCGTAGGTTTTGGCTGATGTGTTCGTTTCAGGGGATGCCTAGGACTAGTCTGGCGGTGGTGTTCTGTATTGTCTGGAGTTTGCGGAGTAGGGAATTGTTGATGCAGGTGTAGAGTTCGTTTCCATAGCTGGTGATGAGTGCGTGGGTGACTGCCTTCCTTGACTCAGGGGAGATCCCCTTGTAGGTCTTGTGGAGGATGCAGAGGGTGTTTAAGCAGCTGGAAGTGGTGGCCTTGACCTGTTGGTCCATGGTGAGTGATGAGTCGAGTACAATGCCAAGGTTCTTGGTGTGGTCTGAGGGGGTAGGTGGGCTTCTGAGGGTGGTCGGCCACCAGGTGCTGTCCCATGCAGAAGGGGTGGTACCGAGGACGAGGACTTCTGTCTTCTCTGTGTTGGGCTTAAGGCAGCTGTTGGTCAACCAGACTGCGACGTCTTGCATTCCTTTCTGGAAGTTGAGTTTGGCAGTGGTGGGGTCTTTGGTGAGGGTGAGGATGAGCTGGGTGTCGTCGGCGTAGGATACGATGTTGAGGCCGTTTTATCAGACGATGGCTGCGAGAGAGGCCATGTAGATTTTGGGTGGGGCTCAGTGATGAACCCTGTGGGACTCAGCAGGTGATTTTCTTGGGGTCGGAGTGGAAGGGTGGGAGTCTGATCCTTTGGCTTCTTCCGGTGATGAATGATCGGATCCAGTCCAGGGCTGCTCTTGGTATGCCTGCGTCATGTAGTCTGGCGACTAGTGTGCGGTGGGAGAAGGTGTCGAAGGCCGTTGATAGGTCGAGTAGGATGAGGGCTGCGGAGTGGCCTTGGTCCAGGATGGTGTGGATGTTGTCTGTGGCGGTGAGTAGTGCGATCTCTGTGCTGTGGTTGCTTCGGAATCCAGATTGGGACGGGTCGAGGACGGCGTTCTCTTCAATGAATCATGTCAGTTTCCTGTTGACTATTTTCTCTGCAAGTTTGGCTGCGAAGGGGAGGAGTGAGATGCACTGATAGTTCTTGAGGTTGGTGGGGTCAGCTGTGGGCTTCCTGAGCAGGGGTCTGATTTCTGCACGCTTCCAGTCGTCTGAAAAGGTGCCTGTTTTCAAGGTGGTGTTGATGATGCATTGTAGTTTGAGTGCAATGGCAGCTGCGGCTCTGTGGTAGATGTGAGGGGGGCAGGGGTCGGTGGGGGCCCCCGAGTGGATGCTTTTCATGGTCCAGGCGGTGTTTTCGGCTGTGATCAGTGTCCAGTTGGAGATGGCGGGCTGGCTGGTGTATCTGGGGGGCAGGGGGATGTCTGTGGCACCGGGTGGATGGTCGATGAAGTTGTTGTAGAAGTTTTTGATCTTGCGGTGGAATAAGGGGGGCCAAGCTTGTCGCAGAGGTCTTGGGATGGAGTGATGTCTGCGGTTTCGCTGTGTGGGTTGGTGAATTCTTGAATGACACTGTAAAGTTCCTTGGAGTTGGCCAGGATTTTGTTGTGGATAAAGTTCCTCTAAGTGGCTCTGATATGGTTGTGGTAGTCTGTCATGGCATCCTTGTAGGTGGTGTGGTTTTTGGTTGTCTTGGTGTTTCTCCAGTCTTTCTCCAGGCGTCTGCAGGTGTATCTGGCTTCCTGGAGAGCGGTAGTGAAACAGGTGGCTTTCCTGGGGCATTGTCTGTTGTCGTTGTGTAGCGGGCGCACTCGTCTGCACAGTTGGAGATCCAGGTGTGGAGTTCTCTAGCTGCGTCGTTTGCGTCGGGTGCCCAGGAGTGGTTGTCTATGGTGAGGGTGGAGTTAAGTTGCTCGTTGGTAACCGTGCTCCAGTTCCTTCGTGGTGGGTTTGTTGATGGCGAAGTTTACGCCGTTGTGGTTGGTCCATGATGATTGACATGTTTGACTGAATTGGACGCTGTTTCCTGCCGCAAAGATGGGGTTGAAGGTGTGTCCTGCTGTGTGGGTCGGTGTGTTGATGAGTTGTTTAAGTCCGATGCTGGCGAGATTGTCATGAAGGATAGTGGAGTTGAGGTCGCTGGGGTTGTCGGGGTGGAAGTTTAGGTCTCCAATGAGTATGTAGTTTGTTGAAGCACTGGCGTGGGGTGCGATGAAGTCGTTGATGGTGGTGGCGAAGGGTGTTCGGGGGCTGGGGGTCTGTAGACAAGGGTTCCACAGAGTGTGGCTATGGGGGTGGTCTGGATCTAGAAGTGCAGGTTCTCGGTAGAGGGGAAGATTTTGCTCTTGTGGGCAATGGCAAGGCCCCCTTCCTGGGTGGTTGGGGCGGTCTTTCCTCTGGATCTTGTATCCATCTCGAATGGCGGTGTTGATGTCGGGGGCGGAGGATGCATTGGTCCAGGTCTCTGTGAAGAAGGTGATGTCGGGTGAGAGAGAAGTAGGTTCCAGATTTCCATGGCGTGTTTGTGTACCGAGCGTACGTTGAGTAGGATGCATTTTATGGTGTCGGCAGTGCTGGCGTCGGTGGTGTTGGAGGCCAGGGTGGTGGTGAGGGTCTGGCGGCAGTGGAGGAAGGAAAACTGGTTGTGGGTCGAGTTCAATGAAGCCTGTTGGCATTCTCTAAGTCTTCCAGAGTTGAGTGCAAGGAGGGTGGTGGTGTGGTAGCGATGGGTAGTGGGAGGTCCAGGGTTCCTGGTGCTGGCCTCGGTTGGGTCGTAGACGGGCGCAGAGCGGCTTGCCATTGAGTAGGGGAGGTGTGAGGGAGGAAAGGCTGGGAGGAGCGAGCGGGGGAATTCCAGGAGGTCAGGCCGCAGGGACAGCAGCACCGAAAGGCGAAAGGAACAGGCAGGCACAAGAAAATAAAAACAGTGGTGGAATTAGAGCAAGACACAGATGGGCACAATAACAGTGGCACAACAGGGAAAAAATTAGGAAGAAAAAAATGGCAGAGAAAGGTTACGGTGGTTGCAGGCAATCTGGTCCCAGTTGGAGCGGGCAGCAGGCGCAGGAGGGGGCATCAGCCTCGAACCTCCCAAGGAGGAGGTCGGGGATTGGAGGCAAAAGTCGGCACAGCGGAGCTGCGGGGAGAGAGTGGACCTAGACCGAGGGTCACAACATGAGTGGGAACCTTTATCAGATGCAGCTGTCGGCCATCATATACCACTTTAAGAAAATCTATCACAGTGTTATACACCTGGCGTTCCACATGAATGTTAAAGTACCACAAAATAAGGGGCTAACTATATGAAATAAGCTTATTGCCTACAACATTTGTAAAAGAAGTAATACGCAGGTCTTTCGGTTCTGTGTGTGGAAGAATTGAACAATATCAAGTGTGATGTTAGGGGATGATTGAAGATGAAGGGCCAGGGCCTCTACCTATGTTATATACCACAACGGAATCCCAGCAACTGACAGAGTGTCTTCATACATGGTTACAAATCTGTGCCCCGTTTGACCCATTGTCTGGTCCTGAGGTAACATCTAGTAGGTGGGTGGAACGGCTTATACAATGGCTGGCCTTGACCATACTTGGAGTAACGTTTCAGTAAGCAGCAGCATGCCTAGATCTAGTAAAATCAATAAGTCATGGAGCTTTGGTGTATGATTCATGAAGGAGTGGCATTAAATAACATTGCTATTTCGAGCCAAGGTTTAATTAATGAAACATTTGTAACTATTTCCTGGTGAAAGTTTGGGCTGGTGTGGGGAGTCCTAATTATTAACAAGCTTGCACATCCTCCAAGATAAGAAACCTAGCACTGTTTAGGTTACGCAAAGAAATGCGTCATATCTGAATTTCTGTTTTCAAAAGATTCATCACCAGTTTTCATGCCTCATCGTCACCATTAGGCTTATAAGGGTCTTGGCAAGCTTGCGGTATTAATTTCTGTTGCATGCCTGTGCTGCACCTGCTGAGTATAGGACAGAGACGCAAGTAAGTGCCATAAGTGACCTGTCTCTATGAGAGGCAGAACCCTAGAGAAGTAGCATACAGCTGGGATAAACACCCCCTTGTATCACTCACTGCAAACAGGCAAGAATTAAAGTTGACCAGGAAAGAACAGGTAGGGAAGAAAAGGAGAACCAAACCATACCGCCTTCTAAGATTAATAACTAAAACAACAAGTCTAGAGAATTTATACCACACCACCCACATGCTGAATGAAACTTTTAATTACAATATTGAAAAACTAGTCAAGAAGGAAACTTCCATCAGGGATACATGGAACTCAAAGTCATCAAAACCCCCCAACATAAATAAATGAAAAGGTGAGCTGTGGTTTTGTTAGCTCATAGCAGAAAGGAAGGATGGGTGGATACGTTTTTTTAAAAATTTGATTTGAATTATTACCACATCTTTCAGCAGTGATCGTTCAACTCACGGAGCCAGCTTGCAGGCTTTTGGGATGGAAATGAATCAATCTGTAGTTAACAGCCAATAATCAAATAATTGATGTACAATCTGTAATCAGTACTTTGGGGATTAGGTGTGTGTTTGACTGACTTGAATAGGTTCTACGTTGAGACTTAAAGATTTTCTACTGGTTAAACGACTTGAGCGGATTTATTCAAACACAGATAGCCAGCAAGGGTGCTTCCGATACTATTGGCTTGACTTTCCACCTAATCATCTGGCCAGGTTTACAAAAGCTCCTAGAAGGTCCAGTTTCTTCAAGCAAAGCAACCTCTGTTGAAAGCAAGTTCAAAGGCTTGACCATCAAGCCATCTCCTAGTTTTAAATATGGAACTTAGGAGTGAAAAACGGATAAAGGAAGTTTTACAAAAACACAAGTTTGATGCAGTTCTTCTTGTCCTTTTTACTCATGGATTGCATGGCTAGAACCTCCTTCTAGGTACACACCCTTTTCCGTTTCAAAGTACATACTTGTTTTACTGAGACTTATCCATCAAGACGCAACCCAAAACTTTCTTGTCGAAATATTCCTGTTGAACAGGTAATCACTAGTTCCCCCGGTTCTGAAATAAGTTCCAGATGTGGAGAGTTGAAGGGTGCATTACCTCGGTCAATGTTTCTCTGGCCTGCTAACAGAAAGTGTTTAGCAGCAGTCAAAGAGTCTTACTATTCTGTCTTTACAAGCTGGAGCCAAGTGCCAGTGGGAAGAGCAACAGTTTCAAAAGAGCAACAGTTTCAAAAGAGGGAACTAGCATGCCATTTGTGGATGACCCAAACCAATCTCTAAAATGTTGCAACACACTCCACACTCACATTTACTTACTGTGATGTTGTTCTTGGGCTTAGCGACACAGAAATTCTCCTATTAACACACCTTTTGACAGCAGGAACACCTTTTGGTACTACGGAATTCTCCTTCAACCCCATCTCCACCCATCTCCTACCATTTTAGCCCAGTCCACTTCAGAGGAATACCTGCAGATTCTTCTACCACTACCTCAGGATGTCATACATGCGTGTCTTGTCAATCTCTATCTTATTTAAGTTTGATGCCGCAGATGTCTACAGCACGACCATTAGGGAGTGTGAAAGAAATTGGGCTTGAAAGGTTTTGAAAGGGTATAAGATGCAAATTTTCATCAATTTAAGACACTTTCTGTTGATTACATGTACAATATTAGATGCAGTCTTACATTTTTTAGATTTAATGGGGCAATGTTGCTGCATTTTAGTATGTACATATACATTTTATGGATGTTTTTTTGGGGGAATGGGGATCTCCTCAAAAGTAACACATTAATTACTGTTAGAATTTTATATGGGTCTTGATGTGATATCTGTATGTACATGGTTCATACAAAAAATCTAATTACTGTAAAATGGAAACATTAGAATTCGTTTTCCAATTTAAATATATTATTATTTAGCAGAAACAAACAGACAAAGGGGCATATTATCAAGGACCGGTGTTAAAATTATCGCCGTTTTATCTGCAGGAAACTGCCGATAAAACGGCGATAATGGGCTTGATAATACCCCCTTGTTAATTCCCTTAGAAACCCATGTTCTGATGTTAACATGGGCTTCTATGGGAATTAACAAGGGTGTATTATCAAGCCCATTATCGCCGTTTTATCGGCAGTTTCCTGCCGATAAAAGGGTGATAATTTTAACACCGGTCCTTGATAATATGCCCCGTAGTATTTATAATTCATACTGAAGTTCCAAAAGCAGCTTAGCACTCTCAATTTATTTAATAAATGAGCATCAGCTATTGTATTCTTAGGGTTACAGTTTGGCGCAAATACGACGGAGTACCCTACCTGCCAAAACCTTGTTTTGCCTGCCTCATTTAGAAACAGGCAGACCTTACGTTTTCTGTCGATGCAGCGCCTGTTGGTCCTGTCAACAAGTACGAGTAGACCCCTCATCAAATGCGCTTTCCCCTTTATTTACGCCTCCCATTTTACCCAGGGTCCGCATCTCTCAAGCCTATAAAATCCATAGTCAATTGGGCTGTCTGACACATCTGAACTATTGTCAATTGTTAGGCATCTAGGCTTCTGCAGAAGTGAGATCACCGCTTCAGATGTCCCTTTAGATATTTGCTAACATGTGACCAGAAAAACATGCCCAGGTAGACCTTCATCTTCACTCTGTGCTCTATGGTGGCCCATTACTTTTTTCATGCGATTCAAAAAGCATATTGTGGCTTACAAAAGAGGTGTAGCAGGAACTTTGAACTCCAAATCATTCTCTGCCAGGCAGACCAAAAGAAGAGTTGTTGGGGTTCAGAAATTGGCACAGAATATGGGCATTCTGATTATCCAGCCTGACCATCCAATCGAGTTTATCACTAGATTTCATAATAGATATACACACTCTAATAGTTAAGGCTTGCAAAGGGGCAAAACTCTAAATTCCTGTGTTTATCATGCAATGTAAATGTTGCTTTATTCTCCAGCAAAATTGTTACACAATAACCCCGTTTGTGTAGAATAGATTTTTTAATGCCACCTTGTCCAGCAAGTCTTTGACCTCTTGATCAACAAGCACGTGCTCTTGAGCTGAAAACACAAAGGGATTCTGTGATATAGGCTGTACAGGAGTCTCATGAAATCAGCGTGTAACCAAGTTTGCATTGTTTGTGGTACGCAGATTTCGCAAATGTATTTTCCATTACAGAGACGTGACATTTCATGCAGTTTTCGACAGTACAAGACTGGCTCAAACAGAAAATGTCTCACAGGTATAAACAATATCAAAGTCTAGAGACATGTTCTGCTTGAAAATGTCTCTTGTCAGTATCTTGCATGCTTTTGTAAGCAAGGTCTGCCCTCATGTTCAGCTTTCCCATGTGAAATTGGCCAGGTACATTTCAGGCAGCACGCCTAATTGCATGCTATTTGCAAAAACATTATGTGTCTTTTGAAAGAAAATACAATTTAGCCCACTCCTGAGCTGCTGAGCTGCTTCCTGACTCCTTAAGCAATTCATGAAAACAATAAATGAAATAAACTTTTCAAATCTAAAAATGTGGAAAGAGCATTCAGATATCATTATTGCCTACTCTTAAAAAAGGGAAATTTGATTTCATGAGTACATTTAAAACATGCTCTTTTGTCTGACAGTGAGACATTAAAAGGTGCAGTTTGTATGATTTTTTAAAGAGATAATGATTTGATGGTAATTCTCAAGTAAGACTGAGGGATGATTATGAATCACAGACTTGTATGTGTTTGTATAGCAGCCTTCAGCTATGCTAAAGGCCCCATTTAAACCCTTGCAGAAGCAGGCACTCTGGCAATAATGTATCAAGACCGCCCCTCCCAACCTCCACCATTGTAGAGAAGAAACTGATGCTGTGGCTAGAGTAATGCAGAAACATTGTTTCAGTTCTGATAAGAGCCTGTCAATCTGACATTATCCAAAAATCGGACTTTTGAATCAAGGGCCTGATTCATAAAGGGCCTCTGCACTCGTGGCGGAGGCCCCGCTGTTTTATGGGGGTGTCCCCACTCGGGAGGGGCATCGGCATCATCTTCAAGGAAATGATCTGATGCATCGCCACCATTGACGAACCCACACCTCTCATGAAACACCTCAACTTCCAACTACAGACCAACAACAAGACCATGATAAGAGGCACCCTCGTATACAGGCCCCTGGGACCCTGACTGACTTTCTACGATCTCCAACCTCATCGGCCCCCTAACCATCCACTCCTACCACTACATCCTACTCGGTGACCTCAATTTCTTCGACCCTAATGATGCAAACTCCACCACCCTCCTGGAGAACCTGAACAACATAGGCCTCTCTCAATTGGTCACCGAACCCACACACAAAGCTGGGCACACTCTCAACACCATTTTCACCTCCTGCGACAGAAATAAATTCAGCCACATCACAAAACTAACGTGGACTGACCACACCATCCTTCATTTCACCATCTCTGATGCATGAAGAAAAAATTGCACATATCTAAAGCTGGCGAAAAAATGAGATGGATATAAGTTTAGTTTGAATAGCCAACAACAATCCCGCATTGATTTTAAAGTTGAGCTTCTTAACTAAACATCATTCTTTCTCCACTGGCTAGAACCTGCCGGTCATGATGTCATCTCCTTCATCATCTAGATTTTGTCCAATAGCAGTGATAGCCAGGTAGCCTCCTCTGCTGAAGATAATCTACCTGTCACTGTTTAAGATATCCAAATAAATTCCATGAAACCAGATAAGGTATGAAATAAAAAATTAAAAAGTTGATAAACACCAACAACTACATAATCAATACATCCTTCCATCAATCACCCTCTGGATAAGAGACAAGGAAAATGGATTTTAGTGAGTCCTAGACAGAGCTGGCAGTTCCGACTCCTCTACAGTCAAAGGGGTCATAGGCAACAAATAAATCTACTACTATAAAATCCATGAATCTACTGCCACCATTTTTGTTCAATCAGAGGTGTTTGAGGATTGCTACTCAGTTGCGATTGGGTCCTCATTCTTGGTAACACATTTTGACCATGCATTTAGTGCCATTCTATGTTGTCAATGATGCGTAATAGCAGTCTTTGTGAATTGCAAATGTAAGTATTTTCCTTACTAATTGCATACAACGCTTATTAGCATAATTCATACTTGTTCAACTGATTGAAATGTGTCAGTTATTTTAATCAATCTGTGTTGATTAATTGCCGGTCATGATGTCATCTCCTTCATCATCTAGATTTTGTCCAATAGCAGTGATAGCCAGGTAGCCTCCTCTGCTGAAGATAATCTTCCTGTCACTGTTTAAGATATCCAAATAAATTCCATGAAACCAGATAAGGTATGAAATAAAAAATTAAAAAGTTGATAAACACCAACAACTACATAATCAATACATCCTTCCATCAATCACCCTCTGGATAAAAGACAAGGAAATGGATTTTAGTGAGTCCTAGACATATCTGGCAGTTCCGACATCTCTACAGTCAAAGGGTTCATAGGCAACGAATAAATCTACTACTATAAAATCCATGAATCTACTGCCACCATTTTTGTTCAATCAGAGGTGTTTGAGGATTGCTACACAGTTGCAATTTGGTCCTCATTCTTGGTAACACATTTTGACCATGCATTTAGTGCCATTCTATGTTGTCAATGATGCGTAATAGCAGTCATTGTGAATTGCAAATGTAAGTATTTTCCATACTAATTGCATACAACGCTTATTAGCATAATTCAGACTTGTTCAACTGATTGAAATGTGTCAGTTATTTTAATCAATCTGTGTTGATTAATTGATAAATTAATATAATCTGGAGCCCCTATGTTGAGCTTTGCCTTTGTCAGAACTGGTATTTAAAACAATGTGCACCTTTAGTTCAACTAAGTATACATACGGAACATTGTCAACAGAACTTTGACCATCAGTCATGCTCTATTTAGGTAAAAATCATGCTTCACCAAAACAATGTAAGAAACAGTCAAGTCAAGTTTATTTGCATAGTCAATAAAAAAACATTGAAAACTGTGTTTAAAGAACAATGTATAACGCATTTGTTTATAATATAAAAGGAAAAACCTGTAAGCCTTTTCCTGACAACAAAGTCATCAATTAAAAATTCCCACAATTTAAACAACTGTAAAGAACCATTTGTAAAACACTCCTTTGTGGTAGAACAATAAAAACATAAAGGGGCTTATTATGATGTCGGTCGGAGTTGCCTCTGACCGACACCATCACGGACTCGAACCGCCCTACCTCAGGTCGTCGGTTCCCATCACCTGATTACGATACGACCAAACACTGTATGGTCGGATACCCACTTTCCTCTATGGAAGCTTATTTTATGACTGTAAACCGGCTATAATACATGCTGTGATAGAGAAATGGTGTGTGTGTGTAAAACCCTGCACCCTGTGGCAGGCACACCACGATGCCTGCCTCACAGTTAAGGGATTTACAGCGGTGCACCATTGAACAAAAACAGATAACCCAAACAAACTGCTCCCCATAATTGGGGTGTTGTTAGCCCCTCACACTCTTTGACCTCAATGTTACTAAACCTGCTGCACTAATGATAACTGCAGCCCTGAGTAGCAGGCTATCTCCTCTGCCTCTTACCCGGGCACCTGTATGCTGCACAAGGCCCAGCTCAGCCCCTACTTCGGCAGCCTCGACCCCTTCGGATGGCCGCGGCCCCGAGCCTGCAGTGTAAGTGGCACCGGGCTTTGGGTTGTGTTTCTGCTGAGGGTGACGGGCGGGCGGGCGGGTGGATGTTTGTGAAGCGTGGCTCTCTGAGAGAGAGTGTGGGCTGGCAGAAGATGAGGTCTGCTAATGCCACCTGTGAGATGTGGGCAGTCATTAACACCCCTCTGCCCCAAGACCCTTCTGGGGACTTGAGATTGGCTCCCTCCGGTGCAGGGATGGGACACGGTTCAGTGTGCATTGGCGACCAACACTACGCCCCCTACCTGGTGACAGATATGGACTTGGATATATCTCTTTTGGACACTGAATCAAAGGGTGGGGCAAGCTCCCACCCCAGGGTAACACAAAAGGACTGGGAATACTTCCTTTGGGAGCAGAAGTCATGTTCCGGGATGTTGCCCCTTCCACCCCATGCTGGCCAATACGGCCTACTACCTACTATGCCTTTGGGACATTGGAAACATAAGCTGTAGTATTGCCCCCCTGCTGCTCCCAGGTGACAAGATACAGGCTCAGACTACTCCCTAGGTAAGGTGGGGTCATGCACTGCGTTCTTGTCGCCTCTCCAACCCGCGGCTAAGGATTTGAACTGGGGTGACTCCATCTGGAAGCTGAAAGTATGAGCTTGGGTATTGTACTGTATTTGGGCGAGGGTGTGGGCTGGCTCTATCTACCACAGTGTGCTCTGGTCACTTGACCCATGCTCGTTTAAAAGTAGCGCCCTTTAAGCACTATGTGTGCCCCACGCTCACTTTGAATGAAGGGGGATATTAGGGCCTTAGAAACTGTGATCAGAAATGCTTCTGCACATCTAACTTCGCCAAAGAGGTTTGTTTACATTTTAGTTCAAACAATATTTTAGTGTTGGTAGTGATTTGATCCTGTGTTAATGGACTGACAAAATGAGCATATATGATATTGGACATAACGACAAAATGAGCACGCCATAGGCTCTACTGCCTTGGTACAGGACACAAATGTCCATTAAAACAGTGGATTCATTCTTATTACTAGGACTATCTAGCCAGCCCTAGTACTACACTGCTTGGTCTCCAGCTTTGACTTGGCTGGTGCATCCTGATTTCTATGCGGTGCATTTTTTGGCTTAACCCTTTCTGCTGCCCTTGCATTCCCTTTCCTTGCTCTCGTTCTGCTTCGAGCATTGTGTCTGTCAGGCCCCCTTGGAATCAGTGACTGTTTACTTCTTAATTGTGTCCCAGTACCTCTGCTCAAGCTAGCCCACTGCACTGCCTTAGTGTGCGGGTTTCACAGTGTTGCCAATCAGGGGCAGTGAGTTTACTTCGACATTCTTACTTAAAAGCTGTGGGCTTTTTTCGGTTAGTGATTGTTCTGGCATGGAGGAGGAGATATGCAAAGTTTTCTGCATCTTTTCTTTCTCTGCCTGCTTGCTTGCAGGGGTCGATGGCTATTAACATGGAGATTTGACCCTGAACAGAACCGAGGGGATGCAGCTTTTGAAAAGAGGCACTGCAGGGAGAATCTCGGTTCTGGGGGAGAGGGGCACCTGTGCTGTGATGCTGTTTTGTGTGCCTTTGCCAGTCAGGGTTGTGAGTTTGGAGGAAGGGGACCCTGGCCAACAACCTGAATGAATAATGCAGCGCTGCATCATATTTAGTTAGAATGTCTGCAGACCTGCATCTCGCATAGTGTGATTGCGCAGCTTTATTGCCCGTGCTTATATGAGATGTAAGGAATAGGGAGAGTGGGGCCCAGGGGGTAATGGAAAAAGAAAAAAAAACTAAGCCTCGATAAACAGTTTCCAATGGTATGCAAATGGTCTTTAAAGACCTGTGAAAAACATGTGCTGGAGTCTTAATAAGACTCCCGACACTGCCCAGCCCAACCCCCAGCAGCACACCCACTGACCTCTGGCCCCAAGGCACTATGAGGGCTTCGGAGTAAATTAAGACAGTCTGGAAATGCAGCAAATAAACATCGCTGCACTTCCAGGCGTCTTCATTTACATGTACTTCCAGAGGCCTTTGCGCCCCCCTGGGAACCTGTCCACGCCCCCCCAGGGGGGTGCGCCCCACAGTTTGAAGACCTGTGCCATAGGGGATTCCAACTCGGTTCAAACTGGCAGGATGACTCCGAGAGCCGGTCAGAACCGAGTCGGAATGACCGGCCTGTTTACATTGAGACCACTGTCATAGTAATTGGGTGGTTGTACCGCAAACTGGCCATGTTGGTCAGAAAGCCTCCGACCGCGGTTGGAAAGCTTCTGATGTGGTTGGAGGGTTTACGACCAACATCATATTTGGCCCCAAAATCCCTTTCAAGACAGTAAAATCCGTTATTATAAGTTCCCACAATTTGAACTTTTTAAATTGTGAATGTCCTCGGGCTCTGTTTGCTCATTTAGCACTTTCCCTGTGATTTACATAGACCTTTCTTTATCTAAAAATGAACCCTTAACTGTTGTAAATATAAACCCCTTGACCCGGGTTGCAAAGAGCAAGTGACTTGTGCAAAAGAGTGTTCTTGAGATAAGCCTGTCTATGCTCCTTCGTTGGCCCAATACTTTAAAGAAATGTTTAAGGCATTTTCAAATGTTGTCCTCTTGGAACAAGTTTTAAAGTGCAGGTAACTTGTGCAATGGAACATTCTGAAAAATAGCTTGACATTGCTATTTCACGCTTTTAGGAGTGGTTTTAGAAATTCTAATCACTTACATGCTAGGGGAATTGAGATGCCACTTAGCCAAGTGACTACTGCTGCTTGCAGGAGTGAATTTGCAGATTTACAAAGATTGGTTTCAACAACTTTCCTCTTCGTGCTATAGGCACCGGGCAAAGACAAAAGATATGTACTGATGTTTCTTGCTTGTAACTGCATAAACAGCAACTTTGGTTTTGCAACAGTTTTTTCTAGGCTGGAATGAGGTCTTTAGTGTCTATGCTCCCGAGTCGGTGTTACATAAACTGCTGCTTTAAGGCCTGGGTAAAATGCGCTGAAAGATAGTCCTGCGGTCTCAAGTGTTGCATGAGTTGATCAATGTCCAGGCATGTTGGTCTTCTTGCCAAGGTTTTTTTCTGTTAAGTATGACAGGAATCGGGTTGAGGAGTTAGTTACTATGTTAAAGGAGGCTAACTAGCACACACCTCTGCCGACACCCAACCTGTGCACAGCCATGAATGAGGTGTGAAATCCTTCTCAGGATCTACACAATACATTGCCATCAGACTCACCCACTCATTCCAGAACCAACATAACACGCAGGACACACTCCGGACCCCCTCGTTACCACAAGCGACCACGTTACCAATCACGTGGTCGACCACTCCATCATCCACTTCCAAATCAAATGCCAAAGTCAACACCCATACCATGTTCAGTATTCCAAGCCGCAGCTGGTGCTTAATTTCAGAAGCAGGCTTTGCTCAGCGCCCTCAGCACGGATCAATCTAGCCTCACAGACAACCTCGACAAGCACATCAATAACTTCAATAACTGGATCAAGAACTGTGCTGACTCCCTCGTACCCATCAAACACAACAAGCATAGTAGATCATACAAGCAGGCCAGTTGGTACACAGAAGAATTCGGAGAAACCAAACAACACTGTAAACAGTTAGAAAGGAAATGGAGAGCCAGACACAATTCCATCGATAGAACTACCTACATGGCTTCACTCAGACTCTATCACCAGCAAGTAAGAGACATCAAGAAGAAAGCACTAGTAGACCACACCGAAGTAAGCTCCAACAGACGCAAGTAGATCTTCTTGATTGTTAACAAACTCACCTCGCCCTCAGCCACTGTCACCAACATTGCTGCCTCAAAACAACTCTTTGACAACACATCCAACTTCTTCCACTTCGTACACCAACCTAACCCCAGAGAACTCATTGCTAACCTGCCTACCACCAACCAAGACAGCTGTCTGACTGAATGGATAACTCTCACCAGAAACAACACAGCGGCAATCATGCAGACCATCCGCTCGGGGGCCCCAACAGACCAATGCCGCACCACATCTACAACCTGGGAACATCACCAATCAGCTCCACCCTGACCCACATCATCAACACCTTCATCAAGTCTGCCAGTCTTTCAGATGAATGAAAGCTTGCGGAAATGTGTGCACTCTCTCAAGAAGCCCACATATGACCCAAATGAACAGTGTAACTTCAGACCCATCTCCCTGCTTTCCTATCCAGCAAAAGTGATTAAGAAGACCATCAACAAGCAACTCACAACCCACCTCAAACTTTACCATCTTCAAGACAACATTCAATCTGGTTTCAAAAAGAATCACAGCACTGAAATAGCACTCATACTGGCCACCAATGACATTTGAATCCTCCTGGACCGAGGAGAAACAGTGCCCCTCATCCAGCTTGACCTCTCTGCAGCCTTCAACACTGTCTCCCATAACAACCTCGGTACAAAAGGGGGTGGTGATGGATGGAGCATCTGAACCAATCAGACACTCAAACCCAGTCACCCATTACAACCTCACCTGAAGACTTCAAGAGATTGGCATACAAGGATCCACTCTCAAAGGGATCTGTTCCTTACTCTCGGGAAGAACTCAAAGTGTCAGGTTGCTACCCTTCACATCAGAGACCAGGAAATGGATATGCAGATTCCAACAGGGATCTTCTCTCATCCCCCCCCCTTTTCAACTTATAGATGGCGCCTCTTGCGAATGTCATCCAATCAGAAGACACCACTGTCATCTCCTATGAAGATGACATCCAACTCTCCCTGATGGACAAAACAACCACCGCCAGAAGCAACTTCATGACCGTAGTAGCCAATTGGATGCAGGCCAACTGCCTGCAGCTCAACTCTAACAAGATGGAAGTACTGGTCTTCGGCAACAAGACTCCATCTGGTCACCAATGGAGCTAGGTCCAACACCCACACTCACTCTCACAGATCATGCAAGAAATCTAGGGATGATCCTAGATGACAAACAAAAAATGACAACTCAAGTCAATGCAGGGCGTAGCTCCTACTTCCACATCCTGTGCATGCTGCGAAAAATCCTCAAATTGTTGCCTCACCAAATGGACTGTCATCCAACACCAGAAGGCTGGACTACAGATACACTCTGTACACTGGAATCTCTAAACAACTTGTCCACAGACTCCAGACCATCCAGTACACCGCTGCAAGACTAAACGCATCCTCCCATGTTGCATCTACATCACGCTGCACCTCAGGAAGTTTCACTGACTGGCTTCCTATTCACAAGCACCGCCAATTCACACTTCACAGAACCTGAATACCTGAACACCCGTACACACTTTCATCAACCCACCAGACTCCTACATCCTGCCTCACTCTCACTTGCACACATTCCCCAAATCTGAAAAAGCAAAACTAGAGATCTCTCATTCTCCTACATCTCACCCAAGACATGGAATTACCTTCAGCTTACATCAGAGCCTCCTCCTCAGGCCTTGAGTTCCACAAGAAGCTGAAGACCTTGCTGTTTGTACAACACCTTTTAGCCACAAACCTACATACCTGCCCAAGCACCATGATACCCTCACTAGTGAGTAGTGCGTTATACAAATCAATGTAACATAACATGACTTGAATGGATGACTCCTCTGAGATGTACAGAGTCTTCAGGGTGGACATCCTCTTAACATTAGTGTCAAATTTTGGCTGACGGGTCTGTTTGAGCCACTTGTAACACTTTGCTGCACCTGAAAGGTAGAAACCAGGATGCCATTGCAAGTCTTGTGTATTCATGTCTGGCTGCTGTGGAACCCTACAGTTTGTATTACCAGACGTCTGTCTCCAAGTTTGTTGTGCTTATAGGGCCTGCTTCAAACTGGATTTTAGTGTTAGATATGGTAGGACACTAGTGATTACCAAAGCGCACGCCCATACACACCCACACAACTCAGAATCCAAGTTTATTGTGTCCAAAGACTTTCGCCATCTTGGAAGTGCCCTGACACATGGCATGTTGGCCTGTTTGTAGTAAAGCAAACAGGAACTGCTGAAAAAGTGGATAAGATTGCCCCCACTTTTAACCTATTGGTTAGGAGTCACTCCCACCCACTAGCTAGTGTCAGGCATATATGTGGCACCCCAGCACACTGTAACACAGAACTTAATTTGTAAAAAAATACAATGATAGTAGCAACATAACTACTAACCATCACACTCCTACAAGTGTGTCAATTTGGACTATTCCAGATCCCTAAGCTGATAGAATGGCTTGGGGGCAGCTAATAGTCATTTTGAATGTATATTGATCTATAATTAACTGTTTTTGTGTTCACCTCTAAATTAGCCAGCCAGTGCCAGCTTGTGGCAGACTGTTTAAAGCACCAGTGCTGACAATTAAGTACCGGTACCGAACACCGGAAACCACCTGCTCAAATTAAGCACTGCTCCGATAGAACACTTTCTGGACCTGCAGACAGAACAGTAGATGATTAGACAGAAGCCCTAAAGGACTGGACCTGCTGCTTCCTTTATCATGGACAAAGTAGTGGATTTCGGAGGTCACTTGGCTGACCTCCTTGGTGGCTCCTGGAGTATGCAATGCTTTAAGAGACCTTTTTCCTAAACTGCCTAGCTGGCCAGTGGCTACTGAATTTGGATGGACTCTGTTGTTAGACTCTGCCTCATACCCTGAGAGTCTCTAAGTGCCCTCCCTGAAGGTCCTGGACTTTGCTGCTGGTCTATGCCTCGTACCTTGAGATTCTCTAATTGCCCTTCATGGAGTCCTGGAAGCCGTCGAAGTGTACTCTCTTGGTTGTTTAAAATTTACAAGAAATGTAAAACAAAATATCAGAAAAGGGAGAAATTCCCTTTGTGCATTGGGACTTAGTGACATTTTTGTACTTTTTGACTTACAGACTTTCACCGGGACTGGACCGGCTCCATTGTGGTTGGCCTTTCATGTTTCTAACCACGGCTTCATTGTGGTCACCTCAAATCATGCCTAAATTCCAGTCCACAGCAACCATTGGCTATCGTTGGTGGAATGCAATTTTCATATCTCCACTTTTGGTTTTTGTAGTTATGTTTTTTTGGTGTCTTTTTGTTTATTGGATTTTACTCTATTTTTCTAATGTGTTTTGGGACATTTATTGCTTGGTATTGTAACTATATTACAGTTTTACTACTGCATAAATGCTTTTTACACATACCCCTAAGTTAAGCCTGTCTGCTCCCTGCCAAGTGGTGGGTTGACACAAGGTTAATATAGTGACTTTGAATGTTCATCCTGGCAAAAGTTGTGATTATTCCTTCAATCGGGCAGTCCCCCTCTAAAAAAAATGAATCCAATGTCTTACAATATCCCAATAATGCTGTCCTCTAACGTGAGCTCAAAGAACTGGCAATTCCAAGAGCCTTGTATTGCAAAAACGATGTGCGAAAAACACATTGAACACAATAGGAATCAAGTACAGTGAGCTGGATTTCTTTACAAATATCATTGTCATACCTTATCTTGTCTTATCTGGATTTAATAGTGCATAGCTACCCTAAGGCTTCACAGCACTGTGTGAGTCAAAGCGTGCACCTACAGGTCGGCAAATCCAGTTAGGCCAAAAAGATTAGTTCGAGTATAGCCAAGTTTTAAGAAGTTTTCTAAATTTGGCTTCATCAGGCTCTGTTCTCAAACCAATTGGCATTGCATATCAAAATTTGTGGGACAAGTAAGAGAAAGATCTTCCACCCCATCTGGATTTCTGAATATGAGAAACCTTTAGGAGACCTTTTTTAGAAGATCTTAAAGACCTGATCAGAATGGAGGAACTCAACAGAGCTTTAATCATTCAGGGTCCCTTATTATTTATTGTTCTGTTAGCCAGAAATAGTGCCTTGAATTTAATTCTCTTCTCCACTAGGAGTCAGTGCAAAGAGATCAAGGGTTTCTTGGCTGAAGAGCATTTGGGTATCTTGAAGATGGTTCTGGCCACAGCATTTTGCACCACTTGAAGTATAGTTTGAACTGATTTGAGTGAGACCAGATATAAATGATTCAATAGTCCAAGCGTGATAAAATGAGTGCCTGGACCATCACTCTTCTGCAAAGGATGGGTAATAAGTCCAGGATTTTCTGCAATGTTCTCAGCATAGCGAAGCAGGAGCAAGTCAATTTTTGGCTTGTAATTCCATTGAAAGGTAACTATCAAGCCGCATCCCTATGCTTTTTATAGAAGATGACACAGAGAGTGGGGTTTCCATAATGTCCAGCGAACCTAGCAGTGTTACTGGGGATAGATTGTTCCCCAGTACCATCATTTCGGTGTGTCTCAGTTTAGGTTCAGTGAACAGCTTTCTTGAGGCAACGGCCTCGCTGATGCTGAGGATTTTCATTTGGAGCAAGGGAGATGGCAAGCTGTGTTTCTTCGGTAAAGGAGACAATAGGCACTTCAAAGTCCGTGACAACGGAGGCCAGTGGTTTGACGTAAATATAAAAGAGAGTATGGCTGAGTGCAGAACCCTGCAGGACCCCACACGTTAGGGGACTAACTCTGAATAACAAGGAGGTTCCCAAATCTAGAAAGATATTTCTTTTAGAAATGATGGGAGCCATTTAAGAGCAACGCTCCTTACCCCAATTTTTCTCAGTCTGAGTACTAAGGTCTTGTGGTCAACGATGTTGAATGCTGCACTCAGGTTGAGGAGGATAATGACTGCTGCTTATCCCTTATCCAGGATTTATTTTACCTCCTATGGTACCACCAGTAGTGCAGACTCCCTACTGTGTTTTGAACGGAAACCGTTCTGAGTACCATCAAGAGGCAGATTATCCTCTAGATGCCCAGACAGATGCTGATTGATGTGCTTTTCTGAAACTTTCCCTAACACCAGAAGCTGAGATATAGGTCAATAGATACCTGGACAAGCTGGGTCAAGATTCAGCTTTTTTTAGCAAAGGCTTGACCACTGCAAGTGTCCACTCTTGGAAACTAGGCCAGTGAAAATTGAAAGATTTAGTAATTCTTTGATGAAAGGAAAGATTTATTGGCATCCATGTGAGAGAATGTGGCGAGGGGTCAGTACTAAGGGAGAGCCCGATTTCACTTTCTCAAACAGAGGTGGTAAAGCTTCTTCAGTGTTCAGAGGAAAGTTATGGAGACAGTCTGTCTCTTCAACCAATGATGGTGTCTCTGGTCCAGTAAACAAAACTACCTTACTCTTTTGTAATTCACCTTAGATATTAGACACATTATTTTGGAAGAAGGCTGCTAATTCATTGCAGTGTCCTTTGATTTTAGAAGGGGTAAGGGATTTTAGAATGCAGATTAGCTCCCTAGAAGTGTTGGCTGCCTTGTCCAGTAGAGGTTCATAAATCGCAGCTTGCTCCCTTTTTATCCCTTGATGATAATGCCGGATGGCTGCCCGATAGGCAAGCCTTGCATTATGATCATATGTATGTCTCCACTTTCTAAGAGCTCATTGAACCAAGGTAAAGATTTGTCTTTGTTTCCCTTTTTTAAAGTCGAAATGAGGATCATCTCATCTAAGTCGTGGCTATTAACTGTGACATTAGCTAACCGATGATCATTCCCTAATGCTGGTCTGGTGTTAGCAAGTTTCGATAGCCATGTTTCTTTCCTGAGTTATTGACCTTCTACGGCCTTGGCTTGAATGGTGTATGACATCTGCCAATGAGGCAGGGCCCTCCAGAATGATTGAAATAAGGGCATGATCGATCCAGACCATTGGGCTAAGCCTCTTGTTTTTAAGGTTGCTGTACAAAGCGATACCAAAGCGGATGATGAACAGAGTGTTTGAGCAAATCAAACACTCACCCCCAGTCAACTGATCTGGGTTTAGTCCATCATCATTCTTTAGCTCACTCCTCCACCCCAGTCCAGACATGGCCATATGCAAATCAGTCTGACCCTGTGCCTCATGGGAACAGTCCAGCCCGAACTGCCAAGCCATGTCTTCCCTGGACCGGAATCAAGCATCCTGGGACCAGTTAAGGTTGCTGTAAACTGCGTCTATGAGATGGACTTCAACATGAATAGACCCTTCCATCCTTTGTGTGAGAAGTATACAATCTAGATCCTGTTGGATATTTGAAACCATAGGATTATTGGTTTCTTCAAAGTTAATATTGAAGTCTCCTAACAGAGTAAAAGGTGTTTATTCTGTGGCATGACCAACCACAATCTCTGGTCAAGCTTCAGCAAACCCTGTACATAGTCCAGGGGCTCTATATATTAAAATGTATGAGACGAAGAAGGTATATGAAGGTATATTAAGGGGGTTGTACACACATTTATAATCCTCTTTTAAAACAATGGCAATACCTTCACCATTTTTATGTGGATGATCTAATCTGTAGATATATTATTCAGGGGGAAGTGCCTGAATAATGTTGGGTGCAGAGCAGTCGTGGAGCCAGGTCTCCATAAGAAACCATGCATCAAACAGTTCTTCCTCTATTAGAATATGAAGTTCATATTTGTGGCATGGAAGGAATCTACAGTTTATGAGAGCAATATACCATTTTGAAACTTTTAAATTAATAGTCCTAACCTCCTCAGTGCCTAGTGAAGCATTAATGTTCTCTATTTTGAGACCTAAAGCGGGGCAAGGTGGGGACATAGACTTAGGCCTGAGGGAGACGAGAAAGTCGACAGAATATCTCATCTTGGTGGTTGGGCTAGGGGTCCTGGCCCGTAATCCCGATGGGTGCGGACGGGTGCAGACGGGCCTTTGGCACGCTTTAGTGTGCATCCGTTGTACACCCACTTCCCAGCCGCCATTTATGGGTTTCAACAACAACTGGAGCGCTACTCTCCTTTGTGTCTCGATGATCCTAGTGCCCTCTGACTCTCTATGGTTAAGGAACTCTAATACAAATTCTTGCTAAAACGACATTTGGAATTCTATTAAAAATTGATTACTGGAACAACAGTTTTAAAATGCACAGGTAATGAATTTCAGAACGAGATGCAGCTCTATGCCTCACTCCAGCTTCCCGACTGACATTTATGTTTTCCAAAAACAACTAGAGCGCTACTCTCCTTAGTGTCTTTGTGATCCTAGTGCCTTCTGATTCGCTATGGTTCATTCCCTGTTCCCTTAAAGCCCACTATAACATGCAATGTCTAAAACATGCCTTTCTCTTAGATTAAAAATGCGGACCAAAACAACATTCAGAATTCTATTACGTCTCAAAGCAGCACTTATCAACATGAATTGTCCAGAAATAAAATTCCTGCTCTTAATCTAGTGCTCTAATATCTCGTAATACTGGGCATTAAAATTGATGAGACCAGATGCTTCAATCAGATCATTGGACAGGATCAATGACAGAATATCGACAGACAAAATTTCGACCTACCAAAATATCGAGGTCAAAATATAGAATGCCAGAATATCGACTGCCTATCTACAAACAGCTAGGTACAAAAAAACTATCAACTCCAAAATATCGATTGTAAAAAATATAGACTGTCAAAATATCAAATTGTTTAAATGTCTTAAAATTAATTTTAAACTAATATAATGTTAAATATAATTAATTTAAACATACTTAAAATAATTGAATAAATGTTAAATTAATAAATAATTAATGTAACTTTAAAATAAAAAAATAAAAATGTAATATATATATATATATATATATATATATATATATATATATATATATATGAAGGAGAAATCCCAACCCGTCAATGGACGACAGGCTACGGCAGGGTGCAAACCTCAGAACGCCACATCAACCGGCCAGATAAGCTCACAAACGATCCAACTCAAGTGAGTATGCAGGAAAAACGTTTTATTATACAATGACGCGTTTCGCTCCGCAAGGGAGCTTGTTCACATACGCTATGCTTAAAAACTTTGATAGAAAAACAGACATTTGAGGTGAGCAGATCTAGAGTGTCGCTGGTGTTGAGAGTGCTCTAACAGGAGCTGCTTTCCACCTAAACTGAGACCTACCCAGAGTTCTCTCCTTCTTTTTTGCATAATTTATGCGTCACTCTATGCCTGAAAGGGTTTTGTTTTGACTTAATACTGGGTGCTCCCTTGTGTCTGGACAAAGCTATACCTCTCTGAAGAGCTCTAATTAGAGCGAAACACTGTGTCAGGGGTTGCTTTTATTCATTTCAGGTTGGCTTGAGTTGGTATTTTACCAATTCAAAGCTGTAATATTGTGCCTGGAGTGATAAATGGCTTTTGTTATTTGACAGCTCGGCAAGGACTGCACTGTACTAGTCCTATGCTTAAAGACTTTGCTGTTTAAATGGCGAAAGACTTTGTCATTTTCTATCTCGGCATGGATAGCACTGTCTAATCCTATGCTTAAAAACTTTGATAGAAAAACAGACATTTGAGGTGAGCAGATCTAGAGTGTCGCTGGTGTTGAGAGTGCTCTAACAGGAGCTGCTTTCCACCTAAACTGAGACCTACCCAGAGTTCTCTCCTTCTTTTTTGCATATATATATATATATACATATTATTAACAAAACATATACAATATTTTTACCGTAGGATAGCGAGAGGGTTAAATTTAATACAACCACTCCAGTAAGTGCAACAGTAGGGAAAACATTGGATAGCGTAGAGGTAAAAATTACTATTTCAACTCCAGACAGCGCAACAGTAGGGAAAATGTTGGATAGCGTAGGGGTAAAAATTACTATTCCCACTCCAAAGAGTGCAACAGTAGGGAAAGCGTTGGATAGCGTAGGGGTAAAAATTACTATTCCCACTCCAGTGAGTGCAACAGTAGGGAAAGCGTTGGATAGCGTAGGGGTAAAAATGACTATTCCCACTCCAGTGAGTGCAACAGTAGGGAAAGTGTTGGATAGCGTAGGGGTAAAAATTACTATTCCAACTCCAGAGAGTGCAACAGTAGGGAAAGCGTTGGATAGTGGGAGGGTAAAAATTACTATTCCCACTCCAGAGAGCGCAACAGTAGGGAAAGCGTTGGATAGCGTAGGGGTAAAAATTACTATTCCCACTCCAGAGAGTGCAACAGTAGGGAAAGCGTTGGATAGTGGGAGGGTAAAAATTACTATTCCCACTCCAGAGAGTGCAACAGTAGGGAAAACGTTGGATAGCGTAGGGGTAAAAATTACTATTCCCACTCCAGTGAGTGCAACAGTAGGGAAAGCGTTGGATAGTGGGAGGGTAAAAATCACTATTCCCACTCCAAAGAGCGCAACAGTAGGGAAATCGTTGGATAGCGTAGGGGTAAAAATTACTATTCCCACTCCAGAGAGCGCAACAGTAGGGAAAGCGTTGGATAGTGTAGGGGTAAAAATTACTATTACCACTCTAGAGATTGCAACAGTAGGGAAAGCGTTGGGTAGTGGGATGGTAAAAATTACTAATCCCACTCCAAAGAGTGCAACAGTAGGTAAAGCATTGGATAGCGTAGGGGTAAAAATTACTAATTCCACTCCACAGAGTGCAACAGTAGGGAAAGCGTTGGATAGCGTAGGGGTAAAAATTACTATTCCCCCTCCAGTGAGTGCAACAGTAGGAAAAGCGTTGGATAGCGTAGGTGTAAAAACTACTATTTCCACTCCAGTGAGTGCAACAGTAGGGAAAACGTTGGATAGCGTAGGGGTAAAAATTACTATTCCAACTCCAGAGAGTGCAACAGTAGGGAAAGCGTTGGATAGTGGGAGGGTAAAAATTACTATTCCCTCTCCAGAGAGTGCAACAGTAAGGAAAGCGTTGGATAGCATAGGGGTAAAAATTACTATTCCCACTCCAGAGAGTGCAACAGTAGGGAAAGCGTTGGATAGCGTAGGGGTAAAAATTACTATTCCCACTCCAGTGAGTGCAATAGTAGGGAAAGTAAATACTTCATATATAAATATAAATAACATAAATATTAATACCAATTACAAAATAAAAACTACTATTTCCACTCCAGTGAGTGCAACAGTAGGGAAAACGTTGGATAGCGTAGGGGTAAAAATTACTATTCCAACTCCAGAGAGTGCAACAGTAGGGAAAGCGTTGGATAGTGGGAGGGTAAAAATTACTATTCCCACTCCAGAGAGTGCAACAGTAGGGAAAGTGTTGGATAGCGTAGGGGTAAAAATTACTATTCCAACTCCAGAGAGTGCAACAGTAGGGAAAGCGTTGGATAGTGGGAGGGTAAAAATTACTATTCCCACTCCAGTGAGTGCAATAGTAGGGAAAGTAAATACTTCATATATAAATATAAATAACATAAATATTAATACCAATTACAAAATAATTAAAATATTTTACAATTCTATAAAATATATTAATTAATGAAAAAAAAATTAATTAATAATAAAAAATAACCTACTAATACTAATTATTTACCAATTAACCATACATTCATTTACATTTTAAAAATATTAAAAAATTAGACACAAAATAAAATATTTAAAAAATGTAATTACTTACTATTAAATTACTTTCAAAGCTGTTCCCATATAAACCCACAACCCACTACAGAAAATAATTTAATAAAAGTAACATAATTATCAATTAATCAATTACAATAAATTACCAATTATATTTTAATTAATTACCAATTAATAATTAATGAACAGTTATTTCTAAATAAATACCAATAAATAAAATAACATATTTAATTAATTATAATTAAATTACTTCCCACCCTATTCTCCTATAAACCCACAACCCACTACAGAAAATAAATTACTAAAATTAACATATTTATCAATTAATCAATTATAATTAATTACCAATTATATTTTAATTAATTACCAATTAATAATTAATTAACAATTAATTCTAAATAAATACCAATAAATAAAATAACATATTTAAGTAATTATAATTGAATTACTTCCCACCCTATTCCCCTATAAACCCACAACCCGCTACAGAAGATAAATTACTAAAATTAACATATTTATCAATTAATCAATTACAATTAATTACCAATCATATTTTAATTAATTACCAATTATTTATTAATTAACAATTAATTCTAAATAAATACTAATAAATAAAATAACGTATTTAATTAATTATAATTAAATTACTTCCCACCCTATTCTCCTATAAACCCACAACCCGCTACAGATTTATATTACACAAAAATTTAAAATTAATATTAACTTACCTTAATTTCGATATTTTTGTTGTCTACATTCTGTCTAGTCGATATTATGTCCATTCTTTATTTTGGAATCGATATTATTGCTATTCTATTCGATATTAAAATTTTCTAGTCGCTATTTTGGTAGTCTATATTCTGTCTGGTCGATATTATGTCTATTCTTTATTTTTAACTCTATATTCTGTCTAGTCGAAATACAAAACTCGATATTTTGACTCTATACTATTGGACAGTATAATCCTGTAGCATTTAATATTACAGTAATTCAATAACTATGAGAGTCAAGAAAACATATGTCGGTAATAAACTGCTTGCAGAGGAAGTACACTGCCGCCTTAATACATGCACTAGTTCAAATGATGTGGATATATTGATATCTCAAGAAACCATAAGAAAACCATTTTAACTAAACTGGAAAACAAATGAACAACATTTAAAGAGTGAAAAGCAATGCATATTACACTTAACTTGCTTTGGTGTTAGCTGAAATGTATTTTTTAAAATAAAAACATAATATACCAGTCCGGAAACAGATTTGAATCTATTGATGATGATGACGGTGATAATAATGAGAAGAGGGAATAAAAAGAGGGGTTAGCCCTTTCATGTTCTAAAGTTTTAACAGATAATATTGCCTGAAAGGAAATAGATTGAATTGATGACAGTAGTGGTGTTTATTAGACAAGGTACCCCTCTGTTATGTTCCTCAATTTAATTAACCTCAACATTGGGGAGTGCGCAGATACACACTCCACTCCAAGGTGCACAGCGTTATGCGGATTTCAAATCCATCTTAATTTTAAACCATTTCATCTTTGTTTGTAAGTTTCTTCAATCTTAATCAAGTCATTCGTCATTGTTCTTCCTTATGCATCAAGTACACATGTTTTTCATACTGCATTTGAGTAACTTCTCATATTTTTATGCGTCCATCCGGACTTCTTTAAAAATAAGATCCCAATACACCAAAATGTTCAGAGCAGCCTTCATTTATTTCAAACCCAATGCATTTCGGGCTGCCGTCCAGCCCTTCGTCAGGGGTGACTGTGAAAGGACAATTATAGATAAAACATTATTTATCTGCATAGACTATATCACATTTAACATTACTTTTCAGAATTTCCTTTGTTTAAAAATTTTACAAAAATTACTATTAAACGTTGCACATCAATTAATGAACCTCCTAAAGTGCATCACATTTCACAAACCAAAGTCTGTGTGCTCTAAGTTTAAATTCATCTTGAGACTTCCCTTAAAGTTATCTAGCATACCACTATTTTGAGAATTATGTTAGTCAAAAAACGCTACTGCAAACACACGGGCTCATCTAATCTTCTTGTTTTGCAAGGGTTAAAAACGACAGAAAGACTTGGAATGTTTTTTCGTTTTAGATTAGAGTACGAATTTTCAGGACAAGCATGCAATGTAAATAATGGACGGCGTGGTGCATTATGGGGGAGTAAGTTTCGGCATACCAGTTACTAATGTGTCAGGTGGAGAGGTAAGGGGTGGAGCATAAACTGTTTAAACACGGTGCATCAGCGCGGGAGACTGAATTATTTGCAGCGCGCAGCGCGCGGCGTGAGCTGATAGAAATGCATAACGAGAGCAGGTATGTTGATTATTGTAACATGGTTGTACTAATGATTTTTAGCCGACAATCGACCGATGGAAGATTGCGAGTATCGTAAGACATTAGGAAATAGATAGATAACCTCGGCAGGGTTCAGTAAATGCAGCGCAGAGCTATGTTTGTAAGACGTTAACCATTGCAAAACAAGAAGATTAGATGAGCCCGTGTGTTTGCAGTAGCGTTTTTTGACTAACATAATTCTCAAAATAGTGGTATGCTAGATAACTTTAAGGGAAGTCTCAAGATGAATTTAAACTTAGAGCACACAGACTTTGGTTTGTGAAATGTGATGCACTTTAGGAGGTTCATTAATTGATGTGCAACGTTTAATAGTAATTTTTGTAAAATTTTTAAACAAAGGAAATTCTGAAAAGTAATGTTAAATGTGATATAGTCTATGCAGATAAATAATGTTTTATCTATAATTGTCCTTTCACAGTCACCCCTGACGAAGGGCTGGACGGCAGCCCGAAATGCATTGGGTTTGAAATAAATGAAGGCTGCTCTGAACATTTTGGTGTATTGGGATCTTATTTTTAAAGAAGTCCGGATGGACGCATAAAAATATGAGAAGTTACTCAAATGCAGTATGAAAAACGTGTGTACTTGATGCATAAGGAAGAACAATGACGAATGACTTGATTAAGATTGAAGAAACTTACAAACAAAGATGAAATGGTTTAAAATTAAGATGGATTTGAAATCCGCATAACGCTGTGCACCTTGGAGTGGAGTGTGTATCTGCGCACTCCCCAATGTTGAGGTTCATAAAAGGTGTATTGGGCTTACACAATCCGGGTAGCACGCAACAGGTTTAAATTTGGAATAAAAAGCAAAGGAATAAAAATGGAGAATAAGGAGTGCTGACCACCTTCATTCATATTTCCTCAATTTAATTAAGACATCAGGTGATACTACGAAAAGGATGTTAATTATATTTCATTGAGTGCCACAAATCGCAAATATGAGGTGCCTGGTACCCTCCATCCAAAACTTGAAACTGGTAATAGCTTTATTTTGCATTTTGCTATAATGCAGGCGTATTATTCCACAGAAGAGAAGGGCTTGTACAAATGTCACTCTTGCAGGATACAAGACTTGTGATTGTCTTGCAAGAAATTATGGTGTTGTGTATAGATTTTATGTAATGTATAATCTGCTATTAGTTGCGCCTTGCACACCTTTCAGCTGTTTGGGTTTTTAGCATCAGACAAATTTGAGCTTTTTACTACATACTGCAGCCTGAGTCATCTTGTGATGTTTTGTTTTGGGTGCTGTGTTCTGTCCCATCTCATACAGCAAGGGAGTGTGAGGGTAAGCGAGCCAAGGGTGTATAAACTTTATCTTAAGTGTGACATCTGTCTATGAGGGTTGCTAGAGGGATTATCACTTTTTGTGCTTCTCTTATGACTACAACATTCCCCTTTCAAAGTGAATTAGACATTTTCTAGGTCTGAATTTGCTGTCTGTGTTCCATCTTCTTACACCTTAAAGGCCTATATTAGTTATCTCTCAAAAGAAGAATCTCCTTCTAAGACCTCTGCATTACTTCGTTATTCATGTCTCTCTTTGTTCCTCCTTTTCTGTCTCTTTTTCTCACGCTTCCGTGCCTTTTTCTCTCATACTTTGCCTTTATTTTGTGCCTCCTTGTCTCACTTTTTGCCTTCTTTTTTTTCTTTCTCTCACTCGTTTCCATCATCAAAAAACTTTATTTTGATCACTTTAGATCTTAAAAGGTTAAGATATAAGAAAACATCACACAAACACATAAAATCAAATAAATATAGATACAAACAATATTAAAAGAATGAAATAAAAAAAGCAGTATACTGGAGCTCATAAGAAAACACAAGCAATGCAACTTACAAATACATACAAACAGCAGCATGGCAATAATAGAATCCTAATATAGGAAGTCAGCAGTATTACAAACTCAGTAAGGCACCCAGACACCAGTCTAAACTATATCACAACTAAAAACTGCTTATGCATACTTCACTAGTCTTATCCACATTGCATTCAAAATTTTGCCAAACAGAAAACCACAACCCAGCTTGTATCTGATGTCAACATTCTAAATGCCTCCTGAAGATTCCTGATACCCAGGTTTTTGCAATGAAGAACAATCCACTTGGAGCGACGCTGATTGTAAGATGGACACAAAAAACATGAATAGGAGATTACAAACCACATGTTCCGCCAGGAAATTTTAGTAACCTCATCTCAGACTTCATCGACCCCTTACCATCAACTCCAAGAATGTCCTACTTTTCGGCGACTTCAACTTAACTTGCACCTGTAAGACCCCTCTGACCATTGCTCCTCTGACCTCTTCGAGATTATACAAAACCTAGGATTTTCCCAGCTCATCACGACCCTCACAAACAAGACCCCTTTTGAGATGCAATCCTCACCTCCTGCAACAGCATCAGCTACTGCTCCGCCTCACCATTAACATTAATAATTTCAATTTTCCCACACACAAGCCGAAGCTCCCATCAGCACCATGGAATTGGAGCAGAATAACAAAAATGGACTTGTGCAACACTCTCCAAACTAACCAACCCAACACCACCAACAATGTAGCAGAGGACATCACCAACTTCAACCAATGGGTCTCTAACTGCACTGACGCTCTTTCACCCATCAAAACTCATAAATATTGCAGAACCAACAACCAGGCAAACACTGCAAAGCCACTTACTAGGCCTCTTGGTACACGAAATAACTCTAGGGATGCCTAAAGATATTACAAACAGATGTAACAGAAGTGGAGAACCAAGAACAACAACAATGCCAAATTAACCTACACCGCTGCCCTCAGGTACTACCACCAACTCCTGAGAATTACCAAGAGAAAATCCCTTACAGATTAGGTTAAACCACTTCAAACACCAGCAAAGAGATATTTGCCATCATCAAGGAATTCACCTCCCCAGATGCCTCAACCAATTCTATCAGCCCTTCTTGGGAACTCTGCGATGACTTTTCAAAGTACTTCAGCTGCAAAATTGAGAAGATATACAATAACTTTGAAAAACAACCGGATCGTGAGGACATCGTCAACAAACTCCCCACAGACCCATGTCCGCACCATATCTACAACCTAGGAATGCCCATGATCAGTAAACTCCTCACTCCCATCCTCAACTCCTAAAGTGAGTCCAAAACTTTCCCCGAGGATTGGAAGCATGCTGCAGTCACAGCCCTCTTAAAAAAACATCTGCCAACCCCAACAAACTGAGAAACTTCCAACCATCTCCTTACTACCAGACTCAGCAAAGGTGACAGAGAAAGCAATCAACCAGCAGCTCACCAACCACCCATAATTCCACAATCTTCTCAACCACTCCCAATCCAGCCTCCGTAGCAATCACAATGCAAAGACAGCACTCATTGCTGTCACAGACGAGAACCTTCTAAACTGAGGAGAGACCGCCGCACTTTTGCTGCTTGACTTCTCAGCAGCATTCAACACAGTGTCATGCTCCAGGCTCATCAAAAGATTACACACTAAAGGCATCCAAGGTACATCCCTCAAATGGATTTGTTACTTCCTCACAAGGAGAACACAGCAAGTCAGACTCCCCCTACACATTAGAGCCAAAGGACCTGATCTGGGAAGTCCATAAAAGGAACATCCCCTGTCTCACCCTGTTCAACATTTTGATGACACCACTTGCAGACATCCTCAGATCTCACAGCATCTCCATCATCTCCTATACGCCAATGACACCCAGCTCAACCTCTCAATGTTACACCAGTCCCCCATGAGCAGATCCCACTTCACCAAATGCATGTTTCTCATTAAGGACAAGACAGAAGTGCTGATCAAGACAAGACTGGGTCAATACTTTCTATCACTTTATAGTGTTTTGTGATTAGTATCCATGCCAGAACCAACAGTGCATAGTTCATGCCATATGTTAGCACCTCACATTTCGGAAATATATTTCTGTCATATTTGTGAACTTACTCTAATTTTTTAGGTACTCTATTCTATTTACCATACTGGTTGTTCTGCATTTTGGACCTCCATCAAGTTTTTCGGATTACTGGTTTATACTTTTCTCAATTACTTCAACATTGCTATTTACCATGTCCACAGTGGAAGTCAATGATAACCATTCCTGTAGCAATTTTCCTAAATTTACTGGCTGCTCATCCTTGTGATCTTATGCTGTACCTGCTTTCCATTTCTTCTCATCTGTTTACCATGGTCCCTTTTTTTGGCTTGGACTGCAGTATTGAATTTTTTTCTTATATCCAAGTTGTTGTCTTGCATATTGGTGTGTCTTCAGCTACTCTGTAGCTGCTTTATAGTGGGATCCATACAAGTCACACCACCATTGGTTTCCCTGGGTTTCTAGTTTTCAGCAATGTCAGGATTTAGTGGGTTTCCCTGGGTGGTCGGGTAAGCCTGGGCCCAAAGTTCACTACTACCACACATCACCAGAATTCTTCATTTTTCTTGCAGAAAACTTGAAGCCTCCATGTTGCATTTTAGGGCCTTTCGTGCATGAGTGCCATGCCCAGCCACTCAAGTGGGGTAGTGTTTTGAGTCAGAAGTATAGAAACTCAGAATAGTAGAACCTGTGTTATTTTCTATTGAATTTCTCTCTATTTTCAGGTTGCAAATGAAAGCCAGATTGCATTTCTGAAATGCGTAGGTTTCCTTAATAGCTATGTTGCATTCATTAGATTTTACCATTTGAATTTGTTTCATGGGCCCTGCACAATGACAAATCATTATAAACAACTGGTAAGTTGTACCTCTCTGGGTATTGCATTTTTTGGAAAGCAAATACTATGTATACCTGAGCCCAGAGGGATGTGAATAATATAATGGTACATTGATTTTGTAAATTGGGCATGGGGCAAAATATTACATAGGAAGATGTTGTCAGCTTTTTTCCCAATCTTTTTTATTTCAACAACTAGCTTTTTTGGAAAAACCATGAGTAATCTAAACAAATAACCCTGTGGTGAATTCAGAGTTGCACATAGTTTTCAGAATGTAGGGCTTTCTAGGTTGATCCATGTGGTTCACACCTTTTACAAGTAGGTTGAAACGAGATGAAACCACAAACATAGAAAAAAAGACTAGAACTTAGAAAAATCGAGAAACTCTGGTAAACAAAAATACAAAATTATTTGTTCCTGAAAACTAGGCAGATGGTGATCTTAGCACAACACTGCCACTAATGCCATTTTCAGAAAAACATACACTTTTTTGCAGGCCACATTTCACATTTTATTTGAAAAAAGTTACAATATTGGCTATTTTCCTTGTTACCTCCAGGGAAATCCTCAACCCCTAAGTACTTTTAGAGTCCCCTAGATATGGGGAAAAGGTGTAAAGTTTGTATTGATACCTTTTGTAGAAAAAAAGGTATGAGTGCTTGAGTCTACTAAACATCAGAAAAAGGCTCAGCAATGGAGCTGGAAAAGCCTCAAATTTTGATCATTTTTTATTTTGAATTTATCCCATATGAATTATGGTTACTTGCAGATTTTTTTGTATCTTGTGCTAGCTTGGTAAATTATTTTAGCATTTTCCAATTTCACTTGCATTGTTAAAACACACAAACATGCAATCGCAGGCCGAATTGGAATCGGCACGCTGCCAGCTACAAATAAAGTTTTTCCATTATAAACTACATTCCCGAGGTATTCATGTGGTATTCACCAGGGCCTTGGTGTAGTGATCACCCAAGAAGTAGAACTGGGAAAGTGGGCACCCCTTTCATTTGCCAGTAAAGCCCTCACACCTACGGATGCTCAATATTCCCAGATGGAATGAGAGGCACTAGCCATCAAGTGGACGTGCAGTCGCTACCACCTCTACCTCAGCGGGCATCTATTCTGGGTGGTCACCGACCATCAACCACTTGTTCCCCTGTTTTGAGGAACGGTGCCACACCCTCCATCATGGATTGAATAATGGGCAATTGATACAACTACAGCATTACCAGATGGAGGTAGTTTACTGTCAGGGATCTAAAAACCCTGCTGATTTTCTCTCCGTCACCCGCCAGTACCAGTGGAGAAGAACAATGATGACATAGACACCACAGAAGAGTATGTAAGCATGGTGTCTTATGGAGAATGCCTCCAGAGGCTCAATAGCAGAGAAATCAGCGTGGCCACCAAAGCTGATCCGGTCATGACAAAAGTCATGGAGGCCCTTCATCAAGACTCATGGCAGAACTTTCTCAGAGATGCCAATTATCAGTATGGCCTGGACAAGGAACGCCTCAGGAAGATATGGAGGGTGCGTGATGATTTGAGTGCCACAGCAGATGGACTGATATTGTGTGAAGCGCGCTTCATAATTCCTGTGAGTCTCCAGCTCTGAGTGACAAACTTAGCTCACGGAGGCCACCAAGGTACCGTCCGGATGAAATCCCGGATGAGGGAGAAAATCTAGTTCTCAGGGCTGGAAGCTGCAGTAGATGACTTTGCATGACAATGTCCATTGTGCCAACTCACAAACACTCAAGAGGCCCAGCCCTGATCATCACAGATCACCAGTATACAGTCCCATGTCCCAAATCAGCCTCAACTGCGGGAGATTTCTAGACGAACGGATCATCGATGTGATAATCGAGAGCTACTCAAAATACCCTATAGTGATAGAGTCAACAACCTTCTACAATGTCTCCCTGATGCTTGACCTTCGCCCTACTGGGTCTCCCCAAAATATACAAACGGACAATGGGCCACCTTTTCAAGGAGCTGACTTCAAACATCCGCTCACAAACCTCGGCATCAAGCACCACCTCGTCACACTACAGTGGCTGCAAGCTAATGATGAGGCAGAACGCTTTATACGTACATTAAACAAAGCTCTCTGGGTTGCAATGGCTGAAGGCACTAACCCCAAACTCAGCTTGCACCACTGCCTGCTGGAGCACTGGGTAACACCCCATTGCATCACACAGTGGTCCCCCCTGGTCCCTGATGCTGAACGGACACCGGTGATACACTATCCCTGTCTTCAGCCAGTGGACACCAACTCCTTCTGAGCCAGCTGATGCCCAAGCCAGGCGCACAAAGACCAACAAATGTGCCAGACTTAAGAGGCTTGCTATAGCTCGAAAGCTCCTACCGATATTAATAAAAGGTTGACGGGTGGAATGGAAGTTCTGGACGCCATTTGAACCAGGTACATGGGCAGTCTCCACTCGAATGGCACCATGGTCACTACCAAAAGAGGGTGTGAGGTCATCACAAGAAATATATTGTGGTTCCAAAGGGTGGATCGCCCCAGCCAAGAAGCTACCCAGTCAGAAGACGAAGACGCCACTTAGGACGGCCAAACGCCACAGCTTGACCCAAGAGGAAGCCCCTCGGCCTGCTCCATAACTGAGCCGCTCAGTACCACTGAAAGTGCTGAAGCAGATCCCCAGTAAGAGCCAAGGTCTGGAGAGGGGAGCAGCCACTCCCACCCTCTGCATTACAACTTGAGGCCAAATCCACTGCCAAGCTAAAGACTCTGGGACTCTATCTGTTGAACACCAGTACGAAAGTCAACGCCAAGTTAGGGAAGGATATAATTATCCCCGCAGCACCCTCCTGGTGCTGGTGTGACCCGAAAGTACATCCTGTAACATCCTCTGGCCAGGCATTGCTAGAGGATATGTATTAAAGGGGCAAGGTCTGCACAGGATCTTTTGCCCGCACCCAAGCTAAATGTGTGTCTCCCCTTTATTTTGCGCTGCGACGCTGCCTCATTTACGAGGCCCGCTACAGTCAGGAGGGCGGCATGCAGTCCCTGGACCGTACTTTGAGGATCACTAGTGTAGACACACTGACCTCTTAGCAGTTGCAGCCTGTAGTGTCTCAAGGAAACATCCTCAGGTAGATACACTCATCCTTCTCGTAAGTTAGTTTTCCTCCTCCTTTAGTACTTCCCTATCAACCTGGGCCCACGTCTCTATTTCTTTCCTTTTAAGTGTTGGGCTGCTGGTGAAGGGTGTGCGTCATGATTATAAGTGAACTCAGACTAGCATGATGCCTTCTGACAATGCAAGTATTACTTTTCATGGTCCACAGTCCTTGTGCATCTAAATGGAAGAACACACAAAAATGTGTGAAGTAAATGTTCAACCAACCGCTCCCTTAAGCAGCCTGGGAGAAACTGTCACAAATTAAAATTGACCCATGCTGTGTCACAGAATGCTTCACCCGCAAGTGATGAGTGTGTGTGTGCAGAGCACGAGCCAGGAACTATCACATCATTATTTCCTATCCTTTTTCACAAATGCAAACAATGGTGTGAAAAATTACAACATAAGTGAATAAATATCAAATCACTAGCTGGGACAAGTTGATGTAAGATAAAGTCCTCTAAGTACGTGGGTGTTCTTCTGTTAATGTAGGTCATTCCTTCTTGTAGAAAAATCTTTTGTGAAACCCTGGGGCATATCAAAAAGGAAATAGTGCAGCGTGGCATGGTGCTGAGGAAAATTTTGCAGTGCAACACTGCGTCATTTCAAAAATGCAGGGATGCGCAGCATTTACAACAATATGGCGCACCCTTGTGGTTTCCCTTACGCTAAAAATATCCGCCTAGCGCCAACACAGACACTCTTGCACCATGGTGCAAGGGTGCCTGTTTTTCAGGAAATTATTGTTTATGTGCAGGAAGGTGTCCCTTTCTGCACATAAACAATCAATGATGGCAATTTGCTGCTTTGATATGTGCTGCATTCTACAGCACACATCGAAGTAGCATATCCTAGTTATGTAATGATTTTTTATGTGTAGAAAGGGAAACCTACCACACATAAACAATCATTAAAGATGTTTTGCTCTTTCTATGTGTGCTTCACACACAGAAAAACAACAACAAGGAATATAAAAGTATTTCTCCTTGCGCCAATCTAATGCCTGCTTTTGCATGGCGTTAGTTTTTGGCGCTGCCTCAGATTTACAGATCCTTGAAAATCTGGGGCAGTGTCAAAAAGCAGTGGGTGTTGCAGTAGAATGCCCACAGAACCACCGATTGCATGCCCCTTTCACACAGAAAACTGCTTGAAAGGGTACTGTTGGACTTGGCCCTTTTTCACGAAAGTTCCCCTAAACGTTTTGCTTTCCCCCTAGACTTTTTTTCTGACATAGTGTTGCCAACTTAGATGCTTTGGGCACTTGACCACTGCTGATCAGTGTCAAAGTGCAGGTCCTCCCTGTGTAAAGTGTAATGGTAATTGGTTGTCCATGATTGTTATATTTGCCTTACTAGTAAAGTCCCTAGTAAAGTGCACCATGGGTGCCAGGGCTAGTAATGCAAATGATGCTAGTGGGCCTGCAGCACTAATTGTGTCACCCACACCAGTATCCTTAAAGAGAGATCTCAGGCCTGCCACTGCAGTGCCTGCGCATAGTTTGTTAAAATGCCATGTTGTCCTGACAAGTGCACCCACTTGTCAGGCCTTACACTTCCCTCTCTATGCACATCAGACACCCCTATGGTAGGTCCAAGGTTCCCCCCTTGGGCAGGGTGCAGTTCATGTGAAAGGTAGGACATGTACTAAGGTGTGTAACATGTCCTGACAGTGTAATACTCTCCATTTTGTTTTTCACTGTTAAAAGGCCATCTTGCCCATTGGACAGAATGGGGAGGCTGTGTAATATGTGTTCCAGCCTATCTTTCCAAAGGCTTAAGATGGAGAGGTGAAGTTTAGTATGCCTGAACTCACAATGTAACAACACATCTTTTATGAAGGTGTGTTTTGCATTGTGTGTTTAGAAACCACTCTTCTAGAAGTGACTGTTTTTTGTGCTCTAACATTTCTGTGTGTCTCTGCCTGGTTGTGGATTGACTGTCTGGATTTGAAAGTGATAGGATCTGGGGAATGTTTTAACCCAGGGGAGGAGGTGAGACAGCAACATTCTGACCTGCATCTGGAGTGTAGGGGGGCATCTGGAGTGTGGGGAGAGAAGTAGCCGATAAAGGTGAAGAGGCCTGGGTTGCTGCCATAAAACAATGGTCCCATCTCCTGCTGAGTGATTGCGAATCCAGACCCCCACTAATCAAAGAAAGAAGGTATCACTGGCAGGGACGCACCCAGAACTGGTTTGAACAGGGGGTCAGTGCCCCATAAAGACAAAGACCGCAAAGACTTTAGGGGCATAACTATGAGAGCTGAAGCCCCTAAACTTTGGAATGGAGAAATGAAGTGATCAAGACTGTAATTGATTGAGACAATTCTGCAGAGCTTTGGGATGTCCCATGAAGGGTAGCGCCAAGAAGGAGGAGCTGCAAATGGCCTTGAGGGCCTGGTGGGAAGCCAAAGGGGCTGTCACAAGGTCAGTAGCGCCAATTCCATGAAAAGACCACTAACCTTAGAAGTCGGCCAGCAGGGACGATGGTTGGACGGTGGCATGAAGATAACCCCCTCTCCTCCCCTAGGCGATTACCCCCACAGAGTGTACAAACTTCTATTCGAGACAGCACTCCAGGGAAAAGGGAAGTGGAGAAAATAACAAACTCTGTTGGGAGCTTCTGGTTCTACACCTGGTCACATATCCAGAACCGCTGTAGGAGACGCCCCTTGTAGGATAACTGCATATCAAAAGATGACAAGAAACCACATGTTAACCAAGCAAAAGGGGGAACATTCATACCTCACCTCATATGCTCCCCAAATGAAGACAACGTACACCACAACAAAGAAATGAGTCCTTGAATTCCTGGTTCTCTCTTTAAGTCTCAGAACACCCACTGCTCGTAAACATAAGAAAAGTCAGAAATCCCTCTCAGTTCCACGCTCCCATAGAAGACAGGCAAGGGTGCGGGGAACCAAAATGACTGTCTCATAAATATGTATATATTCCTGATTACTGTTATATTACTCGGCTTAAATAACAAGTGCAGTGTTTTGATGCGAGGAAAAGCTAGGGAGGCAGTGTGCCTAAAAGTCACAATCTTGAAAAGAGAGAGAGGAAGAGTCCAAGCCCGCTGTTGAAAATCACAGAGCTAGTGCTTACTCCGGGCTAAGCATGTTCTCATACCAGGAAATAGCAAATAATAAAGGAAATGGAGTCCCAGAAGCTGGGAGAGCGCTCCAGCGCTTCCTGTCCCCGGCACGCTCCAAAATACTTGAAGGTCTCGTCGTCCGAGGCTCTCTGCAGTCTTCTCAGGTCCAGGGTAAACATTGGTCCGTAGAAAAGCGGTACGAAGAAGCACAAAATTAACGGCGGGAGTTCCAGCGGGGAATACCATCCGCCACTCCGATACTGCGAGATACAAAGGCAAGATTGTCAAGCCCTGACCCTTTGAAGGGGCTGGGCTTTATAGCTGCGAACCGGAAGACAATAGCGGACCCAGTTTCTTGCTGGTATTCTCAGGGGCTTCTGGGAGTTGTGGTCTTTAGTGCATCCTGCACCCTCCGCTGGCTCCCTATGCCCCCATCAGTCACAGCCACACTCATACGGGTCGAGAAGGAGACAGAAAGACCCCCCCCCATTACCTCCACACCTAGGTTCCTGAGCCGTGATCGTGACAGGGGCTCAGGAGATGGGTAATGTTGAGGTGGATGAGGATGACCCAGGGAAGGGATTTGGCCCGAGGAATTGCCAGTGGAGGGGCCAGCCTCAGGGGCTGGTAGTAGCCATTCAGGGAGAAGTTTTTCACCAGAGAAGCTGGAGGAAAACCAAAGGGTCAGAGAGCATGAGTTGCTGTTTTTAAAACTTAAAACTCTAGCGGAAGAGAAAAAGCTGCTTTTTGAAGGCGAAAAGCAAGCAGAGGAGAGCAGGAACGCTCTCGCCTTGGAATAAAAAAAGATTGTCTTAGCTCATGAGTTAAGCATGAGGGAACTGGACATTAAGGTTAAACAGGCAGAGTCCAGTTTGAATGGTGGCCGCATACAGCCAGTGCCAAGTGCTGATGAGTACAAGCGTGCACTGGATGATTAAGTGATGGTTAGCATGGCAAATGATTTGAAGGGGTTGTACAATTTTGCCCCTAGGGAGCCTAGGCTCAGTAATTGTTTTCCAGGATTGCGCCAACCCATGTTAGGGTGCGAGTTTTTTGATTTCCGGGAGCTGGCACAAGAGCCTGACCCCTGGTCATGGGTCCAAGGGTCTGATGAGGCCTTAGAGAGGGAAGAGAGGCGAAGAAGAACCTTTAGGTCCCCGAGTAGTGGGGGTATGCGGGCTAGCACCCTGACTCAAAAGAGACGGAGGGAGTGTGAGCTGCATCCCCAGGGTTCGCCACCCCACCCCAGAGACTGGAGGGTCCCTTAGAGAAGCATCAGGTTGGAGGCTTAGTGCCTACTTGCCAGCTGTGTGAGGAAGAACACCTAGAGTCAGGAGGGCATGTGGCATCTGTAACCAGTTCTCCCGCAGTCCTGAAGTTTGTGGGTACCATTCCAAAATGGCAGGCACAGAAATCTAAATGGAAGGTTAAGGGAGAAAGGTGCCCCACCATGGGAAAACCCGTGAGACCGTGCCCAGCCAGTAGGGCTCGGTCTCCTAGAAGTAACCAGGATAAACCCACCTCTAACCTAGAGAGCAGGATAACTGGAGACAGTATCCTGACTGATGGGTCTTCCAGGGGTACCGCTCTAGGTGGGGGTTGGCAAGGGACCATCACCCCGGTAGGGCCCCGACTGCCTGGTAGTACCCATGGAGCTGCATAGTTGGCCCAGAGAGTAGTGACCAAGAGAATCCCCTGGGGTCAGAAAGGCATAGAACAGAAGGGTGTCCCTGTGGTAGCGGGCCTGCGTCCGTGTTCTATCGCCCCAAGCAGGGAAGTCCATCAAGGTAGTTGATTGGTCTACCCTGGCTATTGACTGGGAGGGGGTTGTGTTGGACTTGGCCCTTTTTGGCTAAAGTTCCCCTAAACTTTTTCTTTCCCCCCTAGAACTTTATTCTGACATAGTGTTACCAACTTAGATGCTTTGGGCACTTTGCCACTGCTGATCAATGTCAACGTACAAGTGCTCTCTGTGTAAAGTGTAATGGTAATTGGTTGTCATGATTGGTATGTTTGCCTTACCAGTAAAGTCCTTAGTGAAGTGCACTATGGGTGCCAGGGCTAGTAATGCAAATGCTACTAGTGGGCCTGCAGCACTAATTGTGCCATCCACACCAATAGCCTTAAAGAGAAAACTCAGGCCTGCCACTGCAGTGATTGCGCCAAGTTTGTTAAACTGCCATGTTGTCCTGACAAATGCACCCACTTGCCAGGCTTTACCCTTCCCTCTCTATGCGCATCAGACACCCCTATAGTAGGTCCAAGTTACCCCTTGGGCAGGGTAGAGTGCATGTAAAAGGTAGGACACATACTAAGGTGTGTAACATGTCCTGACAGTGAAATACTCCCCATTTCGTTTTTCACTGATGAAAGGCCATCTTGCCCATACAACAGAATGGGGAGGCTGTTTAATATGTTTCCCAGCCTATCTTCCCAAAGGCTTAAGATGGAGAGGTGAAGTTTAGTATGCCTGAACTCACAATGTAATAACACATCTTTTTATGAAGATGGTTTTTGCATTGCGTGTTTAGAAACTACTCTTTTAGAAATGGCTGGGTTTTTGTGCTCTAACATTTCTGTGTGTCTCTGCCTGGTTGTGGATTGACTGTCTGGCTTTGAAAGTGATAGTATCTGGGGAGTATCTTAACACCCAGGGAAGGAGGTGAGACAGCAACAGGCTGACCTGCATCTGGAGTGTAGGGGGGAGGAGTAGCCCATAGAGGTGAAGAGGCCTGGGTTGCTGCCATAAAACAATGGTCCCATCTTCTGCTGAGTGATTGAGAATCCAGACCCCCACTAATCAAAGGAAGAAGGTGTCACTGGCAGGAAGGCACCCCGAACTGGTTTGAACAGGGGTCAGTGCCCCCCTGAACACAAAGACTTCAAAGACATTTAGGGGTATTAACTATGAGAGCTGAAGCCCCCGAACGTTGGAACGGAGAAATGGAGTTATCAAGACTGAAAAGGATTAAACCACTTTGTGGTCAAGAGGATCCTCTGCCAGAAACAGCTGAGAGACTGAAGGAAAGGACTGACCCTTGCTGTGTGTTCTAGGACTGGCCTGCAGTTTGCTGCTTTAACCAAGGAGAGGCTGGAGGGACTTTGCTGTGTGCTGTGTCCCCCTGCTTGAAAGGACTTTGCTGTGTGCTGTTCTGGAAGTAACTTATCCCCAAGGGCCCGGGGTGACCGTGCTCCCTTTTGCGGAAACTCAGGAACACAAAAGTTTCCAGGAGAGTCTCAGCAACGCTGTGTGAATGTGCTTTATGTAGCCTGAGACCCTCTTAAGAATTGCCCTGTAATCGTGTGCACCGGAGTCGAAGTGAGTCTCAGCGATGCTGTGTGCGTGTGCTTTGTGCAGCCTGAGACCTTTGTGAGGATTGCCCTGTTATCGTGCACACCCAGCATCCAAGTGAGTCTCAGCGACACTGTGTGCATGTGCTTTGTGCAGCCTGAGACCTTTGTGAGGATTGCCCTGCTATCGTACACCCGGAGTCCAAGTGAGTCTCAGCGATGCTGTGTGTGTGTGCTACGTGCAGCCTGAGACCTTCGGGAGGAGTGCCCTGTGATCGTGTACACTCAAAGCCCAAGTGATTCTCAGCGATGCTGTGTGCGGGTGCCCTGTTGCAGCCTGAGATCTTTGTAGCACCAGCGGCCTGGACCTGCAGCCCCAGAGGAGCTTAGCCGCCGGCCTGAGCCCGCCATTGCCAGAGTGGAACCTTGAACCAACCCCATCAAGGAAGGGCTCGAATTCCACTGCCCGGAATCCACAAGTTACATCGGAGGCCCAAGTCGCAGGAGGAGGAGAGGCGAGAGATGTCGCACCCCCCCAGGTAACGTGTGCCGCCTCCCATTCCTGCAGCGCGAGCCTCTGCCACGGCTCTTATCGCGTCCCGTACTTGCCAAGGAGTGGTAGTACTGGGGCCGGAGTGCGAAGCTACACTTTTGGTTTACATCATACCCATGTGGGGGCATCTGTTGACAGAATCTGACCATGAGTCAGCACAAGTGGCAGAGAGACCGCCTGGGGCACCATGATTGGTGCTGGAGTGGATTATGCTTTGCATTATTTCTGCATTACGAACTACCTGAAGTGTATTACGTATCGCAATATTTCTGCATTACGAACTACCTGAAGTGTAATACGCATTGCACTATTTCTGCATTACGACCTACCTGAAGTGTATTACTCATTGCATTATTTCTGCATTACGAACTACCGGATTAGTGTATTCTGCATTGCATTATTTCTGCATTACGAACTGCCTGATTGTTGCATTACACATTGGACTGTTTTTGCATAACAAACTACCTGATAGTTGCATTACGCATTGCTTTATTTTGGCATTACAAATTTCTTGATTGTTGCATAACAAACTGCATTATGTTTACATTGCAAAGTACTTGATTCTTGCACTACGAACTGCATAACATTGTATTAGGACTGCAGTGGATCATTTAGAATTGCTCATTTTAATCGCCAGAACATACAAGGGCTAGCTGGCCTAATAACCGACCAGGAGGAATATTACAAATACGCATATGTTGGATTTATATCATGTGGTCTACTCATATACATTTTTGTATATATTTATACTCGTTTTTATGAAACTCATGTGGAGTCCATTTGTGGTGTCATCATTGCATTACTGAGAGCGTGGTTGCAAATACTTTACACACTTGCCTTGAAGATAAGCCTGGCTGCTCGTGCCAAGCTACCAAGGGGGTGAGCGGGGGCTATCTGAGAAAGTGTCCTTCCTTTTCCTGACGTGGAAGCAAGGGTCCCTATTTGGCCTTAGGTACCTACCTCAGCCAACTAACGACCCCCGTGTCTAACAGGTACCATATTTACAAAGCGTGGTTAAGCCATGCAAAGTGGCTTAACACCACTTTGTATATATGGAGCAGGGTATTGCACCAAACGAATGTGGTAAAAAGTGATGTTCCGGTGGTGCAACCCCGTAGTAAACATCTCCCTATATCTATTGTCAAATAAGCGGATACTTGGAACACTTTTATTTCGCAGGCCCAATGAATGTGTCACGTGGGCAGGACATAGGAACAGGCAGTTTTCACCCAATGTGAGAGTGGTCCTGTTTACTATTACACTTCAATGCTTGCCCGCCCACCGCTGTCTTGTTCTCCTCTCAGAAAAGGTTGCACCAACTCTCAGTATTGAAACTGGTCACTGCCAAGGCTGGTACCAGAAAGACTGTGTTTGGCTGTTATTTCTAACTAGCAGTATTGTCCATGGGCTTCATGCAGGCCATTGCATATCTAGATGTTCAACTCACACGGAAAGGAAACAAGATTGAAACCACCTTATACAAAAAAACAACAGATCGGAATAATCTCCTCCACTACAGGAGCTTTCACCAAACATCACTTAAGAACAACCTTCCCACATCACAACTATACAGAGTGAAAAGAATAGTATCTGAGGAACAAGAACTGAAAGTACAATTAAAAAACATGATCACAAGGTTTGAGGAAAGAGAATACCCTAAACCTTGATAAAATACCACAGAGCACAGAGAACTCCCAGAGGTCTGAGAGTACCACTAAAACCATTACTGTGTAGAAATAATCCCAAATTTGTAGAGCGTTGGTATGCAATACTAAATAAATGTTCCTTGGATCTAATTTTACTCATAATCGAAGAGCTATCCAGAGTTCTAGAAGATCTACAGAAAGATATAGCCATCATCAAAACAGAATTAGAAGAAATGACACCTAAAGAGGATTGGAAAAAAACTTTAGATGACATCCAAATACAACTTGAGAAGTACACGGAAGAAATCAACGAACGCAAGATTCGTAAATACAGGAGAGATACCATAGACTATAAAATGGGCGAAGTCTATTCATGGGCTGAAATTTATGCAAAAAGACGCCAAAATAAACCTCCACAATCCAACACAGAAACATCTTCATCAGAAGATGAACAAAGAAACCCACAACAAAAATCTAATGGACAACCTTCAACATCTAGAGGACAAACAACCAATATCATGGAGCCTTTTTTAGAATCAGGCCCCCCAGCAAACACAGACCCAGGAGGGGAAAAAGACAAAGGAAGCATGACTGTCAAACAGCCAGTCCAACTGAATCGCCGGAACAAACCGAAGAAACAAAACAACTAGTAATAAACATTTCAGACTACCAACTGAACCAGATGGAACTAAATAGTTTACAAAAAGGTTCATCTTTTGTTCCAACTCACCACACCGACAAACTAGAATTGGACGTTAGCTTATTTAAATTGATGCGAAATCTTCGCTTAAGAAATTATTTTGAGAATGTACTGTCATCACCTCCTAAAGAACCAGATGACCAATTAAAGGAGTTAAAACCTCGGAGCACCTTTCAACCACCAGTTAGTCACAAGACACTTGACAACTTTGAAAAAATAGTGCAGAACGACATCAATAAACTAAACTTCAAGCGACGAAGTAAAATGCAAAATATGTCCAAAAAAGAATGGAATACTCTACGGAATTTAGGTAGGAATCCTGATATCACATGCCAACGCGCAGACAAAGGGGGAGCCCTGGTTGTTATGAACTCAACATTTTACAGAACTCAAGTACAACCACATGTACACGATGAAGAGACCTATATGAAATTGGGTCAAGACCCTACCCTGGAATACCAAGAACAATTGAAACAGATTTTACAGAAAGACCAAGATGAAGGTAACATCTCCAAAAGAACCAAGAAATATCTTACACAAGACAATCCCAAAACACCAGTCATTTATATGCTTCCTAAAATGCATAAACACCCTACCAACCCTCCGTTTCGACCCATTGTGTCGACAAAAGGCAGCATATACGAACCTATTGGAAAATTTTTAGACACTCATTTACAACCATTCATAATTAAGATGAATACACATATAAAAGACACGACAGATTTTATCAACAAAAATTCCACCATCCAACTACAAGAGGACCAAGAGATCTGGATGTGTACCATTGACGTTAAGTCCATCTACCCTTCAATTCCGAACAACTTAGGTTTAGAAGCCATGGAGGAGATTCTCATGTCATCAGACCTTCAGCAAAACTTTCAAATATTCCTCATGGAATTACTCACTTTCTCCTTATACCAAAGCTATTTCAGATGGGAGGATGAACATTTCTTGCAACTTACGGGAACTTCGATGGGCAATTGTGCCGCCACAGCTTATGCGAACAGTTTCATGAACATTTTTGAGAATAGATACATTTTGAATCAAGACTCTTGGAAGAAACATGCCCAAGTCTTTTTCAGATTCATCGATGACATCTTTGTACTCTGGCAAGGGACATTACAAGACCTGCTAACATCAGATAATCAACTCAACGAGATAAACGATCGCATTCAATTTACCCACACCATCGACAATAAAACCATTGCATATCTAGATGTTCAACTCACACGGAAAGGAAACAAGATTGAAACCACCTTATACAAAAAAACAACAGATCGGAATAATCTCCTCCACTACAGGAGCTTTCACCAAACATCACCTAAGAACAACCTTCCCACATCACAACTATACAGAGTGAAAAAAATAGTATCTGAGGAACAAGAACTGAAAGTACAATTAAAAAACATGATCACAAGGTTTGAGGAAAGAGAATACCCTAAACCAATTTTGGATAAAGCATTAGACAAATGTACAACCAAGACCAGAGAAGACCTTCTACAACCCACAATGAAACATGAATCATTAAAAACAGTGATAGTATCTAAATTCTCTACTAAGAGTTACCAATACAAAAAGATCATTAAAAAACACTGGCCACTGCTCACCAATGAACCAGATTTTCAAAAAATCATAGCTCATCAACCCACATTCGGATATACCCGGAGTAAAAACATACAAGACATCTTGAAATATACTGGAGACATTGAGACAGCCAATTACAAAGGGACAATACCTTGTTATAATTGCAGTTGTTGCAATAATATAATAAAGGGCAATACCATGACACACCCAATGAAAGGAACCACCATCAAATTAAAAACCACAGCAACTTGTGATTCCTAACATGTGATACACTATCTGAAATGTCCATGTGGACTTATATATGTGGGTAAAACGATCAGAAAAATTAAAGTGCGATTGCTGTACTGTCTTCCCCGGTCGCTATAGGGGTAAGTCTCGCTGCCCTGGTTGTGGATGGCGCCCTAGTTGTGTTGCGTCTCCGCTTCCCATCAAAAAGATCGACTATGTAGGGTATTCTTGCATGCTGCTTAATACTAGATCTGTGGGCAGACATGCGCAGGACATTTACGATCTCTTAGATATGGAAAAACCTCTCTGTCTTATGTTAACTGAGACGTGGCTGGGGGAATTTTCAAATCCCGATGTGGCTTTGGCTATTCCACCTGATTTTCTATCACTCTGGCACCCCACCAATCCTTTAAAGGTCTATTAGTTTATAGGCCACCCGGTCCACCTGGAACCTTCTTTGAAGAGTTCGAGTCTGTCCTATCCGGATTGGCCTTGAAAGCAGAACATTGTATTGTTGCCGGAGATTTTAACTTCCATATGGATGAGCCATCAGACCCGGATAATATCAAACTTTTGGAGGCCACCGCTCCCTTGGGTCTGATCCCGTATCTTTGGGGGCCAACGCATGACAAGGGACATACTCTTGATCAGGTATTCTCAACATCTCCTTTGGAGGTGAAGGAGATTATTCCGGTGCTCTGGTCAGATCATAGGTTAGCCAAATTTCTGGTTAAAGGCACAGTGAGACTAGCTAATCCCGCTCCTCAGCAACAGGGCCGCGTCCTCAGGGCCTACCCTTGTGTGACTCCAACTATGCTGGCTCAGGCCGCTCTGAATCACCTGTGTCCCCTTTCATGAGATTTGGAGAAGGACCTAGAGTCTTTGCAGGCTTGGCTTTTGGACAGGCTAAATGATCTTGCCCCAGTGATGGCCCCCCGCTTGACATCGAGACGGGTTTCGGCCCCTTGGTTTACTATGGCACTGTCGATCGCCCGGCAGTCTTGTAAGGTGGCGGAAAGAGCTTGGCGTTCTCAATATGACCCTGAGGCAAGACTGACCTACAAGACAGCGGTTAAGGCCTATCAGCGGGACATTCGCCTGGGAAAAAAGCCTATCTTGCGGGGAGGATAGAAGCCACCTCCAACTCCTGTAAGGAGATTTTCTCTATAGTCAGAGAATTTACGGCCCCTCGCCCCAATGCTTCCCGAGGCACGCCCTCTAAGTCCTGGGCTTTGGATCTTGCTAACTTTTTCACCAGCATGATTAAGCTCATTCAGGACTCTTTTCATCTGGCGGCGCCAGTAGGGTCGGTTAGCCCTGAGGTTGATTCGTGCCTCGCGGTTTCATCAGGCCCCATGCTGGCTGTTTTTCCACCTATTTCAGCCCCTGCTTCCTTAGCGCTTATGGGCAATCTTAAATCTGGGTCACCCCTGGACCCCTGCCCGGCCAAATTTTTGGCAAAAATGGCGGAAGCTATAAACCTGTTGGCTAATCCAATCCTGAACCTCTCGCTGAGCCAGGGTTTGGTTCCGCAAGCATGGAAGCAGGCAATGGTCATCCCCTTGCTGAAGAAGCCTGGTCTTGATCCTGAGGCACCGGTCAATTATAGACCAATCTCTCTTTTGCCAGCTCTTACGAAAATTTTTGAGAAGCACATACATACGGTGCTCTCCAATTGCCTGGAAACGCATGAGATTCTGCACGCTACTCAATCTGGCTTCCGTCCAAATCTCAGTACAGAGACAGCGCTCCTGGAGGTGTCGGAAGACATTAAAGGGGTGCTGGACTCTGGGGGCAAGGCTATGCTGGTCATGTTGGACTTGTCGGCGGCCTTTGACACCGTTCCCCATGAGGGCCTTCTCGCTAGGCTCCATGAGATTGGCCTTAGGGGGACGGTGTTCAGCTGGTTTTCATCTTTCCTGGCTGGCCGCCGACAAACGGTCTGGGCCTCCCCGGACTCGGCCGTGATGCCGCCACTGGGAGTCGGGGTCCCGCAGGGCTCTATATTGAGCCCGACCCTTTTTAACATCTTTATGACCCCTCTGGCGGCATTGGCGGAGTCGTTTGGGGCCCGGATCGTATCCTATGCCGACGACACACAGCTCTTCTTCTCTTGTAAGAGGGGAGGAGATTTCAATGGAGAGAGTATCCGGGATTGCCTTGAGGCTGTTTTTAGATGGTTTCATCGGAGCGGCCTCAAGTGCAACTCCGAGAAGTCTGAGGTACTCTTCTTCGGGTGTGCGTCCGATCCTGACTGGCAAGCCTGGTGGCCCATTAACATGTTTCCACCATCCTGCCCATCTTTAGTAGCTAAGAACTTAGGGGTCAAGATGGACAAGGGTCTGACGTTGAGATCCCAGATCCTAGGGGTGACGGGCACTTGTTTCGGCCTCCTTAAGATGCTGAGGAAGTTTTTACCCCTTCTGTCTGAAGAACATAGGAAGCTTACCGTGCAGGCTCTGATCGGGTCTAGGCTGGGCTATGCTAATGTCCTTTACCTGGGCCTCCCAGAGTATTTGCTGCAGCGGCTCCAGGTCGTGCAGAATGCTGCCGCGAGATCCATTTATGGTCTAAACAGGCGAGCCAGTGTTGCGGGTCTTTTGCAGACCTTACATTGGTTGCCCATCCGCAAGCGGATCGCCTTTAAGGCATTAACTTTGGCTTATAAAGCCCTCCATGCTGTGGGTGCTAAGTATCTCCAAAGGAGACTTGCCTTTTACCAGCCGGCCCGCTCTCTCAGATCAGCATCCTTGCTCCTGGCGACGGTCCCGCGTGTAAAAAGAGCCCGCATTGGAGGACGCTCCTTTGGACTGCTGGCGCCACAGCTGTGGAACTCCCTGCCGCTGACACTCCGTGGAGCCACTAGTCTACTTGCATTTAGAAAGAGTCTAAAGACCTGGTTGTTTAGCCTTTAGGCTTTCTCTTTCCTTTTTTATTGCTCTGCTGTCTACTCTGTTTTTATTACTGTGTTGTGTTATTTCGCTGTAGGTCTCATTACTAAAGCGCCGGGACACTCTTTTTGAGTAGCCGTGCGCTATATAAAAATAAATATAACATAACATAACATAACATAACATAACATAACAATATCTGAGCATAAGAGCAATATCAGAACCAACAATCTGAGGTCAAGTGTCACTACACATTTCAATGAAAGACATCACAATATCAGCTAACTGAAGTTTGCGGTATTGGAAACAATTACAAAAATCCCAGGCAGAGACATTAATTGAACACTACTGCAACGAGAAAACCACTGGATATACTTTTTGAATGCAATGAAACCGAATGGGCTCAATGACAGAGTAGAATTCTCTTGCTACTTATAAAGTGATAACGAGACTCTGTAATTCTAAGGCTTGATTTTATTGTAATAGCTAAAATCACTGATTACATCTCATTGTTTTCCTAGGATTGATTTTCACCAATAATCACATTTTCTCGTCCGTAGTATTAGGTTCTTTATATCTAGTATTTCAGTATTGAATAAATCACTTTTTTTCATCTTCCATTCACCTTTTCAATCACACTTTTGGTATCTCTCCTGTTTCACCATTCCAAGATGGTGTTTAAATCGAATCACCACATTAGTCTTACGTCTCTTTTCTCAACACACCAGTAATGCATGAATTTCACCACTCCAAGATGGCGCTTAAATTGAATTACTGTATTCAGTCTTATTTCTATCTCCAAACACACTCGTAAACGCTTGAATTGCCAGCTCGTCCTTTGAACCCGGCATGAACACGGAAGAAACCAGTCACAACTTTTGCATGATTTATAGGTAGGAGATTCTTCACGAGCACTTTTTCACATGTTTTCATTCACAAGGTATCGCGGCGCACATTCTCGAGTTGTTTAATTAACGTTCACGAAATCGGGTGAATGAGCATTTCACTCTCACTTTTATTTTAAACTTTGACACGCACTAATAATAATTCGATCGTATTTCAGAATTACCACACTTCGGCGATCCACTAAATAATCTGAACCTTCAACTTCCTTTATTAAGCCACATTTCATCTTTACTAATATCTCTCTAGTTTCCACTTCTAATAATACCAGATTGCATGTCTTAATTTTTGATGGATGATACAAATATGGTCACCTACGTGTTAAGTAGGATCTTATCCTCATACTGAGTTCATTTAATCTTTTATGTTTAGATTCCCCTGACGAAGTGCACTTTGTGCATGAAATGCATTGGGAACGCTTTGCAAAAACTTGTGGAATAATAAAAACATGTGAATATCGTTAATAAGAAGTTAACCTTGAAGCTAATGAAAACAATTATCTTCAAATAAATACCTTTTTGAAACTTCTACCTTGATTGGAATATATCCTTTAACAAATTTCGAAACCTTTACAGCGGATTACAAGCAGTGCCCAGAGGGCCATCCTCTACACAGAGGATGCTTCAAATCTTTATATGCTCAACACTCTAAGAGGTAGAGAGTGATACCACTGGAGCACGCTACACCAGCGCAAACAGAACACTTCAAAGCCTGTGCACCGACCAAAGAATTTATGTTTTTAAATCTGTCATTAGGGAAGCATGCGATACACAAGGTGCATATTGCAGGCAGCAGAGAGTACTGGTGAGATCACCAGTGCAGGACTGCCTCTCCACCAGCTCCACTCCTCTCCCAGTGCCAGAGGCGCAACACACTACTAGTATAATAAGCTCCTCCTGCTTCTGGTGCTGTTTCCAGCCCCATCGCAATCGGAACACAAGCAGACAGAACAAGCATCAAAGTAGCTAGGCTGCAATGACACCGGAGAGAGACAGGAAGGAACCTACCCTTTGCTCTAAAATAGCTGGAAGTGGCCTGGCCTGGTGCTAAAATACATTAAAAAAAATACTAAAGACGACTTGGATGGAGGTTAGGAGCTGAAGCATTGAGGAGCTGCCGTGGAAAGCAAAGACAGACTCTTTTTGCATTGGAGCGCTCACTTGCTCACAGTGGGCATCAGCTCAATGCACAGAACTGCTGTGGTCCAGAGACGGATCCCTTTGCCAATCATTACTTCAAAATATAAACCAGTGTAATACTTCTCTGGGATGATTCCAAATGTGTGCAGACACATAACACAAGCAATCGCTGAAGGGGATTGACCAAAAGTGACCAATTGCTGATGCTGGCTGACCCAAATCCTCTTTCTATGCTTTTTTGTTTTGTTGATGACATAATCTCTAACAGTCTTTAGCCAGGCCCAAAAAATTGTGCATAAAGGTATGCTGCTGCACATACGTTTTAGCAGGGCACAAGTCCTATAAAAAGAAGTGGGTGGACTGACAATATGCAAATGACCTCATGACGTCACGTGCTGAAAGTGTCCCGGTGTCTGAAAATGACATCGGACATGTTCAGCTTATTTCTGTGGGGCCCAGCTTCTTGGCAGGGGGGACGGTGTCCACACTGCGAAAAGAGTAGGGGGACACTGTGTACCTGCATGTACCCCCGACTCGAGCCCTACGTTTTAGCTGTGAAAGGAATGTTCGATTCAAGGATGTGACAAAGGCCCCTGCAGCCCCCGTGGCGTGGGGGCCTTAGGATTACCCATACCGGAGTGGGCCCCCTCAGCCCCTAGTGATATGAGTGTGAGGGGACCCTACAGCAAATCTTGCAGGCGGGCCTCTGGTTCGATTATGTTTTCATATTCAACTGCGCTGCAGCCTCGTGGCTGAATTTATTCAACCATATCAATTTATGATTGATTTGACCAATTGCGCATGGCCATTCAAGATATCTGCAAGACAACTTTTAGAGCAGCAGGGTTGCAGCAGTTCTGAATGCAGTGTTTTCATGAATGTTCCAGCGGAGTTCCCCATTGCCTTGCATTCCACATGCAGTCGATGCGAACTTCCGCAGGTTTGGATTATACAAAATGTAGGACGAATTCACAACTCATTCAATGTACTCTGCCCAGAAGGTGATGTACAATTGGCGCAACCTTCAGATGGGATATTCAGTGGTAGCTCAGAGGAACCCCCTCCCATAGGTTGAAGGTGGAGGCTGCTCTCAAGAGTCCATCAGACATTAGTAGGTGGACCCCTGAGCTTTTCCCTCTCTGTTTGCCAGGCTCATGTGTGCAATCAGAAGGGTACCCTCGATTCAGGAACAGAATCCAGAGTATGTGACAGGGTATTTAACTGATGCGCTGGGCACAGATGGCTTTTGCACATACTTGGCAAAACATTCTTATGCTGACAGTAGGAGTTTAACAAACGCTGTTCTCATTTGTTTAGACCTACAGATTAGAAGTTTGAATTCTGGAAAGGCCAGATCCACTCATTCTACCAAGGGGGTTGGTACCATTACATTGAATAATAGAAGCCATGTATCTAGAGTACTTAGAGATGGCACTACAGAAAAGATGAGTGATCTTTTTAATATATCCGATGGTGCGTACAGCCAAGATTAATGTTTATGTTTTGTCCTTTCAATGTTTTACTACTGCGTTGAAAGAAACTTTAAATTACCAAATCAATTAAAACTCTCCATTGCCAAGTTAACTGGTTCTTAGTAGGACCATTTATGTTCCAAGGGGCATATTGTCAAGAAACAGCGTTAACATTATCGCCGCTTTAGCGGAAGAAAACTGCAGCTAAGGCGGCAATAATGGGCTTGATAATATGCCCTTGTGAATTCCGATAGAAGCCCATGTTCTGGTGTGAACATGGGTTTCTATGGGAATTCTCTATGGCGTATTATCAAGCCCAATATCGCCGCTTTAGCTACAGTTTTCTGCCGCTAAAGCGGCCATAATGTTAACGCTGTTTCTTGATAATATGCCCCTAAGTTCTTCATGAGTGGGCAAAACAGTTATTGATTGGCATTGTTTATACAGGTAATAATTGTTTATTTTTCTTTTTTTCGAGTTTCTGTTCCTCCTTTGGATAGCTTCAGAACCATCTTGGCCATGTATATCTCACACCATCACTTCTGGTGCATGATGACATAACCAAGCCTGACAGTACATATTAGACAGTCCCTGCTATTTATTGCAGGACAGAAGTGTGTGCTATTTAGCCCAATTTCGTTTTTTTCGGTGGTCAGCATGATTTACCGGCAACAAACAAGTCAATATTTGTTTCTGTGGATATAAAATGAGAATTTACTCATGCTGTTGCAAAACAACACTGATTGCCCCCCCAAAAATGTGGCATAGTAGCACACTTTTATAATGTGTGTTATGGTGCTGAGTACCACCTCGGGGGGATATTCTCAAAAACGTGTGATAATTACCGCAAAATTAGCTTAATGCAACTCTTCACCTCGCAGTCTATCGTGGGAAAGGAACGCTGTGTTAACGTCGTATTCTCAACACGGCGGTACCATGCGATAGGCTCACAATACCTTGTCAAATGTCTGTGATAAAGTCAATGCAACGCCGCAAAAATGCGAAGCACAAGCGCAAAAAAAGTTGCGATGAGGCCAATCACGATACAAAAATCAGCGACAGGGCTGCAATTCCCTACCCGTCAAGTGGGAAAAGGCACCATAAAAGCAGAACAAAAACAAAGTGAAACAAAAATAAACTGCGTAACACCATGGATGCACCCGGACCGAGTGCAGAGGTCAACGCAAACCCCAGAAGCCCCACAGACCACCAGCAAAGAACCTCAGGGTCGGGGAAGGCCAAGGAGAACAGGAAGAGGAAGACATGGTGCAGTCTGCAAGGTTACCAGATCAGCGTCACGGAGGTGACAGAACACTACCATCAATTGAACTTCAATTTGACAAACGTGAATGCAGTTGGAGTGTCGAGGCGGACAATGGAGGAGGCCAAGAGGCACTGGAATGAGGTGAAAAGCCAAACCAAGCACAAACCCGCTGCCGGCAAGAAGACAGCAACTGTGACAGGAGGTGGGAGTCCTGCGTCACAGGAGGAGCTGGAGGAAATGGTGGCCACAGTCATCAGTGTGGAGATGGTAAAAGGAGTAGGGAGTCCGGACACAGCTCGATAGGACTTGACACAACATCAACAGGGTGAGTAACGACCAGAGACTGGGGGGAAGAGGGGAGATGGGAACAATGGCACACATTCACAACGATGTGTAGCACACTGCACACCCACAATGACCCTGGATACTGTCCCCGATCCCCGTGGCACACTGCAGCACACACACATATCAATAACAGCACATCCATATTGACGAAAATATGGTACAAAGTGCAACACCGACAATGCAGAACAGAGGACACAACTGGGTCCGCTCAAGCGCAGAAACAGGCCAATCAAATCTAACATAGCAGGAAACTGTAAGATGGAAATGTATGTGTACAACCTCACATCCGTCATGTGGTCCAAATGTCCACTGTCCTGCATCAAATATTCAACACCTCCCAAACAGTCATAATATTCATTGTCATACAATCTGCATATAAACGAGAACAATGCACCAACATATATGTCAACACAATTTCAGCATACATCTCCCCTTCACATTGCAGAAGGACAAACAACACCTCCAGCAGAGCAGACCAGACAACTCATCAGTGATGCTGAAGAGGATCACCACACCTTCGACACCGACGCCCTACAAAAGCTCATGGACATCTTAGGCAACCCACCTCCAGGAGCAGGGCAGCCAAGATACATAGAGGAGACCCCAGCCTCTGCACAGACCACACAGCAGGAAGCACCCACCAGCACGGCTGGCTCCCAACACTTCACCGAGGCACACATCGCATTCCGATGCCAAGTGTCAGAATGCCAAAAGGAGGTGGCCGAACAGGTGCGGTGAGGTCAGAGCTCAGGGACGCCGAACTAGATCACATACATGGGTGTCTAAGTCCCATCAGGGACCACCTACACCCCATAAAGGAGACCCACACTGCGACAGAGACATATGCATTTGCACATTTCCTGTACTGAACCACACCCAGAGCCCCAGAATTATCATTCACACATCCGTGCTGGACCTGCGTATGTCGGCCCAGTCTACTCCTCTTACGTAGTGAGAGGGTGACGACAAAGCTACATGTCCATGGTCTTACCCACGGCCTGTGGTGACATGGTTGTGTCCGCTGTACACAGCACAATGTAATTTTGTAGTGCCCGGGCCCTCTTGCATACATTATAACCACATTGACACACGTAGATAGTTTGTGGAACTGGCAACAGGCACGTGCGCCCGCCCCCTTTATTGGCAGGGCCACATATACAGTGATGCCTGTGCTGGATGTGTGTGGGGTGAGTGTAAGCCAGCCCTTACGGAGTGGTTGGTGCTGGCAACAACTGAACGGAAACAGAAAACACCAGCATTACAGAAACAACTGTGAAGCATCATGGTGGTAGCTGGAGCAAGTACAGAGGTCAAACAATATGCAAACAGAAGTGTCAGTGACGTGCAGTGCACTGAGGTTGGGGCACTAGAGCTGAGCGCGCATATGTAAATAAGTTGCCTAGGATTGTGTCCCTTCGGGATATTCCTGATGCAGCTGCATTGGGTGTGTCACACATGCATCATCTTCCTCATCATTGTCCCAGGTCTCCCTCACAGCCTGAGGTGACATTGCTGAGTGAGCTCTCCACAGCACAAAACTCAATCAGAAAAGGTCCATGAGTTGTGGTGCACTGAGTTAGTGGCACCTGGAGTGCTGAGCAGGGTATCAGGCAAAGGATGGCATCCACGACAGATGTGAGCAACTCTGTTAGTCTGCCAGTACGACTGTTTCGACTCTGGCAGTTGGCGTTTGGAGGTGGTCCTGGCGGTAGTGGCGTGTGCCTCCTGCGGTGATGCGATGTCCGTGCCGGTCAGGGCTCAATTTGATGTGTGAGCCATGGTGGACCACAGTTGAGGCCGGAGGCAGTGGACAGCGCAGGACCACAGACACATGGGGTTGATGACCCCAAGGCCATCGACCCAGAGGCCACCCAAAATCCTACAGACAGGGTCCCTGACTTGAGCTGCACAGAGTTAGTGGCCCAGGATGCACTACGGCCGGCACAGGCCCACCGCCACTGGACGGTGACTTGTGGTGCACTGAGGTAGGGCCACGCGGACTGAGCAGGTCCTCGTCAATGTCGAATGTGAATGTGGAGGATTGTTGCGGGGGACAGTGGAAGGTGTCCTCCAGGTCATGATGTAGAGGGCAGAAGCCATCTGGAAGTGGCAAATTGAGGAGTGGAATGCTACAGCCTCGTTATTACCACCAAGTCGGTGTCAGCTACATGATGATAAAGACAACCCCTCGTACATAGACTAAGATGTCACCAAAGTTCAACCAGAGAGTGTCCATGAATGGTGGAAAACAGACTTAGTGGCACCGGGGCTGGGATGAGGCCGGTACAATGATCTAAACTCTGCCATGAACAAATAAAGACTCAGTCCAAAATGTGTGACCTACCCGACCGCAGAGTAGGCTGGAGGCTGCGGTCAGCAGAGGCTCACTGCCACATGTTGTTGGCTCGCAATGCACAGAGTTAGTGACACCTGGGCAGTTGTTGGTAGTGTTCGATCACCTCTGTAACGATGATCCTTTTTTCCTCCTGACTGAAACTTGTCTTCCTCTTACACCTCTCCTTACGTGCAATGATATGAACTCTGCCATGGAGAAATCAAGACTCAATTCCAAATGTGTGACCTACTCGAGGGCAGTGCGGTCCGAGGGCATTAGTCCATGAGGGCCCACACATATGTGTGGTTGGAATGCTATGCACAGACTTGGTGGCACCACATTGAAGGGAGTATAGTGATATAAACTCTTCAATAAAAAATGTACTCTGCCACAGTGTAATCAAGACTTAGTTCCAAATGTGTGACCTACTTGTCCACTGTGTATGCCAGTGGAGTATGTCGACGAGTACGGAGAACTGCGGGCCTTGCTCGTGGAGGCCATGATGGCCTGAGCAGGCTGCCAAGGTCATGGGCCTCGGGCTTGGAGCTTGCACCAGCATGTGGTGGGCCCTCTTTGACACACGCCGGTGTTGGCAGGTGAGCAGTGAGGCCTGGGTGCGTGGGGCGGGCAAGACGGGTTCGGGGATCAGCGGCCCGGGATGCAGCAGGTGCACAGGATCGCAGGCAACACCGCTCACGGCGACGGCATTGGCCTCGTGGAAGGGTGAGAGGTGCCGCCCTGGCAGAGACATTGGGCATTCCGGAAGAGAACCACGCCCATAGATACATGTTTTTTATTCACACCCCTATGCTGGCCTGGCGTACGCCGGACCAGCCCACTCCGCTCATGCTTGTAGGGTGAGACGTAAAAAGCTACATTTCCGCGATCTTACCCACTGGATGGGGTGACATGGTTGCGTCCACTGTCCACTACACTCCAAACACCAGCAGTGTATGTCGACATGGATATGTGTGTGATATGCTTACTCTACTCTGGCCATCACATGGGTTATTTGCTTCCTTCGCACATGCCTGGTCCCCATCTCTCCCCGCAATCTGCTATCGTGTGGCTGAGGTGCCATGCCGTTGATGGCTTATGTACATGGCTGGCCCAGGTTCCCACAGTAAGTTGTGCAGTCTTGTCTGGTGGGTGGGCATGTTGTTTGGCATGTTGTATGTGAGTTTGTAACATGTGCATTCCCAGTGTTGTGAGTTGCATGATTGTGGAGTTGAAGTGTGTGGTGTGTTCATTTGGTACTTGCCGACGAGGAGTGCATTTCTATGGGTGCCATCCTGGTAGCGCTGGTTGATGATGGACTGTCAGTAGATGTAGGAACCATGCACACTGACTGGGTAGTTGGTGACGATGTTGTTGGAGATTCCCGGGTGGTCCACTATTGCCTGCACATTGATGGAATGCGTGTGCTTTCTGTTGCTGTAATTGTGCGAAGTGTTGCCAGGGGACACAAGTAGGACATGTGGGCAGTCAATTGCCCCCTAACACACTCCGGCTCCCCAACCGACCCCTGTCCGCACCACATCTTCAACAAAGTGGATTCCATCATCGCACCCCAACTCCGAGACATCATCAACAACTCCCTCGCATCCGCCACCTTTCCGGAGAGCTGGAAGCACGCAGAGATCAACGCCCTCCTGAAGAAGCCCACCGCAGACCCCACCGACCTCAAGAACTTCCGCCCCATCTCGCTCCTCCCCTTCCCTGCAAAAATCATCGAGAAAACCGTCAACAAGCAGCTGACCGCCTTCCTCGAGAAGAACGGCTCCCTCGATCCATCACAGTCCGGATTCCGAGCGAACCACAGCACCAAGACCGCCCTCATCGCAGCCACTGACGACATCAGGACCCTGCTGGACAATGCGGAAACCGCCACCCTCATCCTCCTCGACCTAACGGCTGCTTTAAACACGGTCTGCCACCGCACCCTGACAACCCGTCTCCACCACGCCGGAATCCAAGGAAAGACCCTGGAATGGATCACCTCCTTCCTCTCCGACAGCACCCAAAGAGTCCGCCTCCCGCCCTTCCGCGCAGCAGCCACCAAGATCATCTGCGGCGTACCCCAAGGCTCCTCGCTCAGCCCCACCCTCTTCAATGTCTACATGAGCCCCCTCGCAGCCATCGCACGCAAGCACAACCTTAACATCATCTCCTACGCCGACGATACCCAACTAATTCTCTCCCTCACCAATGACCCCACCACCGCCAAGGCCAGCTTCCAGGAAGGAATGAAAGACGTCGCAGAATGGATGAAGCTCAGCCAGTTGAAACTGAACTCAGACAAGACGGAAGTCCTCATCCTCGACCCATCCATCTCCGCCTGGGACGACTCCTGGTGGCCCCCGACTCTGGGCAACCCCCCCAAGCCCACAGACCACGCACGCAACCTGGGTTTCATCCTCGACTCCTCCCCCACGAGGACCAGGCAAGTCAACGCCGTTGCCTCCTCCTGCTTCAACACCCTCCGCATGCTCCGAAAGATCTTCCACTGGATCCTCACTGGAACCAGGAAGTTGGTCACCCAGGCCCTTGTCACCAGCCAGCTGGACTACGGGAATGCTCTCTATGCTGGGACCACTGCCAAACTTCAGAAAAGACTCCAGCGCATACAAAACGCATCCGCACGACTCGTCCTAGACATCCCCCGACACAGCCACATCTCCGCCCACCTGAGAGACCTACACTGGCTCCCCGTCAGCAAGAGGATCACGTTCAGACTCCTCACCCACGCACACAAAGCTCTCCACAACACGGGTCCCGAATACCTCAACAACCGCCTCTCGTTCTACACCCCCACCCGCCAGCTCCGCTCCACCAGCTGCGCCTTCGCCACCGTTCCACAGATCCGCAGAACCACCACCGGAGGAAGATCCTTCACCTACCTAGCGGCCAAGATGTGGAACACCCTCCCCACCCACCTACAACTGACCCAAGACCATCTCGCCTTCAGGAAGCACCTCAAGACCTGGCTTTTCGAGCAGTAGCAGACCCCCCCTTTCAAGCGCCTTGGGACCCTCACGGGTGAGTAGTGCGCTTTATAAATTTTGTGATTGATTGATTGTTGCAGGAAGCCAGCTATGGGGTAGACGCCTTGTTTGGCATCAAGCTGTTCCTTCGCAGTGTGGGGGAATTATGGGTACTTGGCTACCAAGCTGATATTGGCATCCAAGACAGTTGTGATGATGTTTTTATTTTTTATTATTTTATTTTATTTTACCAGTATTTGTAAAGTGCACAGCTACCTCCGAAGTGGTGTCCCGGCGCTGGGGGCCCTCGGGAAGATTAAGCAAGCTATTGCCCGAGTCACATGGTACTGAGCTAACCTGCCCCCGGCACTGGGGATCGAACCGTGAACGCCGTAGTCTGGAGTCAGGCACCCTGGCCGCTGCACCACACCTCTTCCACTTTGATAGGGCTGGCTGTGAGCCTCCTCGGACTCTGGCGGTTGTTGGTTGGAAGGTCCCAGAGGCCAACAAGTGCAGCACTGCCAGCAGCTTTGTCTGAGGTGGGATTTTGGTTGTCCACTGTGTTGGTACCGTCAGCCTATGGGGCAATGATGGTCAGGATGCGGAGGATGGTTGTCCTTTTGAGCCTGTTGTAGGCAATGACATTCTCTGGTGTTAGGTCTGTGAGGTTGGTGCATTTTCTGAGGGTCCGCTGTCTTTGTCTGCCCTGCCTCTGTGGTGGTCAGGGAGGGGCGGTCCTGGGGGTGGTGGCGGTGGGCATTGTGGCCCTTTTGGGGCTCCGAGCTGCATGATCAGTAGCTCCATGGCATCTGCTGTTCTTCAGGTGTGGCTCTGGCCTGGGCTCCCTTTTCTGGCGCAGGTTTTCATCCGACTTTACACCAGGTTAGAGCAGGAGTTAATTTCCTGCTGCTATCGTGCCTTATCGCCTGTTTTAGGTTCTTATCGCCAATCTGGCTGGTCATTGTAAATGTTGCGGAGTGGTGTTGTCACGGCTTTTTTGTATGGGAACGCCTACTCTGCATCTCATTAGCGATAGTTGCCGGTGTCATCTGTGGCAATGTTTTTTGTGGCTGCTTTCGCATGTAAACTGGTGATATTGGCTGTTAGCACCAGCTTGTGAATGTGGCGATAAATATATCGCCACTTTGGCTGCGATAAAGTGCCTATATCTCGGCGATAAATCCTTGAGAATATGCCCCTCAGTGTAAATGAGCATCACAAGGGTAACTTGATGAATTGTCCGCTCCAGGGGAGCAGCTATCAATGGTGCAGGAGGAGCATTTGGACTGGGGCACAGAGGCCTGAAGGGCAAACTGAACCATGATTACTGCTGTATTTTACCACCTTACCCATGGTTCTGTGGGCCTTGCACTTGACTTTTTACGCCATTGGGCTGCTCTTGCCTCTGAAGCAGGTTACAAACTATGGAACGGGTGCATTGGATGAGATCCCTAATGACAATACTGTAATTTAGGTTTAGACTGTACAATCACCGTAAAGAGAAAACAGGAAAGAAAAATGTCACAAAAATGTAAATACCACCAGTTAAAAATGTAAACTCTTGTGGCAAATGCACTAAAACGTGTTAAAAGTCAGTCTGTGTTAAAAAAAATAGCGTTCCATAACCCTGTTAAAATATAACTTCCATTGACCTACTGGCATTTTTGAAGGTTTTCGCACCACAGTAATGTGATGAAACGCTGAAATTGACATTCAGACGTGCTACACATTGAACACGAAATGTCACAGTTCCTTTGGGAAAGTAGTTTTCGAATGTGGGACACGGGAGGTGTCAGCTCGATAGATTAATGTTGCTTAGCAGCAGAGGGTAGGGGGTGGCGGGGCAAAAATGCAATTGACTGCGCTGCCCCTCAGCAGTAATCCTGTTGGCCTTGGGAGCATGCCAGGCTTGAAGCGTTGTCTTGTTGTCTCTGATGTGTAATGTCTCTGAAGTTGGGCAGAGTGATGGAAGCTTTGTGAGTCATGCACGGCTTAAATAGGGCGATTCAGCCGCTCTAAGGCTGGCGGTGCCTTCAGAGGCATAGCTCGAAACAAGGATGAAGGAATTGGTAGGAAACATATTTAGAATTAAAGCATATCAAGAGGTGAAGGTGCGATCCATGCTTTTATACTGTAAAGTGGCAATCATTTCCAAAAGTAAAATTAATGACGCAGAAATGTACATGTACTCGCTGTTCTTCAAATATTCCAAGTACAACAGAGGGAAAAGTTATACTATTACTGGGATGGCAATGTTAACGGATACATGTCACGACAGTGCTGCCCGGCTTGTAGAATTTAAGGGAACTAGTCACGCAACTAGTGTGTCAAATATTGCCTGTTGTTCCTAGAACAATAAGAACCAGATACTACTTCAAGTGCAATGATCTTTCTACTACCTTTTAAAACGTTTTCTGACTATTATAGGGTAGCAGCAGTGCCGGACTGGCCGTAGCGGGCCCCAGGCGTTTCCCCGGTGGGCCGGAAGGGTGGGTGGCAGTTTTAGACGGGTGAGGGCTGGTTTTTTTTACTGGGGACGGTTTTGCAGCAGCACTTCAAAATCGCCCCCTTATCACAGTGCGGCACCAGTGTTCCTGCCAGTCCCCCCACCACCAACCCTTCCCCCCACCCCTGCCTGGGCTGAGCAGACGCAATTGCCAAGGCTGGTTTGCGATCCCAATCCGGCCTTGTGTGGCAGATTCGAACACCAATGCCTTACTACTGAGTGGTGATGAGGCCTTAATGCAACATAAACGTTTTGATGCAATGCAGCTTAACAATGGTGTCTGGTCTGGTGGGGAGGGCAGAAACTCCATTTAAATGTTCGGCACAGTCTTACTTAGTTCGGGAGCACAAACAGGTTGGATAATGTGTTTGATCCTCAGTGCGGTTCCAGGTCCATTACCTGGTTGGTGTCCAAGATGCAGTAAGAGATGCAGCCAGTGGTGGATTTTCTTGGATCAGCACGTGCAGTCACCTAGGTCACTTGATGCCACACAAGGAGGAAATGTGTATGTACAGAGGGAGCAGGATCCTGGCGCTCGATTGCAGCATCACAAGGGTACTGCAGAAGAGAGCTAAACACTTCATGTGCACATGCTTGTGCTTCATCTGCACCTAACAAAGCAGGGGAGGCAGTTACAAAGAGAAGGAAAAGGATTGCAGGATCCTCCATCTTCAGCTACCATCTGCCCTTCATGTCCATCAAACCTTCTCTCGATGATCGGATGGCTAGATTGCCATATGTGACATGCAGAGGCCCTTTAAGGGTTGACTCTCAACCATGATGATCTTAGGTACGAGTGAACAGTTACAATAGGTCTCTGATCCTGGCCACCTCCACTCAGACAGAAGTTCTCACTGTATCATGAGGAACCACTGGGCCTGTTGCCCAGGACAGAATAAGACAGATTCTCAGCACAGTAGACTGTCCACCTAATTCTCCCCCTGGGCTCAGCAACATAAAGTATGTTCTTCTGTCCTTGGGGATGTACCCTTCTCCTTAAGGGGGAAAAACCAAACCTTCTGCATTTCTTACCGTCCGTACCTTTGTAGTAGTGCACAGAAATCCACAAAGTAAAAAAGTGATCTTCATTATCTGATGTGAGGAGTCAGATCAGATTCTTTAAAAAGTGACAATGAGCTGAACCAAATTTGCACTCAAAGATGTACTCAGTTATTTTGGTGATATATAAACTGTACTAAGTAAATGTTACTGAATGAGTTGTTCAGTTCCAAGGATATAAGAATCCAAAATGGTGTAGAATCATTCTGGTTTCTTTAATGATGGCCGACAACCCATAACAGCCACTGGATTTGCGGATCCAATGCAGTCAATCAAAGACTGTTGCTGGGCCCTCTTTGCCACAGCTGGACATAGAATGTGGGGGATGGGCAAGCCGCTTGTCTCCTTTGTGAAGGTGTTTTTTCTTGGCCATGCCCTTTTTCACAGTTTTGTGCCCACCTGCACCCTCCCTGGTGTTGCAGACTGGCTTACTTGTTCAATAGAAGCTTATTCAGTTGAAGGAGATGTGATTTTCAACAATGAAATAAGGGGGTAGGACAACCCAATAACCCTTTATGGGCTTGGGTAATAGTATCAACTAAAGTAAATAGCCAAACAGGGGGATCATTTACGGAAAGAATAATAGTTTTCAGCAACAAAATGTAATGTGTCCCTAGGAAGTGACAAAGCAGTGAAAGAAATTTCTATTAATCAAATAAATGTATTTCTAATTGATTAAATCCAAACAACATTAAAACTACATTAATTGATGAAACATAAATAAACGGGTACAAATGTAAAGATAAAGTAGTGTCTTCGTAAATATTGAGTATCAGATAAATAATGTCACAAATCAGTTTGTGAGGGGCTCAAACCAAGCAACAAACCTGCAAATTTCCAGTGTAATAGTATACTTTGTTAGATGCAATCCAGTGGTAAGGACAAATGAGAGTCGAATCCACTCTTAATGGAAGGAACATTATAGAAAATGAATTCCAGTGATGTAAAGTCTGTTCCTCTATTATTTAGTCTGTAACTAGCGGAATGTACATCAACATTTCGGTTTCCAGTTGGGCTAAATAAGGGAATCAATCTGCAGGACTAATTGCATTTGATTAATATTACGGACCCCTTACTGATTTAAAAATAGAAGACACCAAAATGGAAACTTAAACGTACACCTTCGCTTCTTCGTGCTATAGTGTACGGTAAAGGCCGAAGGGCAACAGAATTAGGTAAATCAACGGGATATGTTACTTTTACAGATAGCTAAAGCATAAGAAATCCCCCAAGAAAGAAAATCTAAAAAATGCAGCCATTCACCTGGCCACAGCAGGGCTTGTACATCCTTGCTGGATCATCCAGCTTCCTGTGCAGGTTCCTTTATACAATACTCTGGGGCCTCAATAACGAAGAAAAAGGCACATTTACATCAGAAGCCTTGCACCAACATTTAGAGTGAATTATGAATATTTTGAAGTTCTTGAAACATCCCTTTAGTACTCCTGAGAATTTACACATTTTTATTTTATTTATTTAATGCGATTTTCTATAGCGCGAACTTTACCCGAAGGTGTCAGAGCGCTTTACATAAGAACCAGTTGCAAAACATAAGGACTTACAATTACATGCGTTACATAAAAGATACAAACAGAAAAAATTGCAAATGTACAAGATGTAAAGTCACACAAGGAGGAGATACAAACAGAAAGGAAAATTGCAAATGTACAAGTAGTAAAGTCACTCAAGGAAGAGATACAAATGGATATACTCTAAGAGTTACATGGAATGGTAGATAGTACAAAGGTCTACTCATATACTAGTGATTAGAGTTATCTCTATATACATAGAGATGGGATACGAATGGTTATACTCTAAGAGTCACATAGGAATGGTAGAGAGTACAAAGGTCTACTGCATATGCTAGTGATTAGAGTTATCTCTATATACATATATATATATATACACAAAGTAGATTTTCTCAGGGGAAAAAACAAAACAAAAAAAAACAGAAAAACAGAGTTCCATTAAGTGGGGTCGGAGGGGGGATGCAGTCACAGCACCAAGGGAGGGTGGGAGGGATACAAGGGTATGGAGAAAAGGCAAATCATGCGTAAATACACACAAAGTATGTGTAAATGCTTCGCAAAACTTCACATACAGGCTTTCTTTCTGTTTCTCCACGAGCAAAATATTTTTCCTTGCCAAGAAACATCCAACTGGGAAGTTGACTTTTGCTGGAGAGAGAGATAGCAATGACAAGTGAAGAGTCTCTGGTCTTCCTAAATGACTTGCTGTAGAATGTAAGCAGAAGCCCAAAAAAGAAAAGAAAAACATTAGCATACTCCAATTAAGTCACCGTTCATATTCTTTGCACATAGCTAGCCTAGTTTTTAGCTTGATTGATCTTGTACCTGCATGTATTTGTTCGTTTGTTCAAAACAATAAAATAAAGTAAATATGCAAAGTATTAGACTATATAACAAGTACGTAATTATGAGATTGCATGTATTGTTACAGAAAGCAACAGTCTCACCGCAAATCAGGACTCTATTCAGAGGCAACAGAAATATGACTGATGAAGTGAGAAATGTGTTACAGATTACAGTCGGCGAAAATCTGTCTGCTTGCTAAGGTGCTTGTCCTGTGCAAAATGTAAAAATAGACTAAAGTATCTACAGACATATATGATGGTTTTAATTCTAAAACATTTCACAATTCTGAACTACATGTGTTTGCATGTATTTGAATATTTTATATTGTGGCACTTAGGAGTGTCAAGCATTACTTTGATTGGGGGTATTATTAGGTGATTAAATGCTACTTAGGTGAGTGTCAGGCAGAGTTCTCATACGTTAATAGAATCAATCAGGAATACTATTGTAACATTGTAACCAATTCTTAGAAAGTCATTAGTAGTGGAATTCAGCGTTCAGAGATTTGCAGGAACGAATGGATCAACATAGAAACAACATAGAAACTGATTGTCCAAAGCCGGATTTGAGCCAGACATTAACCAATGCTGTGTCTCAGTAAGATGTGGAAACAGTTATTAACGATAGTCAGAACACTTGTTCACTGGGCTACAGGGCTAGTAGGGGTAACTGGGCCCAACGGTAAGGGTTGGAGCCTTTTATGCCTCGTATCCCAGTGCCTGACCTACTATGGATCCTGAGCAACTGGGTCAAGCACCTCTCCTGCACTTCACTCTCAGTGGTATCACATTTGGACCAGTCCAATGATTCTTGGGGGAGGTAGCCACAGGGGGGTGAGCACAGGTTCTCATCTCCAAACACATGTAGCAGCAGCAATGGATTATTGTCCACCACAATACTTGCGTTTGTGATAAAAGAAGTACTTATCTATGACTACAAAGTTAAATACAACGTTCAGAAACAATACACACAGTCCCCTGAGCTCAGGGCTCCAGTGTGTTCATTAGGCAGACCCCTGAGTCTCCTCTCCCCTCTAGCTAGCGGTAGTGATTATTCTCTATTCACTATAGCAACATTCAGGTTAAGCCCCACTAGTAGTCCAAGCCACAGGAGTCCCAATCTCACTCAATATTAAAGTTAAATGTGTTCCAGTGCAGCAGAAGTGCTATCTGGCTAACACGCTGTTCTGGGGCTGATTGGCCCAAAATCAGTCTTACCCACACCAGCAGGATCAGAAAGACAGGGGTCTCTGAGCTCACCCCTCCGAGGGTGCTTTAGCTGTAGTGAATGTTTCTGTTATGTCTATCATTTGTGTTTCCCTGGTGGGCTGTGCTCGGGTGTCCTTGAATTCCTCACAAGTGGTCCTGCAGCAGCAGTATTGGGGGAGATTCTTGATGCTCTGGCTCTTCCTACAGGTAGTGTGGGGATATGCGAAGATACTGGTGCTGGTCCTTAGTCATGGTTCTGGACTGCTTGACTCACCAGGGTGGCCTCTCTCCTCCAGTGACATTCTCGACCAGGTCGCACTTCCTGCTTGGTCCTGGTGGCTCCCAATGGAATACATGGCCAGGTCTCTCCATTGCACACAGGGTCTGATGTGCTTGGCAAAGCGGTTCTTTTCATGGCAGTCCCACCTGGCATACAGGGTGAATGACTTACCACTCCATATGGGCCACAGCCCACTCAGCATGGCAATACTCTTCACGTCAGCCCCACCTGGCGTATGGGAGCACTGACTTACCACTGCACATGGGCTACGGCCCTATCAGAATGGTAACGCTGTTCACCGACACGCCACCTGGCATACAGAATCACCAACTTCACACTGCACATGGCTGATGACCCCTTCAGTGCTGCAACGATCATGGCTCAATTCACAGCGGCCCTCCTCTGGCATACAAGGGTCAATAACTTCACATGGGCAATGACCCATTAGGTGCAGCAGCCATTTCCTCACACCTTGTTGCAGGGATGCACTCAGCAGGATTCCCCACTGGACCCCACTACCTCCAATGCTCTGCTCTTCCTCACAGGGCATACTGTTCTCGGTAAGCAGGCAGCTGCTACAGAATAGGAGACTAGCATACCTTGGACCCCAGTCCTGGTCGCAGCCAGAAGTCTTGTAGAACTTCTCCTCCTCACACAGCCTGCCTCACTGCATGACAGTTGACAATTTCAGGTCCTCTAGCCCCCTTCTTATAGTCCATTTCCAGATACCAGTTGGGATTTAGAGCCTGAATCTTTGAAGTTTATTTTGGGGGTCTGTCCTCTCCTCTACTCTCTCTTCAATCAATCAATCAATCAATCTATCAATCAATCATTTGTAAAGCGCACTACATACCCGTGAGGATCTCAAGGCGCTGGGGGGGGTCGTTACTGATCAAACAGCCAGGTCTTGAGTATCCTCCTGAAGGTCAGCAGGTCTTGGGTCTGTCGTGGGCTCAGTGGGAGGGTGTTCCATGTCTTGGCGGCGAGGTGAGAGAAGGATCTCCCACCGGTGGTTGTTCTTCGGATGCGCGGGACTGTGGCGAGTGAGAGGTCAGCGGAGCGTCGCTAGCGGTTAGGGATGTAGAAGGAGAGCCGTCTGTTGAAGTAGGCTGGGCTGGTCTTGTGGAGTGCCTTGTGTGCGTGGGTGAGGAGCTTGAAGGATATCTCTTGTTGACGGGGAGCCAGTGCAGGTTTCTCTGCTGGGGGGTGATGTGGCCGTGGCGTGGTACGTCGAGGATCAGTCGTGCCGAGGCGTTTTGGATGCGTTGTAGTCGTTTAATGAGCTTGGTTGGGGCTCCTTCCAAATGCAGTCTGTCACAATAGGAGTGACTCCAAATCTGATAGCCCTGCAACACAGGCCATGAGAGTGACTAAAGGTTTGCAATGGATGTCAGCCAGTGATATATGTATCAAATGGCTACCCCAGGGCCTTAGCTACTCTTTAACCTGTTGCATGCTCATGACGAGCTCCGCTCGTCATGGGGCACGGTTGAGCGGCACTCATGACGAGCTGAGCTCGTCATGACCGTTGGAACGTTCACAAGCGGGGATAATTTCCCTGCTGTGCTGAACGTTCCAGAACGGGTGTGGTCATGACGAGCTCAGCTCGTCATGTGTGCAGCACCACTGTGCCTCATGACGAGCTGAGCTCGTCACAAGCACAGCGGCACCGCGCACGACCTCCTCCCCCCCGCACAGCAGGTGAAAACACCCCACAACCAAGGGGTTAAGAGTCTCATCTCCTTCCGGAGGTGTGCCCATGGCCCTTCCGTTCGGGCCCCTCTTTGAATCAAAGAGCACTCTTTAAAGAGTTCTGGGGAGCCTTGCTCTCACCTACTCGACTCACAAGAATACAGCAATACACATATCTATCTGGGGAGATTCCTCAACCACCTCTCCTCATATTTGACCATGCAACCATGGGTGTCACAAAATGAAACCTAAGGGTCGTCCATGTATTGTACTATTCACTGGTTCCCATACATCACAAAGGTATACAGCATACACACGCTGCAAAACACTAACTCCTTCAAGTATTGTACTAACCACAGGAACACATACACCCAGGGCATGCATTTATCATACATGCACTGCTCAGCACTATATCTTTTATTTATTTTACCACTCATAGGCATGCATACCACCGATATATGCTTTTAGCAAACACACACTGCACAGCATTACGTTATCCCTGTATTGCACCATTCATAGGCACACATACAGCCAACACATGTAGATCACATATGTACTGAGCAGCACCAGAGACGTTTTAAGGCATGGGCAAAGTGGACTCTGGCCCAGAGCTCGAGACTTTCATGGGCCACCCTGATAGAGCCAGCTGTGTTCTGCAGAGTCTTACCCTCTATCCTTTAATAATTCATAAATAGATTGTTTTAAATACCATTTTCCTTTCATTTATTTTAAATATGGGTGAGGTGTGAGTCTATTACAGACATTTTGCAGAGGATGTTTATGTTTCATGAAGCATCCATAACCGCTTTTATTAGATCAAAACAGGACCTCACAAATGATAAATGGGAGGGTGTCACAGAGATTATTTGCAGTATTATTAGTGAGCTGCTGTCATGTTATAATATTGAAAACACAGATCAGAATCCCTGAATTTTAGAGAGAAAGACATTTAGAATTTGGAGAAGTGTGCCTGTGCAATGTTATTAATTAGCCACAGAGGGCGTGAAAGATTTGAAACTGGATCATAAATTCAAAGCTGTTTCAAACTGGGGCTCCCAACAAAGGTTTGGCCCAGGCAGTACTTAATTTGAGCTAGTGGTTTCCGATGCTAGGCACCAGGCACTTAATTCTTGGCACTGGCATTTGAGACAGTCTGCCACATGGTGGTGCTGTCTGCCAAATTTGGGTATGAGCACAGCAGATGTTTAATAATTGAATATGCTGCAGCAATCACTGATACGTGCCACCCAAGCCATTCTTGTAGCTTGGGGGGCCCTGAATATTATAAATTGTCACACTGGTAGGAGTGTGATGGTAGTAAGTGTACTGGTACTGAAATTGTCATCACTGGCAGAGGCAATGGATTGTGCAAGCTGCCATGTCCTCCTGACGAGGGCCGTGGCACTAATTGTTTTATGAATTAACCATTGGGCCTAGGGCCCCCAAAATACTTATGATGTTCCTGCGCAGCACTGCAGACCAATGTAGGCCAAGGGTGAGTTAAGCACACAGCAGCCAAACTTTACATGAGTGAGCCTGTAGGCCTCACTCCAGTGACACAAGTAAGAATGACCTTTCCACCTCTACTGGTCAGTACACAGTATGCTGTCGTCAAAGTGCTTGTGCTGCATAACTCCTAGTAAAGGCAGTAGTCTTTCAATGCTATGAGGGAAACACTTAAATCACCTCTCACGGTCCATCAAGATCATAATCTATGAGATAGCCATACGTCATGGTGCATACACATGATCTGTGTTTGCCTATAACTAAAAAACAAAATTACATATCCAGACATTACTACAGTTGGAGTACTTAGGGTAGGGGTGGACATCCATGCTTTTCCATCCCAACAACGATCACACACACAACCAGTAGTCCGGCTTTCCAGTGCTGCACATAGGTTTGTACGATGGTCGTGGATTTGCATTCCATGACCATCTGAATGATTCCACTTTTAGCTTGCTGCTGATTTTTCTGTCCCGTACCGTCTCTTGAGTGCTGGTTAGCAGATGGTATTTGAACAGCTTGAACCGAGGCTCCAGATGGGAGTGTTGCCGCCTTCTAGATATATACTGACCTCTTATTCCAGAATGCTTTGTACTTGAAGTGTACAACTTCTAAATTGGTTCCAGCTCCTACTGGAAAAAGTAGGAGTGAAGTTAAATTACATATAATGTGATACGGTTTATTCTATAAAGGCTCATTTTGCAGCTTGAAGTTGTGTACAATGTAGTCTGTCTGTGTAGCTGGGTAGCCCTACACCACGTTACGCTTGTATAAGAGGGCCTGAGTAATGAACTGTTGAACTCCAAGTAGAACCATCTGAAGGACAGGCAGGACCATTGCCGGGCCATGATAGTTGCTCTCGCATTATCCTTGTTTGAAGCGTGAAAACCAATTACTTCAAGGGTGATCACATGACGTTTTGGATAGGGGTTGCTATAAAGTTGAGGGCTTACTCAAGGCGGATTGCCAAGTCATCGCCATGTGAAAGGGATTTGTATTTAGTCACATTTAAATCTGAAATCATTCAACTCATACAAACTTTTAATTGTTGTATTTACCCTTTGTACATCAGCTTATGTTGTGTGCAAAATCACATTCTCCTAATCTGATACCAATATGTAAAATTAGCTACATCAATCCACATTTACAAAAATTCAGTTTTAGTGGCTTTTGCTTGGATGAAATGACCCATCAATCATTGCACTGTAGTCCCAGAATAGAGGTTTCATTTCACTGCGCCTCGTGTCGAATAAAAACCTATATCCATTTTTGAGGTAATCTGCACATTTCCTTAACAGTGACAACTATTATATCTTATGAACGTGTTTACAACCATACGGACACTACTTATGAGTATTGGAGCCTTTATTATAACGATTGAAATGAAATTTTGCATAGTAGAGAGGAGAAAGCAACATATTAATGTTTCCTACCTCTGAACCAGAGAAGACATCCGGTACTGGGGAATACCACGCAATTCAACACCCAGTAAGCATTGCACCCTGCAGTATCAGTATGTGCAGAGAGCAATATTACCATACAAAATGACCACAGGACTTGTAATGAGCCCCAAGGAGAGCTAAGCACACCTGGTCATATTTGAGACATTCAACTCTTTCAAGAGGGATTTGCACTGCGACCTTTCTTTGGTCCTTTTATTGATTAAAGAAGACCATGAACGCTGACCTACCTTGTCAACATGAGTTATTTATGCCTTTTACATTTGTCTGTTATTGCCATTACTCTGAATAATATTAGACATAAATATTACCAGCATATAGCAGTATTTTTCTTTAAGACCAGACTTTATATTTACTCGTTAATACATTTTAAAATATTAGTACTCTGTGACTTTAATGTTAATTATCGTAGTTAACTTTAGTTGTGACTTTTTATGACATCGTCCATTTATACATGAAACAATATATTACTTGAAGTTTTCAAACTAAACAATAGATTTATAAAAATACTATCGTTATTTGATATTCTCTCCCTTCATATATGTAATGTATATGTTTATGCGGTTAAGAAAAAATGTATGGATGAATATTATTCTCTGCTTTTTGGTGCTATCAAAATGAAATGCCCTGTCACCGTCGGCTGTTAGTTCAGGAGTGGTACATTTTTAAATCTGCGAAACAATAGTTGTTGTTGGTATTGTGGATGGTTACTCGTGATTTGTACTGCCTCAAAAACACGCAGTTTTCCCACTGTTATGAAAAAAGTACCAAAGCTCATTGGCCAAACAGTTCTGGTACATCAAAAATGCACGTGTGTGACAAAAACGTACACATAAATAGCAACAATACTGACATTATAATAAATAGAGTGACACAAAAGAGAAATTGACCATTGTTGAAAACAAATTATGTTTTAGAGCAGATTCTTCTTCAGGACTGAGTCATTTGGGCTACAGGAATAAATTAAATTCATATACCACTTCATAGAAAGCAAACATTTTGAATTACGTGGGAAAAATGTAAAAAAGCAGGCTGTTGAAAGCTTTTAAGTGCAGGGGGTCAGCAATCTCCATCGCAACAAGGACCATCATGCCTTCCAGGGTGTAGAATGATTTTAGAAATTCCCAATTATCAGCACTAATGTTCCGAATGTTGAGCATTTTGGAGGAGGCAAATTTAGAAAAAATATATATAAAATAAACCCTTTGACTGTCCAAATCAAAAAACAAAAGTCCATATAATGTATAGAGTGGAGACAGAATAGAAAACGTCATCACCATTGAATACAAAGGTAAGATTTTGAATAATTAAGGGCTATATTCATCATTATTTCACGCAGCGCAGCAAAACATGCTGCTGTCCTGCACTGCGTAAAAAGGGAGAGGGCAGGAATGCACCATATCTACCAAGATGTGGCGCATTCCTACTCTCTGCCTGCGCTGGTGCCCAAACGTCTACCTAGCGCCAACTAAGGCACCCCATGGCGCAAGGGTGCCTACTTTGCAGACAGGATTGTTCTTGTGCAAGAAGGGATATCTTCCTGCACAAAAACAGTCCTATAAGGTTTTTATCCACTTACTACATGTGCAAATGTAGAAAGAGGACACATGGAGGGAAAATAAAGATATTGCTCCTTGTTAAGCCTTCCCTGGAAAGGCATAACTCTGTGATGCATTGCCAGGTTTACCAGTCTAGGTAAATGTGGGAATGCACCAAAAGCCACGGGTGGATGCAGCCTCCAGCACAGAAGGGCCACGTAAGGTGGCCTTGCATTGCTTGGTAAATCTCATCCAGGTCTTGTATCTCCCTTGGGTTACCTTGCGTGGCTTGAGGGCGATGCTCAACTTTGATAAATATGGCCCTAACATTTAACAAATATACATTTACTTGGTTAATTGCGACAAATTATGAACCAGAGATATTTCTTTGGCAAATGGGTAAACCAATGTATGGAAATTCAATAATAGTGAAATTGGATATTGGAATGAAAACATAAAGGGAAGATCAGGTGTCTTTTTATGAAGCCTTAGAATGAGTAAATTTCTGAATGATTTCAAACATATTGATGTTGAACCGACACATCAGAACGCATTGTAGTCTGCTAATGTATGATTATGTATTTTGGAGAACAGGAAAAAACATGCAACAAGGCACAGAGACACAATATTGCTCTCAATCCATGTTTGGTTTTCCTTTCTGATCTCAAATATCTATATACTAATGCTATAGTGTATTAAAAAAACTGAAAATCGGGAGAAGCGAGTCACAAAATATTACATTTGTATATAATATGTATATTGCAGAGCTGGGCTGCTAATACAAATACCCATGTCCTTCCTTATGAATGTTGTGTGACAACATTCATCACCTTGCAGAAATGCATTTCCACATGGCCACTTAACGAACTTCACTAGCGATTCAGGGGATGTAACCAACCAGATACATTTAAAAACGGAATCCACGTCTGATCAGACAGATCACAATTGCAGGTTAACCAAGACACATTTCAGTTTTATAAAATTCCTCTGAAACTTTGAACCTGCCAAACCCCATCAAATATCACACTGTTTTTTCAAAGGGGAGATACCGAAGGGGTGTCCAGATGTAGCATTGCCATGGAAGAGTTCCCTCTGATTAACTACAGCAGCAGAATTCATTTAAGCATCTCAAAAAATACGTTTTGTCATGATTTGTAAAGTCAAGTGTACTTAAATGATTCTTTTAAGAAATGTTAAATGTGAAGAAGAAATAATTTGAACCCTGCACTCCTTCCTAATTCTAACACCCGGCCATCCTCCGTTCCTTTGTAGAACCTGGTGCTTCTTGGTCTATGTGTGAGCAGTGACAGCCGTGGGGTAGGGTGATGCTTGCCATCACTGTTAAAAAGTCAGCCCCTATCGCACCCGATGCCCAGGCTGCTGGTGCAGGGCGACTCTTCGTTCTCACCTTGAATAATTACCAAATAAGGAGACGGGCACTGGAAGTAGGAAAACAAGAACAGAGTTTATTACTCATGAGGAGAGCATGTCCTTTGGGACACTCGAATGGTGTCTTCGGGAGGTGCTCTAACAAGTTTCTCTGAGGCTTCGTCTTTTATACACAGGTTTATGGCACACAGGCATCCTTTATTACAATCAACACATTGTATAGTATGGAGGTATTCCAACACGTGGCTACAGTAGGGCCCTTATTCTCCATGCAAATAGGAGGGGGCTATCATGTGGCTGAGTGTCCTGCTGATTCCATTGGAATGTGTGTGCCTGATCGAGTCTCAGGGGGTGGGGTGGCCATGATCAATAGTAGCTTCTTCCAAGAGAGACGAGTGCATAAAGTAGTGGGCAATAAACCGTATCCTCGGGCTAAGGGATGACCAGCGGTCCGTGCAAACATTCAGGCTCGGAGGAAGAGGTCATCAAAGGAGGGGTATTCATGGAGGGACAGGAGGTGTTGGTCAGGCGCGGGGTGCGATTCTTAGGGACAGAGTCATGCGGGAGGGGTGGGCTCATGACTCGCGCATGTGGAAGAGGGGGCAGTCAGGGTGCATGGGGGAATGCTTGCAGGGTCAGGGAAGTGCGCTGATGAGCGATCGTGAACAGGGAGACCATAGTACCTAAAATGGCTGTCATGTACATGTGTGCATGGATCTATGCTGGAGGAATAACACACTCAGTGTTTTCGCAATATCCGTTCTGTTTACAACAAGGGGTGCTATGAACACAAATGAACGCCGCTTATGTACATACACATTGCTATTTTTAACAGTCGCCGCTTTTTACATAAGCAAGTTCAATTTCTACCTAGTCGATGTGATTGGCGGAATGCAATACATGTTAATTTACACCTGTCAGGTTCTTCATACAAGCCTAGAGATCGGCATAATGTTTAGTCGGTGTAGAACCAAGAAAAATGTTCCGATACATAAAAATCAGCTTCACATTTTCTCTCTAGTGACATCAACATACAGGAAGAACGCTCTGATACCTTCCGACTTGTCAGTACTATAGGGGGTTTTGGAAAACTAACCACATGAGTGACCGACGAAACATTTCTTAAAAGGCAATACAAAATGGTTGAGGGAGGTATTCAATTTGATACAAGTAATTTAGTCAAGGGGCGAATAGAAAGTTCTGGAAAGGTCTTTGTCGCAATGTCTTTTAACATAGTCCGTCTTCTTTTGTTGGCGCTGCTGAGCACCGGCGGTGGAGCTATAGGTCCAGCTCGGATTCGTCCTTACACGTTGCAGGGTGCGATCAGTCCTCTGCTGTTAGATCACAGTCCTGTTTCCTAACTTATTGTCTTAGGGGTGCCTTATGCTGGGCACCTGCGTGTCTTTCCTTTTCCGTGACAAAATCCCAGTCCATAGTCAAATTTTATATGAAAGAGTTTGTTGAACAATCGAGGGAGGAGAGGGCGGAGTGGGGCCAGATCTTCGAACACACCAAGGGACCAAGGGAGCAAAGGACAATGAGCAGGCAGGCCCATCAGTCGGAAAAAGGGACGGGGACTTCAGGCACGAGTGGGTCAGCAAGTCGAGGGCTTCAAGGCAGCCCCTTATTCCTTCATCAGCTGAACTTGAAAGTTGTGCCTCGTCCCGCGTCTCGTTGCTCTGCGGCTCCACCTTTGGTCGTCACACGTGCTCCATGATCTGTGGCCAGGCTGTGCGTCACGTCCAGCTCCTCTCCTTTGGCGATTGTATCTTTGAATGGGTGAAAAACAAGTTGTTAGACAAACTGGTCGGGAGAACAGATCTTTTAACATCTCAATTCCTTCCCTATTCCTCAGTAGGTGGGGGATAGGTTCATCGGTCACAGTCAGAGGTCGTTATTTATGGAGTCTGTAGAAGGGCATTGCATATTGAATTCATAGACTTGTTTGGCGTTCATTCGCGATATATGATAAGAGAAATTGAACTTTTGTACACAATGTATTACGTTACAAAAAAATCGAGTCCTTATGGAGAGACTCGGTCTTCCCTTTAACCCAAGTATCGACAATATCACATCTCCTTTCGGGGTCGGCTAATTCTTGCAAGCAGGGGCATTATCATAGGGTTGATCGGGGGCGAGTGGGTGCTTTTGGACAGAGAGCTAGGGTCGATCGGGGGAAGTGGGGTACTCTGGACATCCGCACTTAGGTGCAAGGGGGTGGGGCAATCGGGGCATTTGGGGATCGCATTTCTAACGAACTGAGAAACAGAAGGCCATTGACGTTATAGTTCCCTTATAAAAGGCCAGATTAGGGGACATTTCGTCGTCTTACCTGTCCTTTCCTTCATTACCAACTCGGGTTCTATCATTTGCAGAAAGGAGAGGTAGTAATATGGCAAGTCTCAATCGTTTTGGGTTTGGTCAATTTTGCTGAACACCTTTGCGTTCGAGGAAATCCAATTATGTTTGTGTCGGAGGGACACAATGCCATCATACAAGGAAAAGAGGAAACGGGGGGGCTTCTGGAGAGAGGGAGAGAGAGAGAGAGAGAGAGAGAAAGGGAGAGAGAGAGAGAGAGAGAGAGAGAGAGAGAGTCGTACTCTAAACGAACCATTCGGTACTCGTATGCCGTGAGGAGAGGGAGACGTGTACAATAATGGTCCATTCAGTGCGCACACAACTTAGAACGGCAGGGGTTAAGTAATGCGTAAACACAAGCGGAGGGACGACGTAGATCCATACATCACGTACACACAAACTCAGACGGGGGAGACAGTACAGGTATTACATAAAAAGATCCAAGACAAAACATAAAACAGTTATTGGCCAAAATTATCCCTTTTCTGTATGCTGTGCATTTTTATCATCCTAAGCTCTTTTTACCTTTTTCTTATCTTTTATTCGTCGGTTGCCTCTTACTGGTGGCTTTGATTGTACACACTTACGCCTTTGGCAACTGGTCATGGACTAACCTGGTCGGGCTAATGCTCACGGAGGTTTATTCGAGTCATTTTTAGCAAGTGCGTTTCCAGGCTGAGACAACAGTTGGTGTCAATTGGAGAGCAATGGGGCAGCTTTTAGTTATATGCCTATGAGGATGCGGAAAAAGGAGGTAGGAGGTTTTCAAATATTGGCAATATCCCTAGTCCTCTCGGCGGAGGATGCTTGTGTAACCCCTACCTCGAAATATACCCTAAACTTTTCCCTATTTAGTTAAGCGTGGAGTGATTAATCATGTGTGCACGTTATTTTTGGTGGTATTATTCGGAGTGCATGGGCACCATAATCGAACGCCTTTTTCCCGTCTTCTTCGTCCGCCAGATCACCATTTTCCTTCTTTGTATTCCTAATCGATGTTCTAAGGTGACCTGCAGAAAGAGGGAAAAAGAAGGGGCGGGGGCAGCATTTAAGAATACAACAGCGCGCATAAACCCAAAAAGGCTTTTACTTACTACATACGCGGTCTATCTCCCCGGAACGCAGTTCTTGCCAATTCGGCATTTAAGCCCAGATGAACCTTTTAGTGTGCGAGAGATGTTTATCGGAAGCCGGTGGATAGCATAGGTCACCCAAGATTACAGATCGTATGTAGGGAGGCCAGATGGCACTCCTTTGGAGCGACTTAGGGGCATTTTAGTACAATCTTTCTGATACAGGTAGCATATAGAGTATAGACTGAATTCCAGGATCTTCTAGCGGTTGCTTTAAGCTGTACAAAAGTGTGCAAAGTACATACAACAAAAACCGTACCATTCATTTTTGCAGTATCTCTGCGTACTATACCTTTTTAATCTTTAAACAGTGGTCATTTATTCGAAACTTACTAATTCACACGTGACAACTACGTTTGCTTTTTCCAAAAATCTTTAATAAGAATGTCAGCGCAAAAAAAATATATGGGCCTACAACCCCGTGTGCCGGCCACGGAGCAGGCTAGAACTGTAGATGTGGGAATACTTTATTAGAAAAACTTTTAGTGGAGTCCGTTGTCGTTTATTTCATAAAAAGTGCGCCAAGTGCAATAAAAATCATATTGAATCTTTAGTGTGAGCGAATATCATAAGCATCGAAATTTCGAACTTTCAATAATCATGATGCGCCAAATTCAACAACAATTCATTGTCCGAATGTTCAATTAATACCCATCTGATGTCAATTTACCGTCTGAACACATAACCAGTACCCATCCAATATCAATTCTTTGTTCGAACATATAACCCGTACCCATCCCATATCAATTCATTTCCCGAACTGACAGTATACATCCTGAATCCATTAATTGTCCAAACATATAATCTGTACACATCCTATATCAATTCATGTGGTTAAAAAAAAAAACCTTCATACATATCTCATGACACCAGGGCCGAATAATCGGGGGTACAACAAGGAGTTGAAAGTTTCATTTGCATCGGCGCCATTTTTGAGTGCAGTCAGGCAGATTCAGGCGTAGTCTAAATCTCTACTAAGTCATGGTTGGCCCAGAGCTTCCTTTGGCAGTCCAAAGTTCCGTTAAAGGGAAAAAGAAGGTATCGGTGGTTTGAACCATCAGTCAAAAAGAGGGGGAGGGAGGCAACAATGTTCCTACCGGGTCATACTCTGCTTCCACCGGAACTGATCCGAACTGTGGTCTATAGGACTCTAGTCATTCAAACTGAGACTGGCGCCAGCATGGGAGCGCCGACGTCCTGCGGCTACGTTTCCATAGTTCCGTGGGCAATCATGGCAGTCACTCCCCATCGGGGGTATTTGCGGGAGTCGGGGACTCCCGTGGCTCCTCTAGAATCTTCAAGGTTGTGGAGAACTATGACGGTGGAGTCAACAAGTGACCGGGCCATTCCTTCATGCTGGGCCCGCCCTTGCCAGGTCGATCGCCATTTTGAGAGTTCGGCAGCTACCGGCGATCGCGGGGTCAAATGAGCGGACGGGCTCCCACCTGCCGGGCGAGGCGTTGCAGCATTGCCACAGTAGAAGAACCCTTTTCCGGGTGCCTGGAGCGCTGAGGGTGCAGTTGGGAAGCCTCCACCTGGGGAGGCGGGAGAGGCCTGTTCGCACCGTCTCTCCCTCCCAGTGCACCCCACGGCGTCTCGTTTGACATTTGTTATGGCCGGACCAGGCGATGAGGACGGGGGGGGTCGGAGGCATGTGCCAGACATCCCCCCCCCAGAGTTGTCGCAGCCATTATACAAGAAAGAAGTGGCGCCTGGCGTGTTGTTGCTGCCATTACGGAAGAAAAAAGAAAGAAGTGGCGCCTGGCGTGTTGTCGCTGCCATTACGAAGGAGAAAAGGAAAAAATGTCCCGTCCGTCTTTGGCCCGGGCTTCCGGTGGATGTCGGCCGGACGCCCCTTGCTCTGGCCCCATGAACGGGCTCCTTGGCTCATCGGCTGCAGCCGGATCTCGTCGGCCCCGGCCCCCGGTCGTTGGTGGCCGGGCCGGGAGAGAATGTGGCGGGACTACCTGCAACTCTCAAGTGCCACCACGGCCGGACTGGGAGAGAGAGGGGAGGGTCGAGGACATAGACATTCCCCCCCTGCAACTCTCCGGCATTGTCAAGGCAATCCCCTGACCGGATCCCGCTGGCCTCGGCCTCTCCTCCGGCTACACCCTACGTTACGATCTCCTGCCCGACTGTTGGCAGCAGGACCCGCCCTATATGTGTTGTTTCCGGCTGGGCGTAGCCGTAAACTTGTTGCACTTTGGAAGTTTCCAGAATGGGGGCGGATGTTCTGCTGACTTGCATTTTCCCCAGTTTACCGTTCTTATTTCTAACGTTTTCTTGTTTCTTAGGGCATTAATAAGTTTTATCATTACGTATTGTTATCGTTTCTTTGTTTGTTATTTATTAAAAAGTTCATGTTCATCAGTGGCCTACTGATTTTCGCTTTCCTATTCTTTTCTTTCCAGGTGGTTTCATGCTAAAGTTTTCTGTTAACAGGTTACAGTGATCACTTCGCTATTATTGTATATGTCCTTTTTACTAGGGGTGCTTTCTGGTCGGGCCAGATGACCTTCCTCTAGTAAATGGTCCGGGTGAAACTGGCGTATCAACCAGTGGGGAGTAGATAGGCATGACAGATTACAACGGGGGACAAAGATCCGCATTACCTACCCTTCACTACTTGCAAAGACTAGAGTATGGTGACTTCTGTGCTTGTTTGCAAAAATAGAGAATACCTCCAAAAAGAACCAATTCCAAACAGTCAATGTTTGGACATACAATCAATCAATGAGGAACGAAATAGGTACGACGTGTTAAAGGTTTGCGTTACCTACCCTTCACTGTCGGCAAAGGGAGAGAGAATATTCCTATTCTTCCCCGTTTGTAGGCAGAGAAGATCCTTAAGAGAACCAACTTCGAACAATTTAATGCTCGATTCAATCAATCAATCAATAGGGAGGAAAAAATAGGCACGACGTGTTAAAGTTTTGCGTTGCCTACCCTTCACTATCTGCAAAGATTAAACAGAGTATGGCGACTCTGTGTTTGTTTGCACATAGAGAATCTCCCAGAAGCAATCAATAGGCAATACTAGTATTTTCAAACAATCAATCAATTTCGCAATTTGTCGTGTGTCACGACCTTACCCGGACCGGACCATGTGGACAGTTCTTCGCCTTCCTTTTTCCAGCGCCCGATCGTTCTCTTTCTCCATGTTTTTACCGCAGCATTCCTGTGGGATTCCAGTCAGGACAATAGGTCACTTGAGAGAGGTCCGTTCGGAATCGGTGAAGCTCATTCAATCGGCAGCCGGACGAGGGCCCTCTCAAGGCAGGTATACTCCAATCATTTAGATGTTCACCTCATCGTCTGGACCTCTCTTACCGGACCTTATGTCGCTGATGGGCCCCGCGTTTGGGACGCCAATTGTTAAAAAGTCAGCCCCTATCGCACCCGATGCCCAGGCTGCTGGTGCAGGGCGACTCTTCGTTCTCACCTTGAATAATTACCAAATAAGGAGACGGGCACTGGAAGTAGGAAAACAAGAACAGAGTTTATTACTCATGAGGAGAGCATGTCCTTTGGGACACTCGCATGGTGTCTTCGGGAGGTGCTCTAACAAGTTTCTCTGAGGCTTCGTCTTTTATACACAGGTTTATGGCACACAGGCATCCTTTATTACAATCAACACATTGTATAGTATGGAGGTATTCCAACACGTGGCTACAGTAGGGCCCTTATTCTCCATGCAAATAGGAGGGGGCTATCATGTGGCTGAGTGTCCTGCTGATTCCATTGGAATGTGTGTGCCTGATCGAGTCTCAGGGGGTGGGGTGGCCATGATCAATAGTAGCTTCTTCCAAGAGAGACGAGTGCATAAAGTAGTGGGCAATAAACCGTATCCTCGGGCTAAGGGATGACCAGCGGTCCGTGCAAACATTCAGGCTCGGAGGAAGAGGTCATCAAAGGAGGGGTATTCATGGAGGGACAGGAGGTGTTGGTCAGGCGCGGGGTGCGATTCTTAGGGACAGAGTCATGCGGGAGGGGTGGGCTCATGACTCGCGCATGTGGAAGAGGGGGCAGTCAGGGTGCATGGGGGAATGCTTGCAGGGTCAGGGAAGTGCGCTGATGAGCGATCGTGAACAGGGAGACCATGGTACCTAAAATGGCTGTCATGTACATGTGTGCATGGATCTATGCTGGAGGAATAACACACTCAGTGTTTTCGCAATATCCGTTCTGTTTACAACAAGGGGTGCTATGAACACAAATGAACGCCGCTTATGTACATACACATTGCTATTTTTAACATCACCACAAGGAAGTGACATAACATTAACCCCAGCAGCTCCAATGGTGCGGTGAGGCAACTGAGCTCAAGGGGGCCCCCTACAACACTCTGCATGAGTGGCGGGCCCCTGGACTGAGAGCTTCTAACTTGGTCCTTGCCCCCCCCATGTACTTAGCAGGGGTGGTCCCTCAAGTTTCGTTACGCCACTGCCACACGGATAGGACATGGAGTTAAGCAGCCTTTGATGGGGGACAGGAGTTGACTAGCTGTCCCAAAAACTGGTTTGAGGCATGCAGGCCTCAGTGCCCCCACGTACAGTACTTCCATTCAGAGAGAACAGTAATGTTCATTGACCCAATATTTAAGTAGTTCAAGCACAGCATACTTCCACCTCTCTAGTCAAAAACCTGCAGACTACAAATCAATCAGCAAAATGCTTCTCAAGTCAGTGGCTAACAAGTGTGGGTATAGTCTGATTCTCACAAAGACTTAAGGGAGCTGTATTCACTTTACCCAGAAACTCCAAAAATCGCCATGGATCACAAAAACATTTAAACCTGTGGTAAATTGCATAATTATTGCCCTCATGTCTTCAATACAGAAGGGGGACCCAATAGTACATTCAGAATTTCATGGTTACTTCCCTGTGTTTCTTCTTTCACCAGACTGCCTAGGAAGCGTTGTCAGGTAGTCATTTCAAAGCAGTTGCAGCTGCTGCCACTACACCATAGTGGGACAGCGTGGAGGTGGCTGGGGAGGAAATAATTATAATTTTAAAAAAGAACTTACTTGCTGCTCCCAAACGCCTCCTCGAAGTTTCACTGTTCCAGCCACCTTGGTGCTCTTCTGCTTCCCTCCCCACAAAATCCAGACGCTGCTCTCATTTCTGAGAGAAGCGCCTGGATTGGTCTGAGCTGGCTGAAATGCCACCCAGTTAGGAAAAGGGAGCCTGCGCCTTTTCTCCCACCCGGCTGTGCAAGACAGCTGGGTTGGAGAAATGTAAGTACAAATGTCCATTTGGCCGCCCTAAGACACCCGGTTAAACCGACATGTGCACTTACAGTGCACTTACCACTCCTCCTCCCTGGGCCTGGCTGCTGCTGACGCAGAGCATGGCCATGCCAACTCCTAGACTCAGCAGACTCGGACGAGTTGGAGTAAGTAAAAAAAAATTAATTATAATAAAATAGTTTTATTACCATTATGTCCTTCATTTGCTGCCTTTCAGCAGTGAGGCGACGGTCCTCTGCCATAACGGAGCAACCTCCCCTGTCTCAAAGGCCTATAAAAGGTGCCAGCTGAAGTTTATGAAATGAGTAATTGACTCCTGGATTAGAAATTGCAAGCCTATGGAAGGGAAAACTCCCCCTCATCACTCTGCATAACGAAAGACAAAGGAAATGGACTTCCTGCAGCACTTACCTATAGGTCATCTGAACTGGTGACTGACCTGCTCTCTGGATGGGTTGTAGAACCTGCCCTACACTCACCCACAGGATTGATGGTGGCCTGCATGTCTTGCCCATTTAAGTTCCCCTCATGTGGTTATCTATGTAATGGGTATGCCCAGACACAGGTCCCTTGCTCACTGTGCCATAGGACTCAATTTTCTCCCTACTGACAAACCCCAAACAAACCAAAAGTAATCTGGGGTTGCTTATGTTCCCACATAGATGACACCAGGTCTCCCAATGTATGCAGGACTGTTCCTGTTAGACAAGCACCAAGACTAATTTGTATGTTGCTTGTTCTTATTTGTGATGGCGGGCAAAAAACGATGGACTGGATTCCACCTACCACCTTTTTGTTTTCCTCAGTGCATGGGAATGGGAAAGAGGAAGCAATCTATTGGGCCCCAGCTATCAACAGATCTTTCTATGCTTGTGCTTAACATTCTGCTTCTTGGATTCCTCCCCAAATTCTGTCCCATCCTGTGGGGCACACCTCCCAAGCACAGCCTTCTCCAGGGGCACATTCTGTGGGGTGGGAAAGTACTCGGAAACTATAGAGATGTCAACTCCAGGTCTCCTACTCAAAAACTCTCACTATTCTTGCTTCCAAAGAAAGGTCTGGCTCAGAAAGACTCAGACAGATAAATCGATCTGTCTGACCAATCACTCCCTGACACAAGGGAAAATGCCAGCCATATCCTTCCTACAGGAAGTAAAGAGAGCATGCATCAGGTCACATTTATCCTCCTAATATTTATATTCACAACGGATACCTATGTAAACGATTGCATTAGAGGTTAAGCAAAACAAACAGCTTAGCCAAGCAGCAATGCAAGCTTCTTGCACGTTAGGACACAAAACAGCCATCTTAGTTCTACTGCGCAGAAGCAAAAGTTTCCCTCCAAGCATGTCACGTGAGTGTGACAGATGCATGCGCAGTAGGAAATCCCGCGTAGAAGCAGCCATTTTAATGCAGGCGGAATACAGTTAGTAAAAGCACATTGTGGAGCTTCCCCTAGATACCTAATATGTCGTGTAATGCAATATTAATATGACAAAACATGTTAGTTAGTACATTTTATATTATTAACGAGAGGGTTGAATACAAGCAAGTCACTTTACGTGTGCAACCTTGCTCTATCACTATCTCTTGGTTCTGAACACGAAAGAAGTTTACGTTTCCTCTTTTACTCTTTGATGTGACTCGGTGCCCTCTGGATTCAAACACAGGGCCGGACTGGCCGGAGCGGGCACCGGGAATTTCCCTGGTGTGCCCCCAGGTTTGGGGGCAAGTTTTTGGCCCCCTACGGCCGTTTTTGCAGCATAGCATAGGCTGTAACTAAATCAGCCTAAACCGGCTGTGGCAAATAGCTCGGCCGCACCCCCTACCCCCCTGGGGTGCTGGCCGAGCTCTATGCCAGGGCTGGTTTTGGTTCCCAGTGCGGCCCTGTTCAAACAAGGCCATTGTTAACATCCATGTACAGTTCTATATATTGCATAAAGATGTGGTAACCATAACAGAATCCCATTTAAAACACCAGCATAGGGATGACGTGATTTAGAGACAGCAGGTGTATAAACCAAACGCACGTTTCTACGCTGCAGAAAAACCCGGCCTTGAGCACAAACAATCCCCTTTTGAATCAATGCGCAAGAACAGCCCGGCCCCTCAGAACATTGGTGCTCGTTGAAAGATCACATAACTTGCGTTATTTAATAAAACCCCATGCAGGGAGGAAGGCTTCTGAGTAGAGGAGCGAATTCTAAAATGGTGCTTCTAGAACTGTACACAGTGTACTGAAGTGTATCAAAAGAAGCGTTTTTGGCTAATTAGGTGTCTAAGAAATGCTTTATTCAGCACTTAATGTTGTTTTAACATTGGTTTGCTTATCTCACAGTCTATGCCACTTTCTCCAGCACTCCATCTGTCATCTCATTACTTGCTCAAATCTTTATTTCTTTACCCCATACACAGCTTAGCATATTATTCAGCTTGCAGAAGGCAGACAGATCATGAGGTGCATGCATATTTTCTGTGCAAGCAGTGCTTAATTTGATCCAGTGGTTACCGGTGCTCGGCCTGTGCACTTAATTGTGAACACCAGCACTATAACAGTCAGCCACATGGTGGCACTGTCTGTAATTTAGAGATGAGCATAACAGCTGTTTGTTAATTAAATATACATTCAAAACGACACCTAAGCCAATCTTATAGCTTTGAGTGCCTGGAATAGTCCGAATAAGCAGACTTGTAGGAGTGCTATGGTTAGTATATGTCATTGGCAGCACTGGCAGGGGCAATGGGTAGCTAAAGCTGCAGTGTCCTACTAGCGACGGCCCTGGATCATATTTATTTGCACATTAAGCCTTTACTGCATCCACGTTAAAATGTCCATTGGTGTGCCAGACCACCCTTAATAAATGTGCAGCTAAGTCATAGTTACACATTTGCCTGTGGGTGTGAATCTGGCACGGTGCTGATAGCAAAGATGAAAGCATTATAAAACACTGGCATTACTTTTATTTTAGAATTATTGTGAGCATTGGTATGTTTTGTGCTAGAGGCTTAATTGTTGATTTGGGACTAGGAGACCTGGGTTCTAGTCTTGCCGTATTTCCTGTGCCTCTAAGTTTATATGTGTATTATTTTAAATAAGTGTGAAGATACAACTGGGTGGTGTACTGTCCCTATCAGGTGTTCCCAGGCTTCATATCCTGGTTTCTATAAGCCAGACTCGAGACACCACCATAGTGGTTTGTTTGCTACACCCTGTCTCCAAGATGCTCCTGCTACAATAAAAATGTTAAGGTAAAGGGTCCTCCTATCGCCCTCTTGAGCTTGGTTAACGCATTGTCAATTATTTAACATAAGAACATCTACCCAGAATGCAATCCAGATATGGAATCCTACCTAAACTTAATGAGTTGAAAAATAGTAAAAAAAAAAAAAGTACTGTACACTTCATGGGGATTTCCTACGTTTTCTCTGTCCCCATACTCATGTAAAATATATTTAAACAGTAAGGAAAACGATTAGATATAGCAAAGGATTTTTTGTGTCTATGCTAATATATTCATAGCGAGATATATAATATTTTTAATGCTACACTTACTACTGTTACTATCAATATAGTTTTTGCTATTGCTATTATCAGCATTACTATTATGGTTATTATTTCTTATAATAATCATTATAATATTTACATTTTTGTAGCACATAATTCCATACCTCTGCCTTTAGTATGCGCACAATGTGACATTCCCTCCTCCCCAAAATCCTACAATTTACGCCCGCTACGCCCAACAACTCTCAGAATCAGGGTCTGTTGTCCATGGTGTACATTACGCTAGGCAATTTACCACAGACAATTACCAAAGAAAGACATCTTTCTTGGATATATAAGAGTTATTCACAGCATCGTATCCCACTTTAGCTGCATCACATGTCAACGGCAGTAAGGAAATTAGTTACAAGATAACACTTTAACTTTAACTCGACCTTACACATCTTGGCTGTACAGTTAAACGTTAACTTTAACTTTTAGACTCTGCCATACACTAGAACTTAGCGGTACAATTGAACTTGGCCGTCTTGGCCACCAATGTCCCACTGTGCTGCGCACATTGCGCCGTCAGGCCCCAACACGCTACAGCCAACAGTTACTTGACATCCAGGACACCGCATACCGCACCGGCTCACCGGGGTACCTGAACACAAGCAGCCTCCCAAGATACTACTCAGTCCATACGTTGTGGGTTAGGGCAGTAGAGTCCAGGATCACCGTCAGGTCGGTCCCTCCTCCCAGCTGACCCACTACACACGTGGAATCTACCCCCTTCTGGGGTCCATGGAATGGCTGCACCTCCATTGTTGTGCATCCCTCTTTGTTGTTAACTGTCAGCGCTCCGCCTCCGTGAAGTCACGCTCTTCTTCCGGGTTGGTGGGTGGTCGATGACGCTCCTGAAGCTCAGGCTGCAGCCTAAGGGGACAAAGATATTGAAACTCCCCAGGGCACAGACTTAAATACTTGGTAAGTTTCGTTTCCCATAGGTTTCGTTTCTCCATGCCACACGTCACAAAGTCATCACCACCAACCCCCTTATTTTTGTCCTGATGCCCGGCGGAGACTCAGCCCCATGGCGCAACTAAGTGCGCCCCTCCCCTAGGTGCAGGGGGTGCCTATTCATTCTCAGGCGTTGTAAATTAGCAGGCGTAAAAAGTGGAAAATGAAGATAAGGTAACATAGTTTGAATGCTAGAAATCAGAATGAGGGGAGTGTGAATGAGTGGCTGATGCATAGCAAGCAAATCAAAAGATTATGGTGTATGGTATGATTTATTAATTTTAGAGTTGCATATTTTATTATTACTTTATTTTTATGAAAAACTGTGCTGCATGTGATAGATGGATCATTTCAGAAATATATTTGGACCATAATTAATAGACTTTCCTGTGGAATTGAGACTATTTAATTTGATCTGGATTTTATTGAGCCTCTGTGCCACATTAATTTTCCACTAAAATCATTCTTATATCTGGGTTCAAGGCCTAGATGGATGTATTTCAGTTTCATCATACTTTACAATAATGTGGTTTACAATAACTTGCTTTTTGCTGGTTGGCATCTTTGCACTAGATTAAGGGCAACAATATCAACCTACAGAAATATCTCAGCCACCATATTGTCAAGGCAAATGTATACCAGGATGCATAGATTTACTATTCTTTACTCCTCATCTATTTACCATGACAATATAGCGGAAGTCGATACAGTGGATAAAACGTTTTTATCATGCGATATATCGCTGCTGTATTGTGAGATTCCGACCACTGACACAGCCCTGTAAAGTTTCCCAGATCCATGCGTGATGTGCTTCTCCAGTCCAGGTTTTTTCTTTGAATTCTGGGACCTGTAGTCTTGTTTATTCCATTATTAAAACAGTCTATAAGTCCCGCTAGTCAAAGAAAAAACCTGGACCAGAGCAAGACATCACACATAGGGCTGGAAAACGTTGCAGTTGTGCTGGCATGTCACAGACATCTCTCATGCTTCTTGTCAGTCCCTTGGCTCGGTTCTAGCTTGGCTCTGCCTTTTAGTTTATTGACTGGCCCACCTCTACCCTGACCCCTGCCTTTACGCTCCTGTGGTTCTAAGCCCCTGGGTTCCTCAGGTTTTCGCTGGTGTGTCCAGGTGGGGAATTTCTTAGACCTCTTGATGTCTTATGCTGTGGTCTTTCTTTGAATCCGACCTCTACCAGCTTCCTTAACTTCAGCATTTTCTTTGACATTCCTTCTGCATATATTTACTTTTTTCTTCCAATACATGACCATAATGGAACATAGTTTTATGAGGATTGTGTTGCTTTTATCTTTTTTCCTTTTCTTTCATATCTTTGTTTGGGTTGATAAAGCTGTAGGAACCCTTTTCCAATCTTAAGTCAAGTACAGAGAAGCATAATGGGAATTTGGATCTCATGCATACCATCTGCTGTCTTTCTTCCTCTAATCAATTAGGTTTCCTAACCACTCTTCCTTTCCTGCCTCATTGTTTCCAAAAAGGACTTACAATGTGGCATATGTGTAACAAACACTATATCTTTGGCATGCTGAATGCATCAACAGCCTTTATGGTTTTCCCTCTTAAGAAGTCTCTGATTCTTGGTCACTTCTCATGTTGTAGGAACTATCACTCCTTTTCTATTTGAGAAATGCTCTTGAACCAGGGGTGGATCTTCTCTTCATCTTTAGTAACAAGTTTGGTCCTCTAGAAGACATGCAACTTCCTGTAACTGGCATCTCCACATTGGGACTTACTTGTCTAGGATAGAAACAATCTAATTGAAAGGAGTACAAAGCATAGCTGTGATCAGAGGATCTTGAATATATACTTGTGAAAAGCCTTCTGCAATAGAATCAATCTCACTGCCTTCCTAGGCTTCACAGACCTAAACTGTGCCACTTATTTCTTTAACGAGTTCACATGGGATCTATGAGTGATGGCTTCTTACCCATCCCTAGATCACAGACCAGGTTTGTTGCAGCATATTATTCTGTCCTGCTTCATATTATGGTCTCTAAAGCCTAAATTTACCAATCATTAGTGCAGACGCACATAGGATGCCACTTTGCTCTACCTGGTGCAAAGTATCAGAAACGGAGGTGTCAAAGAACGTTCACACCAAGAGGACTTTTGCATAGAAAGATAATGGTACGAGTAAATCATAAAACATCATTTTGTTGTGTATTGTCAATCTCGAGATATTATATGCACCTTGAATGTAATGCAGCAAGAACCGCACAAACACATTTGGAATTCCACATTTAGCCACATAAAATAAAGTCAAGCAACGTAGCTTAAGCTAGCTGTGTGGCACTGCAAAAATGGGCCACAGCAAAAAGATGCATGGTGTTCACAGTTTACCGTGCAGGCAGCATCGTCGTCATTGCTGAATCGCTGTTGTCAGTAGACCCAAGGTTGTGATGCAAAGTGGGCAATGCTTTGTGTGGTGCCCACTGGTCATGGTACAAGCAGTGGTGTTGGTTGACAAGGCTGGAGTCGATGGTGCCGACAACAGAGCTGCAGTGTAGGACGGGCAATGCTTCGTGCACCTTATGAGCGGTGTCCTCAGGCCAAGGTGCAGGCAGCAGCATTGATGTTGGCATGAAGTGCGTTGTCAGTGAGATCAGGGCTAAGGTGTGAAGTGAGGCTATCCGAGGTGCGGTGTCCACAGGTCACAGTGTAAACAGCGGTGTCAGTGCGGCGTCGTGTGGCGGAATCGGTGAGACCAGGTTTGCGTTGTGAAGTGGGGCGATGCTCCAGACAGTGCCTTCAGTTCACAGAGCTGGCAGCAGCATCGTTCAGAGCATCAGAGTGTTTTTTTCTGTTGCAGCACAAAACACACAGTTCCTAGTGCTGTTGCCAGATGAATTTGAAGTCTTTGATGTTCCTGAGACTTCCAACAGTAGGCAAGCTCTACTTTAAGCACTTGGGAGCAATAGGTTGCAGAAAGTTCAGTCCAGATCTTTCGCTGCCCAAGACAGAAGCAGCAAGCATCAGGCCAACACAGCACAGCACACAGCAAAGTGGAAGTCCCTCCTGACAGCTTCTCCAGCTCTTCTCCTTGGCAGGTTCCTTAGTCCGAAAGAGTTCTAAAGTTGTGGGGTCAGAACCCCAGTACTTATACCAGTTTAAGTCTTTGAAGTTGCCAAACTTCAAAGAAAAGTCTTTCTTTCCTTACTAGAACCAGCTCTGTCCTCCCTGGTCCAGCCACACTACAGGGGCGGAGACAGCATTGTGAAAGGCAGGCAACCTCATTCAGGTGTCGGTGACAACCCCTCCCACCACTCTAGCTCAGGAAAATCCATCAGGATATGCAAGACACACCTCAGCTCCCTTTGTGTAAGTGTCTAGAGTTAATTCACAAATAGCCCATGTCAGTCTAAACCAGATGTGGATTTCACAGGCAGGCACTGAATGGTTAAGCAAGAAAAAGCCCACTTTCTAGAAGTGACATTTTAAAATATGCATTTTTACCAAAATATGTATTTTTAAATTGTCATCCCAAACTCCAACTTTCTATCATCTTCCAATGGGACTCTGCACTGGAAAGGTGTTTCCAGCCAGATCACATGTTAACCTATGGAAGAGATAGCCTTTCAATAGCAAAAAAGGAAATGCACAGTCTTTCACTACCAGGACATGTAAAAACACACCACTACATGTTCTGCCTTTTAAGTACACTGCACCCTGTCCATGGGGCTGCCTTGGGCCTACCTTAGGGGCGACATATGTAATAAAAGGAAGGGTAAGGCCTGGCAAGTGGGTGCACTTTCCAGGTTGACATGGCAGTTTAAAACTGCACACACAGACACTGCAGTGAGAGGTCTGAGTCATATTTGAAAGGCTACTTGTGTGGGTGGCACAATCAGTGCTGCAGGCCAAAAAGTAGTATTTGATTTACGGACTCTGGGCACACCTGAGCCAAATATGAAGGACCTACTAGTAAATCAAATCAGCCAATCTTGAAACTACCAATCAATAACACAATTTACAGAGGGAGCACTTGCACTTTAGCACTGATTATGAGTGGTAAATTGCACAGAGACAACAAACCAGCAAAAACAAAGTCCAGCATACCTACAAAACAGGAGTTCAGAAAGCAAAAAGACAGGGGATACATGCCAAAAGATGCAAGGTCTAACAGATAGGGTTTTGCATCAAAAGGCATGGGTGGTTGCATGGGAACACCCATGTACATCCCATGTAACGCCCCTTTGGTGCTAAGTAGCGCAAAGTGCTTCAAACTCCTTTGCATTACTTTTAGAGTACTTTCCATGCTAGAAGTTAAATTTAGTAAAAAAAAACATTTTGTGGTGGTTAGTGTCACTTTGGTCATGCTAACCCAGTGCAAAATGTTTATAAATCTACCGCAAGGGGTTTTATAGGTTAGGCCCTTGATACCCCTTGAGACTAAGGTGGTATATGATGCATTGTTAATGAAATTACAAAGTCCTAAACTTAATATACAAGTATTTCAAACTCTGAAAAACAGATCTCTGCTAATGCGCTCTTACAAATTATGGGGCAGATTTATGACGACTGGCGCATCCCTGCAAATCAGCAGAGATGCGCCAGATAAGATGTGTCATGCAAGTTTACCCTAGTGCCACCACAGATGCGCCGCATTTACAATGCGGCGCATCATGGCGCAAGGATAAACATATGCATGACTCATCTCCCGTTGGAAGGGTGGCTCATTGCTGGAGTCGTGTCGCAAGCGCGAAGCAACTCCAGCAATGCTCGTGGCCTCCCCATACACAACGTGGTGGGTCAAGCCTTACGCCTGCTTCAAGCAGGTGCAAGGTTTTGAGGCAGCGGTGTCGGAAAAGTGACTGAGTGAAATCTTGTCGATTTCACTCAGGCACTTTTCCGAGGCGTTCCTGGGCCGGAATGCCCACCCTACGCCGGAACGCCCACATGAAACCTGCGTCAGGGCTTTACAACGTGACGCATCTCCCTAAATGCGTCTCATTGTAAATCCGTTGTAAAGCTGCCCCTGCGTCACAGAAGTGACACAACGGCGACGCAAAAGTGGCGCACAGGGCTTGTAAATCTGCCCCAAGGTACCTTATATTCGTGCAAGGGATCTAGCTAGCTCCATTAGAACTAGTAACCTCTCTGTGAATATAATCTTTTTACTTTAGCACTTAAATTTATAACATGTCTTTATTTTTATTTTTTTTCTGTAACTTCTTCAGCTCGTTTAAAACATTTTTAAAACTGCTCATGACTTTTGTCTACCACCGCAAATAACGTATCAATGTCTTAGAAATGGAAATGCTAAGCTGCTTTGGTTATCCATGCCTTGTCTCAGAGCGTTTTAACATACAAGTTATAAATATCGTAGGTGCAGATGCCAAGAGACAGCCTGCTCCTAAAATGAAATTGCTTTATCTGAACCACTTTCCTCTGATTGGCAGCAATCAATTTCAGTAACAGTTCCAATCATTTTAAATCACTCTAAATCAATATTAGAATGAATCAATCATTATAGGTCAGTTTCACTCAGCCTCTGGTCAAGCAATGCTATCTCCAATTAAACCAACTAATGGCCAGCCGCGCCAACCAGGAAAAAGGTTGTGAGAAGGCGGTTCGTTATCTGATTTGAGTAAAGCGATTCGACGGAGATTCCTTAGTGCACATTTTCATTGATCCGAGACTGACACGGACTTCATGAAGATGAGTCATGCCAGGTGCGTTTTTTTCAGTTTATTGATAGGGGAATTGATTTTAAGACCAAACAGCAGAAGAGCTGTGACTATTTATTGTTACACATTAATCGATGATTGCCATTCAAATTTCCCTTTCCTACTGAATCGTCCACCGAAGAAGTAGGTCGCCAAATCACTGTTTTTTTGTCTATAACAGAGGTCTGCAGTTTTCAATATTATTGATAGGAAGTGACGAATCAGAGATCACTCTGCTGCCGACAACCCTTTTTTGCCTGTGAATTAAAAAAAAACGACTATGGAATCTGTAGACTGCAAGAGGACATGGAAATATAAGATTGAAGTTTAGAAGAATGATGCTTAATGTTGAAGCAGGTTCCTACCTTAATGACCCCACTCTAGGACATATGGAGTCAGAGACATATGTTACCCTGTGGTTAGTTTGCATTTTATCAAGCATTGTCAGATTCATTTTCAGCTGAATTCATGGTTGGAATGTTTTCAAGTCTGTAGGAAAGGTTTCAGCCTGTGAAGGCATGTTTTGAAAGGGAGACAAAGCATTGTTACAGGAAGGTCTAAGACTGAGAACTCTATTGTTAACGCTTGTGAGGAACTAAAATATCTAATTCATCCTGAACCCCAGTTGCCTAGCTGTATTCCATTCTGTGGTTCTTTTTTTCTAATTAATTACCTATGAAGACCGAAATGGTGGCAGGCTTATGTAAACTTGTCATGCTTGTTTTTAGAGAGACAGTCAATTATTCTTTTCTCATTCTAAAATAATTAAAGAAAGAATGAATGAACGAATGAATACATTTATACAAATCCTAATTTACTCTGTCATCCAAGTTACCTCCGAAGCACTATGTCCTATTCTATTCTAATCCTATACAAAAATGGGGGCTTGAATGGTGTTCCTAAGAGTAATTAAAATGTAAGCTGCAAATAAATTCGTTGTTCTCATCTACTCGAAGGAACCCCCCTATTTTATGTGGTTTCAGAATAAAGAAAACCTCTCCACTTTTGCTTGAAAATAACTCAATTTCGTCAAAATGTCATCTGCTGCTTCCAAGGCACAAGTCACAACCTAGAGGACAGTTAGAGACTTGTGATGGACAAACCACCTGGTTGCCTATCGACCCACCAATAGCATTTAAAAGAGAAAGCAGAATTTACAGTGAAGAAATTTCATTTTTTTTAATGGCTCATCCTTTCTTGTTCATCAGAATACAAGATTATTTTATTTTGGATTGACAATCAGAAAAGCTTGGCTAAGCTGTGGAGTCTTAATTCATCTCTTCTTAATGATGGTTTAAGCACCTATCATTGCAACCATCATTGCTTGTGGCACCAGTGGTTGAGTTCCTCTGAAAATGCCTGTCTAAAAGGGGATCAGGGAAAAAGATCAATTGAAAGTTATTTTAAGCTTGAATAAAAGACTATACAAGTAATTGGGAGTTGTGAAGAAGATGTGGTTAGTCTTGCTGTGGAGGATGTCATTCAGTTTGGTCCAAGCTATGGGATCTCTGCCTGCAAGGCGCCTTCTTCCAACCTTACTTCATTAGGAATGCAAGGTGTGCTTTGAAGAAGGAGTTCTAGAGATGCTATACAGTATTTATTTTTGATTTTGTAATTAGTGGTGAATTAGAGGGGGCATATTGGTTTGCTTTGTTAGTTTTGAAAAGAAAAGATATGTTGAATGTTCTACGTTGACCTACCGCTTCATCTATTCTTTTACCTCAACAAAACACTACATTGACTCAGTATGTATATAACGTAGATGGTACTACATTAACAAACTTTTCTGTAACACTGCACCTAAAGTTACCTAGCCTAACTCGTAACTGATGTAGTTGGGATAAACATTTTAGGACATTTGTTACAACCTCAAATATCACTATATTCATCTGCTGCTACGTCTTCAGAACATTTGAACTGCTCATAAACCTAACTCTATCCCTTATCCTTGTCCTAACCCAGAGTCTTGCCCCAGCCATTACATAGACATAACAGTAAACCTTACCATAGTATATAACCCTAAACCTTACTCTAAGCATAACCATACCATGCCCACTAACTATTCAATTTTCCCTAAACCCCAAGGCTAATCCTAGCATTTGTCTTACCATTACCCTACTTTTGTTCCTCACCTTAACCCCATGAATAATCAAACCCCTTACCCTAATCCTTGCTATAACACCACACTTTATGTAAACTGTACGCATAGCACTACCCTTCAAGCTAACCCCAGGCTATCCCTATCGATCACTCTAAACTTTATACTAGTCCCAAAGCTGACTCTAAACATTAACTTAACTCTAAACCTAACTCTAAGCCCCACTCATACCCTAATTTTACCTTCAACCTAACATTAAACCTGGCTCTACCAAGTCCTAAGCCATCCTCTAATAATAGCTCTAAGTTATCCCATTCTCTGATCCTTCTCTTAACCGTATCTTTGTTTATGTAGCCATCTCTATGAACTGGCATGCTGATATAGTAGAGTAGAGCAGAACAATTGGCAAATTATGATGTTCTGATTTCTGTGTAGTGCTATGTCAACAAAGTGGACTTGATGTAGGTGGGCTGGTCCTTTAAAAAGCATATTATTATTTTGGATGTTACTTCCTATACTGACAGCTGCATCCATGCCACTGCTTTGACTTTCACAACACCACTTCAGTATGTATATGATATTATTAGTCAATCCTAACTTTATCATATTCACCAAAATAGCCCTAAGCCTACTCCTACTCCTTACATTAACAATAAGCCTAACTGTAAACTTCTTCTACCTTAACACTAATTGTACACATTATGCTAACATTAAACTTAACACTACACTTACCCTAACCCTTAGATGCACCTCTTACCTTAACTAGCCTAGCCCAAACATTTACCTAACCAATAATCTTCCAAGCCCAAACTAAAAGCTTGACCTAAATGTAATCATCAACCTATTCCCATCTCTTATGCTGGGCATAGTCTATAACGTTCTCTATTCTACATCTAACATTACTGATTACCTTAGCCCAAACTAAAGACAAAACCCCAGAAACTGCCCTGACTGAGTTACCTTTCCTAGAGGGCATACCTTAATCTAATCAAACCTTATAACTAACCATACAGTGTATACTAACTGTACATCTAACACTAAACCTTAACTTGACATCAAGCCTATCCTACAACTATCCTCAACCCTTACTGTAGCTCTAAGCTGTTGTTCCTAAAATTCCTATTTACCATATCTATCTTACTTTCCTAGATGTAGTCCAGAGTGCCAATGTAGTGGTATTGATGTAGTGGGAGGAACCTGCAAAATTGACATGTGCTGAATGTTACTCTATTTTATGACTTGGGGTCAGGAAGGAGGAGATTTGGGGATTGATTCAAGTTACCTGTCTTGCTATGGTGTCCTGGTCCACATTTGGTTGGACGAACTGATGTTTTCCAACCCACTGTAGGTCAGTCAATGGAAAAAACCCTTGGATGTAGCACTGGCAGATGGGCTTCCTACAGGTGAATTTCAAGTGGGTGCCTAACTGAGGATAGGGAGTTGATAAGGATGTCTAGGAAATGTGCACCAGTGTAGTGTGGATGCGGCATGAGTATATTTTATTACTGGAAGCCTTCTTTGCAGCAAGATGGTGTGGAGCTGCTACTCTTTTGATTTTGAGTAGAGATCTTTTCAGCTTTTTAAGGGTTGCTATGGTTTTGATTGAAGGTCCCTTGTACATGGAATGACACTGGAGGAAAGTGATTTTTTGCCATTGTGAGTTGCAGTATACCAATGTTGGAAGTGAGCATAAGTGAGGGATGTGTGGAGCTGTGGCTGAGGAGTGTTATTATTGACTGATCTGCAGTGCTTTACTTAGTGGCTGTGGAATCTTGAGTTCAGAGTTGTCAGTAAATCATCTTCTGGGTCTTTGTATGGTTAATATAGAGTTTGCAAGAGTAGTGCAGCAGCTGGGAGTGAATTCTCTTGACAGTGTATATGGATGAACTGGGCTTTAGTGACTTACTTGAGTGCTGCTGTGGGTGGCTGGAGAGAGTGGTGTTCTGTGTGATTGGGCGTCAGTCGAACTGGGAGGATGGTGTACTTGATGGAGGGTTGACAATACTTTAGATGCTCTATGTGTGTGTGTGTGGGTTTGCTAATGAGTATTTTGGGTGTGGGTGTCTGTGAATGGTAGTGTGAGTTGCTTTGTATGAGTTATGTAAGCAACAATTTGTAAATGTTCACTGTAAATGGAGGCCAGTATGCATGATGTATTAATGTCTGTGTGTGAGTGGTGCTCTAGTTGAGTGTTGCTATGTGTGAGAGTAGATGGTTAGCTTTATGTGTAGATCTGGGAAATGGTGTAGTGGGTAGCTGTAAGTGAATACTCTTTTTATGGCCTTTTTACAATGCATGTCTCTTTCTAAAGAGGTTAAAGATAGTGTGCAAATGTGCAAAGAATTTATGTATCAGAAATTGGAAAGGAAAAGGAAACAGTACTGACCACCATACAACATTAGAAGTAACAGTTTACTATATACATATACACATACATACACTGACAAAACAAAGATGAAAGGGACTTTACTATCAGGTGAAAATGTTTATTAAAACATTGAGTTTTAAACTAACAAAACCCCTGAAATTCACCAGTTATACTTATCATCAATAACTATAATTAGTGTTCTAGAGTAACTATAACTTGTACCCCCACCATGCATAGTGTTGTCATCAAAGATGTAATTTCAGATGTAGCAGTGATGTTATCAATGACGTCAAAGAACATGTCATGAGTCATGTAATATGTGAGGTAGTTAGTAGTGCATGACGAAAGCACAGGTTTGCTCCTCCCAAAAGAAGTAAACAAATGTAGTCTGTTCCCACTGCACTCAGGATGGGTGCAAGAAAGGAAGCCAGAAGGGGGCATTGGGGCCCTGTGGCTCTCCTAGTGGCCACAAGGCTCTCACTGCTGTGAGTGTCCCATGTAAGGTGTGATAGGGGCACCTACAACAACCAAAGCTGTGTTATGGCTCGGAAAGGGGGACCACATGCCCTGCTCTAATTAAAAAGTAGGTTGGCCACAAGGTATGTGGTGGCTGGGGCTTCAAAAGGGTACTTGGAGGGGGGTCAATAGCCCCTCCCCTTTAATGTGATGCAGCCCCGGAGGATGGGGTCCCCAGTAGCTCATAATGACTAGGGGAGGGGGCTGTGTGCCTCACTCCCCTAAAAATAAATCCTCTGGGCATTGGCCTATCCAGGGGTGGGCAGTCAAATTAAAAAGTACGGGAGACCAAATTTTTTTCTTGACCATACTGCAGATCCCGTAAAAAAAGAATATATATAAAACGTTTTTGGCTCTAAGGGGGCTCCCTCTGGCTTCAGGGCACAGGGTATCCCTACCATGCCCCCTATATCTTTTTTAAAGCTATTTTTGAAGACATGGGACTCAGTCCCCGAGTCCTAAAATGTCTGCCATAACATCTTTGTTAAGGTGGTGGAAGCCAATCAGTTCTCCTCTTTAGATCTGTACGATCCGCAGGTCCTCTGTCGCATGATAAATGCACACATTTTGAGCCTTAAGTTTTCAAAACTACTCACCGGATTTACACCTAATAACAAAAAGGAATGTCTGACAAAATATAGAAAGACAAAATATCGACCTACAAAAATATCAGAGCAATAATATCGATGTCAACAATATCGACATCCTATCTACAAACAGGTAAGTACAAAAATATCAAGAAAGAAAATATTGATGTAAAAAATATCGTTTTTAAAAAAAATATAGGTTTTTTAAATAAAAAAAAAAGTAAAATTAATTTAAAAATACTTACAAATATAATAAACATAGTACAAAATACGTTATATTATTTAAAATTAATAAGTAATAAACATCATTTCATGAAAAAATTAATCAAACATATACATATAATATATAATATGCAGAGAAAAGCCCCTCCAGATGAAAGGACCGAAGGACACAGCGGGGGTACCAGGTAACCTTTTATTTTCGCGCAGGTTAAGGCATAATGCATTTCGGCGTTTTTGTCTTGCCTTCCTCAGATGCCATTGCTGCATGGGATTACTTCAGCTCCCTCTCTCAAATTACGGAGTTCCAAGGGTAATTGGAGTGTTTCCGGCCCCGCCTTAAGTAGTTGCAGCTGTTGTTCAATGTTGGATGAACTCGATCTTCCAGCATGCAATGCAGCTGCAGTCCAAAAAAGCGGAGTAGCGCTTCAGTGCGCCCTGTGAGGCCAGAGAGGGGGAGAAGGCTGTGTTTGTGCCACCAAAGTCCCAAAATTTAAATGCAAAGGGTAACCTCCGGTCCCCTACGCCTCAACCCCCTGAGCAGTTCCAGACCGGGCCGTGACGAAGAGATACAGTGATCCAGCGTCCCCGTGACTTCACGGACTGCGAGTAGCAGCAGCTGTTGTCCGACGTGCTCCTGAGGTTGGCCAGCAAACTACCAATCCCTTGGTTACAAATATTCATGTTTCCATGTTGCCTTTATTTGTTGCCGGCCGATTTGCGAGGCGGATCCTTCATTTACATGCGCTAAGGCACAGCTCGTGGTATATAATATGTATACTTAATAATCAGTTGTAATATTTATTGCAATAACTCATAAATAATTAAAAATATTATAGATAACAAATTCATCTATACACATAAAATAATAACATAAATACAAATTAAATAATTATGCAAAACAAATTTAAAAAAAATTACTTTTAATATTTTTAAAATTAATTATATACTACATTAACTAAAACAATACAAAAAATATTAAGTAACAGAGGGACTAAAATACTATTCCAACTCCAAAAAAAACAACAGTAAGGAAAATGTTGGATAGCGTAGGGGTAAAAATTACTATTCTTAGTCCAGAGAGTGCAACAGTAGGGAAAGTGTTGGATAGCGTAGGGGTAAAAATTACTATTCCAACTCCAGAGAGTGCAACAGTAGGGAAAGTGTTGGATAGCGTAGGGATAAAAATTACTAATCCAACTCCAGAGAGTGTAACAGTAGGGAAAGTGTTGGATAGCGTAGGGGTAAAAATTACTATTCCAACTCCAGAGAGTGCAACAGTAGGGAAAGTGTTGGATAGAGCAGCTGTAAAAATTACTATTCCAACTCCAGAGAGTGCAACAGTAGGGAAAGTGTTGGATAGCGTAGGGGTAAAAATTACTATTCCAACTCCAGAGAGTGCAACAGTAGGGAAAGTGTTGGATAGCGTAGGGATAAAAATTACTAATCCAACTCCAGAGAGTGTAACAGTAGGGAAAGTGTTGGATAGCGTAGGGGTAAAAATTACTATTCCAACTCCAGAGAGTGCAACAGTAGGGAAAGTGTTGGATAGAGCAGCTGTAAAAATTACTATTCCAACTCCAGAGAGTGCAACAGTAGGGAAAGTGTTGGATAGCGTAGTGGTAAAAATTACTATTCCAACTCCAGAGAGTGCAACAGTAGGGAAAGTGCTGGATAGCATAGGGGTAACAATTACTATTCCAACTCCAGAGAGTGCAACAGTAGGGAAAGTGTTGGATAGCATAGGGGTAAAAATTACTATTCCCACTCCAGAGAGTGCAACAGTAGGTAAAGTGTTGGATAGCTGAGGTGGTTAGAGGTGGCTAGAGTGAGTGTGTGTGAGTGAGGTGGCTAGAGGCCGGGGGTTGTCGCTGGTGTCATACGCTGATGACACCCAGCTGGTGATCGCTTTTTCTAAAAACTGCCGTGCCAATCTTGAGAAGTTTAAGGAGGATTTGTCAGCTGTCTTGGACTGGATGAGAGCTAATTGTCTCCAATTAAACGCGAATAAATCCGAGATTCTTCTGTTCGGGAAGGACCATGATCTCTGGTCTAAACAGTGGTGGCCTGTCAACCTCAAACCCATCCCTTTACCCAAGGAGGCTGTCAAGAACTTAGACGTTTGGCTGGATAGTGGAATGACTTTCGAGAAACAGACAAGAACGGTTGCCGCTGTTTGTTTCGGGCTCTTGAGAGGACTGAGACCCTTACTGGGTTTCTTTCCCCCCAGGGCGCGCCAGACCATTGTGCAGTCTTCTATACTGGCCAGACTGGATTATGGCAACTCTCTATTCCTAGGTGCCAATAAAGGTAGCATCAAGCTCCTGCAGCGGGTCCAGAACGCGGCGGCGTGGATGTTAGTAGCCTTATCCAAATTCTATTCAGTGGTTCATGTGCTTCCTAAGTTGCACTGGCTGCCCATAGCAGAACGTATTCAGTTCAAAGTGCTGTGCATCTCTTATAAAATCTTGATGCACCAAGCCCCCACTGGATTATCTGGCTTATTGAAGCCTTATGTGCCCAGGCGCACTTTGCGTTCGGTTGATCAAGGGCTTGTCTGTGTCCCTCGGGTCTGGAGAGCGAGGGCCGGTGGCCGTTCATTCGGCCTCCTCGCGGCCAAGCTCTAGAATTCTCTCCCAGTGCAATTTCGAGGCATTCCTAATCTACTGATGTTTCGCAGGGCTATAAAGACCTGGCTGTTTCCTATTTTTTCTGTTTAGGTGCATGTAGGCTTTTCCGCTCTTTCTCTGGTTTCTGGTTGCGCTGGGACGCCCCGTCACTGTGGCAGCCATGCACATTACAAATCCAAAATAAATAAATAAAAATAGCGTAGGGGTAAAAATTACTATTCCCACTCCAGAGAGTGCAACAGTAGGGAAAGTGTTGGATAGCGTTGAAGTTAAAAATAACATACTTATAAATAAATTAATATTTTAAAATATTAAAAAAATATTTATTACATTAATCTAAACTATTTACAAATACCAATAAATAATTATTTAAAAAATAATTACCAATTAATAATTAATATCCAATAAATGATCAATACCCAACTAGAAATGTAATAACTACTTAATTACATATCAATTACTTTACACACTATTAACGCACAACAAACGCCAATAATAAAATAATACGCTTAACATAATTATCAATTATTCAATTAATTACAATTAATTACCAATTAATTACCAATTAATAATTAATAAACAATAATATAATTAGCAAAAACAATTAATGAAAATAAAGTATTACTTAATTACATTTAAATTACTTCCCACCCTATTCCCCTATAAACCCATTACCCGCAACAGAATATAATTATCAATTAATCAATGAAGATTAATTACAAATTAATAAAAATTAATTACCAATTAATTTAAATTAATTTATAATCCCTAAAACATGTATAATTAATTTAGTACAATTAAATTACTTCCCACCCTATTCCCCTATAAACCCACAACCCACTACAAAACATAATTATCAATTAATCAATTAATTAAAATAAATTACCAGTTAATAAAAACTAATTACCAATATATTAAAATTAATGTATCATTCCTAAAAAATGAATAATTTATTTAGTATAATTAAATTACTTCCCACCCTATTCCCCTATAAACCCACAACCCGCTATGGTACTAAAATACAACATTTACTTAAATTATATTTAAAAAAATACATAATAAATACATAATAATATACATAAAAATCATATTAAATCATTAGTAATATCGATATTATTTACCTCCAAAATTTTGTCCCTTCGATAAAAAAAAAATCGATATTACTTACCTTCTATATTCTGTCTCTTCGATATTAAAACATCGATATTATGGTAGGTCGATATTAAGAAATCGATATTTTGTCTGCCTACCAACAAAAGCACTCTATTGTGACCAAGATCTAGCTTTCTTCCGAATATTGATGTACGTCCATTCAGCCATTTTTGGCTCTAGCTGCTCCCACTTGATAGATAGCCATGAAATCCTGAACCTTTCCAGGAAGAAGCTGAGTTGGGTGAGCATTTTTTGTTGTTGAAAACTTTATGAAGATTTGTCAATTGGCACCAAAGGTATTAGCAAACCAAAAATCTAAAAGTCATTTGAATTGTCATTAGTGATGTCATAAATAATGTCATGGAACATGTCATGAGTGATGTCATATGTCAGGTCATAAGCAGTGCATGGTAGGGGTGCAAGTTATAGTTAGCTCGGCTAACGATAACTGTTGAAATTGGGGGTGCATCTAATGAGCCAAAGAACAATAACAACAAACAATAATACTGTTAAATCTTTTCACCGAGGGTCCATCTGGCCACAAATGTACACTGTCCCACTCTGTGGCATCCCAGACCACTCAGCCCTGAGCCAGGAGAAGGGCTTGAAAGGGCACAAGAGAATTGCGCTGTGCCGTGGCCGATAGGCCCATTTTGCTGCTGTAGGCAAGCCGGCACAGAGAGAGAGGGCGGAGTGCATGTCTCTGGCAACCCACAACAGCCACAGAGGTGAGGCCTGGTGACTACCACCCCCACGCTGAATACACCAGGGAACTTCCCGCTCAGGTGTATGGCAACTCCTGGCCCCCGGCCATTGGACTGCGTGAGCAGGAGACGAGCACCGAGACCTGTGCGGCCGAAAACCACAATCGGACGCAGAAGCAAAACCGCGGCTGCAGACTGCCAAACATACCCTCTCTTTTTTCTGGCCTATACCCCTCCTGGAGCCACAGGGTGTGTCCGGCTCCGTACCGGACCAGGTTGGCCCCTGACAATCTTCTGCCTGCCTAGTTATGCCCCTGAATGCTTAGCCCTCTACAGAGGGATGGGCTCACAGCAGCGCAGGAAAACATTTCCTATGTGTGACGACTCTTGTAGAACTAAGCTGCCGCTGAGCGAGTGACCCCATAGGGTTGGGGACACTGTTGGAAGCAAAGCCCAACATGAGACACTCCTGCCCTAGGACTGGTGACAGTAAGTTCACCCGGGAACACAGCAACTCCTACAACCTTAGAGGGCCATCACTGGACTGAGGAGAGCAGGGGATGTGAGCCACAACCTAGGCAGCTGGAAAAAGTGGCCAGGAACAGTTGTGAAGGCCTTGATGCGGACATCTGAATGGGTCTTCCCATTGGCATCCTACTCCAAATGAGGGGACAAATAAAACTGCATTGGGTCAGCGCCAGTGGAATTTGAGGTGGACTGAGAGGCCCCTTATGGACCTCACACATTGATAGCGAACAGCTGTGGGCCCGACACAGTCAAGACTGAAACAGCTGAACACACAGTGGGGAAGAAGGATCTGCCTGGCCTGAAACAACAGGGCACAGGCCTTATAGGTCCCCCCGCCAGAGTGGGAGGGGACTGGATGGAGCGCTGCCCCTGGAGGTAACTAGGGGGGTGGCACGAACACCCCCCTTGGGTGGTGAGAGCTCATGTGACTAACAATACATGTGAGGAGTGCGGAAACAGCATGCAGAGCTGCAGGGATGCCCCAGAGTTGGGCCTGACTTTTCGGGGCATACGCTGGTGTTCGTCCCTGGCCTTCTTAGGGGAGGAGAGACATCAGGTACTGCCATTCTACCCAGTCACTTGGCCTGGCTGCCCTCTCCCTCTTCTGTTGCCCTCACCTTTACCAAAAAAGCTACCTGTGGATTTGGGAAAACTTAGGGCTAGACAATCTAGCACTTAGGCGGGCGCAAGTTTCCCCTCCATGACTGCACCTGATGATGCCGATGGGACTGAACATGTGGTGCCTCCCTTTCAACTTCAACTAGACAATATCCTAGTGGCTAAAGTGGATACTAAATCTACACTCCAAAAGAACGTTAGTGCTGTCTCAGTTGGACTGGGATTGGCACTTCTGAGAGCTGACCACCATAAAATAGCGGACAGGGTGAATGAAGTGAAGCATGGGATTGAAGAAATGCGCCCAGAACAACTGGAGTTCTCCCGACAGGTTACAGACTTAACCAACAGAGTGCGTACATTAAAACATTAAGAAGAAGGCCACAAATTGGGGAACAATGTTCTTATCTTATGTCTCCCAGAGGGTACAGAAGGTGGAGACATGGTGTCCTTCATTGAACACAGGCTGCAGTCAGAGGTTGCCCCAAACCTTCTGACGCCCTTCTTCGCCCTGGGACGTGCACACAGTGTGCCCGCCCGTTCGCTAGCACCTGGCTGACGCCTTGCCCAGTGGTGGCCAGGCTACTCCATTTCAGGGATAGGGATGTCCTGCTGCAAAAGGCATGAACAGAAGGCCCATACATCATTGGAAATCGAAAGGTTTTACTGTTCCTGGAGTATACTGCTGCAGTACAGGCTAGCAGGGCCTCCTAAATGTAAAAAAGGCACTTAGAGGAGAGGACCTTCAGTCTTCCTTGATGTTCCCAGCCAAGCTGAAGTTTCTCTTGGATGGCACAACTCTGTATGTGAAGAGCATCAAGTGGCATGGACTGGCTGGATGCTTACAGAGCAGGGGCAACCCTGCCAGGCCATTGACTGGTGGCAGGAGGGAATAAGTGGAGACTCTGGAAAAGCCCTAGCAGGGCCAGAGGCAGGGGAGTCCTGAAGAAACCAACCAGAACCCAGGCTGAACAGGAGAGGATGGCGGCACTTCAAGCAGTGGCGGACATCACGGTACAGTCAGTTTTGAAATTAGAGATCGGTTCTCCATCAGAGAGACAGCCAGAGGGATCGGTTTTGGATGGAGGAGATCTCCTTGTCATGAGCCGACAGTCAGTTGATGACTTGGTCTTATTTAGCAGTAACAAGCAGAACTTGGTATGCTGTCCTTTGGCCCCTTTACAGACATTAACATACGGTGGTTAGTGGCTGCTAATGATAACTACAAGCACCACCTGCAACCAACAGGATGCTACGGCCCTGCATATGGGAGGTAAGGTGATTGCCCAAACTGAAGTCCTTGAATAGCCGGAACATAGGCTTCCCACAAGACTTACTGGGGCCATGTCCTGCTCCCGGTGCACATACCATGTGAAGGCCGGAGCAGACATGCTAGTGTCAGATTGGTTTTGCCTGCCCCTCACCACTTGACTCCTCCTCGTAGTCTACTGGAGCCTTGCATATAACTCTGTTTGTTAGGTACAGTACGTTTGGGTGGATGGCTATTGCTGGCCTGTCCTTGGGATGGGGAGTTCAATGTTGGGGCGCCTGTTGTTGTTTGTCTCAGGTTAAACAATGCTTATTGAGGTGGGTGGTGTGAGTCTGGGGTTGATCTGAGGGTGGCTATTTGGAGCCAATGACAGGGTTGACTTGATGGCTACTATGAATCCAGGGATCATTTGTATGACTTAGAACAACCGATGGAAGGGGTCCACATCTAAGCGACACAATATTTATTGATATCTTAGAAACAGGGGAGGTGCACATTGCCATGTTGGAGGAGACTTGTCCCTCAGAGATAGAAGTGGAGTGCCTGTGATGTAGATGGCATGGCCAATTATTTGCAAAGGGTGCACTGGTGTGGATCAGGGTGGGGACCGCATTTAAATGTACACAATGCTCAATATATACAGAAGGGTGAAATGTTCTGGTCAGGGGCAGACTATTAGGAAAGGAGTTGAGTTGGGAGCACATATGCACCCAATCAGGACCAATTGGTGCTCCTTCATTCCTTATCGGCACCCTTGGGGCGTTTAGCAGGCAGGGACTTAGTCGTGGGAGGTGACTTCAACTGTGTCACAGACTTGCTCCATGACTGCTTCACCCCCCCTTACCCAGAGCACAGGTTCATAGAAGCACAGAAGGCTTCTGGGAGTGGTTACAACACTGGGAGCTGACAGACGTGTGGCGCTCCCAGCACAGTTTAGAACAGGACTACTCCTACTGCTCCCACAGATTTGTGCGCTCGTTGAGGCTGCCTCAATATGTGACTTTTACTGAATGCCTAGGTCAAACCCTCTCTGACCACAGCCCCTCTACATCTGGGGTTCCAGTTGTTCGAAGATATACCAGTGATACTCACTTGGCTACTCCAGCCTTTGGCACTCGAAGATACTTGGTCAGGGAATTCCTACACACCGCCATTCCAGAGTTTTTTTAACAATAATCAAGGCTCAGCATCATATGCTGGTATGGAATAGGAGGGACCACTGCATGGGACAGTCAGTGGGAGTCTGCAGGGAACTGGATGAGGAGCTATGTACACTAGATGCCTCACTTCATACACAAGACAATAGTTTAGGAGCAGAGCCATTACACATCATAGGCTTCATGAAGCAAAGGGACCATTACAAAACCACCTTGGAACGCCTATGATGTCACAACAACAAAAATTGCATAGCCCGGGCTCATGAAGAAGAGGGTAAATCAGGGTTGTCTAGGCATGTTTTATTAGCCCTGAACTGCGAGGTGCACCCATTACGCACCTCCAATCTGCTGTAGGGGTGCATATCTACTTCCCTGGGATCATTAAAGATGTGTTTACGGATTACTATGAGACCCTCTATTGCCATCTGGATACACTCCCACAAGGTTCATAGGATGAATTCCTGGACTGTCTGCCACTTTTGACACTGCTGCCTGAGGCACGGGAAGTAGTTGGAGAACCTGTGACAGTACAGAAGATAAGGCCTGGCATTAAGGAAATGGCCACTGGCATAACCCCTGGCCCCAACTGACTCACAGCAGAGTTTTACTCTGCCTCTGTAGGTCAATTTGCCCCAAAACTGGAATCGTTCTATGTCCCTGAGGGTGGTCCGGTTACTCGATTCCACGAGGAGTGCGACTGTGATTCCTCTCCCCAAGACCAAGGTCTTGGGCTTGGCCAACTTCATGTTATGCCCACTGTCCATGCTAACATGGACTTCAAGCTCCTAAGTAAGGTGCTATCATGTTGATTGCATCCTTATATGCTGGCTTTGGGACCAAAACAGTTTCATATCGACCGCAATACCTACCTTAACCTCAGTTGATAACACCATGTTCTTTTACACCCAGAAGAGCAGGCTTTACCGAAGATAATACTCATGTCAGTGGACCTCGAGAAGGCCTTCAACTTGATATGGTTAACGAGAGCAATTTGTAGGATGGACTGGGGGAAGGCTGGTTTAAATGGGTCATAATGGCCATAAACCCATTAGAGCGCTGATACAGCTATATAAAAGTAAATGTTTATCTGTGGGGACATATAGGGTGGGGGTATGGTGATACATTAAACCTGAAACTTTACAGAGGTTAGAAAATCGTTTTCTACGCCGGATACTTTTTATCCTAAAAGTGTTATAAATCATATCTGCCACTCTGAAATAGGAATAACCTATATTGAAGGTAGTATAAGAACTGCTCCCCTGCTTCGCTGACTTAAAATGTGGTACATTCCAGAGGCAGAATTTTCACAACTTGTTCTCAAGGATTGTATTGCCCTGGGTAACATGGCTAAGGTCCCATGGTTATTATACATCAAGCAAGCCTATTTGGAACAAGAGGTTCCACATTTTTATAAACACTCTCAAAATGATCAATGCAAATTCTATGGACTATATTAGAAATGTGTCTTTTACTCATAGCTGCGATGAACAGATAGCACATACACAATGCATACAGTTGTTCAATACTGCCCTATATCTACTTTTGCAGGGATGGAGCCATACTTATCTTGGATATGCAATCCACAACCTTTGACTCTGTGCCAGCGCCATATTACAGACGTGGGCGCAGAGGCAAACAAACGAGGCGCACTAACAGTGCGCCATTTAAAAGGTGTTGCACTGTCAGTGCGCCTCCTGACAGCAGCCCTTCACAGGGGGTAAAAGGGGTCCAATGGACCCTCCAGACATTCCCTTGCAGGCAGGTGCAGTCACTGACTGCACCCGTCTGCAAGGGGAGCTCTAATCCCCTTTGAAAGTGTAAGCGGGCAGCCTGCACTGTGAAAACACAGAGCAGCTGCTCAGTGTTTTCACATGAATGGGCTGCCCTGGGGTCAGCGCATACACCATAGTGGGGCACAAACAGTGATAATGTGTAATACAGCCCTAGGTGTCTTAAGACAGGCGTATTGTTTTTACAGCAGCTAGAGTCTCAAACGCAGTGCTATGTAATAATCAATTATATAAGTGGGGCTTTAGAAAATAGGAAAATTATGCTTTTTTGGAAGGTGTTTTTAACCGTCTTTAATTGATATGTTTTATGACAGGTTCAAAATTATCAAGTCGATAACATTGATTAGAGTCCCTTGTCTTTAGTGGAATGAATAGGCAACATAGAGACTGGGATATTGTTTCTTACCATGTAAAGTATGGTATACGTTTGTGTAATGTTTTCAACTCTTGCTTATTTTTGCTATTACCTTGTGTAATTCAACTGTTAGTGTTCACTTTTATGGCTTTAGCCGAATAAAGATATTGACTGACTGACATTTACAGTATTTGGATTTTTAATGTATTTTAAAGTATCCACTTGAGTGATATACACAAAAGGCTAGATCAAACACTTACAGAGAGTAGAATTAAGAGTGTTCCATTGTATAAATATGAAAGAACACTAATGAAGGCACAGAAGAAAGAAGCACAAGGCCAGCACTTTCTGAAACGGTTTAAGAGGATAATCGGAAAGTCGCTTGACTAAATGTGGAATATATGAGAAAATAAATTATGGCAAATTAGACAAAGTAATAACTTGAAGAAGCAAAAATTAGAGAGTCAAATGGCAGAAATGACACCAATGCGTCGATTACAGTGCCCTGGAAGGTTAGGCGATATTTATCATACCTTCACCCCAAAGTAGGAAATTTAACAGGTGCCTTGATGACGGCCTATTAAAATGTAGCCTTCAAAAATGGGGTATAACATGCAGACTGTGTACTTTCTTCAGCAGCTTCCACGCGTACTTTTATTTTCCAGGCATTCGCCCCACTGGAAATTTTGACCGGTTTAACCTCCTCAAAGTGAAAGGGGGAAATATATGGAAGTGCCTTCTTTATTTTGCCTAGTAATTTCTGGGTACTAAAATGCTTAAATTGTGCAAGGGGTTTCCGGTGCTCGGCACCAGCACTTCACTGTCAGCACCGGCTCCAGTGACAGTCTACCACATGGTGGTACTGTCTTTTTCATTTTGAAATTAACACAACTACCGTGTTTATTAAGACAATATGCATTGAAAATTAATAATACCAGCCTCTCATGGCATTTTTGTAGCTTTGTGTGGCATGAAATAGTCCGAATTGTCCCACTTGTAGTAGTGCAATGGTTAGGTGTTATGTTGGTACTATCATTGGCAGCGCTGGTGGTCCAGGCTGCAGTGACCTTCCAAGAAGGGCCCTGGCACTTAATTTTTTTACAAATTAAGCACTGGACTGTAAACAATGCACCACTTGTAATTGTGACCCATGCACACAGATGTCTTTGTACAGGGGTTGTTAATTACCGGGGCACTCCTTACGTCCTAAGGGGCATATCATCAAGCACCGGAGATAAAATTATCGCTGCTTTAGCGTCCGTTTTCGGACGGAAAGCAGCGATAATTTTATCGCCTAATCAGCAAGGACATGCTATCGCGTGAATCCTTGCATTATCACCCATTCCCCCAATGCCCATCTTTGCATCTCTAATGAGATGCAAAGTGGGCGTTCCTGCCCTGACATAACTGGAGAAATGTCGCTAAGCGACGTTTCCCCAATTATCAACCGGCACGCTAACCTGCAGGGCGACAAGCAAAGTAGCGATAACCTCTGTTATCGCTACTTTCCTTACACCTGCTTCAAAACGGACTTAGCCATGATATCCTATGTAAGGTGGATATCATGGCTAAGTATGCCTTGCCCTATCAGCAAGCTTTCGCCAAACCTCATGCGATTATTGCTGTATTTCCAGCGATAATCACACAATTGTCAGCTTGCGCTGTGAATTTAATTTCTTTGGAGATAAGCGTTGCTGATAGCACGCTATCTCTGCAATAAAATTCAGAGTTAGCCGGCGATAATTATCCTTGTGCTAAGAGCGCTGAACGATAAATATCGCATGGCCTTGATGATATGCCCCTAAATCTTCTCAAAGTCATGTTTTGATCAAGAATGCATTCATCAGCATTGGTCTGCTGGGTAATGTACAGCAAATTAGGCCTCTTCAATTGCAATTTTGGTGCAAGATTCAAAATAAAATAGAATTCTGCATGTAACCATATACGAATTATAATTTTTTTTTTAAACTTTATTTTTGTTGTAGGGAGTACACGAATATCTTCAGCCCTAAAAAACGGTATTATCATTCAATCTCCAAAGCTATAAATAGGTTAAACCTTGTCACACGGCCCTTCAGCCCACATCCCGGAGGCCGGGCGGCGTAGCTTTAATCATTCCCAGTAGCTGATTGCATATTCATCCATTCGGGCATTTCAAGTCTTGGTAAATCCCTGCATTTTATTCTTTTATCCCCGCCCTTCCCCCCGAACTATGATCTGTAGAACCAAGAAAACAGTCCCCAACTTGGAGCTTGCCACATCGTATCCTTCCAAGCACATTAATGTGTAGTCATTGATCACCATGTCAAGAGTCTCGCCCTTTCACCCTCCCCCTCTCCACAGTACACCTTAGCACAGCACATTGCACATCCCTTCTGCTGCCCCTTGGCACTTCTTAACTCCCCTATCTATGTCCTTACGGGGTCATGTTTGGTCTCAGTCCAACCTGTTACCCCCAGTATCCCTCCTATTCGCCTCTCCCTGTCCCGCTTCAAGCCCATGATATTGTCTCCATTTGGCCCACACCCTTCTGAACTTCTTGGGGCAGCCTCTCGCCTTATATGTCACCCTCTCTGCTACCATGTAAAGATCCAAACCCCTTCTCCATTCCTCTATCTCTAGTGTTTCTGTGGCTCCCCAATACTTCGCTATGTCCAGCTTAGCCACCACTAGTGCCAATACTAGGAATATAAGTTGCGGGCGTGGCAGGTCCACCTCGTTTGTCATGCCCAGCAATGCTAGCTTCGGGTCCCGTACCAGTTCTATGCCTAAGACCTCTCCCAATTCCGTGAAGATGTGCGCCCAGTATACTCGTATTTTGTCGCAGGACCATATGGTGTGATAGAAGTCTCCTCTTTGTTGCCGACATCTGAGGCACGTGGAGTCGGTTATTTTCCGGGTCTTGAGGAGGCGTACTCTATCGAAGTAGGTCCTATGGAGCACATTCAGTTGAATGAGCCGTAGCCGTGACTTGATCGCAACCTCCCGGGGGTGCATCAGGACCATCTCCCAATCCAAGTCTTCCATCTCCCCCACCTCTGCCTCCCATATCCTATGTCGTCCCACCGTTGGAACCCTTTTAGTTTCTTTATTTCTGCCAGCCATTGGCAATGCCAAAGCGGCGTCTGACGTGTCAGTCTTCCCTCCCAGCCCATACGTTTCGTGGCTCGTGTCCACGCCCTCAGAGTGATTGTTGTAGCTGGTAGGAGCGACCTCCGCACCTTTCCTCCGTATAGGTAGTAAAGTATATTATGAGGTGACAGTTTATGCCTCTCCAGCGCATAGGTCGGGTGGTCTGCTGGGGTGTGTATCCAGTCATTGATGGGTGTCAGGTGTTCCGCCCAGTAATACGCCTCTAGGTTGGGCAGTGAGATCCCCCCACTATACTGGTGCCGTTGAAGTGTTTGGAGGGCAATTCGTGGTTGCTTCCCCAGCCACAGGAACGAACGGAGGTCTGCATGTATTTTGGAAATTGTGGTGGCCGGGAGTGGGTAGTACTCATTCTGGAACTTGGGGAGAGTAATCATCTTATACATGGCCGCCCTGCCTAGTAGGGTGAGCGGCAGTAGCCTCCATCTGGTCATGTCCTCAAGTGCGTCCGTCATTACTCGGTCTACGTTATTGCGGAATGAAAGTGCTCCATCTAGAGTGATATATATGCCTAGGTACTGAAAGCCATCTACGGTAGTGAGCAGCTGCTCGGGTAGGGCCCCCCAGTTGTGCGCCCCCCCTGGGTCGTAGAGAACTGACTTATTCCAGTTGATGGTGTGGCCTGCCCTCGCTCCAAAGCCTTCCAGTTCCCTGAACAGCGCCGGGATCGAGTTCTCGGGTTTGGTAATGTATAGTAGCACGTCATCGGCGTACAATGATATTTTTTCTTGTGCTCCACCTAACTCGTCCCACGTGAAACCGCTGATGTCTGAGTTTTGCCTGACCCTGGCCGCCAGGACCTCGATCGTTAGCGTAAATAGGAGAGGGGACAGTGGGCACCCCTGTCTCGTTCCCCTGGAGATCTGGAACTCTCGGGATAGTCGGCCATTCACTCTGACGCGTGCTTTCGGTGTCGTGTACAATAGCCTTATCCACCCCTGGAATTTTGGGCCTACGCCGAACTGCTGTAGTGCTGCCATGTGAAAGGGCCAGTATACTGCATCGAATGCTTTTTCAGCGTCCAAGGATAGAAACCAGTGGGGTTCCTCTCTGTCCTTAACTTCTTGGAGCCAATTGTGCGTGCGTCTAAGGTTCAGCTTAGTCGCTCTGTCTGGTAGGAATCCGGATTGGTCCGCGTGTATGAGATCCGGAAGCACCGATCTCAGGCGTGTCGCCAGGACCGTAGCTAGAATTTTCACCTCCATGTTTAGGAGGGAGATGGGGCGGTAGGAGGCACATTCGTCCTTGGGCTTTCCCTGTTTGTGGATTGGGACTATAGTGGCCATTTTGAGGTCTGGTGGTAAGCGGCCTTCCCGGTAGGAAACAGCGTATAGGGCTTTGAGGTGGCGCGCCAATAGATCCGAGGTGCGCTTAAAAAATTCCGCTGGGAACCCATTTGGTCCCGGCGTTTTCCATGTTTTAAGTTTGTGTATGGCATCCGATATCTCGTCGAGTGTGATTTCCGCCTCTAGCGTTGAGCTGGTGTCGGCGGTCAGTGTAGGTAGATCAACCTCTCCCATGTATTGAAGTGCCTCTTCCTCCGTCCCAAGTTCCCGTGCTGTGTAGAAGCGTGCCTAGTGGGACGCAAAAGCGTCAGCTATCTCCCTTTTAGTATGCACCAGGTCTCCTTCTAACTTTCTAATCTGTTCCACCCATCTTGCTGCCCTCTCCTTCCTGCTTAACCAGGCTAGGAGTTTGCCCGACTTGTCCCCTATGTTGTACAACCGATGTAGAGTTGCTAGGGACTGTGTTCGTGCCTCATTGGAAACTATCTCCCTATATTCCCGCTGTTTGTCTAGCAGTCTTCTCAGGGTATTCACCTCTTTATGCGTCTGGTATTCCTCTTCTAAGTGCAGTATCGCGTTTTATAGTTCCGTTGTCTCTGCAAGTTGATTCCTCCGTTCTGCCCTCAACCTACTCTGTGCCCTGTCCCTGAGGACCGTTTTCAGTGCCTCCCAGAAGGTTGAGCCGGAGTCGACGGAGCCTTCGTTCTCTGCCACGTAGACTTTGATGTCAGCCCTAAGTCCTTGTGCTATCTCCTGCTTTTGGAGATCCCAGGCTGCCAGACGCCATTCTGAGCCTCCTTTACCCCTATCGGACCCCACCTTTGCGTATAATGGCGAGTGGTCCGAGATTCCCCTCACTTTATATGCCACCTCGTCACCCGCAGCGAGGTAATGCCTAGCCATAAATATGTAGTCTAATCTTGAGAATACTCTATGTGCTCCAGAATAGAAGGAGTATGCCTCTTGAGCAGGGTGGCGCCACCGCCAGATGTCCGTGAGACCCAGACCGGTCATGTGTTGCGACAGTGCTGTCGGTGCCCCCCCTCTGCGAGTTGGCCCTGTACGGTCTAGCTCCTCAGACATTACATCGTTATAGTCACCACCCACTATTTGGATCGTGTCTGCTGTTTCTAGGAGGATGGAAGCGATTGCTTTGAGTGTCCGTGCCTGTAGTTTCGGCGGGGCGTATACCGAGATCACTGTGTATGATTGCCTCTTCCACAATCCCTGTACCCCTGCATAGGTGCCCTGCGTGTCTATCCATGTGCGTGTCGTGTTGAACGGGAGTGCTTTATTTATCAGCACAGCTACTCCCCTCGAATCGGTCGTGTAACCCGCGTGTGCCAGAACCGTGTATCTCCCTCTTGCTATAAATGCACATTTCTCCCCTCTTAGGTGAGTCTCTTGTAGGAGGACAAAGTCCGGGGCCACCCTCTTGATATATGCATTTACCAGCCCCCTCTTTATTCTTGAACCCAGGCCGTTGACATTCCATGTGAGGAGTGACACCCCCCTGCCTTCCTTGGGGCGGGTCAGTTAGTGTACCTGCCATGGTGTGGGGTGGTTCTTATGTTCCATGGATATCCAGGATATGTGCAGATAGTGGTGCTTCAGTTCGTACGATCGTGGCCGCCCCCCCCCTGTCTCCCCCCCCTGCCCCAACTTGTTGAAATCTTCCCCTCCTGCATCCCCCCCCCCCACTTCCCTCCCCATCCAGTCACATCCCCCCTGAGGGCCGAGCTTTCAGTAGGAGTCGGTCTGTCGCCCACCCTCTCCCTCCCGCTATTCAGCTATGTCTCACTGTTCCCGCCCCGGCAGGATGCAGTACAGTACTTTTTAGACAGGTATCGCGCCCAGGCGCAACAGTGAGCAAAAGGTAGAACCTTAAAGAAATGTCTTAAAGACTGTCAACAGAACCCAAATAAAGATAATAAAAGTAATAAGCAAAGGGGTAGTGACAACTTGCGTGCCGCCGTCCTCCCGGCCGACGTTGCATTAGTCCACAGCAGCTGCATTCAAGAGTGCGAATCTTGTGTTGACGTTTCCGCCCCACTCATATTGTCGGAGTTCTCCTGCTCCAGGTTGTGTATCTCAGTCACCAGGGGGTGGACAGAGCTCTGATGACTAGTCGGATCGTCTGCCTCTGCTGCCGAGTCTCTGAGTTCAATACTGTATTCGTCGTCTCCTTCCGAGCAGGTCTGTGTGCGATCCCCCCGCAATCGCCTGTCCGCTGTGCTGGAGGCCCCGGGAGATTCTGATCTCCCCCTTCTGCCTCCTGCAGATGTGTGAGTACGGTATGGGGTTCCTGTGGCGCGAGTGAATGTCCTTCTGGATTTCCTTCTCTGTTGTTTAGGCAGGCCCCATTGTGTCTTTTCTCTCACGACCTTGTCCAGTTCCTCGCGGCCAGCCGTTTCTCTGCCAGTGAAGATCGGTCTCTCCTCGAGCCACTGCCATGCGTCCTCCGGGTGATTAAAGAAGATTGCCTTTTCTTTGTAGATGACTTTGAGCTTTGCCGGGAAGAGCAGCATGTAGGTAATGTTCATGGATCTGAGTTTAGTCTTTACCGAGTCAAAGGAGAGCCTCTGTTTCTGCACCTCCTGGCTGTAGTCCGGGAAGATCATGATGTTGGTGTTCTCCAACCTGATTTCTCCTAGTTTCCTCGCTTCCCTCAAGATCAAGTCTCTATCTGCAAAGTTGAGGAAGCGTGCGATCACCGGCCTAGGTCACGCACCCTCCGGAGGTTTCGCCAATAGTGCTCTGTGAGCTCTTTCAATCACGAAGCATGTCGAGAATTGCGCCCCCGGGAAGGTGTCCTTGAGCCAAGTGTGTAGGAATGCAGACATATTGGTCCCCTCAATTCCTTCTCGAAAACCTACAAAGCGCAGGTTGTTGCGGCGCGCCCGGTTTTCTGCATCGTCCACCTTCCATAGCAGTTGTCGGTGCGATGCTTGGAGTTCTGCCATCTCCTTCCGGACCGTGGTGATCGCGTCCTCCGCTTCTCCGATGCGTGACTCTGTCTCCGTCACTCTGGCCGAGAGGTTCCTAAAGTCCTGGCGCAGGAGAGTGACTTCCGATACCACCTCGCCGATCTTGACCTCCAACGCCGCCCGTGATTCTTGAATGTCTGTTCTTGACGCCTGTATCGCTGCAAGCAGAGTTCCAGTGTCGACCGGACCCTCAGATGATGCGTCCGGGTTCCCTCTGGCCTGCCGTGGTGCCGCATGATTGTCCATAGGGCCCTGTTTCAGTGGCTTGGGCGGCGGGTTGTTCTTCCCCATGGTTGCCGAGGTGGGTTGGAATTGCGAGGAAATAGGGGGTACGACTCACCGTGTCAGTGGTATGGTGGCGGCCTTTCTCCTGTCCCCGCCTATGTCCGCGATGCGCCCGGCGTTACTGTCACTCTCCTCCCTCTGAGCGCTACTGCCGCTGCCAGATGATCACGGCTATCCTCCAGGGGTGTCCTGGCCAGTACCGTCGCTGGCGTAGGTCGTTCCCGCGTCAACCAGTCTTATTGTTGTGCTGTTGGTCTCCGAGAGGTGGGGTTATGGTATGCCGCAGTGTAATAGCGGTGTCCTCGACTTTCACCGCCCCCTTGGTGTGGATCTCTGCTATGGAGGCGGCTGCGTTCCAGCTTCCGTCTCTAGATGATGTGTGGGAGGGGGTGCAGCGATAAGCGGCCCCTCCGTCGCTGCGTGGCCCCAGGTAAGTCTCTTCCTGTGAGTAGATTGTGTCCCAAGCCTCTGGTCCGTCGCGGCTGTCACTCGTAGTGCGATGCAGTACTGGCGTTCGCCATCACGCTCTTCCACCCCTCGTTGTCCCAGGAGTTGTGTGCTTGTCGGGGGGGGGTGTGCGGCCCAGCGCCTCCACTGCCGGCTCTTCGGGGTCCCTCACTACCGTATGTGCCCTCTCCGGATTCGTCTAGACCCTTCCCGGTGCCGGCTTCCGTGTTGTAGATGGCCGGCCGAGTGTTATGGCTGCCATCTTGGTAAAGTCACCGCCGGATTGCCAGGGGCTCCACACCTTTGGCCACTGCCCTCCCTGCAGCCTCACTGAGTGTCCCATGCACAGTGGAAGTTTGCTGTCTCGCCGGGTGCCACCACTGTATTCCGCCCGCCGCGGCCTCCTAGTCACCCCGGCATGTTGGAGGAAGGCGCTTGTGCACCTGCTTACCGCGTGTGTCTCTGGCGGGTCGCGGAAGCTGCTCCGTGAAGTCGGAGTCCCTGCAATAGCCGCTGCCGCCGGGCCGCTTGTCGACTCCCAGAGTCACGCACCTGATCAGCGCCCCCGGAGTTCTCACAGCGGCCCGCCCCGTTGTCCTGGGCAGTCCGCCATCTTGTGGTGTGAGGGCCAAAATTATTTACAAAGGGGGTGGTGATGGAGAGAGTATCTGAATTAAGCAGATCACTCATACCCAGTCAAGAGATCAGGGCTTGATCCATCACCGTTTTTTAGCTCACTGCACCATCCCAGTTCAGAACCTGGCTATATGCAAATTAGCCTGTTCCTGACCCAATGCACCATGGGAACAGGGCAGACCAAACTACCAAGCCAATTCTTCACTAGAAAGGAAACAAGCTTCCGGGGACCGGTTTCTGGCATTACAGCCGTCTTCCGCCCGGCTTGCTTGAATCCTGATGGTGCAGTGAGCAAGGGACTCGCATCCGAGCATACCCTTCCACGCTTGTGGTGGCCAAAATTATTTACAAAGGGGGTGGTGATGGAGAGAGTATCTGAATTAAGCAGATCACTCATACCCAGTCAAGAGATCAGGGCTTGATCCATCACTGTTTTTTAGCTCACTGCACCATCCCAGTTCAGAACCTGGCTATATGCAAATTAGCCTGTTCCTGACCCAATGCACCATGGGAACAGGGCAGACCAAACTACCAAGCCAATTCTTCACTAGAAAGGAAACAAGCTTCCGGGGACCGGTTTCTGGCATTACAGCCGTCTTCGGCCCGGCTTGCTTGAATCCTGATGGTGCAGTGAGCAAGGGACTCGCATCCGAGCATACCCTTCCACGCTTGTGGTGGCCAAAATTATTTACAAAGGGGGTGGTGATGGAGAGAGTATCTGAATTAAGCAGATCACTCATACCCAGTCAAGAGATCAGGGCTTGATCCATCACCGTTTTTTAGCTCACTGCACCATCCCAGTTCAGAACCTGGCTATATGCAAATTAGCCTGTTCCTGACCCAATGCACCATGGGAACAGGGCAGACCAAACTACCAAGCCAATTCTTCACTAGAAAGGAAACAAGCTTCCGGGGACCCGTTTCTGGCATTACAGCCGACTTCGGCCCGGCTTGCTTGAATCCTGATGGTGCAGTGAGCAAGGGACTCGCATCCGAGCATACCCTTCCACGCTTGTGGTGGCCAAAATTATTTACAAAGGGGGTGGTGATGTAGAGAGTATCTGAATTAAGCAGATCACTCATACCCAGTCAAGAGATCAGGGCTTGATCCATCACCGTTTTTTAGCTCACTGCACCATCCCAGTTCAGGACCTGGCTATATGCAAATTAGCCTGTTCCTGACCCAATGCACCATGGGAACAGGGCAGACCAAACTACCAAGCCAATTCTTCACTAGAAAGGAAACAAGCTTCCGGGGACCGGTTTCTGGCATTACAGCCGTCTTCGGCCCGGCTTGCTTGAATCCTGATGGTGCAGTGAGCAAGGGACTCGCATCCGAGCATACCCTTCCACGCTTGTGGTGGCCAAAATTATTTACAAAGGGGGTGGTGATGGAGAGAGTATCTGAATTAAGCAGATCACTCATACCCAGTCAAGAGATCAGGGCTTGATCCATCACCGTTTTTTAGCTCACTGCACCATCCCAGTTCAGAACCTGGCTATATGCAAATTAGCCTGTTCCTGACCCAATGCACCTTTCCTTTCCTTTCCAGTGAAGAATTGGCTTGGTAGTTTGGTCTGCCCTGTTCCCATGATGCACTGGGCCAGGGACAGACTAATTTGCAGATAGCCAGGTTCTGAACTGAGATGGTGCAGTGAGCTAAAAAAACGGTGATGGATCAAGCCCTGATCTGTTGACAGGGTAGGAGTGTTCTGATTAACTCAGATACTCTGTCCATCACCACCCCCTTTTGAAATATTTTGGCCACCACAAGTGTGGAAGGGTATGCTCAGACATGAGTCCCTTGCTCACTGCACCATCAGGATTCAAGCAAGCCGGGCCGAAGACGGCTGTAATGCCAGAAACCGGTCCCCGGAAGCTTGTTTCCTTTCCAGTGAAGAATTGGCTTGGTAGTTTGGTCTGCCCTGTTCCCATGATGCACTGGGCCAGGGACAGACTAATTTGCATATAGCCAGGTTCTGAACTGGGATGGTGCAGTGAGCTAAAAAACGGTGATGGATCAAGCCCTGATCTGTTGACTGGGTAGGAGTGTTCTGATTAACTCAGATACTCTGTCCATCACCACCCCCTTTTGAAATATTTTGGCCACCACAAGTGTGGAAGGGTATGCTCAGACATGAGTCCCTTGCTCACTGCACCATCAGGATTCAAGCAAGCCGGGCCGAAGACGGCTGTAATGCCAGAAACCGGTCCCCGGAAGCTTGTTTCCTTTCCAGTGAAGAATTGGTTTGGTAGTTTGGTCTGCCCTGTTCCCATGATGCACTGGGCCAGGGACAGACTAATTTGCATATAGCCAGGTTCTGAACTGGGATGGTGCAGTGAGCTAAAAAACGGTGATGGATCAAGCCCTGATCTGTTGACTGGGTAGGAGTGTTCTGATTAACTCAGATACTCTGTCCATCACCACCCCCTTTTGAAATATTTTGGCCACCACAAGTGTGGATGGGTATACTCAGACATGAGTTCCTTGCTCACTACACCATCAGGATTCAAGCAAGCCGGGCCGAAGACGGCTGTAATGCCAGAAACCGGTCCCCGGAAGCTTGTTTCCTTTCCAGTGAAGAATTGGCTTGGTAGTTTGGTCTGCCCTGTTCCCATGATGCACTGGGCCAGGGACAGACTAATTTGCATATAGCCAGGTTCTGAACTGGGATGGTACAGTGAGCTAAAAAACGGTGATGGATCAAGCCCTGATCTGTTGACTGGGTAGGAGTGTTCTGATTAACTCAGATACTCTGTCCATCACCACCCCCTTTTGAAATATTTTGGCCACCACAAGTGTGGAAGGGTATGCTCAGACATGAGTCCCTTGCTCACTGCACCATCAGGATTCAAGCAAGCCGGGCCGAAGACAGCTGTAATGCCAGAAACCGGTCCCTGGAAGCTTGTTTCCTTTCCAGTGAAGAATTGGCTTGGTAGTTTGGTCTGCCCTGTTCCCATGATGCACTGGGCCAGGGACAGACTAATTTGCATATAGCCAGGTTCTGAACTGGGATGGTGCAGTGAGCTAAAAAACGGTGATGGATCAAGCCCTGATCTGTTGACTGGGTAGGAGTGTTCTGATTAACTCAGATACTCTGTCCATCACCACCCCCTTTTGAAATATCTTGTGGTGTGAGGTCGGGCACCGGTATCCCACACAGCCTGGGGTAATCGGTACGCTATGTGCGGTACCCCGGTGTCCAAGCACCGCAGGATTGAGCCGTCGCTGGGTCGGTGGCACTGGACCCGCGGCGCCCTCCTCCACCTCCCGGACCCTGATCTCACTGCGAGTCCGCCATGATGGTTCGCTGGGTCGTCCGCCGGCCGCTTCTACAAACTCCTAGTTGGGGGCTCTGGAGTCGCCATGACCTCCCGTTGTCTCGTGGACTCGCTTCTGTGTTGTCCGCCACACGTTACTTTGCGGTGTAGTGATCCGTGGCAGTATTTAATGTCGGATTTTGTCCTCGTCGGCCGGGACTCCCGGACCACACGTCTAACACGGCATGCCGTTAGCCACGCCCCCCCCCAACCATATACGAAATTTGATGTACTTCTGTGGTGCTTGTTTGTTCAAGTTGTTGAACTCAGTAAACAAATAAAACAAAAGACCAAAAAATAAATGTGGTACAAAGAGTTAAGCTGCATTGCTTCCCGTAAAGAATTTAAAACAGAGCATTTTTCAGAGCCAACGATCTTTTTGAAAGATGGGCATGCCACTAATCTATGTTGTTGCATGCCGCAGGTGGCAAAGTGAGCTTAAGAATGATGATGGATTCAACCCAGATCTGTGACTGGGGGTGAGTGTCTGAAAAGTTTCAGCACTCCGTCCATCATCTCCTTGTGTTTGCGTTGCATGCCACATCTCATAAATTACTTCTGTTGACTGTTTCAAAGCACGTATGCAGATAGAGGGATTCCCCTTACTGAATATTTTAACACATTAATTGAAAGAAAATAAAAATGTGTAAGTAGGTGAATGTTGGGCCTGATAACATTATGCAAACTTGCCTTTATACTCAAAAAAGTCTCTTGTCCTCTTTTAAGTGCTGTGGTAAAAGAGGAAATGTGGTTGACCACATATCTATATACCAGACCCACAGAGTTTGATATTAAAGAGTTAATACCTGTTGCATCATGGGAATGTCATATCAGTTTGCCAAGAGAACGTTGGTGGCAAATTTGGTGATCACTGTTACTGTGTTTTTTAACTTCGTCTGTTAATCGAAGAAGTGAAAGGGGCTTTGCATAATAACGTGGAATTCCTTCCAGTACACCTCCTTGGTGCTCCACAGCTCCACAATGCTCATTCGGAGGGGACAGCACTTCCGGCGGCAGGGAATGATAGTGCACTGAATGGGCAGTGGAGATGGGTCTTGAGCAACTCCCAAGTGGCAGCTAAACGAGTGTCTACCTGCTGCGGCTCAGCAGTTAAACATGTGAGAGGAATCAGGGGAAATCAATAATACCTTCATGGAAGAGTGACCGGAAGTCCAGGATTTCCCGTATAGTCCAGGGTGTTCACGTTCAGTCCCGGTGTCCCGACAGCGTTAATTAAAACTAATGTATTTCTCCGTTATGGGCGAGGGGTCTGCGAACATGCACATTAGATTTAAAATAGATTGCAGGCACACATTGGCTGTGGCTCTCTCCAATTACATTACCACAGATTTAAAAGTCAATTGTTATAAAGTCGATTTAAAGACACTCCTGCTGTGCTTTAGTGTCTCATTGAAGCACCCAACAGGGTGTAAAGAGGCACACAATGCGCAAATCAGCATTTCAGAGGGGCCTCAGCCGACGCCAAAGCTTTCCCCTTAGCTCTAGCTGTGAGAGAGAATGAAAGAGCTTATTTGCACTGTTTTGAGTTGAAATTAAAAGTTTGCAATCTTTACTGCTATAACCCGTTTAAAAAAATAAACCTATTTTTTCTTACATGTTCCAAAAGTATCAAAGACAAATATTTGTGATGAATCCTTGTGCATCTCCACCCTTTCTCTAGTCGATGCAAAATGGTAGTCCTACTTCTATTTTTGTGGATTCGCCCGGTTTTTGGTTTTCTGAATCTGGTCACCCTACTACTGCATGGCAGCGAATGTGGCTGACTGGCTGTAGCTGAAAGTCCAACTATTCCCTAGCAGGCCTTCAGGCTGCAGCAAATCGGTGGCCGGGTGGCATAAAACATTGCTCAGGCGAAGTTGGATAACACTGGGAAACGCCTCCTCCTGCCAAAGGGAGACGTTTCTGACCTTAGCCTGAATGTATGGGCAACGTTTACGTTGTTGATCACCTCTAATTAACTGTGGGGCATATTATCAAGGGGGTTTATCTCCGCTTTTTTGGCTTTAAAAGCCAAGAAAGCGGAGATAAAATTATCTCCCTATTACCTAGCTGTCGCTAACACCAGTTAGCGACAGCTAGTAGGAGATAGCGACCATCTTGGGCCCCGCTTTGCATGTCAGTGATATTTATCACTAATGACATGCAAAGTGGCCGTGCCAAGATGTTAGCGACTGGAAACAGTCGCTAACATCGCTATCTCCTATTACCAACTTTTGGAGATATTCGCGCTAAGCGCGAATATCTCAGCCGCGGGCCGTGGAGGGAGTTATGGTGGGGCAGGGAGGCGGGGAGGGGGAGGGGCAGGGTGGAGGGACCTAAACACTGGCATATGGATTATTGCAGGTAGGTACACTATTTAATTATTAAAACGAAATTCGTAGCGCGCACATCATCGCATTTTGCGATGCAGTGCATGCTACGAAATTCGTTTCAATAATTAAATAGTGTACTTACCTGCAATAATCCATATGCCAGTGTTTAGGTCCCTCCACCCTACCCCTCCCCCTCCCCGCCTCCCTGCCCCACCGTAACTCCCTCCACGGCCCGCGGCTGGAATATCTCCAAAAGCTAACACCTGCCCCTGAACAGTTCTTAGCCATGTTATCCAATGGTAGGTGGATAACATGGCTAAGAGCATTAGCTCGGTAATGCATGAATATCGCTGACTTTTCAGCGATATTCATGCATTTCGGGCGATTTTTATCGCTTAGGAGATATACCTTGATAATAGCAAGGTTCCTAAGCGATAAAAATCGCCGCAGCTCGTCGATAAAAATATCGCCGCTAAACCAACATAGCGATAACTATCGCTAGTTGTTGGTAATATGCCCCTGTGTGCTCTTAAATGCAGAAAAGCTTATGAGAATATAAGTATCTATTTTAGGTGTAACCACTGGCTTTGTTGTGGCACTCTAAGTGATATGTTCCACAGGGTGAAGGCTTTAAATGTAGCTGTAATATGTGATATCCGTCTGGTTAATACGAGACCATATCTGCAATAAATGTAGAGGTGCTCTTCCTCTGCTTTGATAGAGGAGAATGATTACGTCAGAGTGCAAGCTCCCACTGCAACTGTATATGACGAGCAGTGCCTCATATACTGTTTCGAAAGCCTGCTTACCTCTGCTCCTTAGGTTATTATGTGACAAACAGCTCACCTGGGAGGTAATTTACCCGTGTGCTGCCTTTCCTAATGATAAGGCTAATTAAAATTATTTTCATTTTAAGTTGACATATAAGAGCAATTTAATGTAAGTCCATACATTTGTTTGTTTTGAATTTCTACAACTACGTGTTGCTTTTTTGGTGAATTATTTTTAACATTTCTTATAAAAAATGCTCCATTGAGATAGTGCCTTTTTCCCTTCAGTGCTCGTGGCTGGCAGATGTCTGCCTGGTCCAGTGTGCAAGAAGCAGCACAACCAGCAGCTCCAAGTCCGTCATCTTTGAAATCAACAAGTTTCTGATTGGTCTGGAGTTTGTGCAGGAGAGGCAGCTTCACCTGGATGCTAAGGTCTTAAAGCCTGAAGATGACACAAACTGCTCGGTTTCCTCCATAGAGGAGGACTTTCTCACGGCGTCGGAGCACCTTGAAGACGAGAATGAAGAAGATCTTCAGGATGGTAGGAATCGATTACTAACGTTGATATCTCCGCACATTAAATAACTCTTAACCAGTTTGATCTCCTTTTGTTAATGTAGGTCTCTTTGATACAAGGTTGCAGCTTTCCTACCATTATTGGAATATTGTTGCCTTTCTGCTTTTAGATGATTTTATTTGATAATGGGCCCACATGACCAATTGTAAGTGATAAACAGATGACATTGCCAAACCTTTTTACTACTTGAAACTAAAGGTATAGCAAAATCATTTATTAATAAAGTGTTCCTAAATTAACATGATTGATGCAATTTGCCAACGATAAGATGCAAGAATACACACCACACCTCGACTCCTGAATTAATTTTGGATTTTTGTGGTATATAAATAAATAATACCGGATCTAGGTTTGACTGGACATAGCAATAACAGATAGCTCAATAAATAAGAGTCAAGATTCGAGGTAGTAGGAGTTTGCAGGTTTAATACAGCATAAAGGACAGGAACAGGACAACCTGCACAGGAATAGGATGGCAGCGCTGCACGGGGGCAGGATTGGACTGGCGGATCGGCGTAACATTTAATAACAGTGCACAAGCATATATACTAAAACAGTTGCATTACAATGAATACAGTAGGCGGAGCAGTGGGTGTGGTCAATAGCAGTCGCGAAAGATAAGGGTGAAAGTAGGTGTAACAAGAGGCGTATACATAGACATGTGATGTAAACGTAACAGAATATGTCATAAATGGGGCGGAAACATGGAGGGGGCTACCTAAGGAGCCGGGACCTCTAACCTAATGGTGCGCGCAAACTGGCAATGACGTGTTACTAGGAGAAGCTGGGGGCTATGACTTCTGCGCTAGGAGCAGAGACTGAAGTCTGGAGAGTCAGGGCAACATGTACCTACCACTATCTAGTATCTGATGTTTAGGGAACATGTTGATAGAATCCAAAAGTTATCGGGGTAAAGGCTAACAGACTCTAAGACTGGTGCATGCATTATTCTACATGGAGTGCGTGTTGAAGAATATTAAATGACCATAAATACAGTATTTCTCTTGCATGGAGACGTAAAGGCTAGACTGTGACGGAAACTATTGATGCGATTCAGTAGCTTAGGAATGCAGAGAAGGAGGGCTGGACTGATAACTAGAATCATAACATACTCTTGGCAGACTCGTAGGCAGAGCCAGGCTGAACCGGGCACTGTGAGGCAGGAAATAAGTGAAGGGTCAGGAATACAGGTGGGGGCTGTATCGCTCCTCAGCGAGGGCTCAGGAGACAGGAGCTGAATCTAGTGTCCAGGCCCTTTTGAGGCCTAGAAACGGGGACTTTACAATGAAATAACGTGCACACTGAGAAACGTGGCAACGTAGCTTTACATAGGCCTGATATTCGTAGTATTCACGAGAACTGGAAACTGGCTTACTGGAGATGGACACAACTGTAAGTGCGTCTTTAATCGAACATGGGGAATACATATGCATATTAATCATGCACACATAACATAAGATGGGGAACACGTAGGGACACAGAACATGGCAAAATTTACTTTTCCACATTCCCTCCTTGTCACTACGTTTCCATCAGGAAACATCAATATTCATGATACCATCTATCATTTCATACAGTATCATTTGCTCGTCTCGAATTTTCTTGGAACGGGATTTAGAACGTGACTTGGGACTAGGAATACAAGAGGTAGCACAAATGCCACAAATTGCAGGGCCACATTGTATACAGAGGCAGCAACTGAATACGATCGCTACTGCAATACCTAGAAAGGACAATACTTTCCATCCCCAGGCGGAAATTATATTCCAGAACCAACCGGACCATGTCCAGGTGCCTGGATCTTGGTGTAACATATGGGCAATTTTATGGAGTCTGGTTATAGCTGAATAAACAGACGGCGCGTTATTAGGAATGAAAATGCAGCAACTAGATCCGATGACTCTACAAGCCCCGCCCCTATCGGCCAGTATGACGTCAAGGACGAGACGATTCTGGAGCACGCCAAATCTCATAGCAGATTGCTCTTCAGTTAAGTTACCTAGGGCAGAGGCAGTCTCATTCACTACTGCTTCGAGGGTTCTGGTTAACCTACGGATTAACTTACTATTCTGGACAGGTCCTATAAAGAAGAAGAAACCTTTATTGAAATCTGTATACTGTTCTAGAGCAGTTTCAGTTGGATCGACAATCGGGGACTCGATCTCCCTTCTATGTCTAAGATGTACTAGATGTGTGTTTCTATGATAATCAGATGGGGCTAGAAAAACTGGTGGCAGTAGGAAGGTAATGTAACAGGTTCCCTCCCAATCGAGGGGCAGACGAACATATGCGGTCTGACCACAAACAAAATAGGAATGACGTGAAGCTTTGAAAATAGATTTCCCACTGTCACTATACTTGACAATAGTAGTACAATCACTATGTCCTACGTGTATGGAACCATTATTTCTGACACATAATTCGCCTTTGACTGGTAGTACTGAAATAGCAGGTAAGTCTGGAGTAGTATCAGACTGAACATTCAGGATCATGAAATTCGAAGAATAATTACCTAAATTATAAACTTCATTTTCTAGATCTAACCCTATTCTGTGGGGAAGACCTTGCTTGTCAGGAAAACATGTACTGTTAAGAAAAGACATATCTGTTGAGGATGACGTTAACGTGGACCATGCTCCACACGAACCATTATGTGAAAATGGATAAGGAAAGAGTGGCAGAACTCCCTTCGGTGTCTGGAAAGGGGGGAGTCGACCACACACCCAACAATTAGTGGCATTGCTGGTCTGGTGTGAATAATGTAACATGCGGATAAAGGAATTATTACGCATAGCAAGACGATAAGATAGTTCATGAGGAGGCAGATCACTAAACGTGTGCTCTACTGTAACAATAGAAGACTTATTTACATGAGAAACTGGAAAACACAAATAAAAAGCATAACTTGTGCAGGTAGTCATGAGGCTGAGAAACAATATGAAACTTAGAAAAACGATACATCGGATTGAGTTTTGACTAACTCTCTCACTATGGGGGTCTATTTTATACATGTCAGAAACCGGTCTAACCGTTTCACCTAGGGGAGGACTTAGACAATCAAACTGGCTGACTTATTTTACTAGACCTTAGTTTTAGCTTATACTCCCGTTGCGGAGTTTTCTCTAACAGGGAGGAATCTGTATCATTGTCTTTTGCGGGACAGTCCTTAAGAATAGTACTTTGGCAGTCTTTCAAATCCTCGGGAATGTTCTTAGAAACAGGCTTTAGTCCGTAAAACTTCTTCACATGAGACAAATGGACCCAGCCTTTCCTGCCTTCCAGCTTGACGGCAGTACGGGTGGCCAGGAGGACCTGTCTGGGTTCCTTCCAGCGAGGCTCCAGCGGACTTGAACGATCAAAGTTCCTCACAAGAACCATGCATCCAGGAACGATGTCATGCGGTGCCACCTCGGTATTGTCTGGAAATGCGGCAGCAACCTGTGAACGACAAGAGTTGAGGGCAGACATCAAGGAAGCTAGGTAATCTGTCAGCATATTACTTGAAACATCTGTAATACTTCGGGGTCTAGGTGTACCCCACATATTAGGGGGGCGGCCGAATACGACTTCATACGGGGACAGACCTGATCTGGAATGTGCGACCATGCGCATATAAAACAAAGCGACTGGCAGAGCTACTAGCCAGTTCACACCTTTCTCTTTACATACTTTCGCATTACGGATTTTCAGGGTCTGATTATGTCTCTCTACGAGACCAGCTGCTTCTGGATGGCGTACACAATGGAACTTCCACTGGTACCCTAACAAAAGGGAGATGTGTTTCATAAGCTCAGATGAGAATGGCTGGCCGTTATCAGAATATACGACTCTAGGGAGTCCATAACGGGGGAAGAACTCACGAACCAACTGCTTGGCAGTGGTCGCGGCTGTGTAATCTGGAACTGGATATGCTTCTGTCCACCTGGACAAAGCGCATACAACTACAAGGACATACTTGAAACCTCGACATCGCTCCATCTGAATATAATCCATCTGGAGGACTTCAAAAGGGTGGTCAGGGGGCTGGAATCCACCTTGTTCCACCGGGACACTTTTACCTGGATTAAACTGGCAACATATCATACAAGTACGGACTTTCTGCTTGGCTGCAGCTCGTAAATGCTTGTTGAACCAAATGTTCTGGATACTGTCTAACATAGCTTTTTCTCCTAAATGTGCTGGACTATGTGCGGTATTGATAATGACTTGAACCATAGAGTCGGGGAGAAACCATGTGGCTTTTCCCTTCGTTACCCATCCCTGATCTGTCTGGACCCCTCCTTGTTCGGACCATTTCTTGATTTCATCGGGAGTAGCATGTAACTGGATATCTATGACATCTTGAGTAGGGTCCTTAACTGTCATACATGTAGTCGGATTTGGAATACGTGTCTGTGTCGGATTAACTGGAGTGTCTGGAGTCTGTGCTGTAAGCTTGGCTGTGCGATCTGCTAGATCATTACCTTGGGAAATAATGTCTGTAACTTTCGTATGTGCCTTGCACTTCATGATAGCAATAGATGTCGGTAAATGTATGGCATCTAACAGAGCTTGAATAAGGAGACCATGCTGAATCTTGGTTCCATGAGAAGTCATGAAACCTCTCTCCTGCCAGAGCACTCCAAAGTCGTGTACAACTCCAAATGCGTAGCGTGAATCTGTGTAAACATTAACTTTCAGGTTCTTAGCGTGTATGCAGGCTTGTGTCAGAGCAACTAGCTCTGCTGCTTGAGCAGACAGGGTGTCGATACGGTGTGTTTCAATAACTTCAGTGTCAGTAGTCACTGCATACGCGGCTACTAGTTCTCCTGTACTTGTTCTCATACATGAACCATCCACATAAAGTGTCAGGTCAGGATCTGGTAATGGAATATCTGTCAGGTCTTGTCTTGGCTTTGTCATAACGTTAACTACTTCCACACAGTCGTGTGTGGCAGGATTTGAATTAACTGATGGTAACAGGGTAGCAGGATTTAGAACGTTGCAGCGTCTGATTTCTATGTGTGGCTGGAACAGTGTCAATTCATAACCTGTTAAACGTGCAATTGTCAAGTGCTGAGTTTGTGTTCGGTTTAAAAGAACTTCCACGGAGTGTGGAACTTGTACTGTCAGGGAATGTCCTAATACTATGGAATCACTTTGTCTGATAGCTAGTGCTGTGGCTGCAACTGACTTGAGGCACGCAGGCAGAGCCTGGGCTACAGGATCTAATGTGCTCGAAAAATAAGCACAAGGCTTGTATTGTCCTGCTTGATCTTGTGTGAGAACAGATAATGCTGTACCTTCACGTTCTGTGACGAAAAGTGTAAAAGGCTTACTGTAGTTCGGTGTAGCTAGAACTGGAGCTTGGCATAAAGCTTTCTTTAACTCATTGAAACTAAGTGTATGTTCAGATGTCCAAGGGAGGACAGTCGATACGGCTGCCTCCTGTGTCGTTAACTGTATCAGTGGTTTAGCTAGAAATGCATACTGAGGAATCCATTGTCTGCAGTAAGAAGTGAGGCCGATAAAAGCACGTACCTCCTTCTGTGTCTTGGGCTGAGGAAGACTCGCTATTAACTGAATACGGTCTGGTGTCAACTGCCTACCCCACTTGGACAGTAAGTGGCCTAAGTAGATCACTTGCTGTACACAGAATTGAAGCTTCGAAGGGGACACCTTGTGCCCCATCTCGGCAAGGGAATACAAGACTGTAAGTGATGCTCGCTCGCAAGCACGTTCAGAACGGGCTGTGATCAGTAGATCATCGACATACTGGAGCAGGGCAGTGTCAGTTGGCATGTGAATGTTGTCTAGTTGTCTTTTAAGTGCTTGACTGTAAATACTAGGACTTTCTGTGAAACCTTGAGGAGCGCGTGTGAACTTATAGCTTCTTCCATTTATGTTATGTTATGTTATGTTAAATCTGCTTGTATAGCGCATGGCTACCCCAGCAATGGGGCGTCCCAGCGCTGCGGACAGACCTAGAAACCAGACAACACAACAGGAAAATTAGATAGAGGAAAACAGCCAAGTTTTAATCTGTTTACGAAACAGAAAGTGGTTAGAGGTGGCCCGAACCGTGAGTGGTATCGAGTTCCACAGTTTCGGCGCCAAGTGCCTAAAAGCGCGACCACCAGCTCTACATCTGTGGATCTTGGTCGTGCGTGCCAAAGATAGATCAGCCGATCTGAGGGCACGTGTAGGGACATAGAAGGAGCAGAGTCCCTGCAGGGTTTTTGGACCAGTGTCATACAAAATTTTATGGGTGATACATAGGCTCTTAAACTGGATACGTTGTTTGATAGGTAGCCAATGTAGCCGGTGAAGAATAGGTGAAATATGGCATCTTTTTGGCAGTCCAAACAGAATACGAGCTGCAGCATTCTGAGCTCTCTGTAACCTATGTATCACTGCCTGATTAGAACCCAGCATCAAAACATTGCAGTAGTCTAGCTGGGATAAGACTAGAGCCTGGATAATAATCTGACGGACACACGGCTCAAAGAAGCCAAGAATAGGTCTCAGAGAGCGTAGGCGACCATAACAGTTGCCCGCCACTTTCTTAACGTGGGTTTCCATGGATAGTGAGTTGTCCAACATCACGCCCAGATTTTTTACAACCTCTTTGGGAGCTGGAGGAATGCCCAAAGTTGACGGCCACCAGTGTTCATCCCATTTCTGGGTGTCTTTCCCTACCAGAAGTATCTCCGTTTTAGCAGCGTTAAGCTGGAGAAAATTCTGTGCTAGCCAGTTTGATATGGCTAAGATGTCTTCCTGGAACTTCGCTTGGTCAGCCTCTGTGTCTTTGGAGAATGTGAAAATGAGCTGTGTGTCGTCCGCATAAGATTGTAGTTTGATGTTGCGATCACGAGCCAGCAAGGCCAGGGGGCGGACGTATACATTGAACAGTGTGGGGCTGAGTGCGGAGCCCTGCGGGACTCCACACTCCAGGGGATGTATGCTGGAAGAGTACGGCGGGGCATGCACTTGGAAGGAGCGGTCAGATAGAAATGACGCGAACCATTCCAAGGCACTTTCCCTAACTCCGATCTCCCACAGTCTTGCAAGCAAGATCTTGTGGGAGACCGTATCAAAGGCCGCACTCAAATCCAGTAGAACCAGGGCCGATGTCATGCCCTGGTCCTACCCCTCCCTCAGATGTTCCGTGACAGCTAGCAGAGCAGACTACGTGCTATGCCTGGCACGGAATCCATTCTGGGATTCATCCAGAACTCCATTCGACTCCAGATATGTAGTCAGAATGTAGTTTACATGGGCCTCCATCACCTTGGAAAGGTAGGGAAGCAAGGAGATGGGTCTATAGCTGTCCGGTCTGGTGGAGTCTAATGAGGGTTTTTTTAGCAGGGGGACCACTTTAGCATGCTTCCAGGATGAAGGAATGATGGCCGACTGAAGTGAGTTGTTAATTAACTTCAGTCCTTCCCGCAGAATAGGATTCTGGAATGTTCTGAACAATTCTGGCTTAACAGGATCTTCCGGGGAGCCTGACTTTATTTTTTTTACCAGGGAGTCCATCTCCGTTTGCTCGATCGGTGGTAGGTATTGTAGTACATAAGGCATGTCAGCAGGACCCTCCAGATTGGGATGTACACTGGGTCCTTCTGACATTAGGGAGTTATAAATCCCTTTGACTTTGTCTACAAAGAAACAGGCCAGCTCTTCGCATTGTGTATCCGATACAATAGGATTACCAGGACCCTCCGGAGTTTTGGTCAGCTCCTTTACAAGGGAAAAGGTGGTTTTGGAGCGATTAGTGCTAGAGTTGATCAGTTTTGTGTAGTATTCAGCTTTTGATCGTTTTATAAGTTTATGGTATGCTTTGGTAGCTACTCTAAAATTGGTTTTGGCAAGGTGGTCGTAAGACCTCCTCCATAAGCGCTCCAGTTGTTTACATTGTTGTTTCTTAGTTGTAAGAGCTTCGGAATACCATGGATGGGTTTGGCCCCGTCTGGGCCTGATGCATTTCATGGGAATGAAATGATTCAGGGATTCCTCTATCCACTCTCTATAGGCTGTGTCAGCCTTATCTGGATTGCTCGGCCAACTAGGGCACGATGTCTGGAGTCTGGCTACAAACTCTAGGTTGTCGAGTTTGTTCCAGGGGCATCTCCGCAGCAGAGGTGGGGGCTTTTCCCTGCTTCTAACTGGTATCTGAACTGAGATAAAAACCGGGAAATGATCCGTCCAACTCAGAGGGCTGGGAGTAGAGACAGAGGCTTCTTGGATGTTTGTGAACACCGGGTCCAATAAATGGCCTGCCATGTGAGAAGGTCCCTCGACTAACTGGTTGAGCTGGCACGCCTCCATGTCTCCCAGGAACCTCAATATGGCGGGTGAATCTCGACATTCCAGATGGAGGTTAAGGTCCCCTAAAACACTGAAGTTTGCTGGTTGTAAGGCCAGCGCAGTAATATTTGCCACCAGCGACTCTTGGAAAGCGCTAGCTGGTCCGGGGGGGCGGTAGATTAATATCCCCGTAAGGGTGAAAGTATCAGAGACCCGTACCTTAAACAAAATCCGAAAAGAAACTGGCTGTCTGGATGAATGGGGACACTAAAAAACGCGTTCTTGAGATCTATGACTGTAAAAAATGACGCTTCGGAATCAATGGCTGTCAATAGGGAAGAAATATCTGGGACAACTGGGTACTGGGGAATAATACATTTATTGAGTTCTCGAAGGTCAATCACTAATCGATATACTGGGGGTGCATTTGGATCAGTACGTTTCATGACTGGAATGATTGGAGAATTACATACATTGGAGTCAGTTTCTACAACTACTCCTTGAGCCATGAGCTCGTCAATAATTTTGGATAAGGCTGCTACAGCCTCAGGTGGCAATCTGTACTGTCTGATTCGTGGCAGGACTACACCTGGCTTGAGAGTCACACGATGGGGTGTGATTTGCATGAAGCCAACATCAGTTGGACCTTGTGCCCATAGATGCTGCGGAACATTAGACAATCTCGGATCAAAATCTCGTAACACATAGTGACCCTTGAAGTCACGTAGGAACAATCGTATTCCCTCTGGGGAGCAGCAAATAACTGCACCTAATTCTTTCAGTGTCTTAATACCTAACAAATTTTCTGGGCATGACTTTGTAAGTAACAGATCAGTAGTGCGGGACAATGGACCTACTTCTAGAGTAACTGGCTTAGATATCTCGTTTACAATAGGCTTTCCTGAAAATCCAAGGGAAACATTTCTAGAGCCTGAGAGCGGAGCCCCTGGAACTTCGGCGTGACTGATGGTGGTCCTACTTGCCCCTGTATCAATTAGAAACTTTCTGTCTTTCCCTAGTACTTGACTATGAACATAGGGACCTTCTTGATCTACAGGAATCTCGATGAGAGGCAAGCCTACCTCCCTCTCTAGGCTGTTTCATGAATACGGTTGATACTCTGGATACTCGGACTGAGCATACTGGTACATCTGCTGTGTAACATGCTGTGTTGCAGCAATAGGCTGCGGTGCTGTAACTGTCTGTTGTGCATTCTGTGGCTGAGAAGTCTGTGAAACTTGTTCTTGTCTAGGCGGACGTGGTCTTTCTTTAGTCTTACCAGTAGCTATATTATGTTTCAGAACTGCACACTCGTTTATAAAATGACCTGGCTGTTTACAATAATTGCATGTCCCTTTAACGGGAGCTGCAGGATGACTGGCTTGATTCGGACCCCTCTTCTGACTGTCTTGAGGAACAGATTGTGCAACTAGTACTTTCATTTTCGTGTCTTTCATACGTTTTCTCTCGTGTTCTTGCTCTTCTCTAATTCTATTCTGGTGGTACTGGAGCATCTGTAACATCTGGGACGGGGTACTAGCTTGCCACGTACTTTCGACTTTCAAAACTCGATTCTTAACTTGTGGACTTGAATTCTCGACTAATTTAGTAACAAAAAGATGAGGGTACGACTCGCTACTCGTCTTCAAGCCACTGTTTATAATAAAGCATTTCTCAAATCTAGAATAAAAATCACTAGTGTCTTCGTCTTGTTTCTGTTTACAGGCTGAGATTGCATCCCAGTCTTCCTTTTTAGTGGTTAATAATCTGGGCAAAACTTGTATTAACAGTTCAGGTAATTCTTTACATTTCTCTCCAAGACCGGTACCTGGTACTCGTATCTTATCTTCAGCTTCTAGGACTGCCCAATCAATCTTTTTCTCTCCCACCTCCCAATCTTTTTCCTTGAGTTTCTCGTATACCCCTGCGGGCAACAGGACCTTTAACATTTTAATAATATCTGGATACGTGTATTCTCCCATACGGAGCATGTCTTTTAATTCTCGGTGGAACCCTGCTGGATCTTTGTCGTGACAAGGAATTAATTTCTTCATCTCTAAGAGTTCCATCTTTGTAATCGGGGTGTAAACAAACACTCGTTGCATTTCACCATCTGTTGTCCTGACTGGGTGTACTTCTCGTAACGGATTCTGTCTATCTATGTAAAACGGTTTACTTTCTGGGGGTGAGACATGAACAAAATGCGGGTTCAAGAACATACTATATTTGTGGCGCTGTTCTAGAATGACACTAATTAAATCGGTACCTAAACCTTTCCATCTATACTGGAGTAACTCGTTCAGGACATCATGTAACGGACCTGGATCAGAATGTTGACCCTCATACAATGTAATGAGGTGCTGGATCATATACATACCCACCAGTCGTTGCTCGGCTGGGGGCAATTTCAGAAACATTTGTGCCACTATTTCATCTGGAAAAGTGGTAGAACCAGTAATCCATCGGACTGCTGATCGGACTAGTTCTTGTTCATGCATAGTACTTAACTCACTATAACCGATTCGTGATTTCAGAATATGATCGGTAGCTTGAAATACTTGTTCTAGAGAACCTTGTTCTGGTGCTGGATGATGAAAAGCTGACTTGTGTTCTAGGCGTAAATGGTGGTCTGGAAATCTAGATTTTCCAACATACGCTATTCTGGCGGGATTTTCGTCCTCTACCTCTTCCGTAGGAGAGTCATTCTCTTTCTCGCTTACTTGTGCTTCTTTGCGTTTCTCGTGTAACTTTATTATTTCCTTACGAATTTTCTTGTACATACTCTCTATACTACTGATAGTTCTGTGCTTACCCTCGGCTATATTATCACTCCACCTTGTCAGAGTTCTCATTTCGCTCGGATCTTTGGACGGATAATCTTGTTCCCTTATTAAACAATTAATCAGAAACTTCAATATCATAAGCTGGATTTCAGCTTTCCTTTGAGACATGGCTTCACCAATACTTTCTGGATCATTCCCTGTACGGATGAAACGATATATTCTGTCTAGATCTTCTTTCATATCTGGTAGGGTGTCCAAATACCCGGTCACCCGTCTTACACGGATGGAATATATAACTGTACTATCATCACCTGCGACTGGATCATAGCGGCATTCAGTAAGAGCTCGTCGGATATCTGCAACGGACTTATATTTGGGCGTACGCTGTAACGCACATTCATGTAACTCGGCCAACGTTCTACGTTGGTGTGGTGGCGGGGTACCAGGAGGACCTCCTCCTGCGGCCCCTAAACTGGAATCGTCGACTGATACTCTTCGTGCTGGCAGAGTGGGAAATTGTAATGTAGGCTGGACCGGGGGTACCGTAGCAGGTACTGCAAAGGGTGCCCCGGTGTCTGGAGGAACAGGAATTGCCTGATTTACAGGGACTGGCGGAACAGGATTTGTATATTCCGGGACTGTGTCGTCCAAATAGGACGAGATGAAAATATCAGCTGCGGTCGGTTTGTGACGTAGCTTGGTCGGAACTAAGGGTGGCGGAAAATTACTGGATGCCTCCGGGGTCGCTTTTGGCAAGCCCTCGGCAAGAAGAGGATACATACCCTTAATAAGGGCATGCCTCTGTCTGTCTGACTGTTCGGTTTTGACTCGTTCACCTATCTCGATTAATTCCCTTTCTTGGGCTCGTTCTAAGGATTCTCTACTTAATTCTGACTTTCTGATTTCTTTTTCGGTTCTTTTATGAGATTCTTTGCGCCATAACTCGATGGCATCTTTCTGTGACTGTCTGGCTTTCTTTTTCCATAATGCTTCTTCTACTCGCATGATGCACTCGGCATCCCACGTACCTGATACGGGCCATCTATACTTTTCTTCTAACTGTTTGGTATACTCTACCCATAAATCTAGATATAATATGGCACTTATGCCATGCTTCTGATACATAAAATGACCTGGACTGTCCCTAGGCGGGACAGGAACTGCTGCTTCTAGCAGACCTTTTCTGGTTTTTAACTGACGTAGTTTAGAAAATAACGGCATGACTGAACTGTAACCTAGACACAATACGTAATTACAATACACAATGAACACGATAATTACTCCACATTCATACCACGACATTAAAATACATGAAGAACATTTAAAAATAACAGTTCGAACAGAATACTACCTGGAATACGGAAAACAGAATACATGAATTTTCTCGAGAACAGAACTGACTAGAACAGGAACTAGATGCACTGCTAAAACAGTACGAAACTTACTGGTCTCATAAAGAGACACGTCAGGACCCGCATCCACCGAAGTGGACACTTCGTTTTGGGATCTGTGTACCACCAAACCCCACGGACCAGAGACAATTAAATTGACCCTGTCTAGATACTACCCCAGCAACGGTACTCACCAGGCAGCAAGAACGGAAGGCCTCGGACTGGACGGGACTGCTTCGACGCCGGACGGACGAACTTCGGACTTCTGTTACGGGTGGGCCTCCGGATACCTCGGACCTTGGACTCTCGGCTTGGGCTCTGGTCGGGACTCGCCGCGTTCCTCCACCGCCTCGTCTGGATGCTGGACCGCAACCCCCGTCTCCTCCGTGGGCCTGAGGGATACTTGAAGCAGAAATATCTGCACGTGCACGGTATGGTTCCGTCACGGCTGCAGAGGGTCAGGGGGCTGGCGTGGCTTCACCGGCGCGTGGGGAAAGGGCAAGTCCCTGTTCGGGCGCCATTATGTGGTATATAAATAAATAATACCGGATCTAGGTTTGACTGGACATAGCAATAACAGATAGCTCAATAAATAAGAGTCAAGATTCGAGGTAGTAGGAGTTTGCAGGTTTAATACAGCATAAAGGACAGGAACAGGACAACCTGCACAGGAATAGGATGGCAGCGCTGCACGGGGGCAGGATTGGACTGGCGGATCGGCGTAACATTTAATAACAGTGCACAAGCATATATACTAAAACAGTTGCATTACAATGAATACAGTAGGCGGAGCAGTGGGTGTGGTCAATAGCAGTCGCGAAAGATAAGGGTGAAAGTAGGTGTAACAAGAGGCGTATACATAGACATGTGATGTAAACGTAACAGAATATGTCATAAATGGGGCGGAAACATGGAGGGGGCTACCTAAGGAGCCGGGACCTCTAACCTAATGGTGCGCGCAAACTGGCAATGACGTGTTACTAGGAGAAGCTGGGGGCTATGACTTCTGCGCTAGGAGCAGAGACTGAAGTCTGGAGAGTCAGGGCAACATGTACCTACCACTATCTAGTATCTGATGTTTAGGGAACATGTTGATAGAATCCAAAAGTTATCGGGGTAAAGGCTAACAGACTCTAAGACTGGTGCATGCATTATTCTACATGGAGTGCGTGTTGAAGAATATTAAATGACCATAAATACAGTATTTCTCTTGCATGGAGACGTAAAGGCTAGACTGTGACGGAAACTATTGATGCGATTCAGTAGCTTAGGAATGCAGAGAAGGAGGGCTGGACTGATAACTAGAATCATAACATACTCTTGGCAGACTCGTAGGCAGAGCCAGGCTGAACCGGGCACTGTGAGGCAGGAAATAAGTGAAGGGTCAGGAATACAGGTGGGGGCTGTATCGCTCCTCAGCGAGGGCTCAGGAGACAGGAGCTGAATCTAGTGTCCAGGCCCTTTTGAGGCCTAGAAACGGGGACTTTACAATGAAATAACGTGCACACTGAGAAACGTGGCAACGTAGCTTTACATAGGCCTGATATTCGTAGTATTCACGAGAACTGGAAACTGGCTTACTAGAGATGGACACAACTGTAAGTACGTCTTTAATCGAACATGGGGAATACATATGCATATTAATCATGCACACATAACATAAGATGGGGAACACGTAGGGACACAGAACATGGCAAAATTTACTTTTCCACATTTTAATGCGCACACATTTTTAAAAGAGGGAGAACTGGGTATTTTTTAGATATTGCATTTCTGTAAAAGTAACAAGCTGAGTTATTTTAGCTGGTGACGGTCCTATTTACCGGAAACGTTACGCAAAGAGGCTTTAGTTCTGGACTGATGTACACAGCTTTTTACCCTCGAACATCCGGAGGTAATATTAGTCCAGTCGCTTCAGTTACATACATATGAAGAAAAGGTTACGTGACTCAGTGCTTATGATTAGAAAAACAGCAAAAATTATCGCTACGAAGAAAAGAACAAAGTTGAGAACTATATCTCTGTTGCTAAAGTAAGAAACCTTTTGGAAAACATTAATGAAAAAAACAATTCGGTTATTACACAAATAATGTAATAAAAAGAATAAGAAAATAAGAAAAATGTATGAAAAGGAACATAAGAGGTCTTTTTGTAAAACTCGGTTTCACCATAATGCAAACAAGGAGTAAAAATAAAAAAAAGTTAATTCTCTTCCGAAGACCCACAAATCGAAGATCACGCACTTAATTTTATTCTGGCACTTTGTGAGACTCAACACAATATTCATATGCCAGTGAAAATGCCTCACAATCCTCCACGGGCAATAACATCCCACAAGTTCTTTTTTTTTACAAGAATGGACAGATTCCAGAGATGGAATTCCAATCTGAGAACCCTATGAAATATCCAAACTCTGCTCAAGTTATATGATAGACAGTCCTAGAAATCAACACAGTTCATTCATTAACTTTTGTACTTCCTCCTTATCTAGCACTGAAAAATACGTACTCAAAGAAGATATTGGGTTTGTTCCAGCTAAGAAGAATTGCACATTTAGCCACATATTGAATTGATGCAGCGATGTCCTACGTGGGTCCAGGACTGCCAAATCCATGTCAGATTTTCAGGATATCCACATGGTCAGTAGCTTTCCTGAAAATCTACAATTGGTCCGGATGTTCCTGGACCTGGACACATGGAAATATTACATTGTTTTATAATAATATACTTTAAAAACGATGCTGTACAATCTACATAACACTCTTCACCTGACCCAAAAGGTGTCCACCTTCTTCTACTGTACTACCCTCTTCCAGAGTGAGCCTGACGTTTAAGAATAAGAAGTATTTGTGTTGATGTGCGGGATAAAATTGAGCAACAACACCGCTGTTTCCTCTACAACTTCCGGCTTCAGGAACCTTAGCATTAATAAACCTAGATTCTAATTTGAAATATCTATCAACAGAAAAACCATGATATATCACTCAGTTTAATTTTTGGGAGTGGTGCCAAAGTTTACAAATGGATATAATTTCCATCCACATTTTCTAATCGCAAAGTATTTTGAGTGCATTGTGGCTATCTGTTTTGAGGTTGCAAACCATTCATTTTACTATTCAGAGACGTCCACAAAACAGTTTAGTATATTATTCCCTAAATATGCCAAGTTATTGTTCTCAACCTCAATCAGTAGCCGATTTATTAAATTTACTAAGCGAAATTGCCATGTATTTGGAGAAGAATCTTTTCAGTTTATTTTTTATTTTTTTTGCATCTCAACGTGGCCCACGGGCAATAGAGCCCTTCACATCAGCATCACATTGTATTAGTCAGTTGACTTTATTATTAGTTTTTTTAGCATAGGGAGATTAGGTGATTTGCCCAAGATCACAGGATATTGATTTATGGCCTGGGGTCAAATCTCGTTCCTTAGTTCCAAAGTCAGCTGCTCTATCCATTACGCCTCATCTCTTCCTCGACTTTCACGAAACACACCAACCTATGGCAGACTTTGATAAAAAGACACCTAACTGCATCTCATGTTACATTTATTATTATCATGGCCCTTCTGGCTATTACTGGTCTTTGGAGGTACACCAAATGCACATTTTACACTGACAGGAACCACACATGAAATTACCTATATAGAAGGGATATTTCCCATAATGTCTGTCAATCCTTCACTTTCCTTGCAAAATAGTCGTACACTACACTGTAGGAAACATATACGCAGGTGAAATTTCAAATAATTTTGTTAATCGGTGAAACCCAACACCTTCTACCAGTTTTACCAACGTTGTATTCATTACCAGCAAATGTCACGTAGATTGGATTTTAAAGTCCAATCTGTACCCATCATGGCAATGGATTATGCAATTTATTAATTTCTCTTTTGCTAAGTAAACCTTGGAGCTAATGCTAAAAAGCAGGTACCTCCAATGTCCATCACTAAGGACCATTGATTCTGATAACCATACAAACACCTTCCATATCATCGTGGGCATGGCTGCTATCGAGAGAGAGGCATATGGATGGGATACCATAAAAACAGATGGCTAATATGATTTAAAAAAATCGAAACCTTTAAGAAATCATATTTAGATAAATTAACAATCATGGCTAAAAAGGCACATCAACCTTTTCGGTAAAAATGCATCTTTACAACTAGAATGCAATAAGTTCAGGTTGTTTATCAGAGTCAAAACTTGTTTTCCTATATATAAACATGCAAACAGAGAATGCAACTGATGAAGTTCACCATTTTGCTAAAATAAATTAAACATAAACACAGGGTACTCCCACGCTTCCATTACGGTGAACAACACTTACAACGCAACTTTTACATCGCAGAGCCTTTACAACGCAACCATAACAACGCAAACTATTACAACGCATTGCTCTGGGGGGCGCTCTAGGATAGGGAATAGGTTAATTTACTATCCAATAACCTTCCCTAGTGTCCACGGGGACTGGAGTTGGAATAGTAAATTAAACTATTCACTATCCAGCGCCCAAAAGCACTATGCGTTGTAATGGACTGCGTTGTAATACTTGCGTTGTAAAAGCATGCGATGTAAATGCATGCGTTGTAATGTCATACATCCTTCCATTACCTATGCCATTGTCTAGTGATCTAACATTCTGAAAAATTGCATTCTTATAAGTCATGTTGCAAAAGGCAGATACTGACATAATTTGATGAAAAGCTCACGGGATCTTAGAAGATTACAAATTCTACCAATTTCCTGAGGAATAATTCTTGAGAAAGTCTCTGACAGGTAACTATTTCAATGTACACAGCCCCATTACTTTCAAACGAAAAATCAACTAACAGTGATCTTCCAGAAAACAATTTAAATGAATTGAACAAGTTTCAGTATGGTCTGCAGTTGCCTTCCATTTTTTAAATGTTATTGGTGTAATGAAATGGAGATTAATATTCAACTGAGAACTGTCTCTAAAACATAAATGCATGTTTTCTTTCCTACAGACCATCCAGAACCTGCTTCCGACACGAAAAAAGCAAAGCCAAAGGGAACAGAGAATTTTAAATTCAAGAAGGGTAGATTGCCTTTCAGTTCAGAAGAGGCTTATTTGAGCAAAATGAATGTTGCTTCTTGTGAAACCTCGCATTCCTCTGATGATACTCTGATGGAAACCACGATTGAAGTTGCACTGAAAAGCGAGGGCAAGGCCAAGGAACAATGGCATCAGAAAAGGGATTGGTGTGTTGGAGAACCCTTATCAATGTCAACGACGGTTGTCGAGGAATCAAAACTTGCAATTGACAAACCCTATAGTGTTGGGGATATAGGCTACAGTTCTGTTATTTCCGATAAAGGTGCACATGGTGTGACCCAGGATGAGGGTCCAAGAGAGTCTAGTCTTTCAGACATGCCAGAGGGGAAGCTTCAAACAGGCGTGGTGGATGAACGTGCTTCTGCAGGTCAATATGCCACCAATTTAGCAGAGTCTGTCCTACAGGATGCTTTTATTAGGTTATCTCAATCTGAACCGGGGTTCAGAGAGGAAGCTGCTGTTTGCATTTCTGCTGGTGATTCATTGCTGTCGGCTGGTGATCTTAAAGAAGGCATTGCAATCCCTTCTCGTCCGTGGCAGGAACTACCTAAAATTGTAATTGTGCAAAGTCCAGACAGCTACGAGAACACATCTGAGTGGCTTGGATCCCAGGTATCTCAGTGGCAAGATCCAGAGAACCTTGGTGATGCATCGGGTGTAGTCCCAGGAGATGTTACATCAAGTGGAGATGCTCAGAGTGCATTAGAGGTTGCACTGGCATGTGCTGCTGCTGTCATTGGGACAATTACAAGTCCACATGCAGTAGAACAGATCAAACTAGATCAGGACAGCACAATTCTGAGTACTACAGTGAAAGGGGAGCAAGAGCTTCAGGAAGAAACTTCACAGGCAAGTGAGGATGAAACAGAAGAGGACTATTCTTTACCATCTGCTATATGCGGCATGACACAGGTAGCCAGTGCAGTAGCAGTTTGTGGGCTTGATGATAAGAAAGATGCAAAATATCCTGCAACCGCGAGTGGGCTTTTGGCTGCCGCCGATGCCACAGCAGCCATTACCCTACACTGCAGTATAGCAGTGGGAAGCAGCCTACACAGCATCAATGGCAGTATTGCAAAAGTGTTACTTCAAGAGGCCACTGCCATTCTGAACACGCCCACTGTGTATAGAAACGTTGGCGAATTTATTAAGTCGATGAATGGAAAGATCATTGAAAGTGCAACCAGTCCCCAGGTTTCACACTTGGATGATGCCAATAAGGAAGAAGTAGCCCAAAGCCTCTCCAATGTTATCATAAAGCATTCTTTAGAAGAATTTAACAGGAAGGAAAGAGCATTGGGCCCCGGTGAATGCAATAAATCAGAGGTGAATAGGAAAGTTATATTGATGGAGATAGCAAATGAGCTGCTTTTTAACTTGGTATGTTCCACTTGTAAAAAAATTAGTGATGCTGTTCTTTCTGATGAGCTGTGTTCGGGTCTCTTTGAAGACAAAAACAAATGGCAACCCACTGATGAAATAGACAGTCACCGCAGTGAGCTGACAGATAGCGAAGCATCACAGAAGCAATCAAATAACAGTAAAAGCACTCTTGAGCTCAGGCACGTAAAGAGCGAAAATTCCCTCCACCAACATGAAGGGAAGACAATTGCAGCAGGAAGTTTTGATTCGCAGACAGAAAATTCCTTGGACAACCTTATGCGGCAAAATTCATTGAGCACAAAAACATCACCAAAAAGAGGATGTACAATGGCACAGGGTGCTATTGCTCAAACTAAAAAGAGCAAAGAACGAAGATCATTTTTTGCCAGAGGTAGTGCCTTCACAGGTGAAGAATGCCAATACAGTACCCAAGAACAAATGTATTGTGCTACCTCAAGAAACACGGAACCACAAGAAAAGCAACAATGTGAATCATTTATGAATAGCGATGTCCAGGTTAGCGTATCTTTATTAAGTAATCATGTACTCAGCAAGTATCCTTCTCAGCCTGTTCTTCAGGTTACGCACTCAACTGATTATTACTGTGTGGCAGATTTTGCAGAAGAGTTAGCCGAGACAGTGGTCTCCATGGCCACAGAGATAGCTGCCATTTGTCTTGAAAACTCCAATGGAAAGCAGCCTTGGTTTTGCTCGTGGGCTAGAGGGAATGATTACTTGATGCCGCAAAGCATATCCTGTAGGACTGTCAAAAGGAAAAAAGAGCCACCAGCAAATGATTCAGTGATTAGGAAGCATAGACCACCACGACTTAGTGAGATCAAGCGGAAAACTGATGAACACCCTGAACTAAAGGAACGGCTAATGAACCGAGTGGTTGATGACTCAATCAACTTTGAAGATGGCATTGACTCAGTAAATATATTTGCAAATGAGGTGGCCAGTAGAATCATGAACCTAAGTGAGCTGCCCACAACAGACAATTCCTGGCAGAGCCAAAACCATGCTAGGAACAGACTGCATTGTGAAAGATGGAGCAGAGGCAAAGCATCTAGCTATGAAAGTATACCAGAAGAAGATTGTGACTCAAAATGCTACATAAATACACTTGGCCCAATGAGCATTTTAGGACAGCCGTTCAGCAGAACAAGTTCTATATCTAAGCAGTCTAGCTGTGAGAGTATCACAGATGAATTTTCAAGATTCATGGTCAACCAAATGGAAGATGAAGGTAGAGAGTTTGACTTGCTACTTGACTACTACGCTGGAAAAAATGCGAATAACATCTTACATTCAGCTTTGCAGCAAGTCACTAGAAAAAATGGGCACCTTAATGTGCGGCCAAGTTGTCCATCAAAACAGTCCAGCACTGAAAGCATTACTGAGGAATTTTATAGGTATATGCTGCAAGAAATTGACAAAGACAATAAAGATAGTCTGTCAAGTAGGAATACAAGAGACTGGAGTTGTAATTTGTTGCCTCCATCGCCACGGACACCTCTTTCCTTTAGGCAATCTTCTATGCCAGACAGTAGGATATCAAATTCTCGATTGACTGTCAATGCCCCAGTAAAAGCAAACTCTTTGGATGGTTATTCCAAAAATACTTCCCGTGATTTCCTCAGTGTGCAACCAGTGGGCGCTGGGCCTTCATCGGGTCTCTGCAAATCAGACTCATGCATATACCAAAGATGTAGAAATGACCAGATAACTGACATGTTGATTCATGAGACATGGAAAAGTTCCATTGAGGCCCTTATGCGCAAGAACAAAATTATTGGAGGTAGTGCAGATTCTTCCGACGTAGAAGATGCTTCAAATGGCTCCCCTTTGCATGTGGAAAACTATGCCAACCGACTAGCTGCGGATATCGTTCAGAGTGGGAAGTCTCTGATTATGATTCATCAAGATTCCTTTGACTATACAAGCAAAGAGTCTGACAGTAGACTTGTACAAGAAACAGTGCCTCAACCACAAACAAAACGAAAAGCTGCAGGCATGAAGAAAGGTCACCTCACAAAAAGTGCATCTCTCACAACCTGCCACCCGGGGTTACCTTCAAGCCCAAGGGAGGTGCCTTTGATACAAATTGAGTCGGATCAAAGGGACACACCAGATGTAATCACAAAGCGCCAGATCTCCACGTGCAGTGCCACAGCAAAAACAAAAGATCAGGTACACAAAAGGAAATACACAGACATTGACTGTGGGAAAGGAACAGGACCAAGCCTGCTCAAAAACCAAAGGTAAGGCAATCAACAAGCAAGTAATGCTGATTAAAAAGTGTTTTTATAAATATAAAAGTACAGAGCATGTTTAACATGAGGTCATGAATCTAAATATAAATTAGATTATTTGGTTCAAAGTTAAGAAAAGTGTCTCATGGGCAGTGTTTAATTTGTAAAAGAATGGGTGTCGGTGCCCAAACCATTGCACAGAAGCCCGTGTCGGGCACAGTCACATTTCAGCATGCTGAATACCAAGGCTGCATAGTCTGGGATCCATCTCATGTCTCTTCAGTTCAACACCAGACACTCTCCATCCCTTTATCTCACTTTTAGAGTTTACTACTTTCTCCTTTGGGAACGTTTTTTCCGTTTTTTCCTGCTTTTTTCCCCAACAGTTTGTGTTTGTCTCTTTTGCTCCTGGGCAATGTCCAATGAGGATACTTGAGTGATGCTACCCTAGAACAGGGTCGAACTGGCATGCAAGGCAATCATGCAGTGCCATCTGGGCTGGTCTGAAACGTCAGTGAGTGGGCCCGTTTTTTGCAGTTTGTGGGCCTGTTTTATGGTCTGCTGGGCCAGTTTTTACTGTTTATTTCCCTGATATTATCACACACGTTGAATGCAGCAAGCTCAATCTATGCAGTCTTCCACACCTTGCAACCACTCCTTCAGCTTGTCTTTACACATTCAAAACGGCACCAATTTGCAAACATGGGCCAATTTCTAATTCACTAATGGGGGGGGGGGGTGATTGAGTTCACTTTCATTTTGATGACCAGGAACATTTTTGTCCCAGTCTGATCCTGCCCAAAAATGAGTGCTGTTGGGTTCCACCAGCAACACCAATGGCACAAACAAATAATTGTGCATAATAATTTCAACCTACAATTAAAGGTTGAGAGTGGTTACCAAGGGTACCAAATACAGGCAGTCTACCTTCTACAGTCACACACAGAAATAAAAGTAGCCACACAAATACTCAGATAGAAACGCATGCTTAGATACTTTTATGGCATAAATCTCTCTCAGTGACTGTGCCATTTTATCATGTTACTAATTTCAAATTCATTTTTTTTAATAGTCAAAGTATTTCAGTTGCACATTGCATATTATTAAGCATCAATTTTGTATACAATGTGCTACCAAAAATAGCATCACATATACTAAAATGAGCCAACTTTTAAAATGAGACAAAACAACAACAAAAACAACCAAGTGCTGCCCAGAGTGTAGAACGTGGAACTCCACAGTAATGATTAGTGATGTAATAGAATGTTACTATGGATAAAGTGCTGGATTAACATAAATACTGCCTTTCGAAATCAGACAGTATCACTGCAAGAAGTGGGGTGTATTCACACCAGAGTCAGCCTGCTAGACTTTTGGTAGTCAATCATTATTTTGCATGACATTACCTCAGGAGTCATTACTTTGCGGTAAATACATAGGGCTACCTTTACATTGGGAGTTTTTAAATATGGTCCGTCTTTACTTAATAAGGGTATTTTAATATAAACAGGTGTTTGTATATAATTTATAATTTGTTGCATTTTGTAAACTCTACAGAATCTAATTGATATCGAATTTCTTCTTTATTCAATTACTCACATACAAATATATGTAATAGTAATTGAGGTGAATGGTAGTCCAACACAAGTAATAAAGTCACTAAATTGCAAGGTCCACTCGAAGGTTTCAGTAATTTGTTGTTGCAGCATCTGGGGTCCAGGGCCCAGAGCTCAGTGATGTAGTATCGGTGGGTGGTCGGAATGTCAGGGTTCCTGGTGCTGGACGTAGTCCTGGTGCAGACAAGCACAAGCAGGCATAGATGGGCTGGCCTTTGGTGCACCAGCTGCGTGGCTGCGCTTTGGCCTCCATTAGCTAGGTCCTGGGAGGAGCTTTGGGGAGGTGGAAAGAGGGCGGCGGGAACTGCGAGCATGCGGCGAGGGTCGATGTACAAAATTAGCCACACAGCACAAACAGGCACAACTAATCAAAGACTGAAATCAAAGATAAAGGACCTGGTTTCGATCTTGGAGGACGAGTTACTCCATCACAACGGTGACGGATATCCCGTCCAGCGAAATATAAATCCTGTTGTATCTTATGGGATTTATATTTCGACAGACAGGACATCTGTCACCATTGTGATGGAGTAACCCATCCGATGGGATATAAATCAGGCCCATAATTTTTACAGCCAGCTATGATCCAATTTCTCTTCTATCATTTTCTGCCAAAACAAAGCACAGCACCCATATTCTGACATTAAGTGATAATTCATGGGACAGTGGGTGCTAAAAAAAGTATATGACAAACAAAGTGGTACAAATTCTATTCAGAAGTGAAAGACTTTGGAAATATACTGCTTTCCTTAAGGTTCTCCTTGGCGGGCAAAGTGACGCCCTTTCCAAAAGTAAATTTAACACAATGATCTGTGGGGCTTTTCTATATGTCTCAAATGTCATAGTATTGGCGGTGGGACACCAGTAATGACTACCTAGACAGGAGCCACAGGTAAATTCTTGAAGGAATTGGAAATCTATCAGACTATGAAAAAAAGTTGTGTGTTCCCTTTTATAAACAATTAGCATAAAATAGGGAAAAATAGAAGCTAATCTGTACTCCCTAGAAATTAAAGAAACAACAAAATTGACTCGATATCTGTGTATCCAAATATATAAATATGTTGAAGTACAAGATAAGATGCATTCACACATTATTTAAATTACTTAAGTTCTGTGGGATGACAAGCTTGTCTCCAATGTAATGACTCCTGTTGTATTTAAGGTGATTTAATGATTCTTGATGTTAGATTGTGTCAAAGTAAATGTAACATACATATTAATTTGGACTGTTCTTATTGCAGCATCATCATGGCAGATTGGCGCATGGATGGTTCCGGGTTGAGGTGGCATGGTGGGGAAAAAGGATGGACTGCATTGTGTCCCGAGTAATTACTAATGGCTGAGATTTATTCAAGCAATCCACCGATAACTTTTTAATTTTCCTTATCTGTACATAAAGCAGTCAGAAACATTTTTATCAGAGAATGTGAACAGATGGAAAAACATTTTTTTTCCTTGATTTTTGTAAGACACCCATTCAAGTGGTTTGAACCAGAGTTTCCTAAAGTGGTGGAAGTGCACACTTTATTGGCAACTTTGGTTGCTGCACTGCATTTTACTACTTTTCAATCAACACAAAAAGATGAGGGACAGAATGCTGAACATTGTCATAGATTTGGGTTAAATCCATTGTTTATTTGTTCACCATGCCACCCCAGTTTGAACCCAGCCATATGCAAATCAGCCTTGACCCTGCTCTCCATGGGTACAGTTCAGTCCAGAACTGCCAGGCTAGGTCCCCCCTGGACTGGAAAAAAATCATCCTGGGAACAGTTTTGAGGTATCACTCCTCATCAGCCAGGCTAGCTTGAATCCAGTGGCATAACAAGCACAGGACCCACGTCAGGTCATACCTTTCCCACTTAGGGTCAATATAGCAACACAAAAAGATGATGGACAGAATGCTGAACATTGTAATGTAAATGTAAATTGATACTTGTATAGCGCACTACTCACCCGCAAGGGTCTCAAGGCGCTTGTACGAATACCGCTGTGGAACCCATCCTGGCTTTCCCTGTGAGATGTCCACTCCTGGGCACCCCCAAGGTGGAGGCCAGGCATCCTTAGCGTTGTGGGGGCAGTTGTGGAGATTAAGCAAGCTATTGCCCAGAGTTGCAGAGTGGGACTCCATGAATGGAATAGGCACTGAGGCGAGAACTATCAGGTCTGTGGAATTTTTGAGCTCAAGACCCGCCGAGGCATTGAACCCTGGTCCCGGGCTAGACCTCTGCATCAGGGTCTGCCGCTCTAACCAAACTCAAACGTTCGCCCCCCCAGTCACAGATCTGAGTTAAATCCATTGTATTTTTGCTCACAAGTTTTGGACCCTCCCATATGCAAATCAGTCTAGACCCTGCTCCCCATGAGAATAGTCCAGCCCAAACTGCCAAGCCAGGTCCTTCCTGGACCAGAAAATAAGCATTTTGGGACCGGTTTACGGGTATCACCCCATATCAGCCAGGCTAACTTGAATCTAGTGGCATAGCAAGCACGGGAGCCACGTCTGGGCATACATTTTCCACATAGGACAACTATAGCAACACAAAAAGATGAAGGACAGAATGCAGAACATTGTCAAACATTCACCCCAAATCACAGATCTGGGTTAAATCCATTGTTTCACTGTGTGCCCCTTTTTATAATGCGTTTAATAGCGTGAGTGCTGGGAGCACTAGACCACTCCACTTGCACCACGCTCAGTCCCGGAAGTGAGGAAGGTGAAGAGAGCCCAATGAGGTACAGCGTAACGCCCTCCGCTACAATCGGCACATGCCGTGGCGGAACGGGCGGAAGTACCCTCAAAGGAGCAACTACCCACTGCTAACCTTCCCCCCGCTGGCTGCACACAAACCGGTAAGAGCCAGCAGAATTTATATATTTAACAAGAATGATAAAGTGCAGCGACGCAATTTAAAACATTGAACAGTACAGTAGCAGTAGCAGTAAAATGCTAGCAACAGATTCACATAACGTAGCGCCAGCAATCAGGACTCACCAGTGCTTAAGGATTTTTACCAACGTGGGTTTCCCAAAGGCAGTGGTGTCTGACAGGGGCACCACTTTCATGTCTGCTTATATGCAATCTATGTGGTAGGAGTGTGGATTGACTTACAGTTCTCTACCCCTTGCCATCCACAAACCAACGAGGTACCACAGAAGGGAGTTGGATTTAGCCCCTTTGAGCTTCTGTATGATCATCCTGAAAGGAGACGTCTCAGGCTGGTGATAAAAGGGTGGGAGAAAGCTTGCAGAAATCCTCCCCAGGATGTAGTTAGATACATGCTGGCCTTCAGGAGCCATATTGCCAAGCTGAGGAACCACGCTTCTGAGTTCTGACAACTTAGAGACCAGTCAGGAGGTGATGAAACAGTAGTATGATCAAATTGCTACCCCTGTGGAATTACAGCCTGGGTAATAAGTGTGGGTGATGGAAGCCGTTGAGCCCAGGGCGTACCAAGATTGTTGCACTGGGCCCTATAAGATAGTTGAGACGAAGGGGGACGTCACCTACCTGGTGGATCTCAAGACCGCCCGGCACCCCACAGGGTGCTCCATATTAAACGTCTCAAACCACAATTTGAAAGGTCTGAGGTCACCATGTTACTGGTGACAGATGAAGGGGGAAAAGAGGAGATTGAACCTATCCCTGATTTCTTAGCCCCCAAGGAGAATGATTGGTCAGTAGAAGGTATGAACATCTCCCCTACCCTGACTTCTGAACATCAGAGGGACTTTTGCCAGTTGCTGGGACAGTTCTCCTCTCTGTTTTCCTTCACTCCTGAGACTACACACCTGTTTACCCATGATGTGGACACAGGAGACTGACCCCCATGTCAAGAATTAAACTTACAGTCTGTCTGTCAAAGTGAGGGCCAGCCTCAAAGATGAGGTTTCTAAGATGCTGGAGTTGGGGGTAATTGAACCCTTCAGCAACCCCTGGTCCTTCCCTGTGGTGCAGGTACCAAACATTGCCCCCACCATTCACAACACCAGAACTCAAGTTCTGTGTAGATTACTGGGGGCTCATTTCAGCCACCAAGACTGATGTATCCCATCCCCAGAGCAGATGAGCTGATTGATAGAGTAGGGGCTGCCCAGTTCCTGAGTACCATTGATCTTACTTCAGGGTACTGCCAGATAGCCCTAACTAAAGGCGCCAAGCAGAGGTCTGCCTTCTCCACTCCAGAGGGCCACTAACAATTCAGAGTGATGCCTTTTGGATTACAGAATGCCACTGCCACCTACCAGATGCTGGTGAACCAGGTTTTGGGTGCTATGGGGGCCTTCAGTGCTGCATACTTGGATGACACAACGGTCTACAGGCCCTACGACAGACAGACCTGACTATCAAGGCCAGTAAGTACCATATACGGCAGGGGTCTGTCTTGTACTTAGGAAACCTGGTGGGCAGGGGCAAGGTGCCACCCCTCAACACCAAGATAGAGACTGTCATGTCCTGGGGGTCCCCTAAGACCCAAACTGAGGTGAGAGAATTCTTAGAACTCACACGGTACTACAGGAGGTTTGTCAAGGGATATGGCACCATTGTTGCTCCCTTGATAGAGCTTAATTTGAAGATGCAGCCCAGAAATGTGATCTGGACGGAGGAATGACAAAAAGCATTTGAATCCCTAATACTGGCCATGTGCACAGCCATTTGCTGAAGGCCCATGGTTTTCCAGGGAATTAATTGTGCTGACATATGCCTCAGAGCAAGGCATAGGGGCAGTTTTGTCACAGCTAAATGACGAGGGCCTAGACCAACCTGTGACTTTCCTCTCTAGGAGGTTACGGATACTTCCAAGGAAACAGAGGTGGAGTGTTATTCAAAGAGAAGCCTTTGCTGAGGTCTGAGCACTGAGGAAGTCAGAACCATACCTGTTTGGGACTCACTTCCTGATTCATATGTTCCACAGGTCTCATAGGTGGTTAATGAGAATAAGGGGTGAGAATCCAAAATTGTTGCATTGCTCCATCTCCTTACAGGAAATGGACTTTGTGATGGAACACGGACCTGAGGTAAACCACACCAATGCTGATGGTCTTTCCAGGTTCTTCCACCTTTGAGATTAGAACTCCCAAGAAGTTGGGTAGGTCTCCCCACTTTCAGCTTTGTTAGACCCGACAGCCTTAAAGTGGTCCTCCCTCAAACCTTTTACCTGCTTGCCTCCAATTTTGCTGTATTATTTTGTTGACCTTAGGACTCCGAGCACTTTATCACTGCCAACCAGTGCTAACGTGCATGTGCTTCTACCCTAAAATGGTTTAATTGACATATCCACAATTGGAATATTTAATGTATCTATAAGTCCCTCGTAGAGTGCACTACATGTGCCCAGGGCCTAGAAATTAAATGCTGCTAGAGGACCTGCAGCACTGATTGTGCCACCCACACAAGTAGCACTTTAAACAAGTCTCATGCCTGCCACATCAGAGCCTGTGTGTGTAGTTTACACTGCATGTCAACGTAGCGTTAAAAACTCCTTGCCAAGCCTTAAACTCTGCTTTTATTATATATAAGTCACCCCTAAGAAAGGCCCTAGGTAGCCCATAAGGTGGAGTACTGTGTAATTTAAAGGTAGGACATGTACTCTTACGTTTTGCATATCCTAGTAGTGAAAAACACCCAAATCCATTTTTCAGTACGGTGAGGCCTACCCTCTCATAGGTTCTCATTGGGAATTTCTTATTAGACTTACATGGTGTAATTCCTAATTGAGAAGGAGGTGCTTTGTCACGTTTCATATCATTGGAATGGTAAAGATAAATCCTCTTTGCTGGCAAAGTTGAACTTATCATCACCATTTTATAAATGCACCTTTTAGAAAGATGGCATTTCTATGCTCTTAGCTCTGTGTACCTGCAGCCTGTCTCCAATATACATACGGGATGGGTAATAGCTGGACTTACTTCATTCCCTCTAGACAGCCGTACATAAGGGAAGGTTAAGAGTGGCCATCCATATCCTTATGGATCATCCTGGGCAGAATAGGAGGGAGGAGCTGACATTTATACCTGAATATGCAGTGTCCTGACCACACACAAAGGGCGCATACCCCCTTAAGTGTGTCTGGAGTCAGAGCTGGTAGGAAGGACCCACGGGCACTTCAAAGCCCCTCTTTGAAGTCACCTCTACTTCATAGGCAAAACTGAGTTTAAATACTGGGATTCAGACCCCACCAAACCAGACACTAATGGAATTGTGAAGAAACTCTGCCAGGAGGAAGGACTGCTGAGCTGCTACAAGGACGGCCACTCTGCTGTACTGCTGCTCTGGAAGAACTGCTTTTCTTCTGTGCTGCCCTACTGCCTGCTACCCTCTACCCTGCTGAGGAAGATCTGGAGTGAAACAAGTAGTATGCAGTTCCTGGGAAGGGCTGAGCGATGGATCGAGCTGGGGGGGGGGAAGCTCCAAGGGTGGAAAGAGAGATGGAAGTGGGATAGCTCCTATAACGAGCAATGGCCCTCACACACCCAAAAGGTATCATGCTTCATCATAGGGCAGCTCCTCGTTGGGCCGGCGCTGCAATGCCCGACGGGACCCGCAGGAGGGCTCTATGCCGGAGGTCTTCTCTGTTTGTCGATGTGAAGCCAAAAAGGGCAGGTGCAAGAGCGTATGTGAGATGAGTAGAACTGGGGGTACAAAGGTGCATCTAATAAAAGCTATTGGATTCCAAAAACAACTTTATTTGTTGGATGCCAATGGTATGGCTAAAAACAACTAACTGTAAAAGTTGTGGCTGGCAAGGAAAATTAAACCTGCTGCAGCTCAAAGTGATGTATGAATGGTGGAAATGGTTGACATGTTTCATGCCCAAGATATCCAGTAGGATTTATGGCATTTTATCAGAACCAGGGATCCTCATCTACTCTAATGGGAATGGTCAGAAGGTGTACTAAGAGATTCCATTCCCTGTAGTCCGGACTCGTGTCATGTTCCTAAGTGCAAGTGGAAGTGAATGTAAAAAAAGTGTACCTTTTGGAAAACACCTAGAAGGGGATGCAGTAAGACCCCAACCTTGATGTCCAAGACACACGCACACTGGTGAGGGGAGAACAACTCGGTACGAGGAGTTCTGAAGCGTGAGACGTACCCACGTATGGACGTCAAGGAAGAACTGGACTCTTTGACTTGAACCCTGAGTGATCCCCAAGGGCATGCTGGCTTGCCTCCTGTTTTAAGACTCGGGGATATCAAAGTCTTGCTCATGTGCCTGGTCCATTGGAAGTGGATCCAAGTGGTTGCTCTTCTGGTGAATCCTCTGCTGTGTGAGCCTAATTGACTCTTCGATGCTGTTGCGGGGACAGAACCAGTGCATCACACTTTGAACCACTGCATCGCCATTGGAACCGACTCATCGGAATCACTGCATTGCCACCATTGCAGTCAGACCATCGACATATCCCCTCAACTGTGTGAAGAAACTTGGTGCATCGGCTTTGGAACCACTACATCTCATGATCGGCGCTTCGTCTTCAGAACCAGCACATCGCTATTGCTGCATTGAGAAGATTTACACATCACCTCGGCTGCAGGATCAAAATCGATGCATCACTTGTCTTCACCCCGTATCTCTCTGTTGCAACCAGGATCAAGGTTCTGTTGTTCAGCAGGCCTTGCGTGGCTCCTGTATCCACCCCGTGCTCCATTGCATTCGTCCTGAACTCTTGACTTTACCCCTGTCCAGTGCGACCAGATAACTCCTTAGGCGCTTACTGCTTCTATGCCCTAATTTCCGCTTCTAATCTTTAAAATTCCATATCTCGACTTCTACTTATTGGGTGTTTATCATTTTGGTCTTGCTTTATTCATAAAATCATAATCTATTGTTCTAAACTGGTGAGGAGTCTTTTTCACTGTGTTCCTGTTTGAAGTGTTGCCCAACAACTTTACACATTGCATCTTAAGGTAAACCTGCCTGATCTGTGCCAAGGGACGAGAGGGTTAGCACAGGTTAATTAATGGTGGGTATCTGACTTACCCTGACTAGGATTGTGGTTCCTGTTAGGACAGGATACATACCTCTGCCAACAATAAACCAATTTCTAACAGTACACTACTGAAGTCACATTGGTAGATTTAAGTGCAGAAAACAAACCAAAAGCAGCCAGAGTCCAGACGGGCAGTACATATTCAACCCACGGGGTTGAGGCACTGTCCAAGCCAACGTCTGGGTATTAATGGTCAGGGGTAGAGGCCAGAGAGTGCTCCCAACATCACAATGGTGTTTGCAAACGTCCACTGCTTCTGCAGGTGTGACAAAAATCTTGGCCTTTCCGTTGACCTCTCTTTTCAGACCAGCGGGCATAGCAAGCGGTATTTAAATCCCTGCTTGCTGAGAGTATCCTTTAACTTTAAACTTGTGCCTCGCTTCCTGCCCCACCAGCGGGAAGTCAGGGTAGAGGGAGATGACGGATCCTTGGCATGTCACTGGGCTCTTCCCCTAGGCGAGGGACAGGACAGTGTCACAGTTACAAAAACTCAGCAAGTGTGCTATGTGTGGGCATGCGGGAGCACCCATTGGTGGCTGGGGCCCAAGCGACCAATGGGCGTCCACCTAAAAGGTGTCTGTAAAACTCTGCCTGTCAAAAGCTCTGACAATAGGTGCTCAACAAAAAAATATGAATGGCCCTTGTCAGTGGATTCAGACACACCCAGGATCTGGAGATTTTCACATTGGAGCGGGCTTTGAGATCCAAATTTTTAGCAGCTGCATTCTTCAGCAACCACTCGACATTGGGTAGTCCGTGACATGCGGTCTTTGACATCCGATATGTATTTTGCGCCTCCAGTCGAGCTGCATGACATGGCTATCCAGGCACTCACTTATCCGGTCTAAATGATGTGTGAGGGCATCAAAGCGGGCATCAATGGAGTTGAAGTCAGCACGGTGCTCCGCCATAATAGCAGTTATGCCATCCAGCACTTCTTCAGAGACCACCCATCGCCGGTCTCTCCCCTGGATCTGAAAAGGGGGTGGGCTGCCTGTCGCGTTTATCCTGTCCAAATTGAAGTTGCCACTGTTTGAGTCCCAAAGACCCACTTTCACTGCGGGAGTGACAACAAAAGGGTTCGCTGCCCACAACCAGAGGTCCCTGCAGAAGCAGAGCAGAGAGGCCGCCACATGGCCTCGTCCTGTGTCATGATACGCCACTCCCATGAGCCCCACAGTGGGGGAGAAGCAAGTCTTAGTGAGGCAGTGTGTGGTACGTGTTCATGTCCTTGGGAGTCAAGATGGGGGAGAGGCGATGCACAGGACTCACAGATGTAAAGCGCTCATCTAAGGTACTCCCCACTCACCCCACAAAAATTCACAAGTGCAGTATGGTCAGCGTTCAGGCTGAGGAGAATGGTTGTGTGGAGCACAAGCTTAGTGAAATCCATCAGGGAAGCATATGTCCATAACAGGGTGTGGGCTGTACAGGCCTCCCGGGCATTAAACAAGGCTGTTGTCTAGGCCCCAATCTTGTGCTACAGGGCAGGAATGGAGCAGACAGACGTGGGAACCCACAGTGTAGCCCCTAAATAGGTAAGTGAGGGTGGCCCTAGTTGTCCCAAGGAGCCCCCGGGCCACGTCCACAGCTGCCTGGAGCAACCCCTGCTGCGGAAGCTGAGTGCTGGCACTCAAGGTCATCCGCCAGCCCCCACCCACCCAGATCACATCAGCCCCTTTCTCTGGACTCCCCAAGGCCTGGAGGCCAACAGCATCATGGAGGTCCGTGCTGCTAGCATCTATACCAGCAGGACACAGGGCAACATGACCGCATTACCCAATGAGGCCCGGTGGCCTCGGCCTCAGGCTCGCCCACGGCCTGTGTCAGCACTCTCCTACCTCCTAGTCAACCCAGTGCCACAGACTGGTGACCCTAGGGCCGGATCTTCATGCCACTGAAGCAGTATAGATACCTTTGTCAGATTCTAGATGGCAAGGGAAACCCAGCAAGTTAGAGCAGCCAGTGCTGGAGCTACAATACTAGGCAACCATATTGATCCCTAGCTTGGCCACGTCCCCCTTGGTGTCCAATTTGATCAGCAAGATTGGCTTCTACTCAAATAAAGTAGTACACTTAGCGTTCCCTACGCTTGTATTGTCAGTCAGCGTTATGGCCATCTTCGAGTCAGGCAAAACATATATATACGGGGAACCGTTTGCAGCTGACCTGGAGTGCTGCTGAAGGCCGGGCTTGGCTCCGCTGTGTTTCCTGTCCTCCTGTCCTCCGTGTGGTGAATCTCCGGCCGGGCTTAGCTCCGCTCTGGGTCTGGCTGGGCTTGGCTCCGCCGGGCCGTTGGACACTACAATCCCCAGCAGCCCCAGCGCGGCAAGGACGCCGCTGACGCCGACCTGAAGGCGCAAGGAGGCGCATAAAGGCTCCCTTGGTGTGGAGCCCAGGGGGAACCGTTTGCAGCTGACCTGGAGTGCTGCTGACGGCCGGGCTTGGCTCCGCTGTGTTTCCTGTCCTCCTGTCCTCCGTGTGGGGAATCTCGGGCCGGGCTTAGCTCCGCTCTGGGTCTGGCCGTGCTTGGCTCCGCCGGGCCGTTGGACACTACAATCCCCAGCAGCCCCAGCGCGGCAAGGATGCCGCTGACGCCGACCTGAAGGCGCAAGGAGGCGCATAAAGGCTCCCTTGGTGTGGAGCCCAGGGGGAACCGTTTGCAGCTGACCTGGAGTGCTGCTGACGGCCGGGCTTGGCTCCGCTGTGTTTCCTGTCCTCCTGTCCTCCGTGTGGTGAATCTCGGGCCGGGCTTAGCTCCGCTCTGGGTCTGGCTGGGCTTGGCTCCGCCGTGCCGTTGGACACTACAATCCCCAGCAGCCCCAGCGCGGCAAGGACGCCGCTGATGCCGACCTGAAGGCGCAAGGAGGCGCATAAAGGCTCCCTTGGTTCCTCGTCCCGCGGGACGCGCGCGGGCGCGCCCGGGAGAAGCCCGGGACAAGGGCGGGACACTCTATGACAGTCATAGACAGGAAGAGGCAGGGCTGGGCCATAAACTTTGGCCGATTTGTGTCGGGACTACTGGTGATTTAAGGTATTTGTATCTAGATATTCGCTCACTCGACATTCTGTTTCTGTAATCATCCTGTTGAACGGCGGATATATTTACGCTTTGTTTACTACCTAAGGCAATAGGATAAATCATGCCAAGTGTTTCGAAGGAGAAATTTATATCGGGTGTAGGCCCTATCGACAATTATCTGGTGAAGATGGTGAACAAAATAAATAGTGGTAGGAGAGCCTCGCTAGGTAGGAGTAGCCCACCAAACTCTGCTGAAGATCCTCCGACCCATTTGGAGATTCCCCCAGTGGTTGCTATCCCAATCTTGGACCAATCAGTGGCTACCATGGTGGTTGCCCAGATTCACACTGAGCCGCCTTCTGTAGATTTCAACATAGTAAGTGATGATAATGAAGAAGTACTGCCACCTACCAGACCAATCAGAAATTGTAGGAAACAACCAAGTAAAAGGGGGGGTAAGCATCCAAAAAAAGGGCAGCTACCCATTTACCAACAAGGATCAACACTGATGACTCTAGTATAGTACAGGATGAGAGCACTATGCCCAATAACAAAATATGGCCAGACCTATTTGCCCAATTACTTCGTTCCCTGGAAGCCACGTTTGAAGAAAAATTACTCCAGTATGTTCAACCCCTAGTGTGTAATCTTGACAGTGTAACTGCCGAATTAAAGAGACTAGGAGAGTTGTTATCTAAACAACCGACAGTGGTTGATAGTATAAAGTCGGTGGGAAAAGGCTCGGGCGGGAAAGAGCAGGAAACTATACCTGAGATCCAGCTACAACCCACCCGCCTACATTAAGACCTGTCCCAGCAATAGAGGCTTGTCCCACTGCGATAAGTGAAGTCACACGTCCAACCATGGGGCCTGAAGTTATAGCTAGTAACATCTCTGTGAGGAGAAGTAAATATATAAACCTTCCTCCTGAATGTAGCCCCTATGTAGTTGTATTAACCAACGTTCCAACCTCAGGACACGCACACTGCCCAGGCACCCGAGGAGTCGCACGACTCCCTTAAAAATAAAACTGTGTCTTGGCTAAACAGGAGGTGCGGTTTCCCCATTAAATTTGCCCCGGATATTATAACAACAAGAAGGGCAAACTGGATTGGGCCCACTAGGAAGAACTGCATAGTTGTAAATTTCAGACACCCACAACACGTGGCTACCGTTCTGTTAAGGGCAGCCTCCATGACGCAAGACGCAAATAGTATTGGTGTTCGACCACTTGGTTTTTTTTTATAATCACCTCGCTAGAGCGTCCCAACATAGCATGAGTAGGAGTGCTTACACACCTGCTATGGTCCAGACACCAGGCTCTTTGCAGGGATCAGGAGGAGAAAATTATTTTAAATATGGTCGAAATATTGTCACCCAAAATAGATTCGACGCACTCTCCGGGTTAGAACTGTGTGATTGACAAGAGGTCGGTGAGGGACCTGGTGTTGAGTCTCCCCCAGACCTGGTTCCCTTGGCATCTGATCACGCTACACCGACCCCTGTCATCGCCCACTGTAACCCTGTAACAACGCATAAAGGTGTGGGGGAAACGGTTAAGATGTTAAGCTGGAACATTGCTGGCCTGCGATCCAAGAAAGAGGATAGCAACTGGTTAAACTTTGTTAAACAACATGACATAGTGGCTCTCCAAGAGACTTGGGATAGGGACTGTGACTTTTGGATGGATGTTTACACCTCGTATTTTGTCCCTGCATTGAGATCGGCAGTAGGAAGGGATAGAGGGGGCCTTGTGTTATTAGTAACTGTGAATATAAGGGGAAAAGTGAAAAGGGTAGATTGTGCTTCTCACAATTTTCTTGTCTTAGAACTAAGATTAACAGACAATACCAAATTGATTCTTGTGAATTGTTATAACTCCCAGCAATGTGATTCCCCAAATGAACATCTGGCTTGGTTGACAGATTTTTTAAATACCTATAATGTAAAGCAAACCTCTTTTTGCCAATATATTTTGTTGGGCGATTTTAATGTGCATTTATGTAGCGAGAATTGTCTTTTAATTGATTATGATGGTCCAGATTTCACATCCCCGCAGCATTTTGAGCACACCCATAAGGGGGAAGCTTTGGAAAAGCTCCTGTCTACAAACGACCTGTTTGAAGCAGGGTTTTTTGACAAAAGCACACGTATAGCCACATATGTAGGCAGGGATTGTGAAACAATAATTGACTACATTTTTCTTTCTTCAGGACTTTTAAAATATGTTATCACTTATAATGCTATACCTTCGTCTTTTAGCGACCACAATCCAGATGATTGAGCTGGTAGATGGTTTTTCTCTTTTAAACAAAACTGTTCCGCCACAGGCTGCAGTGGAGGTTAAGGCTAAAGATCAGGGGAGGAGGCTAAATTGAAGTAAAATTGTGCCTGAGGAGTTCTTTACCACCATCACTAGTAAGGCAGCACATGACTTAAACATCTGTGGGGATGTCCTCTCTAGCGGGGAGGAAGTAATGACTTCATATGAAGCCATCTGTTCTCAGGTGGCTAAAGAACTTACTATCAATAATCGACCAGCAAAAAATAAAGCGGTAATGGGCTGGTTCGACCATAATTGCACTAAATCCCATAACCTCCTTAAAAAAGCTCTCCAGGAGCAACCCAGGAATAAAGCCCGGGTAGGCCAGCTCAGAAGAGAGAACTCAAAAACTGTACAAGAAAGGAAAAATGAAATTAAACAGGATGCATGGGCTGCGCTTATGGACAAAGCAACCCTAAAAGATAGTGCAAAGTTTTAGTCCATTATTAATACTCCCCTGTTTTCTTGTTCCCAAAATAATGTTTTAGAAGTAAATATAGCTGAAGAGGACTGGTTGAACCATTTCGAAAAAATATATGGAAGTCATTTGGAATTGGAGACATTTGTGGCCCCAGCCTCGGAACCCCCTGTTAAGCCAATAAGGTTTCACATAGCAGAAGTTATTAAAGCAATTGAGGGCACAGCAGGAAGAAAGGCACCAGGCCCAGATGGGGTTCCCTCTGATATGTACAAGGCAAACCCTTTGTACTGGGCAAATATCCTGACCAACGTCTTTAACACCTCGGCCAGTGGGGGATCCCCTAAGTCATGGTCCCGATCAATAATAATCCCAGTGTTTAAAAAGGGTCAAAGAGGAGATCCCAGATGCTACAGGCCTATATCCTTGCTAGATTCCTCCATTAAAATCTTGGGGAAGGTTATCTTAGCAAGGATAACTGGGTGGGCCTCGGACAATAACATACTGTCCGACGCTCAATACGGCTTTAGAGCGGGGAGGAGCACGGAGGACCAATGTCTGAATCTACACCTGATCATAGCTAAATACACGAAGGCGGCCAGAGGCTCTATCTTTCTGGGTTTTATGGATTTGTCCACAGCCTTTGACCTTGTTAATAGGTCAAGGCTTTGGACTATGCTCCTGGAGATGGGTCTTGACCAGTCCCTAGTGTATTTTTTGGCCGAGTTGCATAGAGACTTAAATGCCTCGATTAGGATGACTAATGAGGGGAAATGTACATCAAGTTTTAAATCTGGTAGAGGGGTACGACAGGGATGTATCTTAGCTCCCATGTTGTTTACGCTATATGTAAATTCGTTGGAGGTAAACCTGTTAACAGCTATGCCCGACGTCCCCCGTATGGGAGGCTCCCCGATTTTGGTGCTCCTATATGCGGATGACGCAGTCTTACTAGCAAGGACCCCGTTGGGCCTACAAAGACTGCTGGATTCATTCGGGGATTTTATGAAAAGCCTGGATCTGGTAGTAAACAATGGCAAATCACACGTCATGTCTCTGGGTGTCTCTAAAAATAAAGTCAAGACCTTTTTCTGCGGCAATGAAGAAATCACCAGAGTAAAGGAATTTATCTATTTGGGAGTAGTTTTTGATGATAGGGGTACGTGGTCCCCACAGCTCTCAATAAAGCCAAATGCTGTGAGAAGCTCTTCGGCTGCAGTGCTAGGTTTTGCGAAAAGGTTGGGGGGGAAACCTTATGAGGCGATCCTGGCTATTTACAGGGCTAAGACCCTGTCTATTGCAAGGTATGGGGCAGCAATATGGGGTTTTACTAAACCAGACCACATACAAATAGAAGAAAATAAATTTTTACGGTCACTCCTAGGCCTCCCGCAATCCACAGCTACCTATTCTATCCATCTTGAAATAGGGATAGGATATATAGCAGATATAATCAATATAGCCCCCATTCTGCTATGGATTAGAATCTGGTTGAATCCGAATCTTTCCTTAAACCACAAGATCTTAAAGGATTGTATCAACCTAGATAATGTGAAGGAAATACAGTGGCTGTCCTACATAAAAATGTTAGCCGTATATTTGGGGCGACCGGAGATTTTCTACAACCCAGAATCTCTATGTAAGACAGATTTAGCGTGGGTAAAAACTAACTTTACTATGCTAAGGGAGGCAGAGCGGGAAGCTGCAGAACTAAGTAAACCATCGGTTAGGGGCCATGTTCTGGTCACCTTGCCACTAATGATGTCTCCCTATCTGTCTACAGTGACCAACTCTTTTCATAGATGGTTACAGACAAAATTCCGGTTTAACCAAATACATACAGTACTCTGGGATTTTCATGGCTGGAGTAGACCTGAAGTTGCAGCTCCGTGTAAATGTGATGACTTTTCCCCCCAAGACACACTGCATTTTACATTCTTTTGTCCTCTGTACCATGATGCCAGGAAAAGGTTCATTCTCCCTTTACTGAAGAATATGAATTTCATTCAGTGTAGTCCGGCTTTATCATTCCTACAACTGATGGAATCCCCTGTAACCATGTTTTGTGTCACCAGCTTTTTTGCCATGTCTGTTAGAACTAGGAGGGTGAGACAGAAAGCCGCACAAAAAATTAAATCCTCCTAAAATACTGCTAAAGCACACCACCCAATTGCTTTAAATTAGTAAAATGAATGTCAATGATTTCAAAATGAATTTGTACAGTATTTTTATCTTGTATATACACGTTTTTTAAATATTTTTATTGTCGTGTATATGTATAGCATACTTTTATGATTTTTATTAATCGAATAAAGTGGTTTTGACTTGACAAATAAAGTAGTAGTCCTTTCTCCTCTCTCAGCAAGAGTGTTATTGTGTCTTTATTGAATTCAGGCAAGAGTCAACTTGTTTTCTGCATCTTTATACACTTGGCTGAGTAGTACAGCTAAGACAGGCAGTAAATATTATAGAATTCTATTGGAAAGCAGACCTTTCTAGGTGCCTTTGCCAATAGTAGATCAGTGATGATTCTAGGTATTCACTTATGGAGGATGTTCCTTTCCCATGATTCTGTGTCTTCTTGTAATAAATAGAGTATTTTCACTTTTGTCAAGAAACTACTATTCACTTTGGCTACATCACTGTTTTCAGAACATTTTAGTTGATCGCAAAATTTTGTGAACTCTCTTGTGATGCCTAATTGGTGTGACAATAATTCCTCTGCTGTGAAGCATATGCCAGAAGCGCCAGATATGATTTCCAGTAGAATTAATTGCATGGCTAACACTTGCCCTGTTTTGTTCACCAAATTCATATTAGTGCCGCTTGAGATGAGAGATTGCATATTTTAATCTAGAAGTGTAAAGCATATTGAGATCAAATTTTACTGTCTCTAGTGCTTTAAGGTTTCTTCTGTGAGGGGTGAGACATTTGTTTGCATTTTCCAGTCTTGTTTGTGTATCAGCACCCTTTTTTCTGCGGGTGGTAAAATCCCTCATCATTGTTCCCTGTAGGCAGGCTTTCAATGCAGCCCAAAGGATCTCATGAAATACTACTTCATTGTTTTTAAGGAAAGAACACTATTTGGACCATAGGATGTACTTTTCTTCCAGGGCTTATGTCAACTAATGCTCATAATTAACCTCTTCATCATTGGGGAAACTAGTCCCATATCTAGCAATAGTATAACTAGGCAGCGTCCAGATAGGTTTTCGTATAGAATCTTACAAGATTTGAAGTCTGATAGAATGCAGTGTGATATAAAAAAATAGCCGGTCTTAGTGCAAGTGCCATGTATACAGGATGTAAATGTGTGCACCCTTTAATTGGTATTGAGCAATCTCCACAGACATACAAGAGCATGGTCGTGCATCAAGTCTGTGAGGAGCTCACTGTCAAGGCCACTGGACCTTCCCGACTTACCCAGAAATGTATCAGGATGAAACTCCAGTCTGCATCAATTATTGATTTGGTCATTCCAAAATCAGTGCTAGTCTTCAACAGTTCAGAGAACAAAATGGTCCTTGCTCCATTGAGTGTGCAGGCATAGTCTACGATCATGGTTGTGTTTTGGGACAAGACCTTCACAGATGGATATCTTCAATTGATATCTACTCACAATTTCAATATTTTGATGGGAAGTGTTTTTAATTAAACAGTAGCACCCTCCCTCTTACATTTAGCCTATCCTCCAGTGATCTGGTCCTTTCCGCAGGTATTGCAGGTGTGTATTATGAATCCTACCCAATCTATTGTATAACAGGACATATGTGGGTTTCCTGTAGGACTGAAGCTCCTGCAGATTTCAAGACGAGAAACTTACCATCCTGGGATAGCTGCCTTTTCTAAAAATGTCATAGCAAACCACATGACAACTTGCCCACCTGCCCATCCTGACCACAGTCAGATGTAGTACAATAGAGAGGAGACTAGTTGTGTCAAGAGGAATGCTATGCCTACACAGAACGCATACACAGAACCAGATCAGGAGGGCGGGCATTCTCTTATATTGGTCCTAATAGGTGGAATGACCTCCCACTCCACGCCAGTGTCTCCTCCTCTCTTCTTGAATTCCATAAGAGCCTGAAGACCTGGTTTTTCAGTTAACCAACCTACCATAGACAGGGCTAGGCACACACATCTGCTCAGCTCCAGGATGCACATGTGGGTGATAGTTCACTTTACACATACATATAACAGTCTGACATCTCTACCTTGTCCCAAACCATGCAAATAGAACTTGTGGAACTGATTCTTTCTGATAAGAAATATGAAATTCGCAGTTAGTTATGTATCACAAACTTAATTACAAACTTGAGTAGACATTTAATGTCTGTTGCAGGCATTGTCATCAGCTCGTTTAGTACTTCTCTGAGTTCCTCACCAGCCATCCAGCTTTTTTCAGTAATCTTACTAGCAAGATGCTGCACTGCTTCTATCTCAGAATCCCTTCATGTAGTGAAACATCAAATGCAATCTTGCTGAGGACTTAGATAACTCATGGCAGTGCTTTGGACCAGTGGCTTGAATGGTTCCGTGGGACTCACTCAAGCCGCCCCATGAGGTGAGAGTAGATATCAACGTTTGACCATATACAAAATCACAATTTTATGGTTGCTTATAGAAGCTGCCAAACTAAATATTAATAAAGTGCAGATGGCATAGTGCTCATACCTGCAGTAGTGCAACAATTAAAATAGCATACATATATACAATCCGGAACAACAGGAACAGATGATGAGATGAAGTGTTTTACCCCTTCGCTATCTTTCACTTATAAAAGTCTACAAGCAATTTTTCAATTACCTGATGACTGATTACTACATTCTTGAGCTATCTTTACGTATTTACAAGTTTGTTTAGTTTGCTTGCCTTTAATGTAAGAAGAAACACCTACATTGAAAATGATACTATGACCATTATCAATTCTCTTTTGTACTTCTCAAAAAGAAACATTCATTGTCATTATAATTAAATCAAGTGTTGTCAAATTCACATGTGTATGTCAAACAGCTCTATTCTCTTCTTTTTACTCCAGAAGAAAGGATAATCACTGAAACTTTAATTTCTCTGTACAAAATTCAAAATTAATTAATCTCAAGTGTTTTTGCACCTCTGAAAGTTTGAGGAGTGGCTCATTGAATTCAGTTCAATCCTTCTGCACTTTTTAGAACAAAGAAAAAAAGCACTCCAAATGTTATCTTTGGTCTCTCTTGTTCTTTACCCAACATGCCATGTTCTTTCTCTTCTTTCCATTGTTATGTAGCAACTGCATTAGCATTTAGAAAAATGAACACATTCCACTAAATTTTGCCCAATCTTTACATGAAAATAGATATCTCTTACCGTGACTGAAGCCTTTGGTTGCAATCCAACTGTCTCCTCATCCCTCTTTTAATATCTCGTCTGGTGGCTTACAGAATTCAGAACACCCAAAACCATCCTGTCCTTAAAAGCCAAAACTCTGGGCAATGCAGCAAAGGCTGTGTCCCTGTTTATATTTGAGGTTGTCAAAATGGCCAGTAACAACTTGATAGTTTTACAAGACTTTCCTAATCTCATATGGCAAGACTACTGCAGCATATACAAATGCTTACTGCTGCTATCTACTAGAGTTGTGGTCTCTGCCACAATGGCACTCCCCACACCTCACACTTCTCTCAGATGTATCTACCCACAAGTTCCTTGAATGGACACAGAGTCCACAAAGACAGACTCAAATTACTGCAGTCATTGCTTGCTGCCACCTGAACTGTACATCAAAACTGTAGGCTCACAAGCTTGAAATAAACTACAATTTATTTCCCAGAGTGGCGAGGAGAGAGGTGATAACCCTGGATCATTTAATAAAGGTTAGCCATGAAGCCCTAGTAGAGACACTTTGAAGCCATTGATGCCGAACTGGACACAAGGTCCCCATGTGAAATTAGTACTATTGAGAGGATGAGGGGTGCAATCTTCTGCCATGGTACTGGTTTAGGTATATATATTCTGCTGGAAGGGAGTACTTGCTCATTCTGAAGCCCATGCTCTGGATGGTATTGATATGTCCAACCCGGTGTGCACCTGTCAGTCCTAGGACCAGAAAAGTTGTGTTACTATACAGATGGAGTTTTCAGTTTAGAGGAGATTTAGCTTGACGACTTGACTTGCCTCAGATGGATGGAATGACTGCAGTGGTTGATTCCCTGAGCTATGGAGGTCTCCTCACTTCCTCACTTGCAATTCACCTGACACTCTGATACACCATGGGTGAACCAAAAGCAACAAAGGGTCTGGAACCCCTTTGAGTGGCAGACACTCTAGAGCTAAAATGTTAATAGGAGCCACAAATGAATCACACCTCCTGTGCCCTGCCTGATAAGATGAATAACAAACATGTGGCCACTTCGAAGACTAGAAAGACCCATAAGCTCAAATATATATATACAGTGACTTGAGTCGTTTAAGAGTAGACAAACTGAAAATTATTGAGAAGGTCAAGGAGACAGGGAGTGCCATCATGAAACAAATATTCAACACAGTGACCCTCTGGAACCAAGGGCTTTACTTAGCTGAGAGCATAAGGTTTCTGGAAGGTTCAGCATGGGATGCAAAGAGCTTCTCAAGGAGAAAGTCTGCTCAAGAATGCAAAACTCCCAGCATGGAGCTTTACCTTGAGGCATGGATTGTCCATGAGATGGCCTGATGGGTTTATCTAATTTCTTCTCAGTTGAACATGCAAGCAGAGTACAGGCACACACACCCCTGTCAGATGTACCACTGAGGCGGTGGAGCCTACTGCCTTATCGGAATCGCAACCTGGGTCTCCAGACAGTACACTCCAATTGCCACCTAAAGGTAGATGTTTAATGGAGTGCTCATATATACAGACTACTACATTGCTGTCTAAAAAAACTTCAATTCTATCCTTGGAGTCAAACGCAAACTCAATTCATTTGTTTTTCTGAATAAGCTGCTTGTGGACGGTCAAACATTAGAGGTTTAGGGCTAGGTGAATAATATGGGGCAGAGGATGGAGGAATAATAGACTAGAAAGCTTACCAACAGAAACATAGGAGGCTATGGGAAGACCTAGGAAGAGTTTCTGTTCACAAGCAGGGCTGTGATCGTTGCAGTGAATACTAAGCAAGGAATGGAGTCGCCAATGATCCGACAAACACAGAGATGGACTCCCTGACATCTGAATTGGAGTCAACAAGCTGGCATATGGATGGTGCGGGGCCATCACGCATCACTCCCATGATTGCAGATGAACTGCTGTGCGTTGGTCTGAGAGAGGAACGCATGTCTGACTTGTACTCTAACAGTTAGATGATCCTAGGCCGTCAGGTATTAATATTAAGGATGAATGCAGAGAAATATCACAATGCTAAAGGCGTGCTTACGATGAGACAAGTGACAAATGTCAACTGCATTCCACCATTATTCACTTTTCACACCTAAAGATGGAGTGTGAATTTTTTTCTTTACTGTTCAGATGGTTTTGGGAATAGTAATGTTAATAGCTTGCCCTGGAGGTTGAGGTTGGGGGGGAGAGTTGGGAGCTGGTTAGATTAGGACATTGAAACATAAGTGGTCCTCTGAGAGGGTGAAGAGAAGCTTCACTTTTGATGTTGGGCACTCTCCTCACAATGGAAAAATCGGGAATTCTTTTGAAAGGTTTGAAAAAAGAGCTCCACTATATAGAGGGACAGGCATTCCTATTGCTAGAAGATGTACCAATGAACATATTATAATGTAACTGTTTGCTTCTCATATAGAATATTAGTAGTATATGTGATTTGGCAAACAGGATACATGCATATCTGATCAAGTTTAGGGCAGAAATCACTTTTCTGCAATAAACACTGCTCAACAGAATGGAGGATCATATATTGCAATGGAAATGTGTAGAGGACAACTTTTCTAAATTGGATATTCCTCTGTGTTTTGAACAAATATTGATTTAAAAATATCAGAGGCAGTAAGATAAAAAAAATATATACGATACTCAAATATCATGAGGCACAATTATCGTTGACAAGAATATCGATTTTTGAGGTGAGTAATATTGTTTTAAATAATAATGATGTTATTAATATCCTTTTCAATAATTAGGGGCCAGATGTAGGTAGCTTAATACCGGTCGGTAACGGATGAAAATCTGTAATTTTCCCGTTACTGACCGGTATTTATCCCTTTCCAATGTAGGTAGCTCTGAATAAGGATTCGGTAATTTACTGATTCGTTATGTTAAGGAATCGGTAAAATACTGATTCCTTATTTTAAGGAATCGATAAATTACCGAATCCTTAAAACCTATGTAGGAAGCACTCAAGTGAGTGCATTTCTGCTTTAAGGATTCGTTATTTACCACCAACTACAAGTTGGTGGTAAATACCGAATACCTTTAAAAAAGCAATATTTGTTTTTTTAAAAGTGCCATGTGGCTGACACACATGCCCTTAGGGCATGTATGTGCGCCACATGTGCACACATGCACGATTCAGGGGTGCAACAGGGTGTCAATGTGACACCTTGCCACCCTTGAATATGCTCCCGCTATTACCGATTCGGTATTTACCGAATCAGCAATAGTGAATGGCTTCCCATTCATTCCTATGGGCCTCCAGGCCCATAGGAATGAATGGGAAGATATTCCTCATTACCGAATTGGTATTACTGATTCAGTAATAAGGAGTATTACCGAATCAGTAAATTTTACCGATTTATTACCTACATCACATTTACCGATTTTTAAATACCAAATCGGTAAAATTCGGTATTTAAGAATCGCTAAATTGCGATTACCTACATCTAGCCCATAGTGGTTCAAAACATTGGGGCATATTATCAAGGAAAGCGTTAAAATCATTGCCGGTTTAGCGCCAGAAAACTGCCGCTAAAACGGCGATAATGGGCTTGATAATATGCCCTGGAGAATTCCAATAGAAGCCCATGTTCACACCAGAAGATGGACTTCTATCGGAATTCTCAAGGGCATATTATCAAGCCCATTATCGCCGCTTTAGCTGACGTTTTCTGCCGCTAAACCGGCAATAATTTTTAATGCCGTTCTTGATAATATGCCCCCAAGTTTTTTAATTATATTATTATTATTATTATGCGTTCTTATATAGCGCTCGATTACCCGTAGGCATCTCGGCGCTTGCCTTGGGAACCCGTCCTGGATTTTCCCTGTGAGATACCAGTACTGGGCATCCCCAAGGTGAAAGCCAGGCATCCCGCCGAGGGGGGGCCGTAGTGGAGATTAAGCAAGCTGATGCCCAGAGCTGCAGAGTGTGAACCCGTGATTAGAATAGGCACCGAAACGAGAATTATCATGTCCGTGGATATTTGGGCTCAAGACCCTGCCGCGTCGGGAATTGAACCCTGGTCCCGGGTCTGACCTCTGCTTCAGGGTCTACCTCCTCTAACCAGTGAGCCACACTTCTCCAGTGTTCAGTTGTTATATTAATTATATATGTTACTATTGTTTATATGAAGATTTCCCAAAAAATAGATTGTAACATTATACGATTTAGAATCATTTATTTACTTTTTTATAGAAATGTATAGTGTCGTAGCAGGCTGTTGGTATTATAGTGGGGTAGGGTGGGAAGTTAATTAGTTAATAATAATCATGAATTCTTTAATACATTTTATTTAATTATATAATTGATATTTGTTATTTAAATTAAGTAATACTGATAACGTTTCGCTATATGTTATTTGTGGTCTGTTATTTTTGTAGGAGTATAGGGTGGGAAGGTAATTAGGTAATAATTAATTAACAATGAATTATTAATTGTTAATTACTTATTTAATTTACTTTAGTTATGTAATTTACGGAACATTTATTTGACTTATATTTTAGTTGTGGGGTGCTGGGTTTGTAGGGGTCTAGGGTGGGAAGTTAATTAAGTAATAATTATTCCATTCCTTAATACTGCATTATTAATTATTTGATTAATGTCAAATTATGGAAAATATGGAACACTGGTCAATTTGTTGGATATTATACATGTGGGATGCTAGATGTGTAGGGGTACAGGGTAGGAAGTCAATAAATGAAAAATAATATTAATACAACTATTTAATTACATTTTAAATATATAAATTCTGATTGGTTTTATTTTAATACTGTTTTAGTTGTGGGCCTGTAGGTGTGTAGGATTCTAGGCTTGGAAGTGAATTAAATAATAATTAATTCACTATTAATAATTGTTAAATAATGTTTTTATAAATTGAATAATTGCATTTATGAAATACTTATTTTTTAAGTTATATTTTAGGTGTGGGCTGCTAGGTTTGTAGGCATTTAGGGTTGGAATTAAATTAATTATTAATTGACTAATAATTATTCATTAATTGATCATTCGATGTTTTATTGAATAGTAATTATGTAAATTGATTATTATTATTTTTTATTACATACATATTTGTTCATGTTAATTAATTATGTTTTATATTTAGAGTTTGATTTAGTTTACATTCATGGTGTTACTCATATAAGCAATGTGTGAAGTGAAATACTTTCCCTACTCTTGCTTAGACTGCAGTATGAATAGTAAAAGTAACCTCTTTGCAATTTAACACTTTCCCTGCTGTTGTGCTGTTTGGAGTGGGAGTAGTACATTTTACCCCTCCAAAGTCCCGCATTTTCCCTAACATTGCGCTGTTTAAAGTGAGAATAGTAAATTTTACCCATCAGAAATTGAGCACTTTCCCCACTGCTGCAGAGACTGGAGTGGGAATAGTAAATTGTACCCCTCCTTTCACTACTGTTGCACGGACTGGAGCGGGAATAGTAAATCTCACCCCTCCGTAGTCCAACAATGTTCCTACTGTTGCACATATTTTAGTGGGAATGCTAAACCCCTTCTAAGTCCAACACTTCCCCCACAGTTGACTTTTTGGAGTAGGAATAGTACATTTTACCCCTCCGAAGTATTCACTCAATACGGTATCTGGCAAGATATGAGAGAGAGAAAAAGAGAAACGTATTGATCTCCCAGGTAGCTTAATCTTTTTTTTCTCCCAGTTTCAATTCTAAGAATTGGATCAGGATGGCTCAATCACGTAATGTGACATGCTTCATTATTCGCCTCCTCGTCTCACCCTGCTGAGGTAGTACTTCCAGGGCAGACTCAACCTCAAGCTGGGGCTTACCTGAGGGAGTTCTTAGATATTACTTTTTTTTCTGGATAGTCTTCTAATCCAGTTGTGTCACGTGGCCCATATGGGCATTGTCGTCTTCCCTATATTAGCATGAGCATGTTGCTGACTGTCCCCTGGTTTGCGCGCGTTACTACACTAATTTATTTTGCTTGTGCCACACTGAAACTTTCACATAGAACATGCTGTCGTTTTTGCACATTGCTCATTCCTAGGATTTAGTCTGAACATTGTGAACAAGTTTGAACAACAATGCCCCTTGTTATTCTGTTCTGGTCAGGCCCTATCACCTAGACAAAACATGCAGATGCAGCTGTTGTTTGGGAACACATACTTTGGCCATATGAGGGTACACCGACAAGTAACACTCACTTGGAGAGGGACCTTTCCAGGGAGAAGAGCTTGACAGCACCTGTGATGTAGCTCTACCATCTATAGACTGAGGTACGGGGTCTGCTGATAACTCAGAGATCTTCTAATATAAAATCATTTTGCTTCTTCACGAGGGGAGGGGCATTTAGCTACTCTGTCGTATATCACAACAGCTCCTTTTATGATTTACGGACTACTTGCTATGCTGACCGTATTTGTGTTAGCCATTTTTCTACTGGTTGTGGTACGTAGACTGCATACTAGAGCACGTTAGTTAAAATAATGTTTGTGTCTGTGTCTCTGTCAGATCTTACTGTGGACAAGTACAAAAGCATGAGTGAATGGGTGTGTCCTCTGCAGCCGCGATCCGTGAGCGAATTAGGAGTGTTGTGTTCTGGGGTGTCTTACCACTTGTTCCTCTGGGAGCGATCAGGGGGGCAAGTGAGGTACTAAGGGGGTGGGATAACTCAGTCCCTGCCTACTAAGGTCCCATAATCCCAAGCATAGTTCTGTGATTTCGCAGAATCCCTGCAACATGGCACCACCAACGTTTGGTCTGATACTTATTCACAGGAACCCTGAGTAGCGCTTGTGCTTGTCCATTATACCCTCCCACCGGTTCCTGGAGACATCCATGGTCGGAGGGCTTTGCCTCCTCAGTTTGTTTGATTTACTTATTGCTGGAGGTTTTTAAAGATTTAATTTTTCAAAGGTTTTTGACCTGTTTTGTGCTACCGTTTAGTCTCGTTTTGGAACATACAATGTCGCAACCAATTACGATTCCGGCACATTGTCGTGCGGCAGTTACACATCATTTGTTACAGCATGGGGTCCCAAATGGGGGTCTCCAGTTGTCTTTATGGTCGATGTAGATCCTCCATACCCCTTTGAAGTCTGTTATTCCTGGGGTACATTTCCCGCAGTAGATGTGAATGATAATTTCTTTCATGCTTATACGGTCGCTGCTGCACCGGCAGCGTATTGTCCTTATACGGAGATTGAAGTTCCTCTAACATCCTAGGAGCACCAAATTTGGTTTAATGGCGCCCTTCCCCATCCTATCTCATTTGTTCGTATGGGCCCCTTAAGTATTGATGTGTAGAGGTGGACCTCAGCAAGGCCTACCAGTGCTGGGGGTTCGCCCTTCTCTGCATACAAGTCCTCAGACCAGTAAATAGAAGTTGGCACGGAAACTGAAATAGCTAAGAGATATTTTATTAACCTCATGAGGTGGAACTACATTCACACAACACCCTCGGTAGTGTATGAAGTAGCACAAGGAGTAGAAGAACCATGGGTCTTTTATACCCACACAGGAGCTCAAAAGAAGGCGGCACAAGCACACATAGGAGAGTTACATACATAAATGGTCATACAGAAATGCATAGTCGACAAAGAAGGAGGAGATAACAGTTGCTGACTTTAGTAGATTCATCCTGACAGTAACAAACCTAAACAGATGCATTGGCAGCTTCAAACTCTTCTGCACATGTGCAGAGTAGCAGAGGCTAAGTATAGCCAGTTATTTGAGCAAAGCACAAGGGCAAATGACAGAGAAGAAGGAAAGAGCACATGGCGAGCACATGGGAGACAAAATGGCTGCTGGAAACAAGATTGCTTCTGCTAAATGTTAACATCGATCTCTGCCAAATTTCCACGATGACCCTTTTAGCATTAGCTGAAGACATTTACAATCTAGAGGAGTCTAAGTTTACATCATGTATATACATTTTCATCATGTCATCAACTTCTTTGTCTAGTACTCGCTGGGCATTCATTTGTTTAACATCACATCTGGCAGGTGTACAAGCAGTGATACAGATGGAGCAAAGCATTGGACCACATTGTATACATAGACAGCATGTCAGTAGAATTGCAAGTAATATATACACAGGACTTTCAATAGTTTTCAGCCCCAGGTAGCGAGCAATGTCTAAAACCAGCTGGCGAAAGTCCTTGTGCCAGTATCAGGGTGAATCTCAGCAGCAATTTTGGGGAGTTTGGAGATCGCATCAAAAACTGAAGGGGCATGATCTGGAATGTATACACAGCAGCTACTTCTGATGATGGGACATGCACCACCTCGATCAGCCAAAACCACATCTAGAGCCATACGATTTTGGAGCGCCACAATCTTTGCAATTTGCAGTTCCTCTGTGATGTTTCCAAGTGCCATAGCTGTCTGGTTGGTCACAGCTTCCACAACACAAGTCAAACGTCTGATTTTCTACTGTTCAAGGCAGCACCAACAAAGAAGAACAGTCCCAAATTAAAATCAATGTATTGCTGTAGTGCGGTGTCAGTCTGGTCCACCTCATCATTACTTATTGTTCTTTTGTATCTATTCTTAGAAATGTCATTAAACAATCGATAGTCCTTATGATATGATGTAGGTGCCAGAAACACAGGAAGTAGCAAAAAGGACACGTAACAGACTCCAGACCATCCAACAGGTAGATGATAGTTACCCTTATTCTCACAGATGAAGTAGGTATTATGTGAAGACGTAAAACTGCTGTCATTGGTACCATCAATAGTCGAAACCTGAGTACATTCGCTTCTTCCCACAGTGTTTTTCCCAACACTACTCACACACAAATCTGCTCAAGCTCTAGTTACAGCAACAACAAATGGTCCATTACCCTTTGCAGTTCGTGTATTTGGGTAAACATAATGTGTAGAAGTGTTTCCTTGTCGGTACTCCTCCATCTCCCACTTAGTCCCTTTAGCGTGGGGATCACCTTCTTCATCAGGATAACACACTTTTTAAAGATAGTAGTTTATTTTCCCTACACCCAAATCAGTAATATTAGCCACTTGAGAAGCCAATAGAAGTGCAAACCAGGCTTCACAAGAGCCATTATGGGAAAAGGGAAGAGGAATGAAAGATGTTCCTCCCTTTTTCCGATGAGCTGGCATCATTCCACACACCCAACAGTCAGTAATGTTCATAGCATTGTCCGTGTGGTGCAACATCTGAATGAACGTGTTGCTCAGATAAGATTGTCTATGCTTCTGCTTATGATAAGGGAGAGTAGTGGTCTTCAATGGGTGCTGGAGTAGTGGCAGTCAGTATTTGTCGAGCAGGAGCCAATTCCTATACAACCCAAGTTATCACTGCCATAGTGACCACAATGACAATAAATCCAACAATGCACATTATCTTTTTATCACAAATCCTTGCAGCAGTTGATTTGTCCTCCATCTTGTCGTTGAAGTAACAAAAACGTTGGAGCTCTAAAGTCCTGGGCAGCCGTTGGTTTCTTCACTGAGGGTTAAGATGGGTGTCAATACACAAAAAGATTCCCCCCCTCGTCAGCTCAGGTTCTTACTAACCCAGGACGGTTGCTCAACCAGTCTTTTCAACAATGAACTGTTTTTCCGGGGCCGCAGTTGATATTGAGATGCACCAGGAATCGTATGGTCCGGGAAGACTTCCTCAGGTTCTTCAGGTGATTTGGCTTGGCCTTTCTCCGTATCCAGGATGTCTTGATGGTTGATCAGGGCAGCAGATTCCACCAGAGCAGATGGCACTTTCTTACAATGGGTAGAATGCACCCAGTTCCTCCTGTTAGTCACTCAGACGGCAGTTCTTGCCGCCAGGAGGACTTGCTCTGGGCTGCCCCACCTAGGCTTCAAACTCCTCGACCTCTGGAAAGATCGGACCATCACATGGTCGCCAGGCCGTAGTCCATGGGTCTCACCTTCTGGTCTATCAGGAACAGCTTCTCAAACCTGTTGATTAATAGATATCAAACTGTCAGTCAACTGTGATAGGCAGTCACTCATCAAGATACATGGTACATCATGTATGGGGCGTGGCTTAGGAATTCCCCAAATATTCATAGGTCTTCCAAATACCACCTCATATGGTGTAAGACCACATCGTGAATGTGGTACTGATCTAATGGACAACAATGCCAAGGGCAATGCATCAAGCCATTTCAAGGATGTAGAAGCCTGAATTTTTGCTAGCTTCAGCTTGAGAGTAGCATAATATCTCTTCACTAGCAATGCTGATTGTGGGTGGAAGGCAGCATGAAACTTCTGCATAATCCCTAATCCTTTCAGGACATACTTAACAACTTGCCCAATAAAATGGGGTCCGTTATCACTCCACAAAAGTTTGCAAACACCAAATCTGGGGAAGAATTCTTTTAGAAGCACCTTTGCTGTAGTCAGAGCTGTATTATCTTTCATAGAATACGCCTCTATCCACTTACTGAAGGCACATACCACTTCTAGGACATAATTCAGATTATTACAGCGTTCAAGCTGGATGTAATCCATTTGCAAAACTTCAAAAAGTGCAGTTGTGTAGCAAACCCTCCTGTAGGAGTTTGTGTCCCTTTTCCAGGATTGTACTGAAGACAAATCAAGAAGGACTGGACTACCTTTCTAATGATTTCTAGAGTCTACAACATGTGCCGGCCCATGTGCCATATGAAGCATAGGTTGTAAATAGGCTGTGGGCAGTTTCCATTTGGTCATGTCTTTATTTCGCCAACAGCCCTCACCATCCAATGTTCCCTCTTTAGACCATTGCTCAAGTTCTTCTGCAGAAGCAGATTTCTGCATGTCTAACACTTCCTGCCTAACATCATGCCAACATTCAGCCTGTGATTTTACTACGTACATAGATGTGGTGCTTCGCTGCATTGCAGTTTCACGGGCTGTGTGATCTGCAAAGGCATTGCCTTGTCCTATTTTATCGGTCACTTTCTTATGTGCGCTACAATTAAAAATTGCTATTTTCTTTGGGTATGTCAAGGCAGTCAGAAGATTATGTACGAATTCTCCATGCATTATCTGCATCCTATGGAATGTAAGAAAGCCTCTTTCCTTCCAGAGTAACCCAAAATTATGAGCCACTCCGAAAGCATAGCGGCTGTCAGTATGAATGTTCACAGACAAGTTGGTACTAAGTTCACACGCTCGTGTCAAAGCTATTAGCTCAGCTGCCTGAGCTGACTTCTGTGGAATACGAGCTGCCTCAACTACCATCAGAAGTGTTGTAATTGCATATGCAGCTGATGTCATGCCATCAGGTAATTTCAAAGAGGACCCATCAACCCACAGTTCCCCGTCAACATTTGATAGGGGCGTATCTTGCAAGTCGACACAACCCTTTGTCTGTTCCTCGGTAAGGAATATACAATCATGAGGCTCTTGTGACTGGGACAGAGTCGCTGGATATGGCAACAAGGTAGCTGGATTCAGGGTTGAACATCTTTTCAAGGTGATATGAGGGACCAAGAGTGTCAATTCGTATCATGTCAGCCTAGCACTAGATAAATGCTGCGTTTTAGTTTGGTTCAAAAGGGCATCAACTGCATGAGGTACTAACACCAACAGTCTATGTGACAAGACTAGCCCTTCACACTGACGTATAGACACAGCTGCCACTGCGACAGAACGGAAACACACAGGCAATGCATGAGCAACTGGATCAAGAACAGCTGAAAAATATGCACAAGGACGTTGCTTGTCACCGTGTGTCTGTACTAAAACTGAAAGTGCACACCCATCTCTCTTGTGTACATAGAGTATAAAAATCTTAGTGTAATCCGGAGTGCCCAATACTGGTGCAGAACAAAGATCTTGACACAACTGGTGGAAAGCATTCTGACATTCATTCATCCATGAAAGGGCATTGGAGTGTCATTAGTTAAAAGAGCCAACAAAGGATTAACAATGTGTGAGAAGCCTAAAATCCATTGCCTACAAAAAAGAAGTAAGACCAATGAATACACGGACATCTTTCTGAGTACGGGGCACTGGTGTGTCTAAGATAGCTTGAATGCGATCTGGTGTAAGTGCACATCCCTCCTTAGACAGGAGGTGACCTAAATAGGTAGCCGTCTGTCTACAATACTGCAATTTCTCCCGTGAAACTTTGTGATGCAAGAAATGAAAGCAATGACAGCGTTCCTTCTTAACACTGTTCAGGCGTATCAGCTGCCAACAAGATGTCATCGACATATTGTATGAGAGCCACCCTAGTTGGCACAGTAAAAGAATCAAGTTGCCTTTTCAATGCTTGGCTATAAATACTAGCACTCTCAGTATACCCTTGGGGAACTCTACAGAATCTAAAGGATCGGTTATTCAAAGTGAAGCCGAACAAATATCGGCTGTCAGGTTGAATAGGGTTTGAGAAGAAAGCGTTCTTTAAATCAATCACGGTAAAGGTAGTCGATGTCGGAGGAACCATGGTAAGGCGTGTTGTGATGTCAGAGACTACCGGGTATTGTGGTACTACAATCTTGTTAACTTCTCGTAAATCAATGATAAACCTGTATATTTTAGTATCAGTGTCTTTCTTCAGAATAGGAAGTATAGGGCTATTGCAAATATTGTAAGGGACTTCTTCCACAACCCCCACTCCAATCAGATCATGAACAATGCGCACGAGTGCCTCTTCATCTTCTCAAGGAATTTTGTATTGAGGCAATCAAGGCAAAGGAGCACTCTCCTTTACATGAATATGCACTGGTGAAATAACCATTTGCCCCACATCAGTGTCTGACGTAGCCCACAAAGTACTAGGGAGTGAAGCCAAAGCAATAGCCTCTCTAATGAGACAGAACTTCTCAGTCACTGGATAGTTACCATTCAAAATAACACTCACACCTTCTGGGGAACAAGGTATTGTAGCCCTAAAATACATGAGCATATCAAGAGCCACAATATTGTCCAGTGTATTAGGGGAAAGCAAAAATGAACATGGAGCAGTGAATGTATCAACATGGAATGTAAGTGGCCATGACAGTGGGCTAAGGGAAGGTGTCCCATCGAAACCTATCGATGTAATGTTTAAGCCAGATAGGGGAGCCCTTGGAACCAATTGTTTAGACAAGGCGCTACGAGTAGCTCCTGTATCAACCAGAAACCGATCAGTAGAGCCCAAAACATGTGCTTGAACAAAGGGACCCTTCTGATCTACTGGAACTTCAACTGATTCCTTGCCCCATCCTAGACAATCCTATGCGTAAGCAGAATCTTTCAAATCAGGTGATAAATAATCAGACATTTGATATTGGTTCCATCTATCAAAAGTATTGAAAACATTCTGATCATGCACAGAAGTGTCAAACCTAGCACGGCCATCCATGCCTCCTCTATGCCCTGAATACCCCAGACAACTTCTCGTTTGCCCTCGTCCACGCGGATACTGCTGAGCACGCAATGCTGGACAATCAAAAGCCCAATGTCCAATCTTCCTACAATACGCACACTGATCAGAAGACAAAGTTGGTCAAGCATAAGTGGGTAAGGTCGGACCATATGCGCATGTCCGCCTCTGCCACCACCTCTGTAAGACGGGCAATAAGCCTGAACTAGCATAACCTTTGTTTTCAACTCCTTAGTCTTCTTATCCTCATTGCCCTTAGCTTTCAATTCCAGATGTTCATAATACTGAGCCATAGTCAAAAGAGAGACTGGGAAAGACGTACTCCATGAACTTTCGCTGGCCTTTAGGCGACTAGCTATTCCTGGCAACATGTTCATGAGAAATTTATCGACAAACAGATGCCTGCCCGTGTCATCTGTCAATGACTGGCCACTAAAGTCATGGAATGCCTCCTCAAAACGTGTAAAGAAGTCAGAGACCGATTCATCTGCCTTTTGCTTACAGGATGCTAACACAGTCCAATCTATCTTTTTGACTGGAATAAGAGTTTTCAATTTAACTACTATAGCTTTTGGAAAATCTAAAATCACTTGTTGCAGTTTCGGTGCGGGTTCCCTTTCTGAATCAATCCTCTCTAATTCCTTCCAAACAACCCCAAAATTTACATGATCATCAACTTTACGAATAGATCTCCAAATATCAGGGGGTAGAATAAGCCCAAAAAACATATCAACATCAGACAAAGTAATTGTATGAGAATAAATAGCTTCCTCAACTTCTTTATAAAAGGCGGCTGGATTTTTCCACGGGTCAGGTAAAGCAGCTTTAAGAGCCATGACATCTGCTCTACTCCATGGAGTATAAACCCAATCTATATATATAAAAACGAATGTATGTCTGTCAGTCTGTCTGTCTGTCTGTTTGTCCTTTATGCATTACTACACGATTCATCCGATCGCCATGAAACTTTGGGAAGTTGTTTAGTACACTCCCGCAAAGGTTTCTGGCATAAAACGTTTTTTTAAATATCAAAGCAAGATTAGAAGCTGTTCGAATACAAACTGATCAAGCCTGTTCTTCTCAAACAAACGAGCATCGAGAATCGCTCCAAAGGTGAATTCCTCTAATGTAACCCGGCCCTCCTCGAGCGCAGCTATACGTGTTGAGGGGGCCGGAGAAGCTGCCCAAACATGTCGAATCAGTCTTCGTTGTGCCGAGATGGAGTGTTGGCGAGACGGTGCGGGATCGGGAATGAACCCGAGTCGTGATGGGGGCGCATGGAATGAGCGTGTAAGCGCTGTGCTCTCACGCTCGTGTTCAAAAGTATACCAAATGCGATGAGGCCTAATCCGGTTCAAAATAGAACTGGAGGGGAAGTATTCTAGGGTGAAAGACACAGGGGCCAATATCGAGTGCGAGACACAAGTATCATTAGAAAGTGTACACAAACCAGAGAAAAAAGTTAAAATTTCACCTTAAAAGGCCATTCTGAGGTATTCAAAAGATATAGGCCAATCCCAGAAAACATAGGAAACTCTTAATACTAAATAACAACCTATTTACATATATAGAAACTGTTAATACTAAATAACATCCTATTTACATGTATACAAGTATCAGATAAGCAAAGCAGAGTAAATCAATTACAAGGATGTCGGAGAGATACTTATCTTTCTGAGCAGCAGCAACATTACTTTCTTCTGAGATCACAGCAACGTGCGACGGGTAAGCTAGTTATAAATAAAATAACCTTTCCCATCAGTGGAATCCTTATTATCATCTGTTCCCGTACCCTTAGGGGGGACATACAAATGCGCGGCTTCCCGCATAGGTTTCACATGAACTACAACATTCTTATCTGTCCCTGAAGTATCGCAGGTTTCTATCTCAAGAGGCCCTCATTCTTGTTATTCTTGCCCTCATCACCTCACGTCTAGATTATGCCAACTGTCTATACGTGGGGGTCCCTGCTTGCCATCTTTCCCGACTCCAACTGGTCCAGAACCAGGCAGCCAGACTAATTTTTCGGCAGCCTAAACATCAGCATGTCACTCCTTTGCTGAAAACTTTACACTGGCTCCCAGTTGCACAGCGGTGTGTTTTTAAAATGGCCTGCACTGTTTTCAAGTCCTTGTTCTCATGCGCTCCTGCCTTTATCTCTTCCTGCTTACACGCCTATGTCCCTTCCCGTCACCTCAGATCTGCGGCCCATAACCTTTTGATTATCCCTAGGTTCAACCGCAAGAAACATGGAGGAGCTTGCTTCTCCTTTCTTGCTCCTGTTACCTGGAACTCCCTCCCTCTTGCCATTCGTCTGTCTACCGATTATCGTTGCTTTCGCAATTCTCTGAAAACTTACCTGTTCCGTCTGGCGCATGGTTAGTGGCCCTGCCCCCGTATGTTCTCCTCCCACCCGGTCTCGAGCGCCAAGAAACCAATTGGTGTATGTGCGCGGTACCAAATCCTTTTTAATAATTTTTAATAATAATCCTGTGGCACAGAGGTCTGGACTGTTTACTGAGCTGCAGCAGCTGCCTTTTTTTCCTCTCGCAAACAGTGTGCATCAGCTCATAGTTTAACCACACGTCTAATTAAGTCAGCCACCTGGGAAGGGAGAAAAAGACTGTCACGCAATTGTATATAATCGTTTGCTATATCAACATGCTCTAACTCTGATGAATGCTTTCTAAACCGCTCGATTACTTCTGTGGCAAACATTTCTACAAAATATAACTGTTCTCTATCCTGCCATTGTTGTACTTCGGCTACAAGATCTGAAGCAGAAACATCATCACGAGCTGCTTTGCGAGCAGCTGATCTAAGAGTGGCTGCACGATCAGCCGGTAGTCTGACGCTGAGCATCGGATCCTAACTTATCCTGATCTGAAGGAGAAATATCATCATCAGAATCAATAGTAGGGGCAGAGGGAAAAGTATATGGAGGCGGAGAACGATCTAGCAGAATTGAATCATCCTGTGGTTTATTAAGGAGAGGGTAGAGGGGGCGCCGGACAGGGTATTGGCCATTTACCTGTAAACGACGCTCCCTATCCTCGCTCTCTTTTATCTCCTTAATTTCTTTATTTTTTAATTCCAGCGCTTTCGCATGGATATTTTTGCGCTATTCTTTGTCTATCAAGGCTTGCTCTCTTCTCACTCGTTCACGCGCTTCTTTCTCCCACATTCGTACACAATCAAACATATCCTGTCTACTTTTACATTTAAACATACATTGCTCCACATACTGAATCTTTTTTAATATCAAATGATCCATTTATAGGCCATCGCAACTCAGGATCCTTACTACTATATTTATTCCATAAAGTGCTGTACATTATAGAAGAAATACTATTTTTAATATACATGTCCCTATTTGATGTCCCCTCCGGGGGAGCCGGCTGATTCCTTTCAAGTTCCATACTGAAACCTCCACAAAAGCAACACATTCCACGCAGTGTGCTAAGAACAGGCATGCCAAAAATATTGCAGTATATGCGATATTATACGCAAAGTGGCACTTAAATTACGGTGCGTCGTTCAAATTTTATAAAAAGTAGAGAAAAGTCTCCTCATTACCTGTCTATATTAATTGCAATTCATATATATCCAAATTCCAAATATTGGCCAATTTCCATACAATTCCAAAAACCAAAAGCGTTGCAACAAGCGACCTTACTAAGCAAAAGTGTCCAGATTCCAACTGCCAAGTTCTGAATTGACCAAATGGTCTCTGCACGGCGAACACCAGAAGAGATCTCAGTCGAGGACCGGCACCACCTGGAGGGTCAGATCAGAAAGAGAGGAAAAACACAGTGGGTGCCAAGACGCGGGTCTCCTCGGGCAGTGATCGTCTGCAGCAAGATTCCAATCCTTCGTTTTGACCACTCCTTCGGGCATCCGAGTTACCAATGAGCCCCGCTTGGTTGGGCGCCAAACTGTAGAGGTGGACCTCAGCAAGGCCTACCAGTGCTAGGGGTTTGCCCTTCTCTGCACCCAAATGTCTGGTCCCTCTTCATTCTGTGTGATGACCCTGATCCTGCTTGCAGGCCAGGTCGCCCCCCTACTGCCAACAGCTCCACCTATCTGCCTGCTACTGCTCTCCTCCCTGTATTTTTCACTCCTTGCTCTCCCTTTCTCGGCTCCAGCCCCTCTATTGTCCCCCCACCCCCTCATGCTCGTGCTCCCACCTGTTTTCCCGCCACTGCCCCCACGGCCCTGCCCCCTCGCCACCCCGCTCCCGCCTCCCAGCTGCTCCGCCCTCCCTCCCCAGCTTCAATGGCGGCCGCTGCACAGTCGCGCCGCTGGCGTGCCGAAGGCACGCCAAAGGCAAGACCATCTGCTTCCGTCCACGCCTGTACCGTGCCAGGACCCCTGGACCTCGCGAACTCCATGACACCAGAACGCACTACGATGCCAGCTGCCTCCACGCACTCAACGCCGGCCGAAACCCCACCTGCTTTCAGGCAGCCCCAAAACAGACCCACGGACCCTTCTCCTGCCGCATCTGCAGCTTCACCTGCGACAGAACCACTAAACCCCCAGCTGCATACTCCTCAACACCCACTCCGCACGCAAACACGCCATCGAGCTCTGGGATCTGCTCGACACCTCCGCCCCAGATGTGGCCTTCCTGACCGAGACCTGGTGGAATGACTCCTCGGCACCCGACATCGCCATAGCCAATCCGGACGGCTACAAGATCACCCGCAGGGACCGCACCAATGGAATCGGAGGAGGAATAGCCATCGCCCACAAATCCACCCTCAAGGTCTCCACCCATGCAGATGACACCCTCAACGCCGCCGAACACCTGCACTTCCGGATCCAAACCGACCCCAACACAACCCTCAGAGGAACACTCATCTACAGAACCCCCGGACCACAGGCCCAGTTCAGCAAACACCCTCGCCCCGCTCAAGAAACCACCCAACAAGCACACCAGCAAAAGAGCCACCGGGTTCACAGACGAGCTCCAGACCTCCGAACGCGCATGCCGGAAACTGGAGGAGACATGGCTACACAATCGCACACCGGACAACTACTCAGCCCACAAGGATGCCACCCGCAGACATCACTACTTCATCAGACTAGCAAAGAGATCCTCCTTCAAAAACCGCCTAGACAGCAACGCACACGACAGCAAAGAGCTCTTCAGCATCGTATAGGAACTCTCTAACCCCAGCGCCAACACCAACGACATCCCGCCCTCACAAGAACTAATCGACTCACTAGCCACCTTCTTCCACCGCAAGATCGCTGACATCCACGAAAGCTTCTACTGCTGCACGACAACCGCCCCCACCACGCCAGTCGCCACCCCCCCTGCGAACACCACCTGCGCCAACCGCCTGACCTCCTGGGCCAACGTCAATGACGACGAGACACACAAGGTCATGAACTCCATTCACTCAGGATCCCCATCAGACCCTTGCCCACACCACGTGTTCAACATAGCAGACGCAGCCATCGCACCCCAACTACGGAAGGTCATCAACATGTCCTTCGAAACAGCGACATTCTCAGGAAGCTGGAAGCACGCCGAAATCAGCGCCCTCCTCAAGAAGCCCAAAGCGGACCCCAAGGACCTCAAGAACTTCCGGCCATCTCCCTGCTCCCGTTCCCGGCAAAGGTCGTAGAGAAAATCGTCAACAAGCAACTGACCGGCCACCTGGAAGACAACAACATCTTAGACCCATCCCAACCCGGATTTAGACGCAACCAGAGCTCCGAGACAGCCCTCATCACCGCCACAGATGACATCAGACATCAACTAGACAACGGCGAAACATCAGCCCCCATCCTCCTGGACCTGTTGGCCGCCTTCGACACGGTCTGCCATCGCACTCTGAAAACACGCCTCCTAGAAGCCGGAATCCAAGAGAAAGCCCTGAAATGGACCATATCCTTCCTCTTCGGCAGAGCCCAGAGAGTCCGCCTCCCACATTTCCGTTCTGAAGCCACCAACATCATCTGCCGTGTCCCCCAGGGCTCATCCTTCAGCCCGACCGCTGTTCAACATCTACATGGCTCACCTCGCACAAGAGGCTTGCCATCACAACCTCAACATCATATCCTACGCCGACAACACCCAACTCATCCTCTCTCTCACCAGGGACCCACTCACCACCAAAACCAACCTTCACAACGGAATGAAGGCCATCGCCGACTGGATGAGGAACAGCCGGCTGAAGCTGAACTCGGACAAGACGGAGGTCCTCACCCTCATACCCACCCCCTCAGCCTGGGACGACTCCTGGTAGCCGACCACAACGGGAACAGCACCAACACCCACCGACCGTGCACGCAACCTAGGCATCATCTTCGACTCCTCCCACTCCATGTCAAAACGAGTCAGCGCCGTCTCCTCCTCCTGCTACAACACCCTCTGCATGCTCTGCAGGATCTACAAGTGAATCCCGACTGAAACTAGAAGAACGGTTACACATGCCCTCGTCAGCAGCATACTGGACTACGGCAACGCACTTCACCCAGGAATCCCAGCCAAACATCTACACCAACTACAATGCAACCAAAACGCCTCCGCCCGACTGATCGTAAATGTCCCCTGCCGCAACCACATCACCCCCACCTGAGAAACCTACACTGGCTCCCCTTCGACAAGAGGATCACCTTCAAGCTCCTCACACATGCACACAAAGCACTCCACAACGCCAGACCAGCCTACTTGAACAGCAGTCTTAGCTTCCACACCCCCACCCCCAGCTACAATCCTCCAGCCTTGCCCTCGCCGCTGTCCCCCGCATCCATCGCACTACCTCTGGAGGCAGATCCTTCTCCTACCTCGCCGCAAAGACCTGGAACATCCTCCCTACCAACATTCGACAGACCCAAGACCTACTCGCATTCAGAAGACTCCTCAAGACCTGGCTCTTCAAACAGTAGCAGCTCCTCCCCTCAGTGCCTTGAGACCCTCACGGGTAAGTAGTGCGCTTACAAGTGCTTTGATTGATTGATTGATTGATTGATTGATGAGGAGTGGGGTGCCAAAGTTCCATCAATTAGTCTAATTGTAGATCTTTTTTACATAGTGTCCGTTGACAAGACGGAAAAAATACACCACAAATCCAATGGACATGTACAAAAAAATTGAAAAAAGAACCAGCCAAATGTAAGTCCAAGGGGCAATACAAAAATGTTTTTTAAACCAAGCAGCAAAAATCGAAACTTTTGAAGGGGACTTTGATGTGGTAGAGCCAGTGTCAAATAAAAAATGTGATTGCTTAGCTACACAAGTCTCAAAATCAGGCATAGACAGGTCAGTTGGGTAAGTATATTTAGTATCATCAAGAGGATCACCAGCCGGTGGATTTAATTAAGGATTTGTAACTGTATTCATCTCAATGGCAACATCAGGCCTGATGGTAGGATCTGGGGCCAAAACAGAGTTTCGCAGCATTGATGGACAAGAGACTGCAGGTGTAATACTAAGAAGAATCGGTCACTCTGTGTAGTTTGACATTGTCAATGGAGATGTACCTGTTCCCCTTTCGTCCGGGAAGAGGAGGTAAAATGACTGTTCTTGTACCCTGCACGCCAAGCACAGTAACTGGAGCTCGATAGGAGGGGCCGTATTATTTCTTGTTCTCGACATTCTCTTGGACCAGTTCTCCAACTCGGGGTAGCCAGCGACTACCGGAATCAGCAACGCAGCATCAGTTGTGGAGGGCAAATGTTCCTTTGCAATACTGTCTCTGGTCTTTGTAGGTTCTGTAAAACATTAGAATGTTCATCTACATCAAAGGATGCAGCCGACGCCGCCATGTCTAGACCCTCAAGGTCCAGCACAAACATTTTTATGCCAAAGAGCATTTTGTATTGGGTCCGCCCACCCAGAGACCTTCTATGGAGAATATTAAGTGCGTGCTGAACGCTATTGAGGTGGGTGAGCCAGTTCCGGGTGGTACCTAATACCTTAGCTGTCAAGAATTGCTTTAAGTCACGGTTCATCCACTCCACAACACTATTGCCCTCAGGCCGATATGGAGACAAAAATTTGACTTGGACTCCCAATGAACGCCTGGCATCCTTGTATGTCTTAGAGGCATACGCTGAACTCTGGTCCGAATGGAAGGTACCACATGCAAAAATTCCCACAAAGACACACAAATCCCCTACGGCAGTTCTGGAATCAGCACTGCGTTGTGGCCACACCCACACAAAGTGCGTGCAAGAATCAACTGCAACTAAGAAGTACTTATACACAATATCGGAGGAGAAAGGACCGCAGTGGTCTAAATAAACACACACAAATGGTTTATTAGATATGAACAACTGTGTCTGGGGCGGTCGTGCAGCAGTAGTAGGTTTAATCTGCTGGCAAGTGTCACAATGAAGGACATAATCACTGGTCTGTTTGTACAAGCCGAGCCACCAGTAACGCTGTTGTAGGAGAGATACAGTAGCTGACACGCAGGCATGCGCTGAGGTCATACCCTCATGAGCCGCTGTAATAAAAGTCTGTCTGCAGTCCACGTTGGGAATCAACCTGTCTCCAACGTCGTTAATTCTCACATAAGGAACTTTATCAGGACTTAAATAATAAGAGTATTTAGAAGGAAAACCTTTTGGGTAATTACTTCCCTTCACTGTTGCGGCAATAGCTGCCAAGATGTCATCATCAATCTTACTTTTGGAACGTGTAACTGCTGCTACTGAATATGTTGCAACTGCTGTCTTGGCGGCTTCATCGGCAATAGTCTTGCCAACAGCGTGAACTCCTACACGCTGGTGACCCAGAGTATGAATTACAAAAATGAGTGGGAGCCTCTCTTTAAGCTCAGCCACTCAAACCCAGATCATTTTATGTTTTATTGTGCGACCTTTGGAGTCATGATTGTCATTTTGAGTCCAAAAGGATAAATTGTCATTGTATGATTGAACACAGTAGTAAGAGTCACTTACGATAAGAGTAGTCACACCGGGATCTGCGTACTCCAATGCAAGCATCAGAGCACGAAGCTCTGCCAATTGGGCGGTACAGTCCACTAATGTCTGTGTATACACGACATCGGACTTGAATTCACCATCCACCATAGCACCAACCAATATTGTGCAGGCCGAAACATATGCATGCTTTGAACCGGTAGCAGCTTGTGCACTACCATCAGTGTAAATGATACAATGAAAATCCTCAGAGAGGAATCAAAAATGAACGTGACATCCTGAGATGTCAAGGACGTGGCCCATTGTATCCACCGTGGGTGGAAAGCCTTTGAATTTGGTACACTGGCTTTCGTCACTGCCTCTAAGGCGAGATACGGAGTAACAACCAAAATGCGTTTTCCCTGCGACAGTGCACGTTCCTTAAGAATCGCCATTTGCACCACTGTCAAAACTTTCCACAGTGGAAAACCACAACTCAGCCGAAGTGTACAAGTGTGACTTATAAGCTATAGGGACAGTGTCACCCTCATTAAAAGTGAGGTATGTGAAACCCACTGTTCCTGGCATGATTCTTACCACCAGGTTGGCGTGGTTGCCACGAGTCAACAAGAACTTAGATTCTAGAAGATCAGCCTGCAAAGATTGCAAGATGGCTGAATGTTCAGGCAGTCAGTGCAATTTGGAGAAAGCTGGTTGTATCAAGGCGTAAAGAGGTTTGATACGCTGGGCATAATCGGGAATATTTGTACGCCCAAAATTCAAAAACCCCAATAAAGATTGTAGTTTTTTCAGTGTTGTAGGAGTGCGCAGCTGTGCACATTTCTCCAGGAAGAGAGGTGCCAAACCTCGACCTTCATTGTTGAGCTCGTAGCCCAGGAACAACACTGTGTACTCTGCAATATGAGATTTTGCAAAGTTGAATTTATAGCCAAAATCCGTGGTCTACATGACACAGATGCAGCCATAATTCGTCATCTGTGAGATAAATGTCATCCACATACGAACATGCATCTGGGTCGACTCACTCTAAAAGAGAGACTATGGGGCAGCAAATATACCTGGACTGTTTTTATAACCCATAGCTAAATGACAAAATTGGTGTTGTATGCCACCAGTGGTAAAAGCTGTCCATTGACTACTAATAGGGGACAGATTATAGGCAAAAAAAACATTGGATATGTCAAGTGTGGTTTTTAACCGTTTCCGCAAGAGACTATCCACAAGAGCAGAACTGTGAGTATTCTGTACCGCACATGTATGACAATGGGAGTTTAAGTGGCGGTAATCCAGTACCAAACGGTACGAGCCATCAGGCTTAGTAACAGTAAAAAGAGGGTTATTCATCGGAGACACACAATTACACCCTGATATTCCAATGTTCAAGGATCTGTGTAACCGGAGCTTTCGCTTCACGCCACATGGGGTATTGGGTTTGAGGCTGTGGCATAGACCGTAAGGAAATCTTATATCTGGGGGAAAATTTGTCCCAACAGTGAGTACGGTATAAAGCTTGCGCAAGCGCCTTAGCCCAATCTTCTGCAAAATGCATGGCCTGCTCCTTCGGCACTGTGTGCGCGAAACTAGGGTGGATCACCTCCTCCCTTTGCGGAGCTGCTAAAACAAACGGTGAGGGCCAGTCGACCTCCGCCAACAAAATGTCATAGTTAGTAGTCAGATTATTCCAAAATGCCCCTTTTAGGGTACGTTGTATGTCACCTTCAATTATAAGGACAATGTCATATAGTCTTTCAGTGGGAGCTACACTAGTGTCAGCTGTCTCAACAACAACAAATGTGTCAGCCGCTGTCACCTTCAGTAGTGGACGCAGTGCCTCTCGCACTATGGTAATCTCCTCCACGCTGTCCAACAGCGTCAGGACCCATGTCATATACCGAAGCTGCGTTCTCACTATCTGTGGCATATCTCGCTGTTACAGCAGCAACCTTCTTCTTTTGAAACTGAGTCCTTTGACCCGGTGACTCGTCATGCTTGCCTTTATCGTCAGCCTTGCGAGGCTGCTCACTGCTTTGTTGGGCACCTTGTCCTCTGCCGCCGCCACCTCCACCGGTGGGTGAGACCGATGTTTCTGGCAAAGAGTGAGGAGAACGTTGTTCAAGTACCTGAAATCTATCAGGTGACTTAATCGTAGTGCGGTCGCGCAACTCATATGTACACTCAGTAGGGGCAGGTATTGGCGAAGCAGGACGGGACCCCTGTTTCTGCTGCTGTTTCCCCTGCTTTTTATTCTAATTCCAATTTTGTTTCGGAACTTTCTGGTGATCATCTTTATCAGAATTCGCAGACTGAGTCTGCTGCTGTGCTAGTTTTTTAGCAAAAGGCTTAACACCCAAACTATTACGGCCAATGGTCTTATAAGCCTCCTGTTAGACCTGTCTGCTTCTGGGAAGACTCTAACCATCATGATTTATTTTTGTCCCCCTTAGCCTCCCAGAGTTTCTATTTTTATTTTTACATATGTCCATCAGGGATTTTTTAATGCTGTCAGGGGGCTAGGTGTTCCTTGGCGATGACGCCATTTTTCCCTCATAACCTGTGAGGCCTAGTCAGCTCCCTTGAAAATCTAGGGATCTCCAGAAACCTAAGATGGTGTCCACCAACTGCCATAACGGACACTACTGGAGGACAGGTCCATAGGATAACATTAGGGAACTTTCTAGAATTGACTAGAGACTTCTGCAGGTCTCAGGCCACCCTATATAAGGCCAGTGACCAGCAGCCATTTTGTGCTGACCCCAGAGTAGAGGAGTGAGGCAGTGGTGAGAGGAGGTGGACACACTGAGAGCAGCTAGTTTGTCTCTGAGGCTGACAGTTACTTCAGAGGATTGTTCCCCCTTCAGCCCTTGACCGATCCCTCTCTCCAGACAATAACTACTGATAAAGAAATCGAGCTATTTGAGAAGAAAGACCCTTCTAAGACTTGCCCCCATTGATCCCTAGTGGAACGCTCTGCTAGGAGACCTAACTTTCCTGGATAAGACTTCCACCTACCAGCGCTGAGTAGGGAGTGGATTCCAGTCAGGTGTGGACTCTGTGGTGCTCCTGAGGCTTGGTGGAGGAGGCAGGCGGCAGCGGAGCCTGTTGGGACCCTGAAGATAGAGCGTCCCGCTCTGTGCAGCGTTTTTCCTTGGAGCCAAGTGAGGGGAGGATCAGTGGCCAAAAGAGTGGTGACAGCGCGGCCCCAAGCGGGAACACTGGTCCCTCGCACCCGCGCTGCCTTAATCGGTCTCTGTGAGGCGAAGTGAGTCGGCCCCTGAAGAGACGCTTCCAGCGTCGGGCTCGCGCATGCCCTGTGAGCTGTGGATGTCCCCGGAAGGAGGGGCAATAAGGTGAGCAGGCCCAGAGCAGTGCGCGTCGCTGAGGAGGCGGGAGCGGAGGCGGAGTCGTCGAGGAGCGCTTCCGCGCATGACCGGAGGTTCAGCGCGACGGTCGGAGTGACTGAAGAGGCGCCGGAAGGATTCCCGGAGCGCCGTGTCAGTTACCTCGATCCCCCCACGCTCGAGCGCTAGCTGAAGGAGCCAGCGCGAGCGAGGGAAAAGAAGGCCCAGGCGTGTTGCTCCGTTTTGCCTTCCCCGCTCGAGTGTCAAAGTGTGAAGCAGACACGAGCAGGGAGGGGAGAGTTGGGGACCCCAATCGATTCACCGCCAGACCCCCCAGTCCGGCAGGCGCCCTGAGGCAACAGTGACGCGTGGGGACTGGGACATCATCGTCCCCACGCTAAAGTAAGGAGCAGGGAAGAGGGGCCACTAAAGAGTCTGATAGCTGGGAACTGCTAGTGAAAATCCTAAGTTGTGAATAGAAGAAATAATAGTTCATGGTAGAAACCAGGGTTGATCAAAGCTGGGAGTTAGCTTGATACACCAGAGTAATTATAGAATTGGTTACAGGGTAGTGATACTAGGGTCTTGAAAATTACTACTGAAGCAGGCCAATAACCCTGAAGAGCACTCTGAAACTGTTAGGAAATGTACATGCCAGTTAGGTGATGTAAGTGTGTAACCCTGCATAGTGTAAATCTAACAGGTTTCTTGTAATTTCAAAAGAGTGTCACTTCCTCATTACTGAACTCTGCCAAGTGAATGTGTTTTACTGCCCTTTTTCCACAGCAGGAAGAGTGAAAAGTAATTTCTCAAAGCAAAAGTGTAATGTTTATTCCTGAAAGAAATTGATGTTGTATCCTGTATGATTTGAATCTAAAGAGACATATTATTTTTATAAAAGGTAACGGTATTTTTCCAAACAGTGGTGTTGTGTCTTTATTTTAGTGGTTCAACACTGAGTTACTGTGAGTGAGACTTGTAACTACTTAACCAACGCCTTGAGTTAGCTGTAGCCACTACTGTGCCAAGCTACCATATGTAGACTTGGGTAACCTAGGTCCAACATAATTGGTGTTTCAGCGGTGGGATCACGGATTTGTACTTACACTCACTTATTAGTAACGCAGTGCCAACCACAAGACCTCACCTGGAGTTTTCTCCCTGCGGCCCTCCTAATTTACATTTTTGATTTTTCTAAATTTACTTCTGGTGGTGGGTGGAGGTTAACCTCAGGTCACTTCGTGGTTTTCTCCTGTGAGTAATTTTATACCAGGGCAAAGCTGGAGGTGAATCTTAAAGAGCTGGAGGCCAATACTGTGGCCCAACTCAGGGATTGGTGTCAGCAGAACGGGGTATTTTTTAATAAAGGTGCCAAGAAAGGAGAGTTGCTGACCAGCATAAGGGCATGGTTAGAAGCTCGTCTAAGGGAGGAACCAGAAACGGAAGTGGGTGATGGGGACACTGTTACTGAGGCTGCATTGCTGAACCAAATGGGGAGAGGGAATCTTCTGACAGGTCCCAGGATACCTTCAAGGGCAAGCAGCAGCGTTTCAGACAGGGGCTTAACCGAAGCCGAGCTGGAAGATAGGAGGGAGGAGAGGAGGTTGAAAATAGAACTAGCCAGGATGGACATGGAAAGGGAGGATAGGAGGTTGGCGCATGAGCGAACCATCAAAGAGATGGATTTACAAGCCCTAAACCGAGGATCCCCCGAATCAGAGAATGGTGGCAGCGATATCCAGACCAACACCAGGGAACCTAGACCGTACCTACCAAAAGATATTATGGCTTGTTATGTACCCAGTGACGACATTGCTAAGTGGCTAGCCGCCTACGAGGTCTCGCTAAGGGCCCATGGGATTCTGGAAGTCCACTGGGGAGGTGGGTTATACAAATACATGCCCCCCACTGGCAGGGATACTTTGTTGGCTCTTGACCAGAGTGAACAGACCTACTATCCGGCTATGAAATCAGCGCTGCTCAAGAAGTTTGGGTTGACCCCTGAGAAATATAGGCAAAAGTTCCGGGGCAGCTACAAGCTGGGCACGCAAAACTGGGTAGATTTCTTGGACTACTCCAGGAAGGCCCTGGAGGGTTGGGTAAGAGGCAGCGAAGTAGGAGACTATGAGGGACTATATGACCTCATACTCAAGGAACACCTACTCGAGAAGTGTCTTCCCGAACTAAGACAGCATCTGGTGGACAGCAAGCTGACCAGCCCCAGGAAGCTTGCTGAGGAGGCGGACATCTGGGTTAGTACCCGGGTGTCGACTAAGGGGACTGGAGGGAATTCCCAGAAGCAAGGACAGGGCGCCCCCCAGAGGAAAGAGGGAGGGGAAACTAAGAGGGAGTTCTCAAAAGGGCCACAAAATACTTCGCAAGGAAGGGGCAGAGGATTCATCCCCAAGAGTAACCCCCCTCGCAACCCTACCCCTGGCCAAAGCCAGCAGCCAAGGGTTGTTCATTGTTTTGAGTGTGGTGGTGTGGGACACTATAAAGGAGATGTGAGATGCCCAAAAAGACCACCCCCTCCCACTGGAGGAAAAGCCCCGGGAATCACTAGTGTAGTGCTCGGGGAGGAGATGCCTTTGGTTAATGGAGGGGAGCGGGCGGGTGTCACCTTAGTGTCCCTGGGAGATAAGGAGATGGTTCCCAAGACCCAGCTGCCCTCTAATACTACTAAGTATGAGCAGTGGGTCACCATCAATGGCCGTAGAGGGGAGGCTCTGAGAGACACAGGAGCCAGCATGACTATGGTAAGGAGTCAGCTGGTGTCTCCAGAGCAGGTCATCCCAGATGTACTCCATCCCGCCGTAATGGCTGACGGCAGATTGGGCCACTACCCTGTGGCTGAGGTTCCCTTTGAGTGGGGAGGGGTTGCAGGTCCACTTCGAGTTGCCGTAAGCCCTGCCGTGCCTGTTGACTGCCTGTTAGGGAATGATATGGAGCACAATGCTTGGAGGAGGGTGGAGTACCAGACTCACTCTGAGATGCTGGGACCCCCTGACTGGACTTGTGTCAGCACAAGGTCCGCGACTGCCCGAAGGGGGAGTTCACTGACGCTGGAGCCTGGAACAATGGCCCAGCCGGCTGCCAGAGAGGAGAAGGACAGGAGGCCGGAGGACCCTGCCTCGACATCTCCACCTCGTGAGACAGCTGGACCACCTGCGGAGGTGGATCTGGAGTCCACCGGGGAGAATGTTGCTTCCCTGGAAAACCTACCCATCCCAACTGAATGGCATGTGGAGGGAGGTCCTTCCCGGGAAGAGTTCTGCAAAGCTCAGAAAGAGTGTCCTACTCTCGAGGGGCTGCGGCAACAGGCCAACGCCCAGGCAGCGGGAAACATTGAAGGGAGCTACCGGATTTACTGGGAGGATGGACTCCTCTACAGTGAGCCCAAGGCACCTGGCCACGGTTCAGCCAGAGCCTTGGTGGTCCCTCAATGCTTTAGAGCCTTTCTACTGGAACTGGCTCATGAGATACCATTGGCAGGACATCTAGGACAGGACAAGACCTTTGCCCGGCTTGTCCCCCACTTCTACTGGCCTCGAATGAAAGTGGCGTCGGATACATATTGTCGGACGTGTGTGTCTTGCCAAGCCAGTGGGAAAACTGGGGTGAAGCTAAAAGCTCCCCTGGAACCACTACCTGTCGTTAGCACCCCCTTTGAGAGGGTGGGCATCGACATTGTAGGGCCATTGGATCCACCAACTTCAGCTGGACACCGGTTCATACTGGTTTTGGTGGATCATGCCACACGGTACCCAGAGGCAATACCTCTGAGGACCATCACTGCACCTGCAGTGGCAAGGGCCCTGATGGGGATCTTCACCAGAGTGGGTTTCCCCAAGGAGGTCGTTTCCGACAGGGGGACTAACTTCCTTTCAGCATACATGCGGGCTATGTGGAAGGAGTGCGGCGTAACCTATCGGTTTACCACTCCCTATCACCCACAAACCAATGGTCTTGTGGAAAGGTTTAACAAAACCTTGAAAGGTATGATACGGAGTCTACCTGAGAGCCTACGGAGGAAATGGGACATCCTCCTACCCTGTCTCTTGTTTTCCTACAGGGAAGTGCCACAGAAGGGAGTGGGCTTCAGCCCCTTCGAACTTTTGTACGGGCACCCTGTAAGGGGACCTCTCAGCCTGGTGAAAGACGGATGGGAACAGACTCCCAGGAAGCTTCCCCAGGACGTGGTGAGCTACATGCTGGCCTTCCGGAGCCAAATGGCTAAGTTGTGGAAGCAGGCTTCAGACAACTTGGAGGCCAGCCAAGCAGTTATGAAAGAGTGGTATGACCACAACGCTCACCCAGTGGAACTGGAGCCTGGACAGAAAGTGTGGGTAATGGAACCTGGAGAGCTAAATGCCCTCCAGGACCGTTGGACAGGCCCCTTTGAGGTTTTGGAGAAAAAGGGGAAGTCCACCTATTTGGTGGATCTTAAGACCCCGAGGCAGCCCCTCAGGGTGCTGCATGCCAATCGTCTCAAGCCACATCATGAGAGGCCCGAGGTTGTCTTAATGCTGGTAACCGATGGAGCAGAGGAAGAAGAAAGTGAACCTCTCCCTGATCTTCTCTCGTACAAAGAAAAAGATGGGTCAGTGGAGGGAGTGATTTTCTCGCCATCCCTGACTTCTGAACAGCAAAGTGATTGCCGCCAGATCCTGGAGCAATTTTCTCCCCTGTTCTCCCTTGTCCCAGGTAGGACCCACCTGTGTACCCATGACGTGGACACAGGAGACAGCCCACCTGTGAAATCTAAAATCTACCGGCTGTCGGACAAGGTGAAGGCCAACATCAAAAGTGAAGTCGCCAAGATGCTGGAGTTAGGGGTGATTGAACCTTCTGGTAGCCCTTGGTCTAGCCCGGTGGTTTTGGTACCAAAAGCTGCCCCACCAGGCACCACACCTGAATTGAGATTCTGTGTGGACTACCGAGGCTTGAATTCAGTAACCAAAACTGATGCACATCCTATCCCACGGGCGGATGAGCTTATTGACCGGCTGGGAGCTGCTCAATACTTAAGTACCTTTGACCTAACTTCAGGGTACTGGCAGATTTCCCTTACCGAGGAGGCGAAGGAAAGGTCAGCCTTCTCTACACCTGAGGGACACTACCAATTTCGTGTGATGCCCTTTGGGCTCAAGAATGCCCCTGCCACTTTTCAGCGGCTGGTGAACAGGGTCCTTTCGGGAATGGAAGCTTTTTCTGCTGCATACCTGGACGACATTGCTGTCTTCAGTAGCAGCTGGGAGGACCATTTGCAGCACCTGCAAGCTGTTCTTCATGCCCTGCAACAGGCTGGCTTGACCATCAAGGCCAGCAAGTGTCAGATTGGACAGGGGTCGGTGGTGTACCTAGGTCACTTGGTGGGCAGAGGGACGGTGCAGCCCCTCCAGGCAAAGATTGAGACCATCATCGCCTGGGAGCCCCCCAAGACTCAAACAGAGGTCCGAGCCTTCCTGGGCCTCACTGGATACTACCGTCGCTTCGTGAAGGGGTATGGCACTATTGTGGCACCCCTCACTGAACTTACTTCCAAGAAGCAACCCCGACGGGTAGTCTGGACGGAGGCTTGCCAGCGAGCCTTCATGACCTTGAAACAAGCATTGTGTTCCGCTCCCATTCTCAAGGCCCCTGATTTTGCTAGAGAATTCATTGTCCAAACAGATGCGTCAGAACATGGCATTGGGGCAGTGTTATCGCAGCTAAATGATGAGGGCTTGGATCAACCCGTGGTCTTCCTGTCCAGAAGGCTACTCCCCAGGGAAAGGAGGTGGAGTACAATTGAGAGAGAAGCCTTTGCGGTGGTTTGGGCTCTGAAGAAGCTGCGACCCTACCTGTTTGGTTCGCACTTCCTAGTTCAGACTGACCATCGCCCCCTTCGTTGGCTGATGCAAATGAAGGGGGAGAATCCCAAGTTGCTAAGGTGGTCCATCTCCCTACAGGGAATGGACTTTAGGGTGGAACACCGACCTGGGGCGGACCATGCCAACGCAGACGGTCTATCCAGGTATTTCCGCCTTAGTGATGAGGACTCCCAAGGGGTTGGGTAGTTCTCCCCACTTTCAGCTGGGGGGGACGCGTGTTAGACCTGTCTGCTTCTGGGAAGACTCTAACCATCATGATTTATTTTTGTCCCCCTTAGCCTCCCAGAGTTTCTATTTTTATTTTTACATATGTCCATCAGGGATTTTTTAATGCTGTCAGGGGGCTAGGTGTTCCTTGGCGATGACACCATTTTTCCCTCATAACCTGTGAGGCCTAGTCAGCTCCCTTGAAAATCTAGGGATCTCCAGAATCCTAAGATGGTGTCCACCAACTGCCATAACGGACACTACTGGAGGACAGGTCCATAGGATAACATTAGGGAACTTTCTAGAATTGACTAGAGACTTCTGCAGGTCTCAGGCCACCCTATATAAGGCCAGTGACCAGCAGCCATTTTGTGCTGACCCCAGAGTAGAGGAGTGAGGCAGTGGTGAGAGGAGGTGGACACACTGAGAGCAGCTAGTTTGTCTCTGAGGCTGACAGTTACTTCAGAGGATTGTTCCCCCTTCAGCCCTTGACCGATCCCTCTCTCCAGACAATAACTACTGATAAAGAAATCGAGCTATTTGAGAAGAAAGACCCTTCTAAGACTTGCCCCCATTGATCCCTAGTGGAACGCTCTGCTAGGAGACCTAACTTTCCTGGATAAGACTTCCACCTACCAGCGCTGAGTAGGGAGTGGATTCCAGTCAGGTGTGGACTCTGTGGTGCTCCTGAGGCTTGGTGGAGGAGGCAGGCGGCAGCGGAGCCTGTTGGGACCCTGAAGATAGAGCGTCCCGCTCTGTGCAGCGTTTTTCCTTGGAGCCAAGTGAGGGGAGGATCAGTGGCCAAAAGAGTGGTGACAGCGCGGCGCCAAGCGGGAACACTGGTCCCTCGCACCCGCGCTGCCTTAATCGGTCTCTGTGAGGCGAAGTGAGTCGGCCCCTGAAGAGACGCTTCCAGCGTCGGGCTCGCGCATGCCCCGTGAGCTGTGGATGTCCCCGGAAGGAGGGGCAATAAGGTGAGCAGGCCCAGAGCAGTGCGCGTCGCTGAGGAGGCGGGAGCGGAGGCGGAGTCGTCGAGGAGCGCTTCCGCGCATGACCGGAGGTTCAGCGCGACGGTCGGAGTGACTGAAGAGGCGCCGGAAGGATTCCCGGAGCGCCGTGTCAGTTACCTCGATCCCCCCACGCTCGAGCGCTAGCTGAAGGAGCCAGCGCGAGCGAGGGAAAAGAAGGCCCAGGCGTGTTGCTCCGTTTTGCCTTCCCCGCTCGAGTGTCAAAGTGTGAAGCAGACACGAGCAGGGAGGGGAGAGTTGGGGACCCCAATCGATTCACCGCCAGACCCCCCAGTCCGGCAGGCGCCCTGAGGCAACAGTGACGCGTGGGGACTGGGACATCATCGTCCCCACGCTAAAGTAAGGAGCAGGGAAGAGGGGCCACTAAAGAGTCTGATAGCTGGGAACTGCTAGTGAAAATCCTAAGTTGTGAATAGAAGAAATAATAGTTCATGGTAGAAACCAGGGTTGATCAAAGCTGGGAGTTAGCTTGATACACCAGAGTAATTATAGAATTGGTTACAGGGTAGTGATACTAGGGTCTTGAAAATTACTACTGAAGCAGGCCAATAACCCTGAAGAGCACTCTGAAACTGTTAGGAAATGTACATGCCAGTTAGGTGATGTAAGTGTGTAACCCTGCATAGTGTAAATCTAACAGGTTTCTTGTAATTTCAAAAGAGTGTCACTTCCTCATTACTGAACTCTGCCAAGTGAATGTGTTTTACTGCCCTTTTTCCACAGCAGGAAGAGTGAAAAGTAATTTCTCAAAGCAAAAGTGTAATGTTTATTCCTGAAAGAAATTGATGTTGTATCCTGTATGATTTGAATCTAAAGAGACATATTATTTTTATAAAAGGTAACGGTATTTTTCCAAACAGTGGTGTTGTGTCTTTATTTTAGTGGTTCAACACTGAGTTACTGTGAGTGAGACTTGTAACTACTTAACCAACGCCTTGAGTTAGCTGTAGCCACTACTGTGCCAAGCTACCATATGTAGACTTGGGTAACCTAGGTCCAACACCTCCGTACTAATTTTCGGTAACTGACAGGGTTTCTCGGCCTCTGGAACATCTCGCAAAGCATTAGACACCTGGAAACTTAGCGCATCTCCCTTAACATTAGCAAGGACGAGATTGCGAACCATGTCAAATGCTCCCATGAGGCACATTCCCAATTCAACAGCCGTCTTCGGCCCGTGTTCATCTTGATCGCGTTTAATGACGGAGGGTAGGACATCCATTGACGGTATGCCGAGGCACCTAGTATAGACTGCTGCAAAAATCACACCCCATGTGGTACAGTCATTTACGTCCAGCACTAAGTCTTTCTGCAAACTTATAGTCAAGATCCTGTGTTTTTCCACAGGAGTTGTATTAGGAAAAACTGCCTCCTGTTGGTCAAATTTCTCGGCAAGCCAGAAAGGCAGCTCATCCTTTTCCCTGGGACGCTTGCCCATAATCGCATTAACCATAACGGGACTAAGCTTCAGCCCATTTAGTGCAACTAGATGCGCCGCACCTCCAGGGGCCCCACCTGGGAGGTTGTGGGAAATATAATGAACCAGACCCCTTATCACTGCCACTGCAGAGGTATAAAGGGGCTGTAATTCAACAGCTGTACATCGTGCCGCAGCAGGGTGCAGGGTAAAACCAGCTAAAATAGGCCAAGAAGCACCTGGAATTGACAAAGGTCCTATTCTAACCGATGTTAATGTGTGGGGGAGGGTGCCATTAAACCAAACACTGTGCTGGCAAGCAGAAATCAAAACTTCCTGTGTTCTATATGGAGCGTGCTCCAAAGGCACGGCAGTCGGAGTGTAAGAATGAAACACATTAGTATTAGCATCAACCGCAGAAAACATAACCCATGAGTAAAACAACTCAAACAGGTGAGCTCCGACAGCAGATACAACAAAATCCACCGCCATGCCTTACAAAGAGACGTTGAAATCATGCAAATGATTGGGCACAGCCAAGCGACTGTGAACTGGGATATCAACGGCAGCCATAACGACACAGAAAGAGCTAAGTACAATGCAATAATATGAAGCACAACTGGGTAGTAATTCAATATAAACCATTTAAAAATATCAAGCTTGAATAGACCTATTTAAATATAGGTAGGTTTGTCTGTCACCACTGTCAACCCGAAACAATAGTGAGGGGGTCGTGGATTGATATAAGCACTACTCGAGAGTCTCTCAATAAGACCACTACGTTAGGTGCGCCATGTTGCAAGGATCCTGCTCCTACAGAGAACTCAGCACAGAGACCCAGAACATCAGTGAATTGTGATGAACCAGAAACTCACCTCAGTACCTAGAAAACCCCAACCAGCTAGCATCAGTGTCACATTAGCTCTTCGTCCTATAGCAAAGTAACCAATGATTAGACAACCTAGAACATGCGACTTAGGACCAACTCAGGAATGGTGGGAAGGGAGAACACTCTTTCGTTATACTCTCATACCAGTCCACAACAGGAGTAAATAAGATACACGGGTAAGGTTAAAATATTTATTTTAACGACGTACTCTCAGGTGCAGTATCTTTGCCAACATAAGCAGACAGATGATTAGAAATAATATGATCAGCATTGTTACAATTCCATAAAATACAAAGGGAGAAACCATATTACAATGATGGTGAAAACAGGCCTTCTAGTGCCTAGTTATAACACCCTCCTATCTAGGAACTATGCATTATAAACTAAAGAAGGTCTCTTCGGCTTGTATGGGGGACCCCATTACCTTTCAGCTCAGCAAGAGTGAATCACATCAGGATCAGCAAAGCTCTCTGCATCCCTGGAAACGGAAAATCTTCCAAGTGTGTGAAATCATGGCAACTGTGCAATTAATAATGCTGCCAGAATCACAGTTGGCTCACAGCTGCCATTTGTTGTGTCTAAAAAAGTGTTAGCCGATCAGTTTGAACAACAGCTACCATGTTATGATAACATTGACGGCTTCAGCACTCACTGTGCAGACTAGGGTCACGATGTAAGTCTAGGCATGTCGAAAAACAATAAACAACTACAAACTTAGGGGTCTTATTAGGGATTCAACCGTAATCCTCTGCTCGTCAAACCTTATCAATAGTACAAGGGTACGAACAAAATGATACTAACAAACCAGATCACAAGATGTGAAGAACCAGTAACGTGAGTCACCCCTGGTGTAGGATTCCCATCAACAGTCTTGTAATGATCAATATTATCATTTGGTAGTCCTTATCGGGTATTGTGTCTCTAGATCCTTGAGACCGGCATACCCCAATAACCAGATATGGGGTAGCGACCCACAATCACTCGGTACTACCACATGATGTTGATGTGATGGGGAGTGCAGTGTAAACAAAAAATAAGTGGTGGTCTTAAAAAAGGATAGGGAACTCAACCCGGAAAACTTTAATAATTGTTGGCCCCTTCCTTAATAAAAACAAGAACAGTATAATATCGTCATCGCAGTCCAAACAAATAATTAGGGGATTCAACCGTAATCCTCTGCTCGTCAAACCTTATCAATAGTACAAGGGTACGAACAAAATGATACTAACAAACCAGATCACAAGATGTGAAGAACCAGTAACGTGAGTCACCCCTGGTGAGGGTTCCCATCAACAGTCTTGTAATGATCAATATTATCATTTGGTAGTCCTTATCGGGTATTGTGTCTCTAGATCATTGAGACCGGCATACCCCAATAACCAGATATGGGGTAGCGACCCACAATCACTCGGTACTACCACATGATGTTGATGTGATGGGGAGTGCAGTGTAAACAAAAAATAAGTGGTGGTCTTAAAAAAGGATAGGGAACTCAACCCGGAAAACTTTAATAATTGTTGGCCCCTTCCTTAATAAAAACAAGAACAGTATAATATCGTCATCGCAGTCCAAACAAATAATGGTGCCAGAATCTCAGTTGGCTCACAGCTGCCATTTGTTGTGTCTAAAAAAGTGTTAGCCGATCAGTTTGAACAACAGCTACCATGTTATGATAACCTTGATGGCTTCAGCACTCACTGTGCAGACTAGGGTCACGATGTAAGTCTAGGCATGTCGAAAAACAATAAACAACTACAAACTTAGGGGTCTTATTAGGGATTCAACCGTAATCCTCTGCTCGTCAAACCTTATCAATAGTACAAGGGTACGAACAAAATGATACTAACAAACCAGATCACAAGATGTGAAGAACCAGTAACGTGAGTCACCCCTGGTGTAGGATTCCCATCAACAGTCTTGTAATGATCAATATTATCATTTGGTAGTCCTTATCGGGTATTGTGTCTCTAGATCATTGAGACCGGCATACCCCAATAACCAGATATGGGGTAGCGACCCACAATCACTCGGTACTACCACATGATGTTGATGTGATGGGGAGTGCAGTGTAAACAAAAAATAAGTGGTGGTCTTAAAAAAGGATAGGGAACTCAACCCGGAAAACTTTAATAATTGTTGGCCCCTTCCTTAATAAAAACAAGAACAGTATAATATCGTCATCGCAGTCCAAACAAATAGCTGCGAGGAGACCAACATGTTTCAGCCACTAAGGGATGACTCCTTCGGCTTTCGTCAGGGTCTCTGTTCTATAATAATACTACTGCATTTGTGGTGATAAAAGTGTGAAAAAATATATAAAAAAACACACAAGTGAAAAACCAGTAAAGGATATAATATTCCTTCGGCTGTTTCAACTCCTCTCTTCGGCACCTGGTTGAATATGTACTATTTAGAGAGGACAAACGTACAGGAAAAACACAATCTGTTACCCTGGTCTGTAGAAAACATAATAAATTGTTTAACAAAAATATATACCAGCTTGCTTACTCACCCAGTGTGTCCGGGGAGTGGACCTCACCTCTTCCTGGACCTGGCTCAGGATATATGAGACCCCGCTCTACAATAACAGAAACCAACTACGTAAAATACACAAACCAGACAACCAGACATGAAGCTACTCTGGTGATGTATATATCTACGCAATCCAAGGTGTTCTGTACATGGAACATGTACATGGAACATGTACAGAACACCTTGGATTGCGTAGATATATACATCACCAGAGTAGCTTCATGTCTGGTTGTCTGGTTTGTGTATTTTACGTAGTTGGTTTCTGTTATTGTAGAGCGGGGTCTCATATATCCTGAGCCAGGTCCAGGAAGAGGTGAGGTCCACTCCCCGGACACACTGGGTGAGTAAGCAAGCTGGTATATATTTTTGTTAAACAATTTATTATGTTTTCTACAGACCAGGGTAACAGATTGTGTTTTTCCTGTACGTTTGTCCTCTCTAAATAGTACATATTCAACTAGGTGCCGAAGTACATGTTCCATGTACAGAACACCTTGGATTGCGTAGATATATACATCACCAGAGTAGCTTCATGTCTGGTTGTCTGGTTTGTGTATTTTACGTAGTTGGTTTCTGTTATTGTAGAGCGGGGTCTCATATATCCTGAGCCAGGTCCAGGAAGAGGTGAGGTCCACTCCCCGGACACACTGGGTGAGTAAGCAAGCTGGTATATATTTTTGTTAAACAATTTATTATGTTTTCTACAGACCAGGGTAACAGATTGTGTTTTTCCTGTACGTTTGTCCTCTCTAAATAGTACATATTCAACCAGGTGCCGAAGAGAGGAGTTGAAACAGCCGAAGGAATATTATATCCTTTACTGGTTTTTCACTTGTGTGTTTTTTTATATATTTTTTCACACTTTTATCACCACAAATGCAGTAGTATTATTATAGAACAGAGACCCTGACGAAAGCCGAAGGAGTCATCCCTTAGTGGCTGAAACATGTTGCTCTCCTCGCAGCTATTTGTTTGGACTGCGATGACGATATTATACTGTTCTTGTTTTTATTAAGGAAGGGGCCAACAATTATTAAAGTTTTCCGGGTTGAGTTCCCTATCCTTTTTTAAGACCACCACTTATTTTTTGTTTACACTGCACTCCCCATCACATCAACATCATGTGGTAGTACCGAGTGATTGTGGGTCGCTACCCCATATCTGGTTATTGGGGTATGCCGGTCTCAATGATCTAGAGACACAATACCCGATAAGGACTACCAAATGATAATATTGATCATTACAAGACTGTTGATGGGAATCCTACACCAGGGGTGACTCACGTTACTGGTTCTTCACATCTTGTGATCTGGTTTGTTAGTATCATTTTGTTCGTACCCTTGTACTATTGATAAGGTTTGACGAGCAGAGGATTACGGTTGAATCCCTAATAAGACCCCTAAGTTTGTAGTTGTTTATTGATTCCTATGGGGGATAATACTTAGGCTTGGTCTATAAACATCCCTCTAGCCCTACAATAATTTGTGTTTTTCAATGTCGAAAAACAAGCCTTTCTCATGTGAAGACATTCGCGCAGCCTAACTTACAAAAACAGCTATATGCAGTGTCGTGTGCAAAAGCAGCAAAAGGCAAAATGGCGTTTAAACTTCTAATAAGCCATGCTAACATAACATATGTGCAAACCAGGCCTAGGCCACACTACACTAGCACATTGCAGCGTTGTGATTAGCTTAGGAGAACCAATCACAACTCTGAATTGCAGTGTCGTGATTGGATTAGGAGAGCACGGGTGCTTCCTTTTTCTGGACTTGCCCGGAAGAGAAAGTACGATGGAGTGACGGTGGACACGGAAAATGGTAAGTGTTTTTTTTTTGTTGCTTTTCTTTCATCATGTAGGGGTCACTGATGCATTCACACAAGAAAATTAAGAAATGTTTAATTCAAGAAGATCCCACATGTATTTTAGGTAATTAGGTGTGCAATAATACATGTGCCTATTATAAATGTATGGTCTGTGGGACCATGCATTTTGCTTCAAATATATCTTACCATTAACGTTAACAGTTTAACCACCCCCACCCTGCCCAAGTTTTCAAAATGGAAGATAATTCCTTCATATATAGTCAAAATCATCTACCAAATATAGTCACATCATCTACCAAGTCATCTAAAAAATATATGCAAAACTTTTTTTTACAAAGATTGTGCATTAAAAAACTGTAGAATTATTTAGAGACTGTGGGAATGGTAGTGGTAATAACAAGTCTGAAGATGATGAGTCCAGATTTATTAAATATTCACGCAACAACATGCAGCAAGACATCTCGCTGTGCTGCGTGAAAAGGAGAGGGCAGGAATGCCCTGTATTTAACATTATATCGCACCTTCCTGTACTCTGCTTGTGCTAGTGCACAAACTGCTGCCTAGCACCAATGCAGGCACCCTTGCACCATTGTGCAAGGGTGCGTGCATTGTTGGCAGGATTGTGTTTGTGCCGGAAGAAACACCTTTGTGCATATAAACAATCCTCTGAGGTTTTTTCCTCCTTCTACATGTGCGGCAAGCTGCAGAGAGCAGTATAGCTATGTAACTGACACTGATGTGTACAGATGTTTAGCATTGCATTGATGTCGTGCTTCATTCAATTGAGTACGAAAACTACGACAAAGGAAATTGCAGGATCAATCTTGGCTTGATTCACATTTATTGCAAATACCCCTCTTTATTAGGAAGGAAAAAACAATATTGCGTTCGCTGTTAATTTGTTCGAAAATACACAATTGCAGACTGTTGGGAATAAAATACATTGTGTTTTTCATTTATATAAAAATACGTTTTCAAGTTACTGTATTTCATTTTGGCACACAGTATGGATGAAACATTTTCCTATATGTACTGCAAAATTGTATCATATGTATAAGGAACATTGAAAACAAATCCAAGTCATTTACTTTATGCGCCTTTTTTATCATTATGATTTTAAATTTAGAATACTTATAAAGTCTTTCGATTCGGGTATTAATCTATGGAATTTCATGCCAACAGCCTTAGAACTAGAAGCACACTAAACCCAGAAGCAGCTGCAGAACTCAGAACAACTGAGGAGCTTCCCACCTATCCCTGCAGTAGCGATGAAAGCACAGGCAGCTGGTCACAGCTAGCAAATGACGAAGAGAATCCTGATGACACAAGCAGCTATTTACAGCTCAGTGAGAGGTCCATAAGGTATCTACAGCACTTGTTGGTGAAACGTATAAGAGTGTATTGACTTTAGTAACACACTATGCAAATCAATGCATATAACGCCCATTTAGGGTGAGGGTTGACCAACAGTTTGTTCATCCCTTACTGTTTTACCAAATGTAAGTACCACCACCAACTTTAAATCTTGACATTTGTGTCTTTACCAAATGCACTTTCAGTGCTGTACTTGGGCACTTTTAAAGAGATATTACTACTTGTTGCAGATGAAGGCATTTGTTCGATGCAAATGAGTCACTATATGCATGGAAGTCACACTGCCATTAATACCAGCTGAAACAGCAAACGTTATTTACTATGTATTAAGCCCTTTTTAAAAGTCAGTAAAGTTTTATAGACTTCTGAAATGGGATTATGACGATTCTGAATCGCAATTTTGAAGGGGCGTTTTGTGAGCGTTCCTTCCAAATTGCTGTTTAATACTTGATGCATCAATGTTTTGCATTCAGAATTCTAATTGCAAACCAATGAAAATGTACAGACTCTCAAGTTGAGATGGAATCTAAAGGGAATTGGTCCCATTTTAGGACCCCCGTGAGACTTGGTGTGAAACAGTGCCTAATCTATACTACTATAATAAAGGAAGAACTTTCAGCCTTTGAGGCGGGTAAACTCGGGAACCACAGCGCCAATCCACACACCCGATACACCGTTGGAATCGTCAGGGTGTGTAGATGGTTATAGGCTATATAAATAAAAATAAAAAACTTTATTTAAAAAATTTACAGTATAAAACAAAAGTAGTCCCTCCGAAGTAGCGCCGGCCGCGACGTGCGTGCTCACGTCAGGAGCGCGGGGAGGAGCGGCGTCCAGGAGTGCGATGAGGAGCGGCGGACATGGCGTGGGGGAGGAGTGGTGACGTGAGGAGCAGCGGACAGGCCAGCGGCGGTGCGAGCAGCGGACACAGCGGACAGGCCAGCGGCGGTGCGAGCAGCGGACAGGCGGGAGGAGCGGCGGCTCAGGTAAGGGGACCCATGTCGGGGCAGGCGGGGGTCAGGGCAGGCGGGGGTCGGGGCAGGCGGGGGGCGGGCCGGGCGGGGGCCAGGGCTGCAGCGCAATGTCGGGGCGGGCGGCGGTCCGGGAAGCCTGTTGCACCCGGACAAGGTCAGGACGGGTTGCTAGTGAGTAAATAAAAACGTCCTGGTGCCCAAAAATCTCTCCTCTAAAATACGCTGCTGCTGGAATTAAATGTGCAAGCACAAAATACTGAGGCAGCGTATTCCTAAAGCCATCTCGGGCCTCTTTAATCCATTTGCAGCCACTCCCTACCCCTCTAGTTCACACTTGCAGCTTTCTACTTTTTCCCTTTGTGACGCTTTTCAGTCATTCTCTTCCCCCGTCTTTACCATATATGTATTTTGCTCGCAGTAAATGCCTGATGCAGACAAATAAGTTCCGGCCCCCATCGGCAACCACCGGCTAAATTAACCACTGGTGTGAAAGCTTCACAGACACTAGGCATTGGTCTCAGCGACTACTGCCAACTGTCACTAATATTTTTGAAGAATGAGTACTTGTTTTTTAAAACCAACCGTTTCTTTTAAAAAAAAATAGGGTTGCTTTAAAATAATGTTTTCTTTTTTTGAAACACAATCATAGGGATGATAGTCTACTGGCCCTGTGGTTGTGAATGATGTTAGTGAGTCACAATTTGCAATTTGCTAAATATTCGTTAGGCATGGCAGTCTGTAAATCAGTTTTTTACAAACTGAACTATTAGTACATAGGTCAGTTCACAAAATAAGTTTCTGTCACAAAAAGTGGAGTCACAAATTGTGACAGCTTTTTGCACCCAGAAAGATTCAATGGGCAGATATGTGAAAAAATCATACAGAGCAGCACAGCAAGTCATCTTGCTGTGCTGTACTGTGTGACAGGAAAAGGGCAGTAATGCAAACGTGTTTAAAGCAATACGACAAATTCCTGCCTTCTCCCCTGGGCTGACGCCCTTGCACCATGATTCAAGGGTGTCTGTTTTGCATGCAGGATTGTTTTTGTGCAGGAACAGACACCTTGCTGCACAAAAACAATCCTGAGAGGCATGTTTCTCTATGTGTGCTTTAAAATACAGCACACATAGAAAGAGGAAGTAATGAGGCAAAATAAAGATATTTTTCCTCTTTACTCTTCTCTAGGAAGGCGTATCTATTTAGTATATTCCCAAGTTTACCAGTTCTGGTAAATCTGAGAATGCATCAAAATCCATGTGTTTCCCAGGCAACACCCATGGAATGCCTTCCTAGCACAGAGTAAAGTAACACAGCGATTTGTGCTGCATTAATTTAGTCCAGATTTATGGGGTCCCTCAGCTCCTTGCAAAGCGGCCTTCCCTAGCTTCGTAATTCTCATTTAGGACTTGTGTTGCTCTTGCACCACCAACTCCGCTCATAAATATGCTCCTACATATAGCCCTTAATTCCCCAACCAATGCTGAAACTCTGCCATTATAATATCCTGAGCATAACTGAGGTTCATGACATTCCCTACACGGGGTGAGTCATAATTCAAAATAGTGCACAACGTATAAAATATTGAACAAAGTGGAAGTAAAGGTATTTGTCAAATTATATATAACATTATTCACTGAAGCTTTGGTTAGGTAGCGTGACAAGTCAGCATGTCCATTTGTCACCATTCTTGTCTCCAACTCAGAGCTTACTGTGTACAACACACATCCCTTTCCTTCTAGTTAGACAATTTAAAAAAAATGCCACAGTGCAGCACTGCATGGAATGCAAAAGCCTTTCATCGTGAGAATGTAAAGAAATTGTGTAATCCCTTAGTCATGAAACATTGCATGCTGATGATGTCTTGGGCCACGGACGAGCTTATCGGCCATTAAGCACAACTTTATGTAGAGTAAAGTACAGGCTTTACTGAAGAACTCTCTGCTGTAGAATTCTCTACAACCAAATAACAACCCCAGCGTACGCTGCATACGAAGTGTAAATGTTACATGTTTCATGTGGAAATATCACACAATGGGACAAATTTATGAAAAAGTGGAACAGTGCAGCTCAGCAAGTCACCTTGCTGCACTACACTGCATCACTGGTAAAGGGCAGGAATGTATTTAAGTCTTATGGTGCTTTCCTGACTTATCCTCTAGCACTGGCGCACAAGGGGGTGCTTAGCTCCAACGTAGGGACCCTTGCACCATGGTGCCTGCATTGCATGCAGGATTGTTTTTGTGCAGGAAAGGACACCTTCCTTCACAAAACAATCCTGAGAGGCTTTTTCTTCTTAGAAAGAGGAAGTAACAAGGAGAATTAAGGATATTTCCCCTTGTTATGTTTCTGCTGGGGAGGCATATCTTTTTGGCTCATTCCCATTTTTACAAGGTCTTGTGATTCTGGAAATGCATTAAAAACCCTGGGAGTTGCATGACAACACTCACGCAACACCCATGGAACACCTTCCAAAGGCAGAGTGATACAATGCAACAATTTATGCTGCGTTTCGTTAGTCCATATTTTTGGGGCTACTCAAAGCCACGCAAAGTTGCTTTGCGTGGCTTCAATCATCTTACTTAGAGGTTTGTGTCACATATGTACCACATCGTGTGTTGCAAATGTGACACAACAATCTCATAAATATGCCCCGAAATTCTTAGAGTGCATTTTGTGTGCCTATTTTTTTTTTCCGTCAAAACCGCGAAAAGATAGGGCCACTCCACCCGGTCGAAGGCCATAGTTGCGTCTAAAGACAACAACACTGTCGGTTCGTGGATGCGAGACGCGCTCGCCACCACGCCATGCAGCCGACAAAGATTAAGTGCAGTGTTGCACCGCGGCATGAAGCCGGACTGATCTGGATGGATCAAGGTCGATATGACCTTCACCAAGCAGGCGGCCAACAGTTTAGCCAATACCTTGGGTTCCACGTTTAACAAAGAAATCGGGCGATATGAAGAGCAATCCAGCCTGGGCTTACCCTCCTTATAGATTACCACAATATTGGCAACACGCTGATCGTAGGGCAACGCCCCATGATCATGGCTTTCCATATGCATATCCTTCAGATACGGGGCCAATCGGTCAGCATGGGGCTTATACAGTTCGATGGGGAGACCATTAGGGCCGGATGCCCTACCAGAATGGACCCCCCGAATGGCCATCGCCACCTCGTCATTCGTGAGAGCAGAGTCCAATAATTCCCTATGATCATCCGACAGGGTTGGCATCGGTATATCCCGAATCATTTCAGCGTTATCTGCCTCTGTAAAAGATCCGTCCGAGGTATACACCTCCTCAAAGTATCAACTGGGGGTCCGACGTGGCCACCGAGCCCGTGATGTTCAGCTCCGGCACCAAGCGAGACCCCCAGTCGCCCTTCTCCAACCAAGCATTCAGTTTCCCCGCCTTGTCCCCGTGCTCATAGATCCTGCTCTGTGTGGTAGCGTGTTGTGCCCTCGCACTGTCACGTGTCAGATTTCTATATTCGTCCCGGAGCAGTTCGAAGTGATGGCTCTCCCCATGGTCACCCCCGGAGGAAACAGCAGTTTCCAGGGCCAAGAGTTCTGCCTCCACTCTGTCCAGCTCCGCCCTCCTCTTCTTCTTCTACCCAGATACAAGGGAAAGAACCTCCCCTCTCACGACTGTCTTATAAGCTTCCCAAAGGGAGCACCTCGAGACAACTGAGCCCTCGTTTTCGAGAAAATAACTATCGGTAATCCACACCAGCTCCTTTTTAACCACAGGGTCTTTCAAACGCCACGCATTTATAGGGGCTATCCTTCCGGCATCTCCCTGTCCCATACACAGCCGAAGCCAAATCGGCGAGTGGTCGGAGACCCCCCGCGCCAAATGAGCCACTTCCCGAACGATGGCCACATGTGCCGCTGGCAATAAAATGTGGTCGATCCTTGAAAGAGAGTGATGCGCCGCCGAAGCATGAGTGAACTCAGTAGCGCCCGAATGTCAGAGACGCCAACAATCCACCAGCCCCGACGCAGAAATAAAGTCAGGAAGCTACCTACGAGAGGGCAACAGCACCCGGGGGGAGCCCATTGAGCTCCCCGTCCATTATTGCGTTGAAATCCCCACCCAACACTGTAATTCCGACAGGAAGGGTCAGAATAATCCGTCCCAAATCGCGAAACGTATCAACCTGCAGTGCCGGGGGGACATATATAGACACAAGTGTGACAGTCCAACCCTCCCAAAGACCCGATATAGCAACACAGCGGCCACGATTGTCAGACCAGGTCGAGCGGACCGCAAAGGGAAAGGAGTTCCTCACCAAAATGCCCACAACCCTAGAGCCCGATGTGAAGCCAGAGTGGGCGACAAGTCTGTAACCACCCCTATGCAATGCCATACATAGCCTTCCCATGAGATGAGTCTCTTGCAACAATACAACATCTGGCATGTGCCGTCTAATGAACTGACTCACCATGGTTCGCTTTATCTTGTCACCCAAGCCATTCACGTTCCAGCTGAGGACGGAGAACCCCAGGCCCTGTCTAACGGAAGCCATTCATCATTTCGAGACACAGGAGATCCAAGTGCACCCATAGCAAACCCTGGTCATACACAACAAACAAATTAAACCGCCAACACCCCCTACTCCCAGGCCCCCAACCCCCATCCTGCACCCCTGCATGCAAAGAATGCACATCCCCAACTCGCAGTGTGCCTGTCGCCCCCAACTAACTACAGGTATCTAAAAGTAGAAAAACGGAGGAGGACCTTACAACAGGCCGCCGGCCCCCCCACCCCAGACTAACCACTGTCCCCCCCCATCCGGTAAAGTCACAAAAAAAGAGTCATGAACAAAGATTATCCATATGGGGGGGGGGGGGAGAAAGGATTTTACAACCCCTACCAGGCACCTCTGCGCCATCGATACAGTTCAAAACAAGTCACAGGTCTTCATTGTCTGAACGGGCCTTAGCCCCGGGCTCAGACCCCACAACTCGATACAGCCAGTCCGCAGCCGCCTCAGGAGCGTCAAAAAACCATGTTTTCCCGTTGCGTTCAATCCTCAGACGAGCCGGATACATCATAGAGTACTTTATATCACGGTCCCTCAGTCGCCGTTTAATGGACAGGAACCCTTGCCGTTGTCTCTGAACCGACTGAGTGAAGTCCGGGAAAAATAGCAATGAAGCATTCTCGTAGGCCAACGGTCCCGTGGACCTCGCGGATTGCAGGATAGCGTCCCGGTCTCGAAAATTCAGGACCCGTGCGATGAGGGGACGCGGAGGCGCCCCGACCTTCGGGCGGCCACCGGGAATCCTATGTGCCCTCTCCACGGTGAAGAAATTGCTGAGGCCCTTAGGGTTGAGATGAGATAGGATGAGGTCCTCAACAAATAGGTCTGGGGAGGCCCCCTCAGACCGTTCCGGAACCCCCAGGATGCGGACATTGTTGCGTCGCACCCGACCCTCATACTCACCGAGCTTCCCATCGAATTTGAGTCGGGCCGCCTGAAGCTCACGCACCTCCTTCTGGAGCTCCGACACATCCTCGAGGAGACTCCCCGTCTTGATCTCAAGATTCTTGACCTTCTCCATAGTTTTGGTGAGGTCATCCCTGATGAGACCCACCTCAATGGTGACAGTGTCCAGTTTTGTGTCCATCTTGCCCAAGGAAGATTGGACCCCAGTGATGGCGGTCATTAAGTCTTTCATAGTGGGGTCGTCATCATCCAGACCCCCATCCGCACCCCCAGGCGGGGTTCGTTTTGCATCAACAGGGGACCCCTTGGAAACAGCATATTTGTCGATACGATTTGACTGGACCTGCCAGGCGGATTTCAGAAATCTCGGCGGAGGCTTCTCATGGTCTCCTGACGCCATCTCGACCGCAAAAGCAGGAGAAACCCACCACTCCTCAGTCGAGTGCAGGTGTGTCCTACGGAGGGCGACCTCTGGACAGGATAGGGAGGCCCAGGGCGTCTCGGCCACCACTCGGAGGTGACAAAATAAGATCCGACCGGCCACTTCCGGTCATGGAGGCCGATGTTGTTGCACTACACCCCGGATGGCATCGAACCAGGGGTCCCGGACCCCGAGACCACAGGCCCAGATCCCTCCGTCGAGGATATTCAATCACCGGAACAGCCAATCGATCCAGAATTTCACCTGGCGACTCAGGTGCTGGTCCCCCACCCGTTGGTAGGGACGAGGTTCAGGATACTCTGCCGGATAGTCGGTCAGGATGTGGCGGCCGGCGGAGCTGATGCTCAAGCGGCCATCTTGGTCGCTGGCGCGGCTCCTCCACTTGTGTTCCTATTTTTATTTGTCTCTAAAATGCCACAAAAGTCCAAATCCAAGTGTGATTTAGGGGGTACCTATGCTGTTTACTCCCTGTTAAACCACTTTTACATAAATTATCAAGGGTTTGACACTATGCAACACAGTAGCATTTAGCATTGAGCTCACAAAAATTGCCTTTGCAAGTGAATGTTGCTCATTACAATTGTTTTTGCCACTTCTGATTATATAGCGTTAATTTGCATCACACGAGCACCCACGTTAAACTTTCATAAATCTTGATATCAGTCTAGGCAGCATGACATACAGAGTATCGAGGTTTACATAGCAAGAAGTCACCATAACAGGAAGGGAAGTAGTAGAATGGGGTTTTAGTGGTTGAATGTACTAAAGTTGACTTTTAAAATATTGACTACATTAAAGTCAATTTGAAATTGTTAGGTAAAGGAAAATGCCCTTTTTATACATGGTCACCCTCACTTTTTGCCTGGTAAATATTGTGATTTTTACTGTAACTGCACTAGTTTACTGTTAACCAGGTACCCAGTGCAAGAGCTCTTTACCAAAATAGTACAATTACTTCCTCAATTGGCAAATTCTTTAGCACCCACTGTAAGTTCCTTGTAAATGGTACCCTGGTACATAGGGACTGGGGTTCTAAAGAAGGCTCCTAAGGGCTGCAGCATGAATTGTGCTAACCTAAGGGACACCTCAAAAAGGACACGCAAGACTGCCGTTGCAGACTACGTGTCTTGTTGCAGACAAAAGTGAAAACACAACAAATCACACATCCCAGTGTGCCATGACCCCACCACTGCATGTCATATTCGTAAGTCACCCCTACAGCAGGCCTAACAGCCCTAAGGCAGGGTGCTGAATATTACATGTGAGGGCAAACCTGCTTGAGCATATATGCCCCTGTGCTTGTCAGTCCTATTAAGGCCAATGCAAGTGGGCAGGGAAGACATTTTAAAACATGTGTTGGACACTGGTGATAACGAGTTCCCCAGCTACATGATGGTGTCACTGAAAATAGGAATGCTTGGTATCAAACATCAAGTATAGGCAAACCTACACTGATGCCAGCATTGGATTTACCAAAACATGCATCCACATGGCACAGCCGAGGTGCTCCCTGAAAACCAACCAGCATCTGGTGTGCTTGCTGACTTGTTTCTTCCAGCCTGCCATCCTTGATGCTTCTCTGTCCTCCTAAGGTGAGAACCTTTGGTCTCAGGAGACCCATAACAAAAGCCTGTCCAGGAACAGAGTGCACACCCTATTTCACAGTATGACGTGCTGATTAGTCTCCTTGGGCTTGTGAGCTAAAAAGAGGCTGAATTTGGAATGCAAATCTGGCTCCTCAAAGGAGAGCAAGGCAACCCCCATCCATATCCCCCTTGGCACTTGGACAGGGGAAAAAATAGCTTGTCAGGTAGGCGTGCCACCTCTAGACTAGTACCACCCCTAAGTGGGGCTACTGTGAGGTGGACATAATTTTTCAGAAGTAGACATTTTTGTGATGGCATACTTAGGAATTCTGGGATAGGGTTATGCCCACTTTCCACAGTAAGTGGTCATATGGGGCGTAGTGACCCCAAGGGTGAGTAGCCCATTGAGTACTAGCCTACACGCCTCTAATGCCCCTAAATTTAGTATTCAGTGGAGTCCTTGGTATCAGGGAGGCAGATCCTGATGACCTACGAAGGACACGAAGAGCCGCAGAAGAATGAAGAGAGCACCTAACTTGTCCCCAGCCCAGTTGACCTGTCTGCAGTTATCCATCTAATCTGTGCCAACGATAACTCATCCTGCAGCTGTGTGCCTCCAGAACTGGGAAGACTACCTGCCTTCAATAAAGACCAAGACTTCCCGTAAACAGCAGACCTGTTCTGAAGAAACTCCGAAGAAACGAAGGCATCCAGAACTGTCAAAACCTGACACCTGAAGCAGACACTGCACCTGTCGCTTCAGGCTCAAGTTAAAGTGGGCAAACTGTGGCAGCAAGGCCCACCAGCCCTCCAGAACTCAAGTCCATCATGGTTTTACCCCTCGGGGACTCCCTAATGTCGCCTTCAGCCTCTGCACACAGGCCCACTCGACCACAACAGCTCCCAGAAAGAAAACCTGATACCTAAAACACCTCTGCATCCATCACCCCCGGACTGTGCAGAAGAGGACCCCAGGTGTCCCTACGTCCTAGAGCATTGCAAGCCTTGAACCCCCCCTGTTGGGTCTCCCCTACTGGTCCTCCAGTCAGACCCTGCAGCCTCTTTTTGCAGTGACGATCTCAATTGAACTGCATTGGGCTCACGAAGCTGATTTGCACCCTGCACCCAGCTACCCTCGTGCCACTGATGGTATACTGTTGGTGCTGCCTTGGACCCTGCCCACCATTCACCTTAACTGCTGGAGCTTGGACTGTAAGTCAATGCACTGTATATGTTTGCAGAACTTGTTCTTCCTTCCATAAGATAACATTGTAGAACTCAGAAATTGCACTGTGTTCACTTTTTAAAGTGAAAAGAATTTATATTTCAAAATGTACTTACCTGAACAATTTTCCTCTGATGCTTAAACACATAAAACGGTAATTCCTATGTTTATAAATGGGAGTGGATCTCCTTCTTGAGTCATGTTGTCCTTTATTGGTCATCGTGTGTATTCAAAAATGTCTTGCACTTCTCCGTGTTAAGCTTAAGGCTGTTCAACCATACTACCCCTTACCAGAGAACTTTGGGATTGCAAAGCATGCCGTGTCTACTCATAAGGGAACCACTGAACTCTTTTTTTTCTGAGTTTTATATAGCGCAAACTTGACCTGAAAGTATCGCGTATCAGAGCGCTTTACATGAACACCAGTTACTTTACACAAGAACACATTCATTTTTGTTAGGCACAGGGAGATTAAGTGATTTGCCCAGAATCACAAGATGAAGTTGAGTGTCATTGCTGAGACTCGAACACAGTTCCTAAGATTTGAGATTGACCGCCCTAGCCGTTCTACCACATCCTCTCCCCTCTCTTCTGTACACGCTGTATCAGATTTTTGAAATTTCACATAAAGAGACAGCTTCCTACATTAGGTAATAATGTTGTATCCGTAATTATTACCGATGACTGTTGCAAATTTTTTAAATTTTCAAAGTTGATTATTATCAGCATTCTTTAACTGATCTAACTGTATCCCACTAACCCCTTAGTACACCTTAAGCCTAAAACCCTTATTGCCCCTTTAGACACCCTTCTCCGAAACCTAAAAACCCTTACTACCCCATTATATGACCTTCACTGAACCTTAAAAGTCCTTACTATCCCATAACGCTACCCTTCCATCAACCCTAACAATAACATACCAACCTTTAATGCTACCCTTCTATGCACCCTAAAAAAAAAACTTTAACCCCTTTATGCTACCCAGATTACGCAGTTATGCTACCCTTCACCAAACCCTTAAAACCTATTACTATCCCTCAACACTATCCTTCATTGTACCTAAAAACCCTTATTTCCCCATATTGCTACCCTTCTGTGAACCCTAAAAAACCCTTACTACCCATGAACACTATCCTTTCCTAAAACATCTTACAATCCATTTAAGGTACCTGCCCCTGAGCCCTAAACAAACTCAAGCTACGGCTTAACTCTACCAGTCATTAAATGCCACTAACCCCTTGCTACCCATTAAAACTACACTTTCGTTTAATCATAAACCCCTTACTAGTCCGATGCCCGCTTTCTCACCTCACTCAAAATGCTCCTCTCTTCTTCAAAAAGATGATGCTACCTTGCACCTGCTACTAGTACACTTACATTTGATCTATTACAACACTTTTCGGGTTTTTTGTAGCCACAACTTTGTTCATTCTATTTTTTCAGTAGCCAACATTTTTGACACAACTTGTTTGTAGTTTTTCCCACAATATTTTACTGTAAACAATTTAAACAGCATTACAATGAGGACCCATCAAGAGTTAGGGTCAGTGTACCATGCTGCAAGTGTGCTATGGCATATATCAGGGTACTGTGAGGGTGAGCAGTGCAAGAAATTAGTAGATTCTACACACTATTAATGACAGAGGGGATTAGAAGAGAAACTCAATTTTTTATTTGTGCACATGCTTGTTCAGGGCCCCATCATTCCCAAAGATTCTAGTTGCGCCATAGACATATAATCTGATAAAAAAATTGACAATTAGATAGTTCTGAAAACTCCTGAAACCTCATTATGGCAATGCACCAAGGTCCTTTAGTTTTTGCCTCAGGTGTAGCTGCCTTATGCATTTATAAGGCACAAGTTTGCCAATAGGAACTACTGTCAGTGTTGCTGTTAAACCTTGCATTCTTGGCATGGTTTTCCCCTAATGTTTAACCTTCAGACGTCCTGTTTTTGCTGACTTCATTTTTGTTGGCCATAGGACTCTGCGCACTTTGCCACTGCCAACTAGTCCTAAAGTGCTTGTGCTCCTTCCCTAAATCATGGTAACCTAATTGGCATCTCTAATTTACTTGTAAGTGCTCAGTGAAGTGGAGCTACTTGTGCCCAAGCCTGTCAATTAAATGCTACTAGTGGGGCTGCAGCACTGATTGTGCCACCCACTTAAGTAGCACTTTAAACATGTCTCAGGCCTGCCACTGCTGCCTGTGTGTGCAGTTTTAAACTGCCATTTGTACCTATTCCTTCCTGTTTAATATACATGTCACCCCTAAGGTAGGCTCTGCACAGCCCCATGGGCAGGGCGCAGTATAGTTAAAAAGTTGGACATGTACTTTATAAGTTTTACATGTCCTGGTAGTGATAAACTCCTATATTAATTTCCCACTACTGCAAGGCCAACCTCTCCCACAGGATAACATTGGGATTACCTCATTACATTTTATGTATGTAATTTCCAAAATGGGAACTTGTAACTCCATCATGTTTGTTGTCTCTGGAATCAAAATTTAAAATCCTAAGTTATGGTGAAGTTGGATTTTAAATTACAATTCTAAAAATATAGCTTTTAGAAAGTGGACATTTTCTTGCCTTAGCCATTTGGTGCCTGAAGCCTGTCTCTTGGTCACATGACTGGGTATGGGTGACAGTTGAGCTTTAAGTATCCCTCCTAGAAAGTCACATAGTCATGGAGATTTTAATTATGACTAGATGCGCCATCAATGGCTGGATGGGAGGGGCAGTGGACCCAGCCCCACTTACACTAGATTAGCCTGTGACTTGTCTTCACACAAAGGGTTGCATACCCCCTGTGGTTAGTCTGGAGGCAGGGCCAAGAAGGCAGGGCACCTGCATGCCTCTAGAAGAGAGATTTTCAAACGTTTTGATTATGAGACCCCCTTGTCAAACGTTTTAGATGTAGGGACCTCCTTCTGACAAACATTTCTAGAACCTGGTACTCCTCATCATCGACAACTATCGACAACCATAAACACCCCCAATTACTACAGCAAATCATTTTAACGGTGGGGAAATAATATTAAACAGTGTTTAGCAAACCAAAGGTTAGTGAGCGTGGGGTGTAAGTAAAGGTGTAGATAAAAACAAAGGGCCTCCTTTATAAGGAATTGGCGTAGGGCATCGCCGCAAGTCTTCTTGCTGCGCTGCCCTATGCCAATGTGAAAGGCAGGAATGCACCGTATTTATGAAATACAGTGCATTCCTGTCCTTTTCCCTTGCGTTGGTGCACAAATTGCTCCCTAGCACCAACATCGGCAGGATTTGTTTTTTTACAGAAAGGGCACCTTCCTTCACAAAAACTATCCAGAGAGGCGTTTTCATCTTTGTATGGGAGCTGCAGAATGCAGCCCAAATGGAAAGATGAAAAAACAAGGAGAAATTAAAACATTTCACCTTTTTACGCCTCCACTGGAGAGGTGTCCATTTTTGGAGCTGCCCCAGGTTTACGATATTTGGTAAATATGGGGCAGCATCAAAATCCATGGGTGTTACGTGGAAACCGCACGCAAAGCCTATGGAACACCTCCTTGAAGCAGAATAAGGCAATGCAGTGACTTGCACTGCTATGTCTTACTCCATATCTCTGAGGCTGTGCAAAGCCATGTATGGTGACTTTGCACCACCTCAAAGGTATGGTTGAGATGCTTGCACCACCAGAGCGTCAATAAAAGTAATGCTCTGGTGATGTAATTCTCTCATAAATAAGCCCCATAATATTCTGTGTTTTTTAGGTCTTTCACCAACAGGTATCTAAATAAAATAATGGGCAGCGTAAATCAAAAATAAATTTAAAAAGTTGTTACTCAGTGGGAAATGCACAATAGTACATAGGTAATGCACTGCATAAGTCTGTGTGTAACCAGAGAGCCACAGAATTGAATCTTGATTGGTGCAGTGAATAACAGTGATGTGTATTTTTAGTGCTACGTTGTCACAGCCTGTGACAGAAAGCACTCTGATTATGTAAGTCATACTTGTATTACAGATATTGTATGAAAGCTGGCTGAAAAACATGCAAATAGTTTTACTAAAAAATGGTGCTTCTAAAATGTAGATTTTAGGAATACCAGAGTGTATGTAATGCCATTTTTTTTCAATAACGGTCATTTCAGCACCTCTTTAGGGGTACTACGGGCTGTGTAAAAGCAGTTAAAATTAAAAGCAGGCACTTCCCAGCCTGGTTGTTAACTCTTTGCACTGCACTCAAAAAAACAAATCCTTATCATCACATTTCATCAATTAAAGCCAGAACCGCTCAAGCATTCTTTACACTTGCAGATTGACTGATAAGGCACATTTGCATTGCCTTCAGGCAAGCAGCTGATAACGATCTAAATTAGCTGACTGTCATTTTCCAAAGGAAAGCAAAGGTTTTGGATTGCATGGACAAGTAAAACTGGAGAACACACGACCCCCTTCCAAGGACTTTATGGCCCCCTTGGGGGTTGCGCCCCATAGATCGAAGACCTCTGCTCTAGAAGCTTCTCTCCCTAACTTCAATGGCACAACTGGGAATAAATATGGGACCTCAGACACCAATAATTCAGTACACTTCTGGATCTGTGGATACTCTACAAGGAATTGTAGTGTAGTTCCTATATTCCTGATAGGCTCTGCGCATTGGAATATTATACACTATAGTTCTGACATAGGACTGAGGTCAGTATGTCTCTATCAAGTATATTAAACTTAATTGTGTGTGTGCCAGCTAACTCAGAGGTCACTAGAAACTTTCTTGAATGAACAAGAAGGGATTAGTTTCTGAAAACCGCATAAACATGACAACTTTGTTTCTCTTGGAGTCGGAATAATCTTAGAGTTGTGGAAACAATAGATAACCGCTTTACTCAGTCAACGTGCATGCTTCGTTTCTACAGAGTGTTGCACAGAAATAGGGAGATGGGCAACTTATTTCTCATGCAAGAGATATGAACTGCTACAATCGTAAGACAGAATGCGAAGTGTAAAATGTACAGCGTTAGCAGTAAGATGGAATAAAACTGTAATAGCATGTCTTGTAGCCGTGACATATATTCATAAAAATACATACATAAATAACACAGGCTAAAATACTTATCTGGTGCTTCTTAAATAATCCTACCCCAGTGTACCTAACCTAAATCTAATACGAGGGAAGAAGTAGGTGCTGTTTTAGTCTGGTTTAGTTATGACAAGAGTTTCTCTAGGTTCTAATCAGCTAATCAGCGCCATACCTTAGAATTAGAGAGGTTGGTATCTCTTTCCCGGACTGGATCTCTAACACCTGCAAGGGGAGTGAGAAACACTGGAGCTGGATTCTCGGCGAGGAGGATGACAGCGTCTGGTCAGTGCATCAGTTGGGAAGTTGACTTCTTTCGGGACAAGCTGTGGTGAGCCGCGTTGTGCAAGTAGGTAGCCGAACCGCACTGTGCCTTTCCATAGCAAGTGAAGGTATATTAATACCTTAAAGGTGTTTAGGAATGCCAGTATTGACGTAGAAGTCAGGCAAAGGACCAACATGAATTAACCCCTAAGGGATAGATGTTCATGCATAATAAATGAGTTCTTGGAGAAATCTATATCCAAGCAAGGGGAAGTCTTGAAGGCTTAAGAGTCTGGTTTTCCAAGAACTCGTTGTGACGTAGATGAACGGATGTAAGTAGCCATGCCTGTATTTGGTTAGCATCGACAATGTCTAAATAAGGGCTAAATTTCTATGCCTAAATAAGGGCAATGCGAATTGTACCTATATAAGGGCATGAATCCGGAAATTCATACGGAATCTAAATCGATACACAACAGATGAAGCCCGCTGTGCTATTGCAAGGACTGCCAATCTGCTGGATTGCTACTCTAAAGGAACTGCTGCCCTCCTGTACTGGCCTGCTGCCCTCTTTCCTTGCTGAAAAGGAGTGGACCTGCATCTCTTGAACTCAGAACCCTGATTGACTCCATTGGCTAGTTGGCTGACCCCCTCACTGAAGCCTCGGGGACCAAAAAGGACCCAACAACCTTGAAACTGCATTTGGACTCTTCCATCTGTGAGTCTACCCTGTCAATCAGTGCCACCCCATTCCTGGATAGTTGGAAGTAGGCTTAAGGTGCTTTGCCAACCTCTTAAGTGCCAGTAGAACTGATACAACTCCTCTGCTGTGTGACAGAAACCTGAGCAGAACCAACTCATCTCTGCTGCTGCATGGATTTGACCTGTAACAAAGACCCACGTCACCTCTGCAGCCCCCAATCCCTTTGGAACCGCCACTGCATAATGCATCCTCTGCGCAGACATTCACATCTTTCCTCACTGGCAAACTCAATGACGATGCCAGACTCCGCATCGCAGCCTCATAGCTCTTCGGAACTGATTTGGATCCTGGCAACTCTCTGCAAACCAGGATGTAAGGTACTTTGTTCAGCAGGCCTAACTGGATACCTGTAGCCGGCCCATGCTTTATTTCAGTCAGCCTGAACTTGTGACTTTGTCCTAGTCCAACACGACCAGATATCCACAGTTGGTACTTTTTGCTCTATGTAACCACAATAGCCAGATAAATCTGGGCTAAGGGAACCAGAGGCACGGGGTACTGGTAGGCGGCAGCCTCCAACATGAACTGTGTACCACAATGAACCGCTACCAGTCTAAGTATTGCTAATGTAAGTGAAGTGTTATATTGTGAGTGCAGGCATCTCACAAAAAGTGAAGGAATGGTCTCACACACCACCGGGTGTCATGCTTCATCATTGACCAGTCCTCGCCCTCTAAAAACTTGGTTTGATAGAGGGCGGGCATGCACCTGACGACAGGGATGCACTTCTAAACTAAGTGGGGGTCCAAAGAAAAATATATAGTGAGTTAAAAGGCCATTATGGGTGTCAGCTTAGTTTTAATGGTACCGGCATCCATATGGTAGTTAAAATAAGGTGATCGGTGTCATGGGGATATTAGTGTCCCCCCACCGCTGTATGTGAGGTCAACATGTTTCTGCCTGTAGGCCCAGCTGGGTCCGCGGCATTCATCAGGACCTAAATATAGCGGGCTCCGCTCTTACCACACTATGGTGAGGGGTTCCACTTGGTGAGATTCGTTGGTAACAATAAGTCCCCTTGGCGCACTGATTTTTCGTAAATATTCCGTCATAAACGCTCCGTGGAGCATTGTCCGGATACGGTCTTTTTTCTTGTTGGAAAGTGCCTCCCATTCATCTGTGTTCTGGACCGTTTGGGATACTACTGTCTCTGGCAGTAGAGATGGTGTTCTAAGAATTTCTGCATAATTCTCCTCGCCGAATGCTAGTTCCGTGTTCATTTTGCCTGGACGACACACTCCTCTTGTATCTCAAGGGTGTGGTAATTTGAGATATCTGGTCACAATGCCAGATATACTCAATTCTCTCCCCACACTGAGGAGGTTTTTTAACCCCAACTGATGTTCCCACGGCTGTGAACCATACTAAATATGTAACCACAATAGCCAGATAAATCTGGGATAAGGGAACCAGAGGCACGGGGTACTGGTAGGCGGCAGCCTCCAACATGAACTGTGTACCACAATGAACCGCTACCAGTCTAAGTATTGCTAATGTAAGTGAAGTGTTATATTGTGAGTGCAGGCATCTAACAAAAAGTGAAGGACTGGTCTCACACACCACCGGGTGTCATGCTTCATCATTGACCAGTCCTCGCCCTCTAAAAACTTGGTTTGATAGAGGGCGGGCATGCACCTGACGACAGGGATGCACTTCTAAACTAAGTGGGAGTCCAAAGAAAAATATATAGTGAGTTAACAGGCCATTATGGGTGTCAGCTTAGTTTTAATGGTGCCGGCATCCATATGGTAGTTAAAATAAGGTGATCGGTGTCATGGGGATATTAGTGTCCCCCCACCGCTGTATGTGAGGTCAACATGTTTCTGCCTGTAGGCCCAGCTGGGTCCGCGGCATTCATCAGGACCTAAATATAGCGGGCTCCGCTCTTACCACACTATGGTGAGGGGTTCCACTTGGTGGGATGAAAAATAATCACACTCCAATATTTGCAATGATTAGGTCTTTGTAAATCTGAAAGACAAAAACAATTCAAACCTAATAGCACTGTCACTTTAACTAGCATACAAAGAAACAAGTTTAGCCATAATAACCAAATTTCTAGTGTGAGTGGCTATCGGTGCAACAGTCAAGTGAGAAACAATCTGTGCACCAAAGTTGGAGGACCTTTTCCCCATTGCGCTTACCCTGTGATGAGGTCAAATACGCCCCATAGGAGGGAGGGCAGATGGACCCTTTAGGTCCTGGAACTAAAAAGGGGGTGGAAAACGGGGAGAAAAGCAGAATATTACAAAATTAATGGCCCCTGGGGACCTGCCACAACAATCCATGTTGGCGTCTCTCTGTTGTAAAATAACTTGGTAACCTGTAAGGAAAAAACTCATTCACCTCCTCATTCATACTCTTACTGTCAAATGACGTGATCTCCGCCTCTATGCCTCCGCTCCTCGATGGTGAAATGAATTTGCTGGAGGTTCGTTTTTATAGTCTGCATGACCGGGGTTTAAGTGGTAGATTGGATAATAAGTGAGTGCTACTGCGAGGCAGCTGTGGGGGTTCCGGTGTCTTAGTTCCACCCATAGTATGTGCTAATCGGAGTGCCTGGCTGCCTAAATAAGGAAACCGGAACAGTTTTATTGCGTCCGGATCGTGAGTGCGCCACCGGGTGAACGGCCGTGACGGAAGTGTCTCTGTTGTGCACATGCGCATATTCGGTAGAGGGTTTAGCGCATGTCCGATTAGTTAGTGCCGAGCGTTTGTGATGAAACAAGCCTGGCTGACGTGCGCATATCTAAAACTTATGTGCAAAAATTGTATCAGAGCGCATGCGTGCCCACGTGACTCCGTATAAAATAAGGATTTTAAATCACAAAATCGGAACTATGGTGAAAATGCCAGTACCGGTATTCACAAACCCGTGTTGGTAATTAATGTCGGCTGATGAATTTCTATTAGTGCACACATGAAATCAAGTGTCAACACACCAATCATAATCCAAAATCCACAATCCACAATCCATACTTTATATTTCAATTTCGTACAGAGGATGTAGGTATGGCTAAAGTCATGTTTAGATGGGAGTCAGAAATATACCCAGAATGTGTAAACTTTAATGTAAGAGCATTTTCTGAAGATGTAGTTTTATATTAGTGGGTTACTGTGGGTGGTCAGGAAATCTAAGAATGGTTAGTGTTACTGATTGAGTTGGAGCCACGGAATGTCATCATTAAGGCCTTATTTCCAGGTGTGGAGGCGGTATACCCACCGCTGTTCTCGAATGTACAGTGGCCTGCTGAGGTCAGTGGTGTATTTTTTCATAACTTCTAGAACAATCCACCTGAGATCTGTATCTTTGTGCTTCTTTTCTAAGAAGTGTCTGGTCAATTTAGCGCTATTTTTCTTGCAGCGAATGGTGCTGCGGTGCTCATTGATACGTATCTTGATTTTTCTGGTCGTCAGCCCCACGTACCTCAGGTTGCATGGGCGCGTGAGGAGATAGACCACATTCTCCGTGTTGCAATTGCTAAAAGAGTTCAGTACCCATGGGCATGTCGTTCCGATGTCAACAGTCTTAGAGGTAATTGTGAGAGGTCATGCCACACACCCAACGCAGGGGTAATGTCCAGTAGGTCTTTGAGTGTTCCATAATGTCATTTGGTTATCCTCTCTAGGTTCTGGATCCTTGGCCCGCACTAACTCATCCCGCAGGTTCTTGCTTCTCTTGAATGCGAACAGGGGATGTTCCCAATATTTGTCCGCCCCCTGAAGGATGTGCCAATTCTTTCTGATAATTATCTGTACTTTTTTAGATGCTGGAGTGAATGTTGTGACACATACCATTCTATCTGATTTCTCTTTGTTGTTTGTTTCAAGAAGGGCGTCGCGGTTGACATTTCTTGCTCTTTTCTTTGCCCTTTTGATTAGCTGGGTAGTGTCTGTCGACTAGTTTGGAGTCCAGCTCCTCTGCCTGTTGCAAAAAAGTGTTTGTTTCAGAGCAATTTCTACGGATCCTAAGAAACTGGCCGATAGGGAGGTTGTCCCTCAGGGCTTTGGGATGATAGCTTTCGTAGAGTAATAGGCTGTTCTTGTCCGTTGCTTTGTTATGAACTTTGGTACTGATGCCTTCTGAATCCATTGTGATATCAAGGTCAAGGAACACTGCATGATTCTTGCTCATGGAGTGGGTGAATTTGAGATGTCTGTCTTTCGTGTTGACCCACTCTACAAAAGATTCAGCTGTAGTCTGGTCTCCTCGCCAGACGATGAACACGTCATCTATAAAGCTCTTCCATGTCTTCAGGTTGGCAGAGAAAGGGTTGCTATCATGGAAGATGTAGTCTTCCTCAAACTGTTGTACATATAGACACGCTAGGCTGGGGGCAAATGTGCTGTCCATCGATGTGCCACCAATCTGATGGTATAGGGCACCCTCGAATACATTTTTTTTTTCAATCAGGGCTATTTCTGCACATTCCATAACAAATCTTTGTGGTGTAAGAAAATTTCACTCTGTGTTATTAAGAATCTGTTCTACTACTTCCAAAGTGCGTTGTTGAGGGATGCTCGTATACACTGCCTCTATGTCCATTGTGATGAACATATCTTCCATGATGTTAGTCTCTAAATCCCTCAGGAGGCCTAGTACATCTTTAGTGTCCCTTAGGTAAGATCGTGATTTCTGAACTAGTGGTTTTAGAAACCAATCACAAAATTGTGACAAAGATTCTAGGATAGAACCTATGCCGGACACAATGGGTCTGCCTGGTGGTGGAAATTTCTCCTTATGAATTTCTGGTAGAGTATAAAATCTTATTGTTCTCGGGTTGTCATTCACCAGGAAGTCTGCTTCCTGTTTGGTGATCCAATCGTTACAGACAGCTTCATTGACAATTGTCTTGATTTTGATAGTTAGTCATTCTGTCGGGTCGATGGTGTGTCTCTCATAGTTGGTATCATCTGCTAAAAGACAATTGCACTCATCTCTGTATATAGTTTTATTCATTAGGACAATCGCCCCACCTTTGTCAGCTGGTTTAACTGTTAACTCCATGTTGTTTCGGAGTTGTTCCAGAGCTTTTCGTTCTCGATTAGAGAGGTTCTGAAAGTTCTTTACTCCCTTGAAGTCGATCTGTTCCACCTCTTTTAGGACTATCTGTTCAAATGCTAGAATATGACAGGGGATCGTTTGGGTAGGAGGCACAAATGTTGATTTTTTCTTGAGTCCTGTGTCATTCTTCCCAGAAGATCCATCATCATTCATTTCCCCAAAGTAATTGCGCAGTTTGATTTTTCTGAAGAATTGTGCTAATTCTGTGTTAAGCACAAAGGGGTCATTAACTGGCGTAGGGACAAAACCAAGTCCTTTGGAGAGAACCGACTCTTCGTCCTCAGAGATTTGATAGTCACTCAAGTTAACAATATTCGTTACTCTTTGATTGTTGAGGGGCCGTTCCCTCTCCCTCTGCTCCTGGTTCCCATTGCAACTGGAGTTTGGTCCTCCCATTGGACCCTTGTGTTCTGTTGTTTTTGTCTTCCTTTTCCCCGGCCATGGCCCCGGTATAAAAAAGGCTGCGGTCCAGGTGGAAATCCGAATCCGGGTCCATAGAATGGTTGCTGCCAAAAGCCATATTGTGGTGGTGGGTACATCATTTGTGGGGGCTGGTTCCGTTGTTTTCTTCCCTGGTAGCTGCCAGTGCTTTCATCACTGCTGCTGTTCCCACTCGAGCTTCTCTCTTCCCCTGAGCTAAAGGTCCAGTTTTGTGGAGTTGCCCTAAATCGTTGCTGCCTTCTATTTTGTTGGGGCTGAGCTGTTTTTTCATAACATTCATCGGTGGTGTATGGGTAAATGGTCTCTTTACTGAATTTCTGAACATCTTTTTTTAGTTTGGTGAGTTTAGACTGGGTTAGATATTCCTGGTATTCGGAATGATCCTTGTTGGTTTCTTCCAGTTTCTTACGGAAGATGGCTGTTGTCTGTACCATGGTTTTAAGTCTATCCTCACTTTGTTGGATCTCTACCAATAATGCATCTGCTAGTTCTCTAGCAGTGGTGATGATCAGGACTAGCCAATCCTTCGTGCACTTCCAGGCTATTACAGACCAGTTTTTTTAAAATTCTTTGTTGTTAAGAAAAAGTCTGGGTTCGTTGGTAACAATAAGTCCCCTTGGCGCACTGATTTTTCGTAAATATTCCGTCATAAACGCTCCGTGGAGCATTGTCCGGATACGGTCTTTTTTCTTGTTGGAAAGTGCCTCCCATTCATCTGTGTTCTGGACCGTTTGGGATACTACTGTCTCTGGCAGTAGAGATGGTGTTCTAAGAATTTCTGCATAATTCTCCTCGCCGAATGCTAGTTCCGTGTTCATTTTGCCTGGACGACACACTCCTCTTGTATCTCAAGGGTGTGGTAATTTGAGATATCTGGTCACAATGCCAGATATACTCAATTCTCTCCCCACACTGAGGAGGTTTTTTAACCCCAACTGATGTTCCCACGGCTGTGAACCATACTAAATATGTAACCACAATAGCCAGATAAATCTGGGATAAGGGAACCAGAGGCACGGGGTACTGGTAGGCGGCAGCCTCCAACATGAACTGTGTACCACAATGAACCGCTACCAGTCTAAGTATTGCTAATGTAAGTGAAGTGTTATATTGTGAGTGCAGGCATCTAACAAAAAGTGAAGGACTGGTCTCACACACCACCGGGTGTCATGCTTCATCATTGACCAGTCCTCGCCCTCTAAAAACTTGGTTTGATAGAGGGCGGCCATGCACCTGACGACAGGGATGCACTTCTAAACTAAGTGGGGGTCCAAAGAAAATTATATAGTGAGTTAAAAGGCCTTAATGGGTGTCAGCTTAGTTTTAATGGTGCCGGCATCCATATGGTAGTTAAAATAAGGTGATCGGTGTCATGGGGATATTAGTGTCCCCCCACCGCTGTATGTGAGGTCAACATGTTTCTGCCTGTAGGCCCAGCTGGGTCCGCGGCATTCATCAGGACCTAAATATAGCGGGCTCCGCTCTTACCACACTATGGTGAGGGGTTCCACTTGGTGGGATGAAAAATAATCACACTCCACTATTTGCAATGATTAGGTCTTTGTAAATCTGAAAGACAAAAACAATTCAAACCTAATAGCACTGTCACTTTAACTAGCATACAAAGAAACAATTTTAGCCATAATCACCAAACTTCTAGCGTGAGTGGCTATTGGTGCAACAGTGAAGTGAGAAACAATCTGTGCACCAATGTTGGAGGACCTTTTCCCCATTGCGCTTACCCTGTGATGAGGTCAAATACGCCCCATAGGAAGGAGGGCTCTATGCCACAATTTTCACTAAAATATTTAAAATTGAATACCGGTTTTACTATTTGGATGTTTGTCATTTTGGTCTTGTTTTGTTTATTAAAATAAGTTCTGTTTTTCTGACTTAGTGTGGGACCCTTCTGATGTGGTGTTTTCACTTTATTACTGTTTGAAGTTTTGAGCAAATACTTTACAGATTGCCTCTAAATAAAGCCTGACTTCTCTGTGACAAACTTCCAGGGGGCTAAGCATAGATTAATTTAGGTTTTTTTTGTGCCTTATCCTGACAAGGATTGTGGTTGCTGCTTGGCCACGGCTCACATCCACATCAACCGGTAACCTAACTTCTCACATTTTCTCTAAGCAACATGATATACTATTACAAACAATGTCCAATAGCCCATATGATGTACCATCCTCTGTCTTAATCAAGTTACCAGAAGATGACAAGCAGTAAAGATAAAATATTAATTTTATATCCACAGCAAAGAAGATAAGCATAAGCAGTTTTGCAAAGCAGTTGACTTCCAGTGACCAACCTTCTTTAGCAAAAGCCAATTGGTAATGTACCTGCCTCAAATCTGTATGGCCTCGAGGTAAAGAGCTATGGGCCAATCATTAGAGCAATTTATAACTTTTACACAGACTAGCTGCATAACTTTTCAAGAGATCTCAACTGCGTTTCCTGAAGATAGCCCATATGAGCAAATCTAAAGTCAGAGTACCTTCCAGATAATGTGTCCAACAAACTAATAATCCCAGACAACCTTCCCACGCTAATTGGTTGCAACTATGCTGCACACAAAAATATTAGCAATTGCTCTGAAAGTAACTACAAAATGTAACTCTTTAATGTTAATTGCTTAACAAAGATTTTGCCCATCCTCAAAGCACCAAAGAATGCCTCAAAGTATGTTGGAGTATGCAGGTGTCTAACATGGGGAATAGCATACCTCATAAGCACACATTTTCAAGGGGCAGCTGCCACCTAGTTGCTGGATAGAACGGAGATATGCCCAGATGGTATGTTCATATGTGTGCATTGTTATGACAGACACAACAAATACTTTTAGGTTTATGACCATGGCTCACTAATATTTTGGGACTTTCTGTGAATAGGAACTTGACAGTGTCTTTATTTCAAGCACCACATCACTGCTGTAACGTCCACCTGCTTCAGTCTTTTGAAAATGTGTCAACTTGTGTTGTTTCTGCCTCGAGCTGCAAAAAGAGTGATCCATGCTCTAATCACTTAAAGACTTGACTATGTGCACTCATTATACTTCTGTCTACCAAACAAGTTATCTAGGAAGCTTCAGGTGGTCCAAACTCAATAGCTAGGTTAATTCTGAATCTTCCTAGACACTGTAATATTGCTTCTAAACTAAGGGATCTTCAAGATTACCTCTCATGGACAGAATTAAATTTAAAACCCCGTATTCATAGACACAGGTCTGTTTACAACACCAGTTCTTATAGTCTGCTGATATGCTTAATTTTTAGACTATGGCCTGATATTTAAGATCTTTAACAACCACCCACACAAATGTAAATCTATAAGAGATGGCATCTCTGTGGTTGTTATTGGTGCTAAGTTATGGAACAAACTGCCTCACGAGCTTCATGTTACCCTGGAACCTCACATGATTTTTAAAACAATCAGAAACATTTTCTTTTTTTTAAACAAACTTAGACTTGGTCTTTTCTATCCTTTCTCTGCATTACTTGGGCTCAGGTACCGTGAGGAATTTAGCACCTAGGAGCTCTTGTTTGAGAGGGTTCTGAGCTTTACAAATTAAACATTACATTGCTATGTCCATTCTGGGGCAAAGACTTTCAAACATGGGCTTCTTGAAATAAGCTGCTGCATCAACAGCATTATTGACACTTAGAACATGTCATTGTTGCCAATAAAATCCAACATGTAAACTGTTGATAGTTGTACTTTTTTATTGAGTTTTAGATGACAAGAAACCAACAAATTCCAAAATAACGGGGATAAAAATACATAAGTTATCCGGCAAATAAAAAGATTTTTTAAAAAACTTAACAGCAAAATTATGCTGACAAACCAGGTGAAATATAGCAGACATGACGATTACATAAAAATAAGTTTACACATAGTTAATAGAAACAAAAATAGAAAAAGGAAAGAAACAATTACAAAACAAACTGGATAATACCTAATAAAACATAAAACATGGGTGGAGTAGAGAATCATGAAAAACAACTAGAACTACTAACTCAGACTAGGCGGACCAGTCCTGAGAAGCAGCCATCTAAGCCAGCCACCCCCGAACGGGGTCCCAAATCCGACCAAGCTTTTTCATCCGAGAATCGTTCTCAATTAACACCATCTCCAGCCTGCTCATATGCAGAAATTCCTGCCACTAAATCCATGGAACGGGTGGCTCAATAGTGAGCCAGAATCATGCCAGAACCAGTCTAGCTAACGCAATAGAAAGAAATATAAACTAAATAGGTAGGAGGGAATAGCATCTGAATGACCCAGCATGATAAGCTTTGGCTCTGCCGTAACGACGTAAAAGAAATGCTGCATAATTTGCCTAAAACAAATTGGCAATACAGGCTCAACTGGGAGCAAAATGCAAAAACATGGACCACATTTGCTCCCTCCAGCCCACAGCGGATGTACTGATCATCTGGCCATAGCGTCATAATAAAGAGACAATGCAAGGTATAATACCAATCATTGACACATTTGAGATGATGTAGCTTAATGTGAGATATGTTCAGAGATGAATGAATCAACACATTGCTACGCCGTAGAGCAGCATCTGTAACTTCCGTGCTAAGCTGAGAACTCCACAAACTAGGCCTCTGCTGAAACAGGTCATTGTCATCGTATTGAGATGTCGAATAGATTGACTTGTAGACCAGCTCTGTATTTCTCTAAAGTGGCATTTTCCTAATAAGGTCCAAACAGGTGTTCAGATTGTCTTCCTTAAGTGTAAAGATAAAATGCTGCATCTGCAAATATTTTAAAAAACAGCAGACGGAAGAGGAACCTGTTATTGTAAGTTACCAAATGAGATAAAGACATCACCCTCAAAGTCAGGAGATTAACCTTTCCCCATGTCTCCTCGGAACCATCAGGAATAATATTAGGGAAATTGGGATTATAACCCAGATACCTAAGCTGATTGAACGGGATGATGCCAGAGAATAATCTTTTGAAGGAACACCAGATATGATGAAAGACTTTTAGCACCTTAAAGCGAGAATGCTTAAAACACATTCAGGCACGTGCATCAACCTTTTTTGCGAGCGCAAATGGTGCAATTCGCAAAAATCGGCGATTTGCGCCCGTAAAAAGGGCTTCTGCGATGCATCAAACTGTAAGGCTCTCACAATTTAAGAAATCGCAATTTATTGTGGTTTCTAAAATTGTGATTGCATTTAAGGAATCGCAAATTGCGATTCCTTAAATGCAATGCCTGATGAAATCACAAATAGCGATTTTGCTAATAGGGGTCGCAAATTACAATCAATTTGAACTTGATAGTAGTTTGCAAAAACTTTTAAAAATGCACTTAAGTGCATTTTTTAAAGTTGTAGGGTACACACACACATGCCCTGGGGGCATGTTTGTGTGCAACATGTGTGCACAGATCAATTTAGGGGTGCATTAGGGTGTCCTTTTGACACCCTTGCACCGATGAAATTGTATGCGCAATTTGCGAGTACCTATTGTAGGCCCATAGGAATGAATGGGAAGGCAATTCTTAATTGCGACTCGCAAATTTTATAGCTATTCCATAATAATCGCAATTAAGGAATTGCAAAAGTCTACTTTGATGCATGTGCCCCATTGTATCCACAATACCCGAACCGGGGACTATCGATCCGCCCAGCAGAAGAAACTCTGAAAACATGCAACCCAGTGACCACCCCAATACCAGCTGGAGTCGTGAGAAGAATGACGCCAGAGAGTGGAACCTGAAAATTGGAAGCAAGACCCCACGCCCCCATCTTCCTTAGACTGCTGTAAAAGCTGGCTCTTACACCGAGATTTATGATAGGACCAGATGAACTCCTGCCACAGTGCCTCTACTCTACAAAAAAAAAGTCACTGGAAAAAAAAGTGGGATACAGCAGAACAGATAAAGTTACTGAGGGAGAATAATCACCTTAATAAGATTGCGGTGACCGGCTATAAGCCCCAAATGCAGACGATTCCACTTAAGAAAAATTTCAACTGACTGTTGATACAACTTCCCATAGTTATTTTCCAGAATCTCAGGAATATTGATTGTTATGATGATCCTTAGATAAACCACGGACTGCACCCACCTCTGATCTTGCCATGATGAGCCACATTAGATAATATCCGAGTCATATCTGAATTTAGCTTATAACCGGCGAATTCCTCAAATGATGGGGCTGCTGCCACTACAGCACGAAGACATCCAATTGGAGAAGGTGTCAGGGCAGCGATGTCATCCACGTAAGCGAGGATTTTTACTTCATAGTGGTGCAGTCTCAGAGATTGTATCTCATTGTTCCGTTTGAGAGATTGAATGAACGGTTCAATAAAGAGAGCAAATAACTGAGGGGAGGGATGGCACCCCTGCAGGGTTCTGCAAAGAATAGAAATAGTGTTAGATAAGCCTGCGCTGCATATCCTTGCTTTAAGACCAGAGTTAAGGCACTTGACCCTAGAGACAAAGACAAAACTTAAGCCATCAGACTCCATGATCCCCCAATTGAAGTCTTTCTCAGCATCTAAACAGATCATACCAACTGGGCTTCCATCAACAAAGGCCACCTTCAATGCCATGATTGCAGTATTGACATGTAATGTTGTATTGCGATCAGGGATGAAGCCGTGCTGGTATGGGTCAACCAATTCCAAAATAATTACAGACAGCTGATTAGCAAGAACGTGCAAATACATTTTTGAATCAGCGCTAATTAAGGAAATTGGATAGTATGACCTGTAGAATGTAGGATCTTTCCCCTTTTTTTGAAAGATGACAATATTTGTCATTTTCCAAGACTCAGGGACAATATCAGACAGATCAAAAGAATTAAAGATATCCCTTTGCCCCAGAGCCAGAGTCTGCGAGAAGGTGACATAAAACTCTCATGGTATCTGGTCGGGACCCAAGGCCTTCCCACTGGCCAGTGAACTAATGGCATATTTAACCTCGGAAAGAGTAATAGGTATCTCCAACTTAGACTGCTGGGTCGTCTTATGATCTAGATGCTGCCGAATAAATTGAGAAATGTCTTTGGTGGAAGAAAAACAGTTCGACCAATAAAGGACCTGGTAGAATCAACAAAAGACCTCACAGACTGAGGCTGGCTGGATCCATCCTCATACCTAATCTGCTGGATACTATCCGAGCTAGATCCATCTCTTACCCTGAATAATGAGATTTGCCTCATTTCCTCACTATTCTCAAAGTAAGTCTTCTGTCGGGCCCTTCCATTTTTGACCGCTGTCTCCCAGATTAGTTTTCTGAAGGAGGCTCCTAGAATGGTGTACTGCTCCAAAAGCTGGTCGGACCGAGGCCCATCCTTCACCATAGAGCAATGTTCTAGATTGGATTCTAAGGAGCTGAGAGTCTGTATTGCAGTTTCCTTTGCCAATGCCATCCTCCATTGATGAGAGGCAAATTGGACAGTCTGTCCTTGGCACAACGCTTTAAGGGTAGCCTAGACTACCCTAGGTAATGCTGTCCCAATATTAAATTCAAGAAACACCCTTAGGTGAACATTCTTAGAGTTGACATAGCCATCTTCCAACAGTAACCTACATTCAAATGTCCAAATCCTGGGGCATGGTGCCTGAGTAGATTCACTGAGTTTGATAAACAGTGAAAAGGCATTATGATCTAAGAGTACCATCAGGTTACGTGTGATCCTAGAAGAGGAAGCCAGAGTATTACTAACCAGAAACTTGTCTAGTCTTGACATAACCTTATGGGAAGCAGAATAAAACATAGATCCCGATTCCCTAGGATACTTAAAATGCCAAGGATCATCCAGAGCACATGAGGAACTTAACTACAGAAATAGCCCCCGAAGCCGGTGCTTGCACTGGAGAGTCAAGTCATTAGAAAGCTGGTCTGAAGACACAAGTCGGGATACAAATCATTTTTAGGACACAATGTCACATTAAAATCACCACACATTATATAGGGTGGGACCCAAAGATGCAAGTACGATAAAAGAAAGTCTGAAACATTTGAGTCATCTGTATTAGGCTAAAAAAGGACACAAATAGTGAAGCGGTCCCTGTCCTTCTGAATAGTAGCCAGCAGCCCGGATCTGTCATTTGATGCAGAACCTCCCAGCCACTATCCCGGGCCAAGAGTGCAACCACCCTCTGGGAAGAAGCATAACAAGAAAGTGTTAAAGTCTGATGCTGAAGTTCTTTTAGCAGTGAGCCCTCAGTCTGAGACATATGAGTTTCCCAGAGACATAGGATTTGTGGCCTTAGAGTGTTCAGTTTTTCTCATAAAAGTTTATGCTTATATGGCAACTTAAATCCATTGATGTACCATGATAGAATATATGCTGACCAGGTCCTCCACCATAACTAGCTGTTACCATTACCCATAAGGTCCTCTGGCTTCTCCTCCACCTAGCAAACTTAAATGTACCAACTCTGTAAATGTTTTGCCAAACCAAGATATACATGTTTCTTTCACCATGAACAAACGTGCTGCAAGTGAAGTGCAAGAAAAAATGTCCCAAATGCTTTGAAAGGAAAACAAATAATCCTTTTGACCATCATAGCAGTAAAGACTCTGGTCATTCTTACGAATCCGCAAGGTTGCAGGCTTCATAAGGGAAACAGAGGCACAAAGCTTCTGGAGTTCTGGAATGTGCTCCTGCAGCTGCCAGCTTCTCACGTCGGGTTGATGACAAAAGTCTGAGTGATCTAAGAAGTCAATGCCTCATGCTTTAGGTGGCAGCTTAGGGGTTGCTGCCTGAATGATCTCCTGTCGAAGAATGAAATTCTGAATATAGATCAATATGGCTTGACGGTTCGGGGAAGGTTTGCTAGATGAACGAAAAGGAAAACAATATGCTGTATCATGCAATCTATGTCCTAGTCACTCAGAGCTGAAATGCCTCTTAGAACAAGCGAACAGCAAAACCATGAGGTTCGTCAGCTTCTGCCCTATCTGGGACTCCCAAGATCCGCAGATTTTTCCGACGTGATCTATAATCCAAGTCTCCCACCCTTCATGACAGGGTGGTAATCAGCAACTCATGCTCAGCAATCCCCAAACTATTTGTTTCAATGCTTTTAGGAGAGCTGCCTGAGAAGCGTCCACTACCCCCTGCCATGACTGAACAATGTCCATATTCTATGACAGCTTGTGTATGACCACTTGGGTTTTAAGGTGGGCAGCTTTCAGTGCCAAGTAGTCTGTATAGTAATCCCCTCTATTGTGCAGGAAAATAAAATAAATGGCCCTCAGTGTGGGTTAATCCTGTGCCGGACCAGCGGGTAGAGAACGAGAGGGAGACGGGGGGGTCTCTCCCACCACCTGTTCATTAGAAAAAGATGATGCAGCTAAGGATGGTACACCAAGGGAGAGCGATTCATTGGCGTCAGCTCCATTCCATCAGGATCCCGAAGGAACTCATCTTTAACCTCCAGTGAGGAAACAGGGTTGATTAGACCTTGATTGAACGCTGCAGACACAAGGTCCTCTGCTAGATCCACTGATGGACCATCACACTTATTCCTCCAATGAGGTGGAGTAGCAGGGAGAACAGATCAAATGGATGTTGTCCTGGATGCTTCAATGTGGGCATTAGAGGCCAATACTGAACAGGTCGCCTGCTCCAGACCCTCGTCCCAAACACTATCAGTGAGATCTGAAAAAGAGAAGACGGCTTCTTGGCCGTCCCCCTGTCTCAGCTGGTTCCAAGCTACCTGAACACAAAAACTGAGAAGCCAGGAGGGATTGTGGCATAGGGTCTGAAATACACTGAACAAACAAAGGCCCTGCTTTGTGGGCCACAGGGACCTCAGGAGGATCCAGTTGGGGTGGTAAGACAAAGATCGAGGGAGTCAGCCCCTCACAGGCAGACGTAACTTCACTTAGGCACAGTGGAGGAGATGCAGCTGCCGGTAGATCCATCTGCACCATATCCTGACCTGGCTCAATGGTCGCACCAGACAAAGGTGGACCCAAAGTCAAGAATGCGTCCATCGTGTGTTGAGTTCAGGGTAATAGACTGTCCCTCCCCAGACCAGCTGTACCTGATGTCCCCAGGTACCTTTTCATTCACTGTTCTTTTCCAGGGTGGTTAATACAGGGGACTCCTCCGCCATATCCTGGACATTTGGGGGAGGCGAAGAGGGGCAGATGATGACTTTCTCCCCCTTTAGCCCACTACAGGTACTCATGCTGCCATCAACCACCTTGCCGGACAGCAAACACTTTTTCCCACTTTGTGGAGCTCCTGATCGCCCACCCCTCTTTCAACCATTCCTTACATGCATACTGACCTGAATCCTTCTTGCGGTTCTGAAAGCACCCCACCAAGCGCCCGATGTAGGTAAATCTTTTTTACCACTTCATAAATACCGATTCATACCGAATCGGTATTTAAGAAGTGGTAAAAAAGAGGAGGGCAGATGTAGGTAATTATTTACCGAATCGGAAGGAATCGGTATTTACCGATTCGGTAAATACCGAATCGGTATTGCCCATTGATTCCTATGGGCATTGAAGCCCATAGGAATCAATGGGCATTACCGAATCGGTATTTACCACATCGGTAAATACCGAATTTTGCAAGGGTGCAGGGGGTGTCACTTTGACACCCTCTGGCACCCCAATTACAGGCATGTGTGCCATGTGGCACACATACATGCCATAAGGGCATGTCTGTGTGTCACATGGCATAGGTGTGCATGCACAGATGTGCATGCACACCTGGATTCGGTATTTGACCACCCAATTGGATTGGGTGGTAAAATACCGACTCCTAAAGGCCTGTGGCAGTATTTGCAGTGCCACCTACATGTGAGATTTACCGAATCGGTAAATTTACCGATTCGGTAAATTTCCCGAATCTGTAAAAAAGGTCCCCTACATCTCAATGACCCATTTACCGGTCGGTAACGGCCGAATTCTGCCGTTACCGACCGGTTGTCACGATGTCCTGGTGCTCCAACGCTTCGCAGGGGCAGTACTGACGAATGTCCCGATCACCCCTCCACCGGTACCCCCGCTTCAAGAGCGAGACCACCAGCAGAAGGGAAAGGGGAAGTGGACAGAGAAGAGAATACCTTAACTTCGACTGGCACCTCTGTCTTCTAGTGACTGCTATATTTCTTGCCGTCTACTCTGTAGGTGCCTAATACACAGAAGGGAGAGAAGAGAGAATATACCACAAACCTTTCTTCACTACGCAGACTGTTCTTAACGATAAACAAAACTTGTCCTACCAGTCTTTTGCCCAGGTATTTGCCTCTCTTCTATAATGTGAATGGTTATCTGGCTGAGCTTCCTGCTGTGAAGACATACGCATACATTAGTCTTTCTACCCAGGAAATTACTTCCCACTCGCTGTCGCACTCTCTAACTGAACCTGTACCTGTGAAGCCTTATGCCAGACTTGGTCTTTGGAGTTCTGTGAAGGGTGGTAATTCTCGACAGCTGTACAAGGAATTGTTCAACAGTTCTTCCGTAGCACGCAAAAAGGAAACAGGGAGGTAGAGAAGGGAAGGAAAAGGTAAGGAAAAACGCAAGGGGAATGTCCGGGGAAAGATACGAATGTTGGACAATTTAGTTCTTGTGTTTGAAGGCTTGACGTGAAGATAACACCTTACTTGTCGAGTGCTGACACCTCTTCTGTTAAATCCTCTAATTCGTCGAGTTTTCTTGGTAGAGAGAACTTCTCAGGAAACTGCGGAGAAGTCCCGTTGACCACCTTCTGACGCTCTGAGGATAGCGGTCGGAAACTCTGTCAGGGGAGCAATGCCTCTCTGAGCTGTGAGAGCGCACTGCGAGGATTTTCTTCTTCTATTAGTCTCTGTAATACTCAGCAACTATTGACTCTCTGAGTTCTTGCTATTCTTATCTACGATACTCCCGTCATGAATTATTGACGCGGAGCAGCGACAAGGAAAAGCTTCTTGAACGGAATCTTCGTTGAAGTGCGCAGTTTGAAGCGCGTGACTTCCAGAAGCCCACTAGAGGGCGCACCTCTCCAATACTCTACACGGAACATTGCGCGGCCATCTTAGGGAGGGGAACTATGTACAGTCTTAACAGTTTTTCTGTTTAATAACCCTGATTACCTCCGGACTTTCTCAGCTTACCAGAGGAGCAAGGGAACCAAACATTAGCTCGTGTAGCACGGGGCAGAAACAGGGAGTTAGATAACTGTCTTGAGGAACCTACAGTAGCTACTCGGTGGATCCTGACACCGGTAATGGTCACCTACATCGGGCCCCAAATCCCTGTGGGGATTTACCAGAATAAAACCCTTGCTGCTCAGGCCCTGGATCCTCCTGAAAATATAAACACATTATAAATAGTACAAATAATGAATCTCTATGTTTCGCACTTAGAAGTGCGTTATGCAATTACTTGTAACTCCTTATGTCACAGAGTGTTGATATTGTTAATTGTGTGCTTTATGTGAAGTTAACTGTATTTGCACATTGCTGAGGTTTTCTTTCACCCTTTTCCAAAAACTAGTTGCATTAATCAAAATAACTGATCTCTTCTCTTCATTTACATGGTTTTGCAATGTATAATTTCACCTTGAAATATAGATTTACAAGGTTGTGTGGTAGTTTATTCTACTTTATATCATAGGAATGCAAGATGCCAATGTCCCTCACTATCCCAACACCCCACACCCAGAAGCACACTGTACCCCAATGCACAATCAACAACCTAGATCCATACCAAGACCCTCAGAATAGCCACTCAATAAAAGAGATTGGTCATATTTTTTTTTTAAAGAAACAACTTAAAATTAATAGTGCAATATAAATCCTAATAACTACTTGTGGTATCTATTTATGGACATTCTGAAGGATATGTTTCTAGACCAGAGTTTAGGAAAATCATAGCAGAAGCTGGTCTTGAATACAGTATGGCTTTTTCTCTTTCACTCTCCAGTATTAAAAGATCAAACATTTTCAGCCAAAGCAGGTGCCTTAATTATCCTTAGAAATATTGTCTCTCACTCCCTAACTGGGTGTGTTTAAGTAGCCTATGGAATGCATTGTTAAAGGTCATGGGGTTATAACTCAGAATCAGTCTTAGATGTCCTCTGGTCATTACCTCATCCTCCCTACTCATCTAAGGAAGTTTTATTTCGAAGGATGAATTTAGACTGTCAAGGAATGGAGCTGAGGTAATCACGCTTAGGCAGGTAAGTGAAGGGACTTCAGGTTTAGTGACTGTTCACCTCCACAGCTCCCAGGAACTGACCAGCTCCTGACATTCAAACATATACATTCCATTGTCATCGCAATGACATCACAGATGCCACTTAGGAAATAGAAGAGATTACTACAACATCTCCTCTCTTCCCAATAACAACATAACAGTATGCCAAATAAAGAAAATCAGGCAAAGAAAAGATTAACAAGAAACATATCAGTAAGGAGGAAATAAAGGATATAAATGAAAATAACATGATTCTATCAATTAGAACTAAAAACATAGAACCAAAAAAATAATTTACAAATCCATGCGGTTAGGCGGAACACTAAACCTACTGCTCCTCCATGGCAGGGCATATTTCATAGACAACTCACCAGAATCAGAACACACATCCTGAGTTTGTTTAAACGGTATTGCTACAGAATCTGTCACATCTCCTGCCCCAAGGTCTTGTTGCAAGACTACCCTTTTGGGAATCTTATAGATCCTAGATAAGTTCCACCAATTCTTCCCATTGACACGAACAGCAAATCGTGAAACAGCATCAACCCTAACAGGAGGACCAAACTTAGAAATGCCCTTAGGAACGTTTAGAGGTGATTTAACTTTCACCCAATCTCCCACAGAAACATTGGATACACAATTCTTAGACTTTGGGAGAACACCCTGTTCGAGTGATCTTCCCTTATCATGAGATTCTCCATCCTTAGACAGAGAGCCCCATTTCTTCACCCAGGCAGGGCACATGTGAAAAGAAGCTTCTCTTCCTCTGAGAAGTCTGAAGGGACTGGGACTTGTGATGGAGATTGAAGTGGTACGATGTGCTCAGAGCATACTTTGAACAGCTTCTTTAATATCGATCCTAGAAGAGACATCCCATTGAACTCATTCAACTAAAATGCGGTTGGTACGCTCAATAAAACCATTAGGTGATAGAGTGCCACACGCTTATGAGCTATACCTGACTGGCTCAAAAAGTCAGACATTTCCGTTGAAGTAAATTGTACTCCATTGTCGGAGACAATCTCTTTGCGAACACCCTCTCTTGCAAAGAGAGACTGAAGAAACGTGATGACCTCTTGTGAATTTGGATCAGTCATAAATTGCACCTCCCACCATTTACTAAAATAGTCAGCCACAACTAAAGCAAATTTATATTTCTTAGGAAGAATGTTAAATGGCCCCACAAAATCAATGGCAAGCTTCAACCAAGGACCATTGGGAACCAGAACTTCTTGTACAGGAGGTGAAACAATTTGTATAACTTTGTCACTGGAACAACATGTCACACAGCCTGCAACAACATCAGTAATTTGTCGGTCCATGGAAGGCTACTAATAGACAGCTAGGATCCTTTTTGTATTTGTTTGAACAAGATGGCCCTCATGGCCATATTCAATAATCCGACCTATTAAAGACTCTGGAGGGATACATTTTCCCCCCCGCATAATCATTTCTCCACCCTCGCAATTTTAGCAAAAGGGTGAAGATGACCATCTAAATGCTTCTGTTTGGGCCAACCCGAAACAATGAACTCTTTAACTTTTTTTGAGTACAGAATCAGATTCCATAGCATGAAACCACACTTGCTCTGAAAAAAAAATCAAACAGCAAACACCCACAGCAGCAATAAGACACTCCTCATCAGCATCTTCATCAAGTTCTTGTTTATGTAAAGGAAGAGGAAACCTTGAAAGAAAATCCGCTCTGGTGTTTCTCCCCCCAGAAATGTGTGCAACCTCAACATTATATTGTAAGAGTTTAGAACTCAGCCTAGCAATTCTCGGAGTATCATCTTTTACAATTTTTCACTCAAGAAGAGGAATGAGTGGTTTATGATCGGTCAGAAGGCTAAAAATATTCCCCAGAGAAAACATTTGAACATGTCCACTGCCCAACAACACGCCAACAGCTCACGTTCGATAACAGAGTAATTTTTTTCACTTGGGCGTAAAGCCCGTGACGCAAATCCTACAGTGAATTCTTTTCCCTGTTTAAATTGCAAAATCATACCACCCAGCCCATATAAGCTTGCATCAACAGACACAATACACTGATAATTGGGATCAAAAGGTGTAAGGATCTTACAAGACCCCAATTCTTTCTTGATCTGAGTAAACTCGTCCATGCAGACATCATCTCAGACAAACTTGACCTTTTTTTAAGTAATTCTCTCATGTGTACAGTCTTGGCCGCAAAGTTGGGAATACATTTTGTATAAAACTCACACATTCTCAAGAATGACAACACTAACTCTTTTGAAGAGGGACAAGGAGATTCACAATTGCCTCGATAAGACCTTCTCTGGGAACAATACCTTCTCTGGAAATACGGTGCCTCAAGTCCTCAATGGATTCTACACCAAAAACACATTTAAGTTTATTAGCTACAATTCTCTTAGCCTCTAACTTCCCTAAAACAGTGGCAAGATTTTTGTCTTGAGATTCTTTGGAGTTACCAGCCACCAAAATGTTGTCTTGAAAAACAACCATGTTGGTAACACCTTCCAACACCTTTTTCATGATACGAAGAAAAACTGAAGCCGCTGAGGTTAAACCGATAGGCATCCTCCTAAACTGAAATGTGCCAATGGGAGACACAAAAGCAGTCAAATGTTTAGTGGCAAGATCAAGTTCAATTTGATGATACGCTGATGCAAGATAGATTTTTGAAAAGTATCTTGCACCAGCAAACTTTGACAGAATATTAGCTATTCGAGGAAGGGGATGCGAGTCCACCCAAATCTCCCTGTTCAAACTGCGCAAGTCTATGCAAACTCTGAGACTCCCATTTTTTTCTACGCTACGACAAGAGGGGACAACCAGAGGGAGGATCCAATATGTTCTATGACTCCTGACTCACACATTCTCCTAAGTTCAGCCGAAAGGTCATCTCTTACACTAAACGGCACATTACGTAACTTGTGTTTGATTGGGACGGCACCATCTTTGACTTTAACAAAACGCTTAAAACCTTTACCGCATCCCAAACTGTCACCAAAAACCTTAGAAAACCTTTTGGACCAAGTAATTAAGATTCCCCTTGGTGATGTTCATTCACAACCGAAACTTGCTCCGAAGTGCCAGGTCTAAGTGTCATGCCAAATAAGCCTTGATGGTACCAACCAAGGATGTTGAGACCTTTCTTAGCCACATTCACTTTCCCACTAATGTGTTTGACTTTAAATATAAGAGATGTTTCGAAAAAACCATATAACTCAATTTTCCTGCCTTCATAGGAAACTGGACTTCTGTCTAGATGATTGAGAAACCTATCCCCCACGTATTTTCAAATAGTTTGTTAGTAATCATTGTCATACGCGCACCTGAATCAACTACAATCTCAATGACAGGATCAGCACAATCCTTAGAGTCACCTTTTACCACCACTACTAAATCTGTTTGTGAACTAATAACTTCACACCTTATCTTTTTCAGCATACACCACTCTTACACTGTCACGAAAACCACACATCTTGTCACAATGACCTTGTTTGCCATACTTATGGCAGGATGCATTCTTTGCAGGACAAATCTTGGAATTTAGAAAATGTGAAGGATAACCACATTTGTACAAAAATGTTTTGAATATCCACCTTCTCTTCTAATTTTTGTTTGTGATATACCTAACCCCTTTTTGTTCAGATCGAATTTTTTCTTTATCCAAGTGTGCTTTCTCAACTTTATCCTTAGCATCCTTGATATCACCTACAGCATTCATTTCTGGTTTTAATTCTTGCAATGCTTTTTGGGAGAGTTCAATACTCTTAACTATGGATATTGTTTCTTGTAGCGAAGGATTTTTAAGAGTAAGTAGTTTTTCTTGGACTTTTTTATCACTACAGTGAACAACAATCTGGTCACGAATGAGTTGAGATGTAAAACGCTCAAACTCACATTCGGACGCAAGTATACGTAGGGCAGCTACATATGACACAATACTCTCATCATTGTCTTGTACCCTCGTGAAAAATGTATACCTTGCTACGACAAGGCTGCTTTCCACATCAAATTGCTTTTGAAATATTACTGCTGTTCAAACTCATCTAATTAATCTTCTCCTGGAACTACTTCCAAAGGAGGAAGATGCTCTAACACAGCTTGCCCCTCAAACCCCAAATAGTGTTCTAAAATGAGTTGTTTTTTCTGTGCACTAAATCTGCTGCCCCCCATGGTGCCTAAATATTTTTCAGACGCTCTGTACCAAACCTTCCACTTAACTGGTGGATCACCTGGAAGCTGTAAAAAGGAGTGAGGAGGTTGTACATTCTGCATGCTTAAAACTTGAAATAGACATAAAATTGAAAACACAGCTGTGAAAAATAAAGATTAGTTTTAACAGCCACACTCTGTTTTGAACTATGACCAATTACTTTAAATCCACAGACTGAAAGACCACCTGCAAAACAAGAGTTATTATTGAAAGCGAGTTTCAAGAGAAAAAGTTCACTTGCAATGCGCAAGTTATTAGTCAACACCTGCAAATTTGCAAATTGAGAATTATTAGAAAAAAAAAAACAAGGTTCCTGAGTAAAAGTCCACCTGTAATACAAGGGTTACTAATAAAAAAGAATTTCCAGTATTATTAAATTTACTGAGTAAAAGTCCACCTGTAATATAAGGGTTCCTAATAAAAACGAATTTCTAGTATTATTAAAATGCAGTGACTCTTGAAAACAACCTTCTGACTTCTTTGTAGTACACTTGTCACTTTTGAAAAAACGCCTTCCTGTTTACTCACAGTACCCTTCTCACTTTTGAGCGCCTTCCCGCTTACTTGCAGATTACTAATCACTTTATACTAAGCACCTTCTTGTTCACTTGCTTGAAGTGCGCTTGTCACACTAGAAATGATAGCCAAAAACTTAAGCAGACACTTCACCGTTTTAAGAACCGAAAAGTTTCTTCACTGCTTCTTCAAGAATCGCTCAAATGGCTTCACCGGTATGGCATGTAATGCCTTCACCGGTACAAAAATAACTGCCTTACGCCTCATAAGACGTGAAGGCAAAGAAATCTCCGTGTTTACGAAGAGCAACAGGACAGAAGGAAGTCACAGGGAAATGCAGGGATTCAGCAACCATCAAACTCAAATTCCGCCAGACTCAAAGACCACAGTCAGACTTCTAAAAGTCAGATGTCGCCACAAACAGATGCAGCTAAATGTTTACAACCACGCCAAACAGGAACAAGGGAATACCTCATGTTTGCATAGAGTCTTCCCACAAATGATGGTCTTACAGTGTGCGTGATGGCAGAAACACTCCTGTACTTCGCGATCAGTAGATTCCCTCATCAAACACCAAGATCCAAGATCCAATCGGCGTAGCAGTGTATCTGGATGATCAGAGAGAAAAGCACCTTGCAGAAAATGGCAGCTTCTACTAAACTCGATAACTGGAAAGGCAGAACTGGAACAGGGGTTACACACGTGGGTGGAGGTACTTAACAGTCAGTCATCCCCAAATTGAAGTAATCACGCTGAGGCAGGTTAGTGAAGGGACTTCAGGTTTATTGACCGTTAACCCCCACAGCTCCCAGGAACTGACCAGCTCCTGACATTCAAACATGTGCATTCCATTTTCATGACAATGACATCACAGATGCCACTTAGGAAATAGAAGAGATTACTACATGAGTTCCCCTTAGTTTTCCCTTCCTGTGTTAAAAATCTAAAATGCACATTTATAGAACTGCTTGATATATTTGTACATTTTCTTATTTTCATTCCTAACTATACGAATATAGTAACAAGCATTTTGATATGGGGAAGTTATAATTTTGAGCAACTCCAATGGAGTTACAGTATTGAGAAGTAAATTATATGAATAACTTGACATTTCATGCTGCAATATGTTTAAAACGCTGTGTAGTTGATTTGCTATGTATATGTCAAAATCATCACTTTTCCATACTAATATTATAAAGAGAGAGCCCAAACCTTTGAGGCGGGTAATCTCAGTAACCACAGCACCAATCACAACACCCAATACAGCGTTGGAAAGGGCAGTTGCAGCAGAAGGACATAGGCTATGCAGACGGGCACCATATATATATATATATTTTTGCAGAGTTTTATACAGCGCGAACTTGACCCGAACTGAATCAGGTATCAGAGCGCTTTACATAGCACCAGTTACGTTACATGAGGACACACATTCATTTTTGTTAGGCACGGGGAGAGTAAGTTATTTGCCCAGAATCACAGGATGTTTGGCATCGTTACCAAGACTCGAACCCAGATCCCCAGGTCCCAGGTCGAGCGCCTTAGCCGTTAGGCCAACTCCTCTATACATTTAAAAGGTAAAAGAACTGTGCCAGTAAATGAGTCACTTGTGGGCGTGTCTGTGTTGTGCTATGGGCGTGGGCTGGGGGCGTGACTAACGCTGGGGGCGTATGGTACGGCCATCACATCGTGGGCTGTGGGCGTGTGATGGGGGCGTGACAGACGCTGGGGGCGTGCGTCCGCCCTTCATGCCATGTGAGTCGTACATACAAGCGCCAATTACGTTGCTGTGCAGCATCAAGGGGCACGCTGGGGGCGTGACACGCTGGGGGCGTGAGAAACGCTGGGGGCTTGTGTCCGGCCTTCATGCCATGTGAACACAATTGCGCCGCATCAAGGGGCACGTTAGGGGCGTGAGAAACACTGGGGGCGTGTGCTACATTCCGCCCTTCTTGCCATGTGGGTTGTACATTAATCAGAAGATCGTCTGCTGTGGCCGTGTGCTGGGGGGGGTGACAAACGCGTTCACCTGGAGGCCTGGTAAGTAACGTTGCTACAGCCACTCCTGTGCGCTGTTACTGAACTCTCTCATTCAACGAAATTACACGCGCCTGCTACCATCAACCAGGGCTCTAGCCGGGCTCAGGCGGCAGATCAGTACACTAATTATACGCGCCTGATAACATCAACCAGGGCTGCAGCTGGGCCTCAAGCGGGGGAACACGCGCCTGCTAACATCAAACAGGCCTGCATCTGGGCCTCAAGCGGGGGAACACGCAAATGAGCGTGTCTGCAGGGACAATTACTGCAGCCTCTCCTACTCGCTGTCATTCAACTCTCTCATTAAACGGATTTACCCGCGGCTGATAACTCTCTCATTCAACGACATTACACGCGCCTGCTAACATCAACCAGGGCCGCAGCTGGGCCTTCTCCGTGCCTATTCTAATGAAACAAAAAATGTATACTGCGAGATTTTAAAATAAATTGCCCTTGCCAAATACATCTATTTCATACCCGGACAACGTCGGGACGGGATGCTAGTATATTGATAAAATAGTTTGAATATGTGTTTTTAGACAATTCAGGTACTAATGTTTGCTGGAAATTCCAAGACTTCACAGCCATATTTCTTTCAAGATGGTGCTTCAGATCCTTTGCTTACAGATGACTTTAGTGCAGTAACTCTTTCTAAGCAGGGTTACAAAAGACAAAGATGCATCATGAATGTATTTGCATAAATTGCCACCCACTCTTGTGCAGGTAGCTAACCATGGTGTAGATGAAAACAAGGCTGATGAATAGGCATTCATTTTATGTGTATTTATTAGGTTTGTGTTTCTCAATAACGTTTATCCAGTTTGAATTAAAGGACTTCTCAGGCCATGACTCTGTTGCATGTCTAAGAAAAGGCACATTCTTTGCCTGTGGATCAGCTTCTTTCGCCCTTGTACTCCTTCAAGACCTACATGTCAAAGAATAATGAAGAAATGTGAACCACATAAAATAGCTTCCCAGTTTTTCCTTAATGTGCTGTGGTTCTTCTGTATTGCCATTGGTATACAGTTTCTATTATTTATTAGGGATGTGTATTAGGTCAACAAAACTTCACAATATAGAGTCTTAGGGCCATATTTATCAATGTTAGGTTTTGTGATTCTAAAATAGCGAACTTTTGAGAATCACTATTTGAGAATCGCAAAACGCTATGTATGTAGGATTTGCAATAAATTTTGCAAATCCTACATATTCCTTAATTGCGAATCGCAAATTGCAATTCGCAATCAAGGAATACCTCCCAATTCATTCCAATGGGCCTAGAGGCCCATAGGAATGAATGGGAAGACATTCTCAATTTGCGATTCTCAAGTAGAGAATCGCAAATTGAGAATGCAATTTCAAGTGTGCCAGGGTGTCAAAAGGACACACTGTTGCACCCCTGAAATGAGCATAGGTGCACCTGTGGCGCACATACATGCCTTAAAGAAATTGCAAATTACCACCAACCTGCAGTTGGTGGTACTCAGTGATTCCTTATGCCATATTTGCACAACTTGGGTGCCTCATACATCCCATTCAAGGAATCCTTAAATGCATTTGCAAAATAAGAAATTGCAAATTTTGCCATTCCTTAATTTGCGAGGCAATTTTTCTTTTATACATACCATTAAGCCTAATTGCGATCGCAAACTGCCTCATCTGCGAATTTTGGCATTTGCGATCGCAATTTTGAATGAAACATATGGCCCTTAGTCTAGTCATATCATCTTTAAGTGTTGTTTCGGATAGCTCACAGTACCACATCTAAACTCCTAAACTTCCATAGCTATAGATGCTTTCAGTAATGATCACTCTGATTCCCAAGGAATTTGTGGAAACAAATCTAGTCCTTTCAGTTCTCACCTTTGTATGTCCAAAAGAAACGAATCAATAATGCATTTTCAAATGTTTATTGAAAAGATGTAATCCTTGTAAATGAAATGCGAACTGCATCTTTAAAACAGCTGAAACACATCATTGTGATAAACCTTATTAGAATGGTGAAAAGCAAAAATAATTCAACCGTGTTAATTGTTCCTAATGTTACTCATATCTATCAATGATACTTCTACTCTAATTAGTGCATATTGGAAATATCCTTCTGCCAGACTTACTTGGAATGATTTACCTCCATACCTTGGTACGATATCTCAGGAAGACGGGCTCATACAAACCTGCACACATCTCTGCGTGCACAGTTATCTTCCTTCTTAGGATGAAGGCTGGGGCCTGTGAGGATGAATTTCATTCACAGATCTCTGCAGCATTCATGATAAGCCCAGGGTGAAGTGCCTGTCCCCATCTTCAACACAGGCACCGTTTATATAATAAAACACAAGTATTATCACATTCTTCTAGAGACCTTGAATAACAATGTTACTTAATCTGAAAGGATAACGTTGTATCCTATGAGCACAATATAAAAAGGACATATCGTTCTGGTATACGTGGTTCTGAAACTAACGGAACAGACTATAGAACAAGAATGTCTACTAAAAATAAATGCGTACATGGCAAATTCTTGAGTTATTGAAAAACATGCTCAAACTACCATCTCAAAAAAATGCTAAGGTAAAAACAAAAAGTAAAATGAAGACTAAAATATAAACCCTATCACCAAATGTGTATGGTTAAATGCACTGATGTTTACATAAATGAGGTTTTAAAAATGAAGCAAGATTTTAGTCATATATTTCTCATACTGAGATGCTTAAATTGTACATTAGTGTGCAACTTTGCCTTACAGTTACTCCTTTGCAAAGTAATAACTGTATTCAATCTTGTCATTCGCATCAAAATAAATCCACCACCTGAATGTTTTGCCAAGAGATATTACACTATTGTTTAATCAGTAAACATAAAAATGTTCCACTTACTACTATGCTGTCTAGTTTACCTATTACAGGGAGTTGATGACACATTTCTTTCATTTTACCGCATATATTACCAGTTTTCTCTCTCTGTTTCCCGGGGTCACTTATGACTCATGCTGCCTTTTATTTAAATTAAAGTACTACAGTATGTGCTCTGTAGGCTGCATCCCTGGATGGCAATTATGATTTAACTTCACTCTGTTGAAAGCAATGGAAAGGTTCTCAGTTTGTATTATATTATGTGTATTTTATAAATAGTATGTATACACTCTCTATAATATATCTCACAATACCATCACAGTGTAGTTATGAGGTAGGCGGCATGGCTTTGCATTCTTAAAACCTTGTAGCCACAATCATAGATATGTTGTCCATTCTCTACACAATGTTCTGCACATAGAGCTAATTGTGCATATATGTTAGAAATGTTACAACAATTGAAAACAGTTAGTTGAAGATAATGGGCCCAATTTATATATTGGCAGACAGATAAGTATCCGTAGGTATAGCGAAGTACTTTATGACCATCATGCTGAGATATTTAGATATGTTCATCAGGTCAGTGGACAAAGCTAGCATTTTTAGGAACCGCTGTCACTGTGGTTCCTGGAAATGTATTGAAAGTTTGGCGGAGCAGTACATCAAACTTTCACTTTTTTTTATTATCAAAACAATTCACCAAGTGGGATTTTGTTTTTGAAACAAAAATTAAAAAACAATGCCCTCTCACCAGGGGGCATGCTGTAATTTTCACTGCCTCTTATCTCCAGGATTTTCCTTGCAGTGACAGGCAGTGAAAACGGACTTTCATAACTGCACATTTAATTTAAGTGGGTGGACATACAGGTCAACTGCCTACCACCCTTACTCAGTCAGGCCATTTGAGGGGTGTGATCACAGCAGAGTCATTGTAGACTCCACCATTGTTACACCAAAGGTTCACTAACATTTAAATCAGACAGGCAGACCATTATGTTGGTGGAAAGGGTGCTCTGTCACCATTGCAACAGAGTACAATTTCCGCAAACAAATAATTTAGGCACAATATCTTATTGATACCATATTCAGTACACTCCAGTGCTTAATGTAACTTTGCTGCTCAAATATCAACCTAAATCCTAATCTACATATGCCTTAGGTGAAAATAAACAATTTATTATTTGGGACTAAGGGTTGTGTCCAGTGGCACTGACATTGACTTTGAATAGAAAGACTTATCAATCTTGACTGTAAAGGACAGACCAGAGATCTGCTGTTTTTCTTTTAGGATTGGAAAGGATGAGAGATAAAGCCAAGGAGGTAAATCCGAGAGCAACATTCAGCTGACTACCTAGAACCATTAACAGATACAATGTCAGTGTTCCAATAATTTAACATGTATTTAATCTACGAACACCTCAAAATTAGTAACCAGAAATTTCAATTCTCCTTTTATTGAATTCAATTTGGGATAGTGGAAGGAAAAGGGGAAGTCTGCTTCCATCCACAGAAACTGCATCCCTGAGATTCTGGTCTTGTTGAGGGTTCTTATACATAAGCCATGTTTACTAAGTAGCCTCAATACTGGCTAGCATAAGCATTTAATTACTTTTCTGCCTAATTACCATTGCTGCAGAGTGAAATAAACATAGTGCACTAGGCAATTAGCTTTGTATTTGACAGCGGCAATTGTTTTATAGTATGATGTTGCACTGTTTAGCAGAAAGTGAGTTAAACGATTGCTACTGTTAAAGCAGAGACAAAGAATATATGACATAGTTTAACAGCATCAGGGCTAACACCCTCAGCTCATACTCTAGGGAATATTCTCAAGAACGTGCGATAGTCATCGCCAAAATAGGTTAACGTAAATTTCCATATCGACGTCTATCGCGGGAAAATAACTCTGTGTTATCGTATTCACAACACGGCGGTAACATGCCATAGTTTACCGATAACGCATCACATGTCCACAATAAAATCACTGGGACAGCGATAAAATCTTAACCCGAACGTGAAAAAAGTTGCAATGGGCCCAACCGTGATAAATAAAACAGCGATAATCTGTGCCAGGCCTGCAAGTCACACACGTCAGGCGGGAAAAAACACTATAAAAGCAGAAAACAAAACCACAAACAAAACCAAAACAACTTCTAAGCACAATGGAGGTAGCCAGAGCAAGTACAGAGGACATCCAGAACCCCACAAGCCCCACGGAGGACCCGCCTGGGACCTCAGAGTCAGGGAAGGGCAAGAAGAAGAAGAGGAAGACGCGGTTCAGTCTGCAGGAAAACAGGACCCTGATAACGGAGGTGGTAGAACACCATCAACTACTGTTCATCACCTCCACTTTGTCATTGGCAGCAAAAAATGGAATATGGCAGTCCATCGTGGACAAGGTGAATGCAGTCAGAGTGCTGAGGAGGACAATGGAAGAGGCGAAGAGGCTTGGAATGATGTGAAGCGCAAAACCAAGCAGAAACTCGGCAACAACCAGAAGGCAGCAATGCATACTGGTGGTGGGAGTCCAGTTCCACAGGAGAAGCTGGATGATATGGAGGAAATGGTGTCCACAGTTATCAGTGTTGAGACGGTGGCAGGAGTTGGGGGACCAGATACTGCTCAACATGACCTGACACAACAGCAACAGGGTGAGTAACGACCAAGGACTGGGGGGACGGGGGAGATAGGCACAATGGCACACATGCACATTTAAGTATAGCACAGTGCCGAGCCACAATGACCCTGAATCATGTCCCTTTTCCCCTTGGCACACTGCAGCACACCTAGAAACAGCAAGTAGGCCCCCGCCGACTATGTGCCCATCACCAATCTCACAACCAACCCATGCACATGTGCTAAACCCAGCAAAGTGGCGTGTCTGTGAGAAACACTGACAATGCAAGTGACACTGCATGACGAATAGCATGGCTGCAGTCAATATATCATTACATGTTGCACACTACGACACTGAGGTGGCTGAGTGTGGACGACATCTGTAAAGCAACAGGTCACACTCTGACACATCCACGTGCACAAACAACACCTGACGTCAACAACACATCTGCAGGCAAACCATGCCCCAGACTCCCAACTCCCACCAAGAGCCCAACGTACCCAAGTATGCAACATCTCAGCACTGTATAAGCACAGAAGTCAAAGGCACACTGCATGAAAGGGATACTGGGCAGCAAAATGAGAGCTGCAGGGGCGACTCTCCCAAAATGCAGCACACACACAAAATTCAGAGCACATCAACATTGACAACAATGTGGTACAAACTGCAACACGTTCACAACAGAACAGAGGACACACCTTGTGCTGCTTGTGTGTAGAAACTGGCCAATCACATTTAGCATAGCAGGGAAATGTGAGTTGATAATGTACAAGTACAACCACACATCTGTGATGTTGTTGAAATGTCCACTGTCCCGCATCAAATAGGCAGCTCCTCTCAAACAGTCACAATGTACATTGTCATGAAGTCTGTATGTAAACGTACAATGCGTCAACATATAAGTGAAAAGAATGTTAAACTGCATCTTCACATTGCAGAGGGAAAATCAACACCTCCTGCAGAGCAGACCGAACATCTCTTCACTGATGACAAAGAGGACCTTAACACCATGCCCCGATGCCCTCCACAGCTCATGGACAGCCTCAGCACCCCACCTCCAGGAGCAGGGCAGCCCAGCTGCATCAAGGAGACCCCACCCCCTGCACAGACGACACAGCAGGAAGCACCCACCACCACAGCTGGTTCCCAGGATACCCCACGAACAATGCATGGTCTTCCAACGCCCTGCAGACCCTCATCATGGCATTGCTGCCACAAGGCCTGGGCAGATAAATGCTGCTGCTACCACTCCATCCACATCTCCACCCCCTGAAGTGTCAGTGCCACACAGTGTGGCAGACATTCCACCCTCCGGCCCCTGATGTGTCACTGGCACACAGTAATGCAGACAAAACAACACCACCCACATGTAAGGCACATGATACATCAGAGGATGAATATGCGGATGATTCTGCCTCAGTGGTAAGAAGGAAGCAGTAGCATTAATCTCCGCCATATGGCCTGCTCTGACCTCTGCATCATCACCTTCCACTGTCCCCTGATACACTTTGCGACACTCGCCTTGGACCTCGACATGGACTGCCACATTCTGTTTGGTTACCAATGACACAGCAATCAGACTGCGGACTGAACTCCTCACATGAATTTGTCAATCCCTAAAGGACTCTGGCTGGCCCTCCAAGGGGCAACAATGTAAAGTGGGGTTTGCATGGCCCTGTACTGCCCCAGCCTGAACACTCCACCGAATGTCAATAAATCATTCCAATTCACACAAATGGGTCATGTCTATGATCAATCAAGTATGAAAGTATGGATGAATGTAGGGGCAGTGATCCCCCCTCATGTCCATGTTGCTAATGTTGTGGGACTTAAGTCACAGGTTGCAGATCTCTCTGCATCATAGTGGTACATATTTGAGCCCAAATGACTCCCTGCTGTCTTTTCTTGGTCACAGATGACAGCCTTTATGTCATGAATTTGGACACATGTGATACGCTGCTGAGTGGCATTATGTACTATCTTTGACACCCTGAAATGGCATTTTTGAATACGTGACTCCCTAAACAGGCACAAAAGGCATTTAGTAGTAGTAAAATTAGGAATCCTAACTTTACTACTACTAAATCCCTTTTGTGAATACCAAAAGTCGTAAAGTTAGGATTTTGTCTCAGTTTAGTAGTAGTAAAGTTAGGAATCCTAACTTTACTATTACTAAATGCCTTTTGTGAATACTGAAAGTCATGACGTTAGGATTTTGTCCTTTTAGTAGTATTTAGGAATCCTAACTTTACTACTACTAAATGCCTTTTGTGAATAGGATTCTGTCTCAGATTACTTTTGTAAATCGGGCCCTCAGTTTTTAAATTAGCTCAAAAGGATCAAAGATATGAAAGCAGAACTACCCATAAAGAGCACTTTGAGAAACTCAATAGAGTCTCAAAGTAAAAATGATGCAAAGTCAGAGTCTGGATAATACCGGGGAAGAAATTTAAAAAGTGTTAGCCTACTCTGGGAACACGCTCTATTACAGACTTTGCATTTTATAATTTTGCAACAAGTTTCTCTCCTCGTCACCTGTCAACCAATCATCCTCCAACATAATCCTAGACACAAGATCACTCCTGAGCTTCTCACACAAATACAACTGTTCTTTAATGTGGAGCCCATTTCCTTCAGGCTTGCTTTCCCAAATATATGCCAAGATTTGTTTAGCTTTTCAATATCAGTCTCTAAACTATAACTGTAAAAAAGTTGAAACTTCTGTATTTAATGAAAAGAATACATTTCTGCAAGTTCATCATCAAGGGAAAAACAAGTAGGTTAGAAAGTCAAGTTCGCATTTTATACTTTGCAATTTGTTGCATGAACTCTTCATTACGATATAATATGACAATATTATTCATGCGTTAACAGTAGTCTTTGTATATAGAAACATTCTACGGAAATTTTATAAGTAATATTAATTATCAAAAGTAATTTTTCTCATGTAGAGGTCAAAAGTTGCACTTTTTTATGCATATTCAGAATTCTCTACTAATGCTTGTTTTTCAAGCAGCTTTCAGCAATGATGCACTAATAAATTTGAAGCCTATTGAGGTTAAAGGAAAAAGCCCACAGCTTTATGCATTCAATTACATTATTTTCATAAAGCTTACACATTAATTCTGCACATTTGTTATAACCAGCATTATTTTTCATCAAATCAGAAATCTGCCTTACCAATTCCCCCATCTGATAGTTATTTTAACCATCACATTTTGTCAAAAGAATCACCAAAGTCCATCCTCACTTTCAGTTCAGTCTTTTTTCTTTCTTTTTAAACTCTCAAATTGTTTTGCCTTTCTGTGTTCTTCACAAATAAGATCATTTAGTGCTTATCCCGTTTCCATTTGTCTGTTTCTTTCTCAAATTTTTCTTCTTTGAATACAAAATTTGCGGAGCTTAAAAATGGCAAACAACATTTGTATGCCAATCACCAAATACTATTATAGGCACAAACATAGCTCTAATAATCCCTTTCCCAGCTGTTATGAACCAATTTCCAATACCAGAAGCTCCTTTACCTAAATGTTCTAAAACAACAGGGGCATATTTATGAACCCCTTTGGCCCACTCCTGCACCACATAACATGGTGCAAGAGCTACGCAAATTAAAAATGAGATCTATGAAGCCACAGCCCTGAGTGGCTTCATACATCTCGAGTAATGCAATGCAGCGCTATTCGCTGCTTTGCATTACTCTGCACCAGTGAGTTGTTATCATCGGCGTTGCATGGGTGTTCCCACGCAACATCCATAGATGTTGACGTATCCCAAATTTACCAGGAGTAGTAGACTTGCTAATGCACCAAAAGCCTACGCCTCCCCATATGAGGTGTAATGAGGAGAAATATGTGTATTTCTCTCCATTCTTTTTCCTCTTACTATGTGTGCTGCATTTTCAAAACATCTTCCTCTCTATTTTTACTTTATGAAATGTTTGCGTTTCTTACCTCTAATGTCATGATAAATACTTTCTCTAAAGGTCTCATTAGAAAGTTAAATTGTTCTCGTATGCCTTAACACTATTTATAGGCATGGATGGTCTACATTAATACCAAGTGGTGTCTATTTCTTTTCCTTTTGGGTCTAAATTCATACTCTCTACTAATGGAACTCTAGAAAGAACAAAATTATAGTTTGAGTACAAATATTCAATGAGTCCTCACCTATACACTAAAGTAACCAAAATACTATATATTAATTCGTATGATACAGGTATGTGGCGATAAGTCACCACTTCTGCAGCTAATGAAGGTAAGTGGGCACAGATATAACAATCTTTTGCATCTAGTGCCTGCGTGTATTCCTATACTAATCTAGAATAAACATTAGTAGAGTAATCTTCTTGTTCATAACTCACAAATGATTCTTTTAATTTTGTCCCATCTACTTTGTGTGTGCTGTTGTAGTCTCATGCACAGATAAAGACTTCTCTACTTCTGGTGTCAAATAAAAACCTACTAATGTTATTATAATCACCTAAACGGTTACTAAAAAGGCAACACCCATAATAATCTTGCATCTATTTCCATCCAGCAACACGTTTGTCTGCAACCAAAGTGTTGGGCAAATTATGTATATATCTCAGCAATATTTCAGATATTCAGTTAAGATTATTTCAAGCAGTTCCTGTTTGCAGTTAGTGTTCTTTAAAACAGTTTTTCTTTAATCAATTATTTCATTTAGCTCTTTATTTACATCAATTTTCATATAGTCATCTTTAACCCTACTCTGTTTTCTTCTAAATGTTATCTTTACACTTCTTCAGCAACCTTGGACCTAGGGAGTATTCTTAAAATAAACAATTAAAATCAGTCTTTTAGCACTTTCTAATTAAATAAAGTGTCTCAAAAATGTTGTCTCTTTTCAGAAATCTTTCTAAACAGCTTTTCTCCAATTGTAATTTAGTATGATGCCATGGAGGTTCAAACACTTGTTTCTTCACCCAGATCATCTGCTTGTATTGGTGTTCTTCCAATTGTTCTCTCAGGTTAAAATCTCTTTTATTCTTCTTCTCCAGAACTTCAGACCCACTTTGAGAAATCACAGGAACCTGGATTGGTGCAACTGTTTCTCATTCTTCACTCCTCTCTACTGTTGTGCCTCTTTCTTTATTGCTCCTTGCAGTTGTCCAACTTGTAACGTCTCTGTCACTAGTGATCTTCATTTAGGCTCATAGAACACTTCTTCTTTATATTTTTTCTCACTCTCTGGGTATGCTACGCATGCACCACATTCAGTATTACAGAACATTTGACAGCAGTGTTTGTGATGAGGATCACCTGTCAGGGGCCTTTCCAGCTGGGCTCCAGGAAAGACTTCCGAATATGCTTCTTTACCAGAACTCTGTCACCAGGACTAAGGTTATGGCACTGTTCTCAATGCGGGTGTAAGGTCACAGCTTCAACCTTGTAAGAGACAGAATGCACTGCATCAGCCAGTCCTTTGCAGTGGTTGAGTATCATATCATCTGTGATATTAAAAAATGCTTTAGCAGGTACAGCAAGCAGTCTGATTGCATGCCCCATCTAGATTTCATGAGGAGATAACCCATTCTTTCTATCAGGGATGTTTGAGAGACTCATCCACAACAAAGGTAATGCATTTAGTCATTTTATTGATGGGGAGGGACAACCTTTCGCCAATCTGGGGCTGTATTTCAGTAAGTGGCCCGGGGGCGCAATGGGTGTTTGCGCCCGCTTTGCGCACCCCAGGGAACTTTGGAATTACAGAAGGGGGCGCAGATGCTTGTGCGTACCCTTCAGGAATGCTGATAGCGCTGGTGCACTTAAAGTGCCTGTGCTACCTTCAGGGGCATACTCTCAATGTCATAGGGGTGTGCCCTATGCAAAAGAGGGAATTAATTTGCCTTATTGCTTATGCCATATTACAGACGTGGGTTCAGAGGCAAATAAACTCTCGGGCGCACTCACAGTGCGCTACCTTCTTGGTGGTGAACTGTGAGTGCGTCCCATGAGAGTAGCCCTCTGGATGGGGAAAAGGGGTCCTATGGACCCCCCAGACATCCCCTTGAAGGAACTTAACAACTGCAATTTCTTCTAATGTTTATGTAGCACCTCCAATTATTTTCTTACACGTTTCTCATTCCGTATGGAGTTCCAGATGAGGTCATGAAAACTCTTTTGACCATAACTGTCCAAAATCATGGACAACACCAAAGCCATATTGACTATCTGTAAATATAGTCACTCTCAATTCTGTTGTTGGACTGCAAGCTGTTGTAAGGGCAAATTGTGCTGAGGTTACGCCGTGAAGCTTCTACTTCTCAAATTGTACAGGTACCTTCATTGTTTCGCATACTTGAGCCATCAGAAAACATGACATTATCTGGCTCAGTAAAAGGTTCATCTTTGTCTGGTTTAGCATTGGTGTATAGGTCTGTTTCAATTTTATCTTCAAAACAATTCCTATTTAAAGGCAATAGGGTGGATGGTTTTAAAACCTGACAGTGCTTTAAAGTGATGTTGTCCGGTGCCAACATTTGCTGCTCATTCTTAGTTACCCTACTGCTTGCCATGTACTGGGTTCTCGTTCTGGTTAGCAACATTTCTACAGAGTGAGGGACCAGACCAGTTAAAGGGCATCCCATTGCTGTGTTCTCAGTTCTCTCTATACTAACTCCAACAGCTGCTACTGACTTAGGATAGCCAGGTAACCCTGCGGCTACAGGGACAAGGGTAGTTGAAAAAAAGCCACTTGATTTTCTGCATCTGCATGCATCTGAGTAAGCAAAGAAAGAACACAGTACTTCCTCTCACCTCAAAACAAGGTAAACATCTTACTTTAATCAGGCATGCCTAGTGGCAGGGCATGACAGAGACTTTCTCTTTGCTCTGGGAAAACATTTTAGCCCTTGTTGTCCCATGGAAGTGGAACAAGCACATCCTAGTGTGTCAGCCTCAGTAAAGGCTTAGCCACTATGGAAAAAAATGGTGTTTCCACTGTGTACATTAGCCAACCATACTAAAAAACATTCTGACTTTTCTCTGTGTTCTGGTGGATTTATCTGCAAAATGGCCTCAACTCTCTCCTGAGACACATTTCTTGATTCTTTCTCAATGATGTGTCCAAGGTATTTGACCTCTTTCTGGCAATATTGCAGCTTACATGGAGATACTTTGTGTCGGTTCACAGCCAGGTGATTCAAAAGGGCAATTGTATACTGTTTATAAGCTCCTCGTGTATCTGATGCCACAAGCAGGTCATCAATGTATTGCAATTGAACTGAACTGCAGGGCATAGGTAGGAACTCCAGATTATTTTTCAATATCTAGTTGAAAAGCGTCAGGCTCTCTGCATACCCTTGTGGAACTCAGCACCATGTCAAAACTTTCTCTCTGAACATGAATGAGAACTAGAACTGGCTGTCCTAATGTAGGGCAATTGAGAAGAATGCATTACTCAAGTCCATCACAAAAGGATGGTGGCTTGATTTGGTAGCAGGGGACAACAAGGAACAACAATGTTGGTAATCTTTCTGAGTTCCTGCACAATCCAATACTTACCATTTGTTTAATGCAAACCCTTGATCGGATACTTACAAGGACTTCCAATGATTTCACTCAATATCCCTTTCCTCAACATGTCCTCAATTACTGATGTTATTCCTGTAATCTAGTCTGGTTTCAAATTATAAGGTGGTGTCTTTGGATATACAACATTAGGTTTTACTATAACTTGGGCAGGTTCTACACTTTTATTCAGTCTGATATCATTTCCTGCAAATCTTACACTAGATGTAATTTCTCTTTTAAATCTGGAGGCAATTCTTCAATTGTCCTCATGGGATACAATCCTACAGCTGTTTCTTGTTGAGCCATCTTGAACTCTACATCTTCATCGTGTGTTTGAAATTCAACACCATACGGTGTACAGTAAATAGTGCAACTTTAACTTGCATAATCAGTCTCTCCCTAACATGTTTACAGGACTGAAGTCAGTTTTGCAGAGACCTTTTCTGAAACTGGATTGGTAATCTGTTTCTTTGAAATTCCTGCAACTTGGATCTTCTTGCCTTAGAGGGGTAAGTGGGACTTCTGCTGATCTGACAGTGGATCTGCTATCACCTATGTCACTCAGAAATTACACTTGGTTGCCATTTACTTCTCCTTCTACAAACAGTCAATTCTGGTCTGCATCTAAGACAGCACAAAGCACAAAATCTTCCTCCCTCCTCAGGCACTGTCATTGGGAATTGTCAGAGCCAAAACTGTCTAAGATCTGAAACGTTTGAAACATATTCTGGTTCTGAATTGGATTTAGATTTTCTTTGGGCATTGGATTTATATTACATGTAGGGTTTACCATATTTTAAGGATAATCTGAGTCTGCAGAACTTGCATCATTTGAGCCTGTTGCTGCATTGGCACCTGCATCTGCTGAACCTGTTGACCCTGCTTCTGATTTCCTCCTTGAGTTTAGACATTTCCTTTTGATCTATCAGGATTAGGTCTACACACCTTCTTCCAATGCCCGATGTTGTTACAAAGGTGACAAAGGTGACAGGGAGTCATTTTATTCAGAGTTGCAACATCTACACCGGAACTCAGATTACTTGGAACACCTCTACAGTGACACAGAAAAACACCACACATTTTGAGTCTGCATTTCACCACCCTGCCAACCTTCTTGATTTCCTAGAAACATCTGGTTCTGCAAACCTATTTTGCAAACTCAGGATATTCTCTTCCACTGTCTTGTTGAAACAAAGCAACCACTCATGGTAATCATGCACTAATTCCTTAGGCTATTGTGAAGTTCTTTTAATCTTTACCTAGTCAATATCCTTTGGAGGGACCTTTCCTTTCAGAAATGTAATCTCTGCTTTGTATTTCTCCACGACTACAGGAGATGGTGTATTAGTGAGAGCATCTCTCAAAAGTTCTGAACATGGTCATTGTACAGCAACTTCACACACAGCCCACAAACCATTCAGCACTACAATGTCAAAGAATGTATTAAAATATATCCACAGCTCTACCATTGCACAGGCCTGTATCCTAATATTGGAAAATTATTTATAAATGCTGCAACATCTCTTCTACTCCAAGGCACATGAACATATGCTCCTCCTGGTATTTCCCTCAAAGGATAAGCAAAGGTGTCTCCTCCCTCTGGGGAACCTGTTGATGGTTTAATATTTGTTTCAGGTTTACATTACAAAACTGAAAGTATGTGCTGTTGAATAACCAGATATTGTACATTTCGTTTGCAGCTTTTAATCTTGTGCTCTTGTGCCCTGAGAAAGCCTATGGAATGTATTAATAGGAATAAGAGTCTCTGTAAATTTGGTAACCTTGTTAGCAAGGATTCATGAAGACAACTATGCTCAGGTCCATGGGGGTAAACACAAAAAGTTAACCAGAAGAGAAACCCTACCGTGTGAAGTGCCTCAGGTGTGTGTCCTGGCACCAACACTGTTCACTTTGTATATAAATGGGGTAGTCAATGATCTTTTAGACTGCAGGAATGACTCACCAGTTTTGAATGGGGGCAAAACACTGATTCTGTTGTTCACTGGTGACTCTTCATTGATATTTTAAGATCCCTGTAGGCCTCCAGAAGTTGTTAGATACATTATTGGCTTTCTGTGCTTCATGGGGCTTGGAACTTAATGCAGCCAAGACAAAATAATGGTGTTTGGAAAGGTAGATATAGACACTGTACAGTTAAAGTTGATGACACATCTCCTGAGCAGGTCCACAGTTTTGATTATCTGGGCTACAGGATGTCTGGCAACCTATGCTGAGAGTCACAGATGAGCAAAAGTTACTTGCACATTGTTCAAAAATCCAAAGCAGTCCTGCAATTCCATAAGCTGACCGATTTGCGTCCTATAAATCCAATTCTGGAGGTTTACCATGCTAAAGCCCAAAGTGTTACTCTCTTTGGAACTGAAATCTTTAGATATGTTGAGACTCACAAATTGGCAGTAGGGGTGAATAACTTTGTCATGTCCCTGGTCTCAGTTCCAACCAGCACGCCACTTGTTCCCTTGTTTTTTGACCTAGGCACCAAGAGAATTGCTGATGTGACCTCATTGAAGCCCTTGCTATATTGGCTACAATTGTGGTCTTCACATGAGTTCCTAGACTATCAAGAGGCCCTGAAGGTATTGCTGAGGATGAATAGTGCTAAAACGATTCCCTGGTTGAAGCATGTGGTAGCTTGGTTTTGGTTACTTGGGCTATCTAGATTATGAGATCATCCTAAGGAAATATGCAAGGTAGAGATAGCTAATGTAAAAGTTAAATACTGTGTATATGTTTGCGATCAATATACTCTGACCACGGTTGCAGGATGTAAAATCAGGTGACAGGATGTTTAATCAGTTTAATCCGTTTCGAGCTTCAAGCTTAGGCCTAAGTTTGAATTATTTTTTAGATATGATCCTGCAGCCATTAGCGAAAAGTCTGTATGTGAGATTCCACTTGGGCTATTTGCCACTAAGGCCTTTTGGTGACTGGGTCAGAGAACATGCCTCCTGCATGCGGCCTAGCATCCGAAGCAGAGGAACATGTCTTGTTTTTCTGTACTGAGTACTGTTATCCTTGTAGGTGCTGGTTGCGCCAATTTGCTTGAATTTAGAAGTTACACATTATTGATCTGCACATAGAATCTTAAAAACAACACTTCGGGCCCAATATTCTTTTCAACAAGCCACTTTTTGTTAAACGTTTGGTCTAAACTCCTGAAGATGATGTCTCTACAGCATGGAGATATGCATGTCCTTGCCATCTCGCGGTTCGACTGATAATTTGGTTTTACTTTTATATAGATTTTACATGTTCAAATTTTTATGACAACTGAAATGATTTTATATATATTTATCTTTTTATGATTGAGTTTCAGATAATGTATTTTTTAATGAATGACACATTTTACATTCTTACACAACATTGTAATGAAATGTGCGCCTGCAGCTCTGTGGAGATGCACATATTTTACCCATATCTGATTTTTTCTTCCTAGAAACTATCTAAAGGCAGTACCTCACATTGCAAAGCTGTTGCATACTAATGGTAAATGCACATCATCTAGTACAAGATTACTTTATTGTCGTGTTTCTTGATTTTTGTATGCTTTGATGGTTTATATCATAAGCTGAATAACATTTTTACTTGTTTCTTCTACTTATTTTTCATTATTTTTTGACCATTTGCTCTCTGATTTGCCAGATTCACTTAATTTAAATACACATTTTACTAATTCAGTAATGTGTAATCGCATTCCCAAAGGACACATTGTCTCAATAGATTAATCATTCAATTGTACCCTAAAGCTTTTCTGAAATGAAACAATTTTAGAAATATCAACATCATATTTTCTGGCTATTTCTGTCCATTTGTCATGTGTAACTGCTGCACGTCTAGTGTTTTCTTTACACAAATATATCAAATCTTTCTCTTGGTAGTGGTTCACGTGCTCAAGTTCCATACATTCTCTGATAATTTCTTCTACTTCCATTTTTAATCTCGGAAAAATTAATGGTCTCGCTTTCTCAGCTTACCATGTAATGAAAGCCCGACCTTCTGTCTTTTTATTCTCTGCCATTTCTTCAAGCAATGGGAGAAAAATCAAATCTTCAAATAATGTAGTTTCACCCTGCATAGTTTGTGTCGTATGGACAATCTTTCTCTTTTCTCTCAAGGATTGAACTGTCTGCGTTGATGTTCAAGCAACAACCTAGAATTCTGTGCTGTTGGGGTAAACCCTATAGCAGGTGCTCCTCCAACAGGTCTTTGAGCAGCAGCATTTGGGATCAATTCAATTGGAGCAGTGATTGTGCAAATCGGTAATGGATGTGCTGTCACAACCCTAGCACTAGGTGCAGGAACAGTCATAATTGAAGCAGAAACACCTGGACGAACATTCTCAATTTGTGCAGGCACAACATTTGATATAACATTTTGTACAATAGGCTGTGCCATCTTTAGTAATCTTTCAATTTGAACTATATTCAAGACAACTGGGGATGTAGCCACTATCCCATCCTATGTCAACATACCTTCAGCATCTGTTACAGGGGCCACTTAAGGTGGTGGATATGCGGCTAGCAAGGCATCCTAAATTTCATCCCTAGAATCACTCTCAGAATCTGATTTCTTTGCAGCACCCTCATCATTTTTTCCCTGTTGTTTATTCTTTTTTGGCTTATCATGCTTTTCAGTAGTACTGGTGGGGTACAGCCTTGTCCCTTTAACTTCAGCTTTTCTCCATATCTTGTTATTTCTCCTTATGAGCATCTGCATAATTAGCCACTGCTCTTCTAGTTCTATTCTGGTATTTCCCTTTCACTTTTGAAAGAGGTGTTTTCTCCCAAATGATTAATGTTTTGAATAGTGTGTATCTAGTTAGTGGCTTCATTTCAGAATATTTCTCCCTCAATCTTGCAATTGCTCTCAGTTTATTTATTTATTAAAACATTTATATAGCGCGAACAAAGGCCCTAGGGCATCTCGGCGCTGAGGTTTCTGCAGTGTATAACCATCAAGAGGACTGAAGTTTTATTGTTTAAAAAGCCAGGTCTTAAGCTGTTTGCGAAACATCCAGAGGGAGGTACTCGTTTTAATGGCAAGTGGAACAGTATTCCACAGTTTTGGGGCAGCTACAAGGAATCTTCTATCACCCCACGCTACTGATTTGGTGCGTGGTACCAGTAGTTCCTGTAAAGAGGATGAACGCAACGTCCTAGCAGGACGGTAAGGAATGAGATTTTGGGTGAAGAAAGCCGGTCCGATATTATGTAAAGCTTTATATACCAGGCAGAGGGACTTAAATTCAATCCTCCTTCTCACCGGTAGCCAATGCAGCTGTCTTATGGCTGACACTAACTGGTATTTTGGAATGCGCCCAAGTAGCCTGGCGGCAGCATTCTGAATGATTTGCATTTTTTGAAGCACCTTCTCTTGGGCGCCCAAGAACAGAGCGTTGCAGTAGTCTAAGGTGGACAGAACCAGGGAAGTGACCAGGGTTTTTCCAGCATTTTCAGGTAGAAATGGCAAGATTTTTTTATAAGCCATAGTTTATGAAAGGCTGAAGAGGAGATCTGATTTGCATGAGGTAGGAAATTCAGGTGGTTATCGAACACCACCCCTAAGTTCCTCACCCTATCGATCGGGTCCGGGGGCTGGCCCATAGATGAAGGCCACCAAAGTGAGGGCCATTCCGGGGATAATTTGCCAAAAATGACAACTTCTGATTTGTCGGAATTCAGTTTCAAGCAATTGGCAGCCATACAGCTCCCAATTGCCTGCATGCCTTGATTGAAGTTACTGGCAATTTTAGGCCCATCATTCTTGACTGCTAGGACCAGCTGGGTGTCATCTGCATAGGAGGTAAGGCTCATCCTGTGTGCCTTGATGACTCTGGCAAGGTCCGACACATAAATGTTAAATAGAGTCGGACTAAGGGATGAGCCTTGAGGAACTCCGCATGGCAGTGACAAAGGAGATGATTTGAAAGGTCCAATAGTAACCACCTGGGACCTTCCCGCCAGTTCAAGTGGAAAGTTCTAGGAAAGCTCAAAGGGCCGTCCTTTTCAGTGATCTTGTACCATCGGCAAAGCCACAAATATGTATGTAAATATGTATGTAATCCCACACTTGTTTTCATATAATGTGCAGGTGTACTCTTGGGAGGTGCCTCTTCACCTTCCCGTACCAGAATTGTCACATCCCCTCTCACAATACTCTCAAATCCTTTAAATCAATTCAGGATTTTTGCTTCAATATTTTTAAAACAACAAAATTCAGCTTTCACAATGCTTTGATTCTGTTCCGTAAACATCAGAATTTTTTTCTCCAATCCTGTAAATGCTTTTATTCATGAAGACCCTTCCTTTGATCACTTTGTGTTTGTGGAGAACCATCAATTTGGTTTTCTCCACATTGACCATCAACTCATGAGCTCCACAAAAATCCTAAAATCTTTTCAGTGCACTCTGCAACCCTTTTTGAAATTATGAGGGTATCATAGGCAAACATAAGTATTGTTACCTTCATGCCGGCAAGTGCGGGAGCATCAGTTGGATACATGGAAACATGGCTCAAGGAATCTTCCTCTCCTTGCCTTGACCTCCTGGTCCCCTCAGGCTTCAACATCATTAGACTAGACGGACCTCCCAAAATAGGAGGAGGCTTAGCCTGCATACATCGCTCTGACTTCACCATCTCAAAATTTCACTCGGAAACGCTGGACTTCTGTGAATACCTGGGGATCTCTGTGAACGCATCTAGCAACCACCACCTCAAATTACATATATTCTACCATCCTCCTGGTCAAAACATAACGTTCACAGAACAACTTATGGAAATCATTACGGCAAACTCGTCCCCGCATTCGAATGACATCTTTCTGGGTGATTTCAATCTCCACTGGGAGACCAAACTAGATAAGCAGGTGTGTGCCCTTAAAACCTTCCTGGATGATCACTCCCTGGTCCAAGTCATATCAGAGCCCACTCACTCTAAAGGTGCCACGCTAGGCTGGCTTATCTCCAAACTAAATACTATTGATTCTATCTCAATTACCCCTTGTGATTGGTCAGACCATCATATTATCACCTTCCAAATCCTCTATTGTAACAAGAAAATCCTCCCACAATGAATTAAACCTAAACAATGGATAAGAGACATAAAGAACATCAACTGGATCAAGCTAGCCTCCCAATGTGAGAAGGCTCTTATCCCCCCCAACAACATAGGAGACGCCACTGCCCTTACTGATCACTATAACTCCACGATGTCCAAAATTTTGGACCAAGCCGCACCGCCAAAACTCATAAGAATACCTGACAAGGATAAAAACCCATGGTTCAGGGAAACCCTGAATGAGGAGAGACGCAAACTCAAATCAACTGAACGGAAATGGAGTCTTCACCTCTCCCCCACCCAGTTAAAACTACTCTGTAAAGCAAGAAAATCATACAATAAAAGTATTCTAAGATCAAAAAAAGACTTCTTCAAATCAGAACTAGAGAATGCTCAAAATAGACCTAAAAAAGTCTTCGAAATTCTGAATCAACAATCGAACAAACTGGCCAAATCTTCACTCTTTGCATCAACCTCACAACTAAGTAGTGAATAATTTTCCTCTTTCTTCACAGCAAAAACGAATTCCCTACAACTTGAACTCAATATGGCTGTGACAAACTTTGCCACCCCTAAGCTCAGTCTAGCTACTAATGGGAATCTAAATAGCCAATCTTTGCCTAAAAACAATGCTCACTGGTTCAACTTCGAATGTTATGATATCGATGATATCACCAAAATTCTAACAACTACTAAACTCAACAACTACTTCAAAAACTCTGTCCCAGCAAAGTGCCTACCCCACATCTATCATATCATAGCACCTCTCTGGACCAAGATCATTAATGCCTCGCTCTCACAAGGTCACATCCCAGACTGCATAAAATCTGGTCAAGTTACTCCTATCCTAAAAAAACTGACCGCTAGCAGCACCGACCCCAACAACTTCCGACCAATAACCAACATCCCTATGCTAGCAAAGGTCTTGGAAAAATGTGTTCAACAACATCTGAACTTACACATCACAAATTTCAATTTATTGAACTTACTGGGGCTTCAGACCTGGCCTTTACACTGAAATAGCCATCCTACATATAGTAGACGACGCCCTCCCAGCTCTTGATTGTAATGAGACATGCCTGCTAGTCTTACTTGACCTCTCATCAGCCTTCGTTTCGGCCAACCACGACAAACTGCTAAGAAGACTAGAAGACAGGATGGGCTTCTCTGGCACAGTCCTCCTATGGTTCAAATCCTTTCTGGAAAACAGAACACAATCATTCATGACCAACAAGATCCTCTCTCTATCCTCACCTAACTTACTAGGAGTACCACAAGGCTCTACCCTGTCTCCCACTCTTTTCAATTTATATGTTGAACCACTCACTGATCTCCTACAGCAGGCAAACATCTCCTGCCACATGTGCGCGGACGACACCCAACTTTACATCAAAATCACCTCCATTGAAGAGATAAAGGTAATGAATCTAGCTCTAAAAAACGTACAATGGCTAACAACCAACTTCCTCAAGTTAAATTCCCAAAAAACTGAATTTCTCTTAATCTCCCCCCCCCCCACCCCCCAATAAATCTCAAGAAATAAAGGAATGGACCAAAATGATCACTGCCCTGAATTGCACCCCAACGCTGGTGGACTCTACAATATCATTGGGGGTCACACTGGATAAGAATCTTAACATGCAAGCTCACATTAACTTGATGGCTAAAAATGCTCGCTTTCATCTCAACTATCTAAGAAAAATGAAGCCTTTTATCGAGATTCCTGACCTCAAAATTGCTGTTCAAGCCTTAGTCATCTCAAGTTTGGAATATGGTTGCTCCACCCTCCCTGGGCTTCCCAAAACCTCTACCGCACCTCTAAAAGCATGTCTCAATGCCGCAGCTAGACTCATTAATGGATCAAGGAAATTCGACCACATGTCGCCACACCTGAAGGCACTCAACTGGCTACCTTATGAAGTCTGTATACACTTAAAGGTGGCTTGTATTACCCATAAGGCGTTACACCACAACACCCCGCAGTTTCTAGCCCAAAAACTTACCCTATCTGGAGGAAACAGACATTCCAACGTTCCTCTTCAAAAAGGAAGCTAAAGCATTCATGATGAGCAAACTCCTGCCTTAAAATCCACACAAATACCAAGCCAGCTGCTACATTTATCTTGAAGATAATGACCTTTTAAGTCTGATTTGACTTCCTATCGCAAAGCTGTTCCGCTCTCTGCCGTATCCCCCGAACCTGAATATGTCCTTGTTGTTACTTATTAGCGTTGTTTTCTGTTGTTGCTGTTGATAAAAAATGTACTTTTATTGCCCTGCTCACTTTGTAAAGCGCTCTGTTACCCTACCTTGGGTCTGGTCCGCGCTATAGAAAACTCTAAAAATAAATAAAATAAATAAATATAATATTGATGAATAACGAAAATAGGGTTGGTGCCAGGATGCACCCTTGGCATACCGCTTTGGGTACTGAAGACCTATCAGTAACATTGCCCTGTGCGGCCCAACGTACCCGAGTGAACTTTGACGCATGCAATTTGACTACCAATGAAAGTAGTTCTAAAGGCATCCCTGAACCTTTAAGTACCCCCCATAGCTTGTTACAGGAGACCAGGTTGAGAGCGGATTTGAGATCGATAAATGCCACGTAGATGGTTCCTCCTCCAATGATAACAACACACCAATAGATCAATATAAACCTAAAGACCTGGTATATAGTGCTTACCTGTTGGCAGTAGCCAGCCTGTAGTGGTGACAAGATGTCATTATCTATAATCCAAGTCTGGACTCAGCTCAACACTAGCCTGGCCATGATCTTTTGTATAGAATCTATTAGGCTAATTGGCCTCTAGTTACCGGGGCAAGAGCGGTCCCCAATTTTGTAAATCAGGAGTATTACAGCTCCTCGCCATGATTCTAGGAGGGGGCTCCACTGGCCATCTATTTACAGTGCTTTGGAACAGCAGGCTTGAGGGATGAAGCATTGTATAAAACATAAGCTAATATCTGTGGCTCTACACCGTGATCTCATTGAATAACGTACCTATTGCACTGTGATACTGAAGTTCGGGCACACTTTGTGTACAGAAAGGGGTTCAACAGGGATAGACCCCCTGAGACCAACTGTTTATTTGATGTAAAAACAGCCTAAGGGGCAGATTTACTAACATTCACACAGCACAGCAAGGCAACTTGCTGCCCTGCATCGCGTGAAAAAGAGACATCAGAAATGCGCTATTTCTGCTTGCTCCTCGCTCTGGCTCACTATGTGCTGCTAGCACCTATAAAGGAAACCTTGCAACATGGTGCAAGAGTGTCTGTGTTACAGGCAACATTATTTTTATGTGGAAAGGGACACCTTCTTGCACAAATGAAGGGGCATATTATCAAGGGGGTTTATCTCCGCTTTTTTGGCTTTAAAAGCCAAGAAAGCGGAGATAAAATTATCTCCCTATTACCTAGCTGTCGCTAACACCAGTTAGCGACAGCTAGTAGGAGATAGCGACCATCTTGGGCCCCACTTTGCATGTCAGTGATATTTATCACTAATGACATGCAAAGTGGGCGTGCCAAGATGTTAGCGACTGGAAACAGTCGCTAACATCGCTATCTCCTATTACCAACTTTTGGAGATATTCGCGCTAAGCGCGAATGTCTCCAAAAACTAACACCTGCCCTGAGCAGTTCTTAGCCATGTTATCCAATGGGAGGTGGATAACATGGCTAAGAGCATTAGCTCGGTAATGCATGAATATCGCTGACTTTTCAGCGATATTCATGGATTGCGGCCGTTTTTTATTGCATTTGCGATACACCTTGATAGGAGCAAGGTTTATCTGTGATAATTTCTGACGATGCTTAGCGTTAAAAAATTCGTTGCTAAGCATCGTTAGCGATAAATATCGCTTAACGTTGGTAATATGCCCCGCAATCCTTAAAGTAATTTTCCTTCTATGTGTGATAAAGAGTGCATCACACATAGAAAAAGGAAGTATCAAAGAGAACTAAAGATATTTCTCCTTGTTATGCCTGGCTTTGGAAGGCGTACCATTTTGAAGCATTACCAGGTTTACAACTCTCTGTAAATCCGGAACTGCACCAAAATTCATGGGTGGATGCGTGGGAAAGCTCGTACTCCACTCACTGAATGCCTGCCTGCAGCAAGGTAATGGAAGGCAGAGATATGCGCTGTCTTGCGTTACTTTGGATTTGCTGAATTACGCTGAGCCACGCAGGTGGTTTTGTAAATCCCACTAAGGGATATGTGTTACCTTGCCGTGACTTGTATCACAAAAGGGGAACACAAGCCCTTAGTAAATCTTCCCTCAGTATGTGGACATGGCTTAATTTTGATGTTCCTTTAACTGGTAGATTACAGCCCTTGGCAGATGATTCCATAAATGTCTGATAAAAGGTGAATGAGAGAAAAAAAGGTGGATAGACCCCTTGAAATAATCTCCATAAAAGCATTCTGTTGTGTAACATCATGAAGGAAAATAAAGACAAAGCTAAGTTTCATCATAATGGCCCTTCCCACACTTGAGATTTTTCTGAATAATAAAGTATTAAAACTGCACAGGCGAGGTCTTGTTTCTTTTTTCCAAACAAGAAGCAGATGTACAACAGATGTGCATTTGCCCGTGACGGAAGAAATCGATTTTAATGCAATCAGAGTTGCATAAAAATAGACCCTGCTGCTTAACGCATAAATGGAGGACCTATGAAGGTCCCGTTCTTCTCTAAGAGTCTTGTGCTCCTTGTGTGTCCCAGTTCAGCACTAACGTAAAAATAGGCGTAATTTAGGGTAAAGCCGTGACCCTGAACTGCCGGCATACTTCCAGTCTATGGAGCCGCAAAGCAAAGGGCTGTTGAAGGCAGAGCAGTCTTGCTCTCGGGTGTTTTGTGCACTATAAAAATGGCCAGGCATAAAAAATAAAGGCACAGAACTGAGTAAAAGAACTATTTATAGTGTGACTACTTAAAATCTTTACCAGTATGGTCCCCCGCTGTCCCCAATAAATTGTAGAAATTGAAAATAAATGTAGTTAATATGGGGCGGTCACACAGCAAGTCAAGTGTGATTTATTGAGTATTAATTAAAAACATGCAATAAATAAGGAATGATATTAACAGAGAATCAAAGTTTTTTAACGTCTCAGGTTAGTTGTGTTATAAGGCCCTATTTACTAAAGAAACTAAAAAAACATAAATAGTTATTTTTCTTAACAATGTCTGAAACAAATGCAACGACTTATATTCTACTCATATATTCTCAGCACAAAAAACACACTATAGTTTAAAATACACCATATAGAGACAATTCTGATTTAATTAACGCATTCATTTTAAAGACTTTATTTGATCAATTGAGTTACAGCTATTTCTAGGCGTTTGATTGAGTTGGCAGTCATTTTCAGCTCATCGTCAGTAAGGGCAAACCTCGTGGCTACTAGGGTTTTGTGACAAACGTTCATAATGAAAAAAGGTGTGAGCCATATTCGAGGTTCCACTATCAAGGTTGGGAATCTAAACAACATGTAAATTAGGGTGTAGATCCTAAATTTTAAATACAGAATATCGTGCCACACTAATATCGTGGACAAATTATTGAGGGGAAAAATATTGAAAGGGAAGCATGTATACATTTTCTATGTCTAACTCCACATCTATGTAGATTGACGATATATATATAGCTTCAAAGTAAACTATGGATTAAGGCCGATTACAGGTAAGTAGGTACAAAAGGGTCAGACTGATTTGCATATGGCCATGTTTGAACTGGGGTGGCTGAGTGGGCTAAAGAATGGTGATGGATTAAACCCAGATCAATCAATCAATCAATCAATCATAACACTTGTATAGCGCACTACTCACCCGGAAGGGTCTCAAGGCGCTTGGGGGAAGGGGTTGGCTACTGCTCGAACAGCCAGGTCTTGAGTTGTCTCCTGAAGGCGAGAGGGTCCTGGGTCAGCCGAAGGTGGATGGGGAGGGAGTTCCATGTCTTGGCCGCCAGGTAGGAGAAGGATCTTCCTCCAGCGGTGGCTCTTCGGATGCGTGGTACGGCGGCGAGGGCGAGGCTGGTGGACCGTAGCTGGCGGGTGGGCGTGTAGAAGGTCAGGCGGTCGTTGAGGTACTTGGGGCCCAGGTCGTGGAGAGACTTGTGTGCGTGGGTGAGGAGCCGGAACGTGATCCTCTTGTTGACGGGGAGCCAGTTCAGGTCTTTCAGGTGGCCGGAGATGTGGCTGCGTCGGGGGATGTCCAGGATGAGTCGGGCGGAGGCGTTCTGGATGCGTTGGAGTTTTTTCTGTAGCTTGGCTGTGGTTCCGGCATAGAGGGTGTTTCCGTAGTCCAGTCGGCTGGTGACGAGTGCTTGGGTGACCGTCTTCCTGGTTTCGGTCGGGATCCATCGGAAGATCTTTCGGAGCATACGCAGGGTGTTGAAGCACGAAGAGGAGACGGCGTTGACTTGTCTGGTCATCGAGAGGGAAGAGTCCAGGATGAAGCCCAGGTTGCGTGGGGGTGAGTGTTTGATTTGCTCAAACACTCCGTCCATCATCCCCTTTTGTATCGCTTTGTTCGCCATACGTGTGGCAGGGTATGCTCAGACGTGAGTCCCTTGCTCACTTGGCCACTGGATTCAAGCTAGCCTGGCTGATGAGGATTATGAATCCGAAACCGGACCCAGGATGCTTGTTTCCGGTCCAGGGAAGACATGGCTTGGCAGTTAGGGCTGGACTGTTCCCATGAGGCACAGGGTCAGACTGATTTTCATAAGGCCAAGTCTGAACTGGGGTGGCTGAGTGGACTAAAGAATGGTGATGGATTAAACCCAGATCAGTTGACTGGGGGTGAGTGTTTGATTTGCTCAAACACTCCGTCCATCATCCCCTTTTGTATCGCTTTCATTACAGGTAAGTAAACATAAAAATAAATGAAACGAATTTCATTGCGCGCACTGCATCGCATTTGGCAATGCAGTGCACGCAACGAAATTCATTTTATTTATTTTTATGTTTACTTACCTGTAATGGGCCGTAATCCATAGTTTACTACCCACCACCCTGCCCCTCCCCCTCCGCACGTCACCGCCGGGCAGCACTCCCACAACCCACCGCTACTGCAATAGGGGCTTGTAAATATGCCCCTAGGTTTTCCTTTATCACGCCCTCAGTGTGTGTTCAATTTAGACTTAGCGTTCTGCCTCTCTGGTACAAGTCTATTTTAATTTTGTGCACAGGCTTGAGATTATTGCTGCACGATTACCATTTCTTTATTTTTAAAATATGCGTAGAATGTGCTTTGGCTCCACCTAGAAGATTATATAATTCTCTCACCCGCATGTTATTGGCTGTGTAGTATATCATTCCACTAGGAAGTGCTTCCATTGGCATGCATAAGTGACTATTTTACATCAGAAACGCACACTAAATCATTATGCTTCTTGCCACCTAAATTAATCTCCTATATGCATTTCATACAGAAAGCAATCCTTTTTTCCTGCTTTTTCCTCTAGCACTAAAAAAGCCAACGGTGCAGGCTTTAATATGATAAACAGCATTTGCGGTTGTTAACATTTGTGACTGCCTGTCTTCATGCCTGGCTACATAAATACATATCTTTTCCTATGCTTGGTTATCAGACATTCATGGAATAATAGTTGGTCTCTGTGTTAACAAGCATCATATTCGCCCAGATACACTGTCTCTTTTGATTTGGCAAAAAAACAGAAGGGCCTTAGTTACCAATCTTGTATCTGATTAACTAACGGCTGCCTGGTCTAAACAAAGCAATATTCTGTAACTGAAATGAAAATCTTTATCTAAACTTGCTGCTTATTTTAGATTATTCTATGGGCTTCCATGACCTCTGTTTTGAAAAATGTGATTCAAGATTTTTTTTCATTAATACTTTGATGCCTTTTAAAAATCCGTTTTATTTTTGGATCTATTGTGTTTTTTATGGGCTATGACTAACAAACTCATGAAATCTCTGACTGTGTACACAACCCACTTCAAAAAGCAGTCTACTGAAGCCCAACAACAAGAAATCAATCAAAGGAAAATATTTTAAAGATGACAACTATGAAACGAAAGGCTAACTACTCTACTATTTTGACAATTGCTTCAGATCACAAGCTCGCTTTGTAACTTAGCACCCAAATGTACATTGATGGTACACAACCCTCTTTCCAGCACAGTGAAAACGATTTAGGTAGGAGCCAGCTCAAGGCATAGCCCCCAAGTCAGTGAATGTTGGATGCCATTTACTTGGGCCTTCGGCAGTGGCATAACTAGACATTTTGCCACCTGTGGAGGCCCCTGCATTTGCCACCCAGCGGCAGCCGCATGTAAGAGCGAGGACGAAGGGTGGCGGGGGTAGGGGAGCAGCGATTCCTGCTTTAGCGGCTCTGCGACGCCCACAAGTAAAAGCACACCCCCCCCCCCCCCCCGGCTATGCCACTGGGCCTCAGTCACAAAAAGGATCAAGATGTTGATAGGCAGCAAAAACAATCAAATCTTAAGAAGCAATTCTATTCGAAACAGGACACCAAGTACGGAATTTAGGATCAAAAGAGTTACTCTGTTACTCTGATCTTGCCCATTACATTTCCACATCAATAAACAGGCCACCATAGCCAAACTGCAACCTTCGACAGAAGGAGGCGTGCAACCATAACAAGAAGTACAAGGAAAACACCTCAAACACAAAAATACTGAAAATTTAAACACTGAAAATGTTTCACTTTTAATGCTTTACTCTGGAAGCTCGATAATATTTTTTTTAATTGGGTTTTAGGTGAATATTGAAATTTAAAATGAAAGCTATCATTAGACTTACGTTGAGAGCCAGGTGATATCTGGTGTTATCTTTTCAAGACTACGGCTAATAAAGATTAAGCAATGTTTCAGGTCTATGGTTATGTTTAAAATGAGCCTTTGTTATTTGTGTATGGATGAGACATTAGCCTTGATGTTAAGGTTAGTTCTAGTGATAGCATAAAGCGTAGGTTCAGGGTTTGGCATGAGAATTAGACTTATATTTAGAAGAGTGTCTTTATGTGTGTTTGTTACACTCTTGTCATTACATTTTCTAGATTATATTAATTGTAATCTTTTTTTAGGCATGTCAAGTTAGGGATTATGACCTACAACCTCCAGCAGTGATATACTTCGCATGCTTCCTAGGTTGTTTATCTTAAATCTGCAGTTTGAGTTTTTTATTTCCCGTTCACAAGTAGATTCTTATGTAGCTTACCTTATCCTTCTGTAACTGTACTGGCAAGGTCAGGTGTAGTGCTGTGGAATCCCTTCTCCATATGAAAAAAATGAAATCCATGTGTCATAAGTCAACAGTAGAAACAGATGGTTACTCTACCAGCCAAGACCCTCTGGTTCAGGCTATTAAGCATCTTACCAGATCCCTTGCAAGACAACATGATTCAGAGAATGAGAGGATCGTATGTATACTTGCTAGACGTTTGGTACAGCCCTCTGATGCTGCCATTATGTCAGTTCCATAATCAGTTTTTTTGCCTTTCACCACAGGCACAATAGTAAGACACTGATTTTCTGAACCTAAAGTCAGTGTTTTAGTTTAAATATCTCAATATGTTGGCTGCAAGAGGATTAGGGATAGTTTGTGTCATATTTACTCTTCCTTTTCCACTTTTGTTTGGATAGCAATGTTTATTAGAGTAAGAGTCCCCCAAATCAAAGTCCCTCCTACCCATCCTTAATGTCCATTCTTTACCTCTCCAGTTTGATCTCTAAAACCCTGCAGGTTTAGTTCTTAGTGGACTACCTAACATCTCAGGGGCAACCTTCTTCTGAATACAACTGTCTATGGAATTTCTACAGAAACACTAAGCGCTATGTGTGACACTAACTCCTATTACTAGTCTCCTATCCTTAGTTTTAGCTACAGTTCCATTTTCCTTCTCTGACTCTCTGACAAGCTGTGCACTTGGTCTTTTGTGGGGCCGAGCCAAATTCTGTCACCAAGTAAGTGTCTTCAAATTCTGGTTAATCAATGACTGCATGGGAATTTTTTCATCTGAATTAAAATAACATGATAAAGGTAAAACAGTCATAGAGGCCCTCTTGCCACACCTCCACTGTTTATCATTCTTAGGTCCCCTTAGCAGACTGGGCTCTTTCGCCATCCCTCAATCCTTTCATGCTAAATCACTAAGATGGGCTTCAGCATCTACAAGATTGGGGAATTTCCCTTAAAACTGGACATCTATAACCCTGCATACACTCAGCCAAACACACAAAGCCTGCTCCAGGCTGTGCTCTCAGGTTTCCATTGGTTCTGCTCTCAAAAGCAACAAAGACTTGTGTCATGATGCAATGTACTACCTTCAATAATCCACCAGCAACACTCCGTTGTCAGCTCCAGCTGCACACTTTGCTGACTGGTGAGCAAGGGAACTCACATCATCTGACCTGCTGCCACTCCGTGTGGTACCCTCAGGTCTGCGTAGCGTACAAGAGCAGAGTGGAGAAAGCATCCCCCTGCAGCTACTCATTAGCCCCTGCCATCTTCCTTGACATTTCTGTGCACCCAGATGTGTAATGTGTACAATAATGTGTAATAAGGAGGAAACCTTGAATGAAGTGAATATAGAATGACTCTTTCTGCTAGCTACCTTGGGACAGCCTGTAACTAAGCTAAGCTTCAATATTGCAGAAGGAGAGCTCAGGAGAAAGTGTCATAGGTAGGGGATATGGGGTTAAAGATTTAGTTTTAACTCTGCTGGAAGCACTGAAATATTAGCGAATTTGATCTCTCAGAAGCTCACCAAGTAAATATTAAACAGTCATTTGATGACCGATCACTGAATACTGGAAAGTTAACTAAGGAAACACTCCACTTCGAAGCTAAGTTGAATTGTACACAAGACAGAATCAAATTTAACTTTGATTTAGTTGTGCAGATTCATCAAACTAACAGATAAAAGGCTTGAGAACCTCAAAAACAGTGCAGGAGCCAAGACCAGTTTTGGCATGGTTAGTACTGCTATTGTTACTCTGGAAATGCAGTGGACAGGTTACGTTAGGTGTTTTTTGACACATCTGATATAAGGCATCTGGAATTATTGGTATAAAGAAATCAGTTTATTAGTTGTGTAGGATGTCGGGTTTGTGCATGTAATAGTTCCAAAATAATCCTCTCATTGAAAACAAAGCACCCCATTGTAATGCTTGACACTTTCAGGGTAGTGAAGCAGAGCAGACCAAGGACAACTCAGGGGAGATGGTGTAGGTCAGTAATCACAAAGGGTATTGGTCGTGCCAAGACGAAAGGGACGACCCCAGTGGGGAAAAAAAAGACAAACAAAAAGAGAGAGGACCACCACAAAGGAGGAACGTAACGGTGAAAAAAGACAAAAAGAAAGGGACCCACTGAAGAATCTGGTGATCAACATATCAGACGTTCAATCTACCGAAACACAATTACAAACACTCCAAAAAGGCACCTCATTTGTACCTACAGCCCATACTAACTTATCGGAAGTAAACATTAGTTTTTTCAAATTAATGAGGAAGTTAAGACTTCGGCACTTCTTTAAAAATGCCGTAACAGAAAGGTTGACAGAAGAAGAGGACCTTCTAAAAGGATTAAGACCGGGAGGCGCTTTTATGGCCCCAGTGAGCCACAAGAATCTAGATTTATTTGAGCAGATGGTTAAACAGGGTTTATCAACATTGAACTTTCAGAAAAGAAGTCCAATGGAAAATCTCACAGCCAAAGAATTTGGAATACTGCAATCAACTTCCAAAAATGCCACAGTAATTTGCCAGAAGGCAGACAAAGGAGGAGCTTTGGTGCTAATGAACACTACATACTATCTCAAACAAGTGAATAATCACTTACAGGATGAAAACATCTATATGAAACTCGACTCAAATCCCACCATGGAAATCAAAGATACTTTGATTGAGATCATTCAAAAAGCGGAAGACAGAGGCACCATTAATGCAAGGGTTAAGAGATATTTGATACAGAGCAATCCAACAAGCCCATCCTTTCATATGGTACCAAAAATCCATAAGGACGTGCTAAAACCTCCCTGTCGCCCCATCGTTTCAACACGAGGAAGCATCCACAAACCAGTAGGGAAGGTCTTAGACAGATATTTGCAACCATGTGCACTCAGGATGAATTCTTTTTTAAAAGACACCACAGATTTCCTGAATAAAATTGGTACCATTACCATATCAACAGGGGAACCCATCGTACTATGCACCATTGATGTTAAATCCATCTATACATCGATACCACACCAAGAAGGGATAGAGGCAGTAGAGAAAGCTTTACTAAACTCTGACAACCTAAGACTATGCCTACGTTTCATTGACGACATCTTTATTATATGGAGGGGCACGAAAGAAACTTTGGAAACTCAAATACAGAGATTAAACACCATAAATGAAAGAATACAACTCACTTTCGAAATACAGGATCAATCAATTAATTTTTTGGGTGTCTTAATAACAAGATCTGAAACAGGTTTTATAACAAATATGTACAGAAAGCCCACCGATAGGAACAATACCTTAAGGTACGATAGCTTTCATCCTCAAGCACTCAAGCAACACCTCCCATACTCTCAGCACTTGAGAGTTAAAAGGATAGTCTCAGATCCAGAGAAGGTGATCAACCAAACGGAAACTATGATGCAACGTTTCAGGGACAGAAGGTACCCGGAAAAAGTATTCATACAATCATCAAAATGAGCAAATCTGAAAACAAGACCAGAATTATTGCAAGCACAAAACTTCTCTACAAAAGAAACCACAACATGCGTATGCAAATACTCGACCATGAGTCAGCATTATAAAAGAATCATTAAAAAACACTAGATGCTACTAAAAATGGAACCAGACTTCAGAAATATATTTGAGCAAGAGCCCATATTTGCGTACACACGAGCCAAGAACATAGGCGAGATCATAAAACAAAAAACTAAATCCCGAGTAAGGCAATCGTACAATGGAACCAAACCATGCTGGAACTGTAATAACTGCAGCAACATAATCAGTGGAGGATACATCACACACCCCATGAAAGAGCATAAGATCAAACTACAAGTGAATGCAACATGTGACACGTCCAATATCATCTACATGCTTAAATACCCGTGCGGGAAAGCCTATGTTGGCCAAACCAAACGCAAATTGAAAATAAAAAGGAATGAGCACAAGAGTAACATAAGGACTCAATCAACAAGATAAGCAGTAGCAGCCCATTTCATAGAATGACAACATCACATCAGCCAACTGAGAGCATGCATTCTGGAAATAATGGATAGAAAAGAGGGAAGAGACAATAGAACCATTCTACTGAGGAGGGAAAATTACTGTATCTATCATTTGAACACTCTTAAACCTAACGGGATGAATGACAGAACTGAATTTTTGTGTTACCTATAAATTATCTGGACATGGACATTGAAGACAATTGGGGACAAATGACCCCGGTTTAAAACACGAGTGGTATTAAACCACAATGATCCTGGAGGAGAGGAATCATTAATATGTTATCTTTGATCAATATGTTATTTTTGTATCATTTTTTGTTTCATTGGCTCAATTTGTTCTTTGTTTATTATCTCCACCTCCTAGGGAATCTATTGTGAACAAAACTTTGTTGACACAAAACAGCGCGTTCTTATAACACTTTTTAAAGATGGTCCCTTTCAGACAGCAAGAGGACGCCAGGTGCTGCCCGCAAGTATAAACAGCGCGTTTTCCACACACACACTAACAGGACTCAAACGCTACTCCGAAGAGAACACAGCTGCATTGTTAATGGGTAAGCGTATTAGCGATAATATAAAGAATACAAGTGGTTGGTAAAACGAGAGAGTTACGAGCACAGCATTGTTATAGGACCGAGCACTAGCAATACAACCACGGTAAGAATATCTCCAGGTGGGTTACCACCCAGCTCGGCTTAGTGGTTTACTTAAACATCGCATTAAGGAATACACGTAAAAACCACGATTTTAAACAGACCAGCTAGCGGCTTAGATAGAATACCACATACCATCATAGAAACGTCGATAGTTCACAAGTTTACACCTTAGCATTTTTATTTAGATACACGATTGGGTTTGTTTCAAATCACAAGCTTTTAAGCACAAGATTGTATGGTGGTGGTTGCATTTAAAGCGGAGAGTCCCACATAACAACAACCATGGTTTTAATGTTTTCAGACATTCTCCTGATGATGGCATTCTATGCCGAAAAGCATAGGGAGAAGGTTGAATACTAATGCAAGAATGAAGCATTATGGGACATGGAGTTTTACATATAATGAATGAATTCATGTAAAACGAGCGAATTTGGAAAATATGTGAAATATACCATAAATTGAAAAACGATTTCATGAGAAGAGTATTTTTTTGTTGAACTTGGCTGTAGTCAAAGCAATCATCAACCGGTGCCCAGAGAGACATGCTGCAGTAGTAGTGATGCAACCTAAACATTGTAGGTCAGTAATCACTATTCACAGGCAAGCAAAAATAATACTAAATACATGTTTTTCCAGCCCTTGCTTTTTCTTTGAAAAAGGAAAAGTACATTTATTACACACACTACCACCACAAATATGGGCATTGGGGCAGCTCATCTGCACTTGGGGACATGATGGTGCTTCACCTCTCAATACTCATGATGGGGCCCTGGGATGGAGTCCCGGGCCTCAGGATATTTAGCTTTGGCCTTCTATCATCTTTGGGGCTCTGGGGATAGGTCCCGGGCCGCACTTCTTTTCTGACATCTGCCCCCAAGTTGATGGGTTCCCTCAGGGGCAATCCAACTATGGAGGAAAGGGCCCTACGTATACCGTTCGACTATGTCACTTTCCTTTTAAAGGGTGTTTGATCATCCCAAGGGCTTAGCCCTGGCAATGATAGAAGAAGCCACCTCACACTCTCTGTCACACGGTTTGGAAGGCATTTTAAAGTGGGCAAAATGTCAAGGGGCATACTTCAGGCCCCCTTGTGCCATTTCCCTTGGTTTTGCATCTCTTCTGCTCCTGGTGTCAAACCCTAGCACCTGAGCACATTCAGCAGGGGTGCTGGCCTCCAACGTGCCATACCTAGCAGGGGGTGGTTTCACATGCTCCCTGCACCTGGTGTTCCTCTTCTCTTGCTATGGTATAGGAGTCCAGGTCTTACCCCAAGTGGTCCTAAGTGGGTCTAAGGGAGGGCATCCTCACTGACCCTGGAGAGACCCATTGGTCATGGGATCAGCTACAGCAAGTGTCCTTAGTCCATCAAGGGGCTAGTCCTTCCAGCTGCCCAGTCCATGTTGTGGCTGCCATCCAAGTCCATGGCCCAGTTCTCTGTCTCTCCATTATGCAAGAGTTTGTAAGTGAGAGTGGAAAGTTTAGATGTCCGATACCCCATGACAATCCTTGAAAGCCACATCACCTCTCCTTCCCAATCCCAACCCTTCTGCACAGCATGCTGAGACAATCCAATATGGTGCAATCAAGTGGTCTATGTGCACATTTCCTCTAACAGCCTCAGCTCCATCTGTAGCTGACATCATTGCCAGGGACTTTCTTCCCAAAACATCAAAGTTGAGTTCTCCTGTGTTGGCTCCAGATGTCTGAGATTCCTCCTTTGTTCAATGGGCCTGGACTGTCCCAACCCTCGTACAGTGTGAAAGCTAATTACAAGATGCACATTTTCCCCTCTACCCTTTCTTCCTCAGGAGCTGAGTAAAACACTGGTTGTGTGGGCAGGCCTTTGTTCCCTCAGCTGAGAGCAGAATAATTAACTTGTCCCCCCAGGGTGAACAAAAGGCCCAGAATCGAAGTCTGAGCTGAGCCAGACAAATATTAAAATTCTAAATGACTGATAAGGTGTTGATTTATAGATTCTTGGGACTTGCCAGGTCTAACTTTGCATACACGTTTCACCCTAGTTTGATTCTTCACTAGACTGTGTAGGCCTAAGTGAAGCAAAACTGCAATTTAAGACAAGTTTCCCCCATGTGTATAAATATATTGACACTTCAGCTAATCCAGTAAATCCCACTGATTTTACGTATGACTGCCCAATGGAATGATAATGCCTACCCCGTATCAACAACTATCCCTGCATAAGCCCCTCTGCACCAGACTATCTGTACATGTGTGTTCACTTGTTCAAGCATAACCAGACCACGGTCTTATCTTAAAACGTGGACACAGGCAATAAACATACGCAATCCACTAGGCAGGTGGTTATCGTGGGTGAGACTTGAGTAGTGAAATTCACCCACAGTAAAGGTCCAAAAACTGAATGATCTAAAAGTGAAAAAAATCAGAGCGGACTAACTGCATGGACCACATTTTGCTATTATTGGACACTCTTAACCACACTCTTATGAAATATTAGCTATAGTTTGAAAGGGCATCTGTTTTCAACACTTTGCATTAATGACCTGAATACTATCCAATAAAGATTCACAGGAGGCCCATACCATAAACCACATTTATCTCTCAAATCTTTCCTGTCATATCCGACAATGTGGAATCAGGATGTGGTGTCAAATGTAAGACACCTTTATCACACCCTTCCTAACGCTTGCCAACAGGTACTCCCTTAGTTTACCTAAATTCAGCGCAAAATGTGTTCACAACTTTGAAAGTCAATTCATTTGTGAATGAGGCAATTTCTTGACTAGGCAGAACTTCTCGTAAACAAAATGAGATTAACATTCTGCCCTACACTGTAGGAGAAGGAAATACAAACATAGGGAATAGTGTATTACAATTTAAAAATATATGATGAATTACTCCTTCTTGAACCATGGGCCATTCACAAATGGTTAGGAGTTGTATGCAGTGTCTTCATCTGGTAAGTTAGAGTTGCTCATGGATGTGGAAACCTTTAGAAAAACAGAACCAGAAATCCATCTCCTGTGAGTGGGTTCGGAGAGAGCGCCAGGTAAGAAGTTAAAGATCGTTAATGCTTATTTTCTACTGTCAAGCACTGCAGCATTCAAGAAAGAACAGGAAGCTCTAGTTGTGCAACTGGAACATTAAGCAAAAGTAGGAGCTGAGAGCCTAAATGTATTGTTTAAAAAGTAGGAACTGGGACTTATCGATTATCTGCCATTCTTTTCCTGCAATCAATTGAAAGGGACAGAAGGTCTGAAGGGCCATGGATAAAAGCCAACTGGTTTCAGCTTACAAGACATGCTCAAAAGAGAAATCCTCAGCTTCTGACATCAAAGGTCAGTGAGTGTGCTGTTCTGTGTCACGTTTGTGTGCTCTTGGAGTGAGTAAAATGGGCCTGACCTCAGCACACATAAAAAGGTCGAGGTGGGGCAAGGAAGGAGGAAGCATTGGAGACCCCTGATTGCAACCTGACATCCCTGAGAGGTGACCGAGGGTATATTTTTTAGCCAGCTCTTTCCCCTACATGAGATGAGATAGTGGCCTCCCACTAAAACCCCCTGCAGAGAAAGAGGTGGCCTGGCCACTGATCTTGGGATTTATTTGCAGATTGCATGGCATTAGGCAGGAATGAGCAAGATTGCACCATTCAAGAGGTACTCCAGCTGAATTCTAATAAGTACACAGAGGGCTCATCTCGTCTTAACATGTGGACAGCCAAAGAGCAAGGAGATACCACCAATACAGCTCAAGAAGATGATGAGAGACTCACAACAATGTTTCATGACTCAATTCCTTGCAGATGGCAAAGCTGATATAGGCATGGTATGCTGGGATTAAGAACAAAACATGGCCATGGAGATAAAAGATATGGAAGATCAACACAAATTCTTGACCCAGTCCTGAGGCGGAAGCCGGGAGCTGGCGGTACGAATGAAATTGTATATTGACTTGTTTTTAACATTTATTGTGTGGTGTCACTTACTTAAAAAATCTGAAACTTCCTGCTTTTAATAGTGAAATATCGCTACTTGCACGCAGCCGATTTGAACGCTGCCGCGCTTTTTATCTCTCTTCAGCGGCCGCCATTAGCCCAGGCGTGCGCGCTGACCGCGCCCACTGTTAGGCCACGCCCATCAGCCCGCCTATATCTACGCTGACAACAAGCGTTCTTCACAAATTCTTGACCCAGTCCTGAGGCGGAAGCCGGGAGCTGGCGGTACGAATGAAATTGTATATTGACTTGTTTTTAACATTTATTGTGTGGTGTCACTTACTTAAAAAATCTGAAACTTCCTGCTTTTAATAGTGAAATATCGCTACTTGCACGCAGCCGATTTGAACGCTGCCGCGCTTTTCATCTCTCTTCAGCGGCCGCCATTAGCCCAGGCGTGCGCGCTGACCGCGCCCACTGTTAGGCCACGCCCCCTTTTCAGCTAGAAATGTGCATGCACCGGAAGCGCAGCGGACGAGCGCAGCGGGAGCGCCTAAGGCAAGCCCGTCTGCGCCCGTCCGCGCCAAGACCGTGACAGTCGCAGGAAACTCTGCCCAAACTCCCTCGTACATCAGGTACCTTCCTGGAGATCTTCACCTATTACGTGGTACTAACTTATGCACCTGCAAACTCGACTCAGCAAATCTTTCTGGATCGTTCAGCTGTAAGCAATGCCGCTGGTCCTCCATCAAAAACCCAGAACATATACTCACTCCCCTATTCACCCCCATGCTCTCTCTACCGCCCTTTAAAGGCGGTCTGATTAATGCCCGTTCTTTGTGCAAGCACAGCCAAGACATACGCGACCTCATTCTTGACTCTGATCTTGACTGTCTCATGATAACAGAAACCTGGCTGACTGAAGACAGCAATCCTGATATAGCCATTGCCCTCCCCCAGGGTTTTTCTTTCTTCAGACAAGACAGACTGAAAGGTAGAGGCGGAGGAGTCGCCATTATACTGAAAAATACCTTCACTTGTCACACGTTCAATTTAGATCCTTTAAAAGACACAGAAGGCCTTGGCTTCTCAATTAAACTCAGTGAATCCACCTCCTTCTCAGGGGGTCTGATCTACCGCCCACCCGGTCGGGCCTCCGAGTTCCTAGACTCACTGTGTGACTCTCTAGGACACTTCTTACTCAGATACCCACATTTCACCCTTCTCGGGGACTTCAACCTACACCTTGAGTCCAAATCTGACTCACATACCATCAACTTACTTCAGACCCTCGAAATGTTTAACATCCAGCAAAGTGTCACACTGCCTACTCATTCGCTAGGACATACCCTCGACGGTGTCTGCACTAATTTCCCCTCCCTATCTACCCTACCCCCTGTTCCCCAAATATGGTCAGATCATAGCCTGATCCCGTTCCATATCATAAAGGTACGCCCACTAACCCTCAGCAAAACTAACTCCCACCGTGAAAACCATGTCAACTGGAAAAAGGTTCAAGAAAATCTTATTCTCAACCCTATCCTTCAATCTCATTCCCCCACTCTATCTGGTAACGTCGAACTTGACGCTAACCTTTTTCATAACTGGATCTCACAAGAAATGAAAACTCGGAACCCCTCCAAATGTCGCTGTACAACTCATAAAAAAACTAATACCAACGCTCCTTGGTTTACCTCGGATCTAGCTACTTTCCATCTACTGTGTAGAAAAGCAGAGCGTAAATGGCGCAGAACATATGACAATGACGACCGTCTATCCTACATCCAACTAAGGAAAATTTACCTCTCCAAAATTAAATCTGCTAAAAAAATCTTCTACGTCAACGCCATCAAGGAGTCCAGTCAAAAACAAAAAACATTGTTCTCAATAGTAAAATCGTTCACCCAGCCCAAAGCACTTCAACCCGAAATCCCCCCATCCCAAGATTTGTGCGACAAAATATCAGACTACTTTGAGGACAAAATCGTCTCCATCCAAAGAAATTTCCCCCCTTCACAAACAACTTCAAGTGCTCTAACTCCCTCCCAACTTGAATCCCGAACTGGTAGCCTCAAGAACTTCTCCCCTGTTACCTTGGCTCAAACCAGAGAAGTCATATTGGCGTGCAAGTCTGGCTCTCCGTCTGACCCCTGTCCTCCCAAAATCCTTCACCAACTCATCAATGTGGTGAACCCAATCATTAACGACATAGTTAACTCTTCGCTCTGCACCGGATCGGTCCCCCGCCTGTGGAAAAAAGGCATAGTCAAGCCTCTTATGAAGAAGGCCAATAAATCACCGTCAGACCTGACCAATCTTCGCCCGATTTCACTCCTCCCTGCTCTGGGAAAAATAACCGAACAGATAGTCTACAGAGAGCTCAAACGTTATCTGGAAGCCAATGATATACTCCATCCGCTACAATTGGGTTTTCGTCCTAAACACTCGACCGAAACAGCTCTGATCGAACTATCAGACACAATTAAAACGCTGCAAGACCAGAGGTACAATTCTATTCTTATTCTTCTCGACCTCACTGCGGCGTTCGACACCATTTCCCACTCCATCCTAATCAGCAGACTGACGGACATAGGGATTTCGGAAATCGCCCTATCCTGGTTAAAATCGTTTCTCACTGACAGGTCACAAACTGTCGCTCTTGGCCCTTTCCACTCCAAGGAGAAGAAGGTCTTCTCAGGGGTACCTCAGGGGTCCATCTTAAGTCCCCTTCTCTTTAATATCTACCTCATTCCACTCTTATCCCTGATTGAATCATTCGGCATACCGGTAACATCGTATGCCGATGATACGCAACTCATCGTGCCCATAGAGGATAATTCAACCAGTGCTGAGCTCAACCTCAAGAACTGCTTGACAGCGGTCTTCAAATGGATGGACACTAACCATCTCAAATGTAACTCTAGCAAAACGGAGATCCTCCCCATCGGAAAGAACACCTCCTTCTGCCCAGCCCTATGGTGGCCGGATGACTCAGTTGCACCCCCCCAGACTGTAACATCAGCTAGGAATGTCGGCGTCATATTCGACTCAGACTTATCCTTCGACCAGCATGCCAGGACTGTAGCTCGTCGATGCTTTGGATTAATAAAATCGTTAAGAAAGTTCTTCGACTTCCTTCCACTAGACGCCAGGAAATCTGTAACAGTAGCCCTCATAATTTCTCGCTTAGATTACTGCAACGGTCTCCTTGTGGGGGCAAAAAAGACCACCTTGTCCAAGCTTCAAAGCGTTCTTCACACGGCCGCTCGACTGGTCCTAAAACTGCCCCGAAAATCATCTATTTCAGCAGCTCTAAGATCTCTACACTGGCTCCCCCTACATAAAAGATTACTTTTTAAAATATTGATTGTCGCCTTTCGAGCCTTTATCAGATCCGGTCCAAAATATCTCACCAGACGCTTTCCCCACTACAACCCTAGTCGATCCCTCCGTTCGTCCCAGGACAACCTCATCCTCCCCGTTAGATACAACTTGAAGACCAAGGGTGGAAAAACCTTAAACTTCCTGGCAATCAAAGCCTGGAACAACTTGCCCAAAAACCTGAGACAACAAACTCACGAGAAACCTTTCAGAAAACTTCTAAAGACTTGGATCTTTAACCTTTCCGATGACTACAATAAAGCAGCCATCTAAACTCATTCTGCTACCAGGACCGGTCTAGCAGGAATTTCCGCGCCAAGATGCTCCCTCCGGAGCGAACGCTGCGCTTTAGAAATACCCCCACAAAATACAAATACAAACACAATGAACTCTCTAAAGGCCACACAGGTCAGAAGTAGCTTGGATTTGGAAGAAAGAGAGCCTTTCTGACCACCCTGGATGAACACTTTATCATTCTCCAAGAAAAGTAAGAAAACCTGGGGAATCACTCGTCACACTGCAACATTCATATTTGAGGTTGTCACATTAAAAGCAGGGAACATAATGAAACAATTCCTGCAGATCTGAAACGGGCATTCCTCAAGCTTAATGAGACTGCCCCCACTCATGTAGACAGAGGACACAGAACAATGGGCTGGGGACCAGAATATGAAGAAGCCAGCAGACATTCTTGCTTAGTTGCAGCACTTCAAAGAGAAAGAAACAGTCATGAGAGCATGAAAGAAAGACACGCCCATCCAATACAATGGCATGGTTTGCGAGATTTTCAAGGATCTTTCCCCTAGCTCCCTCCTCAAATAATGGGCTTTTAGATGTATGGCTACCATCATCAGAGATAAAAAAGATTACATATAGATGTGGCTACCCTTTTTAGCTTTACTTTCAATAGCAGATGAGGAAAAGGTCCACAAAATCCCAACAGATGCTTGTGAAATTATGGGTTTGAGTCCGACAAGAGAAGATCAGGAAACACATCATTCCCTTAAAGCCCAGAATGCAGAATTGTGTAAATCAGCAGGAGAAGTGCATACAGAAGAAATAATAATTTTAGCTGAATCTAAAGTGGTCTTGGAACACCTTAAAAAGGTTAGCAACATCCATCCTCAAAGCAATATGGACACAGCAGAGGAAGGGAAGGCACAGCAAAGAAAATGAGACAGATACAAATATAGAACTAAATTAACTTAAACATGGTCACCAGGACGATGTCAAATTTCCAAATCAGCAGCCTATAGGGACTTAGCCCACATAATGTACCACTCATGGATATTAACAGAGGCCTTCACATCTGATATCTTGTGTATGCGCCAAACCCTGGCTAGATGGACATTGGTCCTTGGGTACACTCTTTTGAAATTATTACAATGTTCAATTTTCTGTTGTTAGTGTTTATGTACTCATAGTTTGGAGGGGGATTGGAAAATGGAAGGGAGGGAAGCGGGAGGAGAAAAATCTTCCCACACCACTACAAATTGGGCTTGAAATATGACAAAGATGCAGGAGATGTCAGCATAGACTCACAGACCATCGAATGTCTACACTAAAAATCATTACATTCAAAGTTAGAGAACTGAAAATGACTGAAAATAGGAAGTGGGTTCTGTATGAATTGATCCTATGAAATGCTGACTTAATGCTGCACATGGAGATCCATCAATTGCAACAGGACTAGAAACAGCTTCCTTAATCAATACTTCTCCCTCGAAGGGAAGACGGCAGGGGTCCTCTACAACTAGACAGATGCTTAAAAGATAAATTGTGCAGATAGATAGCAATTAGAGGGGAACTTAATGGCAAGCCCCTGGTGCTGACATCAATCTATGTCCCCAATCAGGGAAGGAGCAGTTTCTAAGCCATACAGTCACAACAATGATGGCTTGGGCCTCAGGGCCTGTAGTGATTGGAGGTGATCTAAAACTTATATTAGATGGCATGCAGGATAGGACCCAGAACAAGACAGCAGATGGAGATGATTTCAAAAGCAGGAAGGCCACAGCTGCAGGACCTGGCATTGTTAGTTGCATGAATGGCTAGAAATCAGTGTACTTTTCCCACTACTGAGCGGACATAAAACCGTTCTGCACTCAGTTCTAGTAATTAGGTATGGCGGACGGTTTAATCCATCACAATCTAAGGATATCCTGTCTGCTGTATTGCAAGTGCATTATATCCTATGGAGGAGATGTGCAGGATATTTGCCACATTTATGCCAGAGACTCCAAAATCTAAATCAGGCCTTTAGTCTTGCCCACTGTCTTTTTCCAGTTTTTGGAATGGTGGATCCCAATTTTAATGTCAATATCCAAGTTATTCACAATAGCCCAATCACTCTCTGCCTCACTGCACAACACCATAATAGCCCTGATTAAAAAAGATGCCACATATGCCAAAGCTCCTACCACCCATTTAGGCTTCTGGGCAAAGATGCATTTTGTTACACATTGAAAGCTGGATAGAAGAAGAACACATATGGACCACTATATAAGGCAGATTCTAAATAGTGTTGTCACCCATAGTCCAAGGGGAAGTACTCCTTGATCTGGTAGAGAACGTAGGGTGAAGAAGGGGTGCTTTATATGTTGCATTCATTAACTAAGGCAGAGAGTATGATATCTTCACTTAAAGGACTCTATAGCGAAGTATCGAGGTCAGCACTCATGTGATGATGAGATCAATAATTTTGAAGCTGTTCACCTTCAACACATCATGCGTTGAGACTTGCTGGAACCACCAGACAGTGTGTGTTGTGGCTAAATACACCTAGGACATCTCTCATATCATAATAGTTTAGGGGCTTATAGATTTGGGTGGATTTTAGCCTTATACTTGCCTCCCACCAATCTCTTGAGCCCCAGGGTTACCTATATTGGAGATTCTGGCACTCCAGAAGGGGGTACCGTACTCCATAGTACATGTTGTAAAGGTTACTAACGTGCAGAATTGATGTTTCCGTGTTTATTACTGCATGTTTTTCTCGAGTGTTTCACTGCAGGAAAGCGCTGAGGTTTCAGTTGCTTTCAGCGGTTGGTGACCCTCAGCAAAACTTGAAAGCTTGTAATTCAAGTGGGGCAATAACGTCTGTGGACAGCCTAATTAGCTTTACTCGACTCTCATAATGAGGTCTTAAACTTCAATGAAAACACAACAAAAGTGATGGTTATTTACAAGAAAAGAGTCTCTGCGGAACTTGTTTTTCATCTAAATAAAAAAGATTGAAATTGTTTCACTTTACCCCTGTAATCCAGATGATATTCCCAAATGGGCTGTGAGTAATAAAGATTCTTGCAACTTGGATGGGCCATAACGCAGTAACCTACCTCTCAGGGCAGTGGGCGTCAAAATGGGAGGTGTAATGTCCTAAAAAGCAAATTCAAAATGTGTTCAGATGGCAAGAAAACGAATAAGAAACGCTGGAAAGAAGATTTGGAAGCAAGTTCTTCAAGTTCCAAGAGGCCACTTTACCAACACCACCCACGAATGCATTAAGTGCAAAGTCTGCCTTGGCCACGACGCATTAAAAAAACAGATCTTCATACCAATCTATTTACCAATTGCTTGAAGACAAAATTGCTGAAAAGAGACCTGTAAAATGTAATGAAATACATGAATAAAGAAGCTGAAATTTTTGGTGTTCCAAAAATTCTCTTATCTGCCACTGATGCCGCTCATCACAGTTCCCAACTACCGAGCACTGGCAAATTAAATATACAGTGGCAGCACATACCATATAGAGAGGAATTATTGAAGCAACTGAAGGGTAGTTCCGTACATAAAATCTTATGCCACGAGGGTTGCGGCAACACTTTCATGCATGCCATGAAATTACAGAAGCAGCGACATTTTAAGGATCGTGGGAGCCCTGGGACAACCGATTTTGGGGGCCCCTGTTCGGGACAGCTTTGAATTTATGATCCAATTACACAGGGGCGGCTCCTCCACTAGGGTGGAGGAGCATGGCCCCACTGGTTTCTCGCAGTGCGAGAAAGCCATAACATAAAATGGAAGTAACTTTTAGTTATTAGCATTTTATATTTGCTATGCGCATTGCAGGAGGGTGGGTGGGCAGGGCTGCTCTGCTATTTGAGGAGGGTAGAGGAGGAGTGGTTTGCCCATTCCTGAGTGTGCAAAGACTGTTTGCTCGGACCTCTCGGGCCACCCAAACCAGTTGTGCGCACTCTGACCTTCCTAGAAAGCATGCCCATCCCACTAGCCCCTAACTGGGCACCGCCCCGACCATTCACAACGCTGCAATTGCAGCGTTGTGGTTGGCTTAGTGGAGGGAGCCTGGCTGCCGGCTTCCTGTTCCTGTTGGAGGCAGAAGTGCAGGAGCAGAGAAGATGTGACACCCTGCAGAAAGGTAAGTTTAATTTTCTTTCTTTTTTTTTCACAACACCCCCACCATTCTTTCCTTTACGACACCCCCCCCAACCGCGATAAATGCCGTCAGGCTAGTGCAATTAAAATTCTTTCATACCATCTAGGTCACTGACAGTGCACAAGCACACTAGTCAAATTCAAAATGTGTTTATGTTTAATATTCAGGGATAGTGACGTAAGTTTTCAGTATTGTAATATAGCACCAGTTTACTAATTTTACTGCAAATAATCTCTGTGACCCCCTCCCATTTCTCATCTATGAGGTCCTGTTTTAATCTAAAAGAAACATTTTAGGTGATGTTGCATTAAAGAAACACAACATTTTTAAGAACATAGAGCACTAATGAGCACACCCTTTAGTGTTATTGATCACCCAGAGTACTGGATAATTGAAGAAATTCCATGTATCCAATGTATAATTTACGTCTCTTAACACCTAATATCAGTCGATTAAATCCAACAGCATTTGTTTTGTATAAAATATACAGAGTCCACAACAGTCTATTTCTTCAACTTGGTGATTTTATTCTTATATTACATCCAGCATGAAATCTGCCAATGTGCCAACATATGTTTCGTCCACCATAGACTTTTTCAAGGCTGGAACAATAGATATCAAGACATCGTTGTTGTTTCATACATAACAATTGTCTTATTTTATCATAAGAGCTTAAAACCAAAATCAAACACGGTGTTAACAAAACATTAGCACAACTTTATTATTCAAATACAGTCCAAAAAAAAGGAAAGAGAGGAAAAGATCCATCACCGAAATTTCCCAACTAGTGACCTGAACACTTGAGCACACGAGTGTATCACAAAGCAAAGGAATATATGAACAAGAAAAGAAAAAGCGATGGAAAAGCAATGAGAATCAGCAAATTCTCAAAAGTCATTTCGAAAAAATCACCCAGTGCGCCAGAAGCAGAAACAAAATCTGTGTTCGTAAGAATCCCTAAAGTAAAGGAAAGGTCATGCCTAACGGATTTGAGGCCTGTCGACCCACCTGTTAGCGCGAAAGACTTTTGTTAATACTGTTCAGAATCGTTAAATATACACGCATACACAGCTATGTACACAAGAGAAAGTTTAATGAAAAGATGGCCCCTCATCTGTAAAAGTTACACAAGTATCCACCCTTCACACACTTCTCTGTTAAAACCTTGATGGTACACTTTCTATTCCTAGACGTGACCTTAATCATTTCAAAGACGAAACCTCTAAATGTCGTGCAGACCAGGTGACCAACAACCGCCCAAGTATCTACGTCTGCCCATTTGCCATGGAAGCCCTTGTTTTTTGTGTAACTAGGGAGAGGGTAGGTGGGTGCATCTAGTGTCTTATTTTGTCCAAGTGATAAGTGTTTAATTAAAGGATTGTGGTCACTTAAGCCGCTAGGAGAAAAGGAAAATGAGATAGCTTCGTTCTCAGATCTTTTGACACAGTAATAAAATCAATGTAGCTTCCCTTCCCGCTCTCGATAAAAGACACCTACCTGCTAGGCGGCTCCTCCTTCCAGCCAACAGTGAGTTTAAGGTGGTGTCTCACCATTATTTTGTTTAGCACTTCACCCCGTATACTGTGGTCAGAGTGTGAATAATCAGTGATATCTTTGTCCCTCAAACCACAAACAACATTGCTGGCAATCAGGCAGAGGTGGTGGTTAAAATAGCCACCCCATAAAATGCAGTGGTCCCAACAGATCCAACTTATGACACCCCCAAGGGATGACTCGAGGGAGTCCACTATGAATGGATTCCAACAATTAAAATTGGTATGAAAAAAATGTGTCTAAATTAAAACAGGATGCAGGGGTAAAGCCAGGCAAATCATCTGAAAATTGGAGGAGTCTCAGTAGAACATAACTATTTTGCATGACAATGCATAATTAAGGTTTGGACACCACCGATATTATGACCATGTGTGGATGGCAGAGCAGGCATTGTTACTGAATAGTAACCATTAATATGCACATTCGTACATGACCATGTTTCCTGTAAACAAAGAATATGATAATTCTTTATTATTTAGAGCCAATCAGGATCTGCTAGTTTACCTGCAATACCAGCTAAGTTCCAGAAAAGAAATGAATCCTGTGAAGTTGGGTTGGAGTATATGTAAATAATGGGACTGATGGTCGTAGCAGACACACGATTGCCCAGCATCACTAGGCATAATAGGGGCATGTATTAGGACATTTGTCAGGGTTATAGATGGCATATTAGGACTGGAAGAGTGAGTATTAAAGTCAAGTCCATGTTTGACATCCTCTATGTCCTCAGGACATGGCGCCACTCTCTGTAGATGGTTATATTTAGTGTCCAACACCAGAAATGGGCTTATTTCACAAGTTTTCCATATGGGCCACAACGGGTCACACTTGGCACCACTTGCATTCAAGCCCCTCCTTTTTACACCACAGTCCCAAAGATCCAAATGGTTGATATGGAACCGGTCTGATTTTGTTTTACACAGACAATCTTGTCTCCTAATCAATCAATATCTGCCATGCCTGAAAAACGGTTACTTGTAGGTATGCCAAATGGTGAACCTTGGGACCACAATGATAGCAGTTGAAAGGGCGGAATCGTGTGATCAATTATAGGCAGCAGAGTGTTAGATGGCCTGTAAAAATTGCCCAGGGGGGTCACTTGTACTGTGTTTTCGCGATAGACTAGTCTTGATGTGCAGTGCAATAAAAGACCAGTGATTGTGTGCATCCGGAGATTACCAATGATACAGTCTCCTTGCTCTCTCTTGGTACTATTTCCAATCCATGAGACTCTCTGTACCATGATTATATTATTGAAGCTAGTATTACTATTGAAGCTCCTCCGCAATAAACACGGCCAATGAGTTACTTTGTTCTAAAAAGTCCTCATTGGGTCCAGGCCACAGGGCCGGGACACTTTTTTCTATAATCACTAGGGAGCGCTCCTTTAGGAGAGAGCTGTAAAACTAAAGGTTGACTGACCATATGTGGCCCATGAACTGGCCTGGCCACAGAGTCGCCTAGTTGTCAAGCAGAAAGTGGCCCACTTGTTGCCCTGGCCACAGACTCTCCAGATGCCGTCCGGGTGGTAAACAATAGAGAAGAGTGAGTAATCATGGTATTATCAGTTACTCATGCATGCAATGGTCTGTCAAGTGCCCCTTTGTGAGAGCTGCTTGCGGCATGGTTCACTGTGGCATCAGCTGGTTGGTTGAGCGGAGACAGCCTTTTCATTTCTCATACTCCCAGTCATCCTGGCTAGCCTTGAGACCTTTCCTAGAATCTCCTTTAGTGCCCCTTCAATGACCTTGAGTGCTAAGAGGAACAGGCTAAGTAAATGTGAAAGTATGCTCTCAAGAAGTTTTAAATCGAAGGATGTGCAGTCTGTGAGTGTTACGACCTCCCTTGAGGTATCAGGTGGGGACACATTACCTCCCCCAGCTTTCTGTGAGTTGCTCATGAATGAGCCATTTGGGGCTGCTTTGACTTGGCGTATGGTGGCCACTGTAGCTTTCCTCAATCCGATATGTGTCTGCCTTATGTTGCCCTTCGACTTCTTAGATGGCTGAGAAGCAGTTTCTGTCTCTTTTGATTGATCTGGTATTTGGGCAATGTTCAGGGCTTTCTTAACCACTTGGCTGCTAAGGGGTTTTCCCCTCCTGTGCTGGAGATTTATGTTTTCCCATTATACATGACGAGTTGACCTTGTCATGAGCACAGATCCGGTGTGCCTCATGACGAGTTCACCTTGTCATTAGCATGCAAGTGGCCGTAGAGGGCCCCTGCCCGGGACATAGACAATCTCAACAGAACTCTGAAAGCTTAACTGAGCGCCCTCAATAGATTCACTTCCAGGGGTACAAATAACAGGTGGATCGCTGGCGGTAGCCATGGACAGTGCTCTTTTAGTGGCACCTAGTCTTTCTTCAACCTGTTCAATCCCCGTATGTAGGGTGCCCATGGCATTTGTCAGAAAGCTGGTGATGGTGTCTGATAATAAGCGTTCCTTGTTGGCCACACTGGTAGAACTTAGGACGCCAGATTTTCTCTTGCCCATATTGTTGTTGACAAGGGAGTTCAGGATAGACAGTCAGGGGAAGTGAAGATAGCCGCAGACTCTCTCCATCAGCTTAGAAAGCTAATTACTGTGCAAATATGTACCTCTTTTGCCGCTATTTGCCACCATGCACCTGACTTGGTAAAAGGATGAGACCAAACTCCTGGCATTAGAACGCTAAACTCCCCTTAGTGCACTCGTCCCATGCCAAATGGCAGATTTTGAGCTCTTAATAAAGCAGTAAGAGTAACTTGAGAAGGTAATAGAGTAGTAATGACCCTGCAATGCAGTTCCCAAGGACTTTGTGCGCACACAGGTCAGAATGGTTTGACAGAAAGGCAGCTGACAACTGAAAATGCACCAGTCAGTGGGCTAAGAATCAGCAGGGCAGGAATCTTACCAGGAGAAGTTGCAAATGTCCAGTTGCACAGAACAAAGAGGGGGTGGCCCCGCCCTGGTTCTTCCTGGAGCTGACACGGGAACACGGGTCCGTCCTTGGCCCATACACGGCCCACGCAGTGGGTAGTGTCTCTGCGCTTCATAGTGCTGATAGGCATCCACAGGTGTTGCAGGTAAAAGGGCTTCCTCCTCGCCCTCTCTGCCCTCAGAGCAGCATGGGACACACAGTCCCCATCCCGGTGCAGTTCAAATGGCGTCCGACTGGTACTATTAATTTGTGACCACCTACGCTTTTGTTTAATTTCTGGTACAGTACTTAAGTTGTGTCAACTCTACATCAGTCAGTCATCTGTTGTGCTTTTCAGTTTACCTTGTCGGTAATGTCAAAATGTTAGACATGTGATGATTAACGTCATTTTTTACCATGATTGAAAGAGATTTTGAAAATTACAGTCTTAGCAAAGCCTGCAGTATGCTGGAAAATGTACATGCACTTTCTTTCACAAGCATTTATTTTTATGAGTTGAGAAACGAATCATGCTTTCATAACCTTCTTTATATTTTTATTCAATAACCTTTGTGCCTTTCAACTGTTTTTTAGAGCTGTTTCCACCACAAAATAAGCATTTTCTATGTTCATGGTTGTGGAGTGTAACTGAAAATGCTGCTTCAGGCACTGGAGAGTTAAAGCACTCTCAGTAGCTCGTCATACATGTACCGGTTCTGTCATTCATTCTTTTCCTCCGGAAAATTTTTATCCACCTACTGACTCATTTTTGCATTCACCCACTCACCCATCCACATTATAACAAACACAACTCAGAAAGCATTCGTAAAATAAAAGAATAAAAGTACAAAAAATGAAAATTGCTGCATAGGCATTGGAAGGCATACGCTTGCAATAAGAAATAAGTAAGAGTTAAATATAGCAGTAGACAGCTATCTTGGAATAGTTTGATGCTTAGTCTATACACAATGTATCAATCCCCCCATAAAATCACATTAGCGTTAATATATACTTTTCATAATAATTGAACCAGGAATTCTGGGTCATATTACGAGGACGGTGGTCCATAGGACTGCTATACTTGAGATGGCAGGCCGACTACTGCCACACTGTGGGCCTGCCTGCAGTATTACGAGTTGGGATGTCGGACCACCACAGTACCGCTGTGGCCACCGGGGAACCAGGATCCCGCGATGGTTGCGCAGCAGTCATGGAACTGCAATATGCTGGTGGTGCAAATATGACACTTTACAACGCACGCGTGTCATTACAAAAACATTTTTACATCGCAAAATCCATTACAATGAATGTCGTTACAACGCACAATCCATTACAACACAATTACTATTCTAGGTCCACCGGGGCGTTACTTTGGGGAATGCATTGTAATGGACTATGCGATGTAGTGACATGCGTTGTAATGGATTTCGCGTTGTAAAACATTCATTGTAATGACACGCGTTGTAAAGCGTGCGTTGTAAACAATGTTTCCCGGTGGTGCCGCTGTGACACCGTCAAGCATATTATGAGTTACTTGTCCGTCGCCTCTTTCATGGTGATGAGCCTGCCATGAAAAGGGTGGCAGAGAGGCAACAAAGGGGACCCCAACCGGGCCCCTGTGGCACTCCTGGGTTCTGGGGGTGCATGCGGGTGGCCACATGTTGTGCCCTCCTGGATTTGCACCGCCAGTTCCTGCACTGTGTGGCATGCATAACACACAGTGCAGGAAGGTGGAGTCAGTGCCGTAATGGCAGTGAGCTGCATGTTAGGCTCTACTTTAAGTCTAACAGCCCACCGCTGTGAGACCACCATGGTACCGCCTTTCCGACCAAGATTAAACTCGTAATCCAGCAGGCGGGCGCACCCCAGCTTTCGCGGTCCTCCAGCAGACGGCGCAGTTGTGACCTGCTGCAGGACTGACAATGTCGTAACAAGGCCCTCTGTCTGTCATAACTATTAATAATAAACCGATTAGACCAATGGCATCTCACATAACTTTTACAAATGAACCAATCAGGCACATTGCCCTTATCGTTAGCTTTGCACTACAAGCAACTAAGGCTTTCTGCATTGAGAATAAGCCTTTCTGCAAGGTAAACATGAGGCATGCAGTGGTAAAATTATAAAAGTCCAGTTGGTAAAAACAATATAATAATGTTAATAAGGATTTTCACAGTGGAAATGTTCTAGCCCCATGGGTTGTCAGAGGCTGTACCCAACACCAAACCACTTGCCTAATATGGTAATTTGTGACATTCCATTTAATGAAAAACCTGTCTACAGGTGTTAGCACAGTGTAATATCAATCCACACTAAAAGGCCTTTCACCTTTATTATTAGCTTCTCACAATAAATAAGTCAGGCCTGCTGTCCTAAACTGAGATAATAAAGATATCAGTACTGAATATTGGGTTTTCACCATAACTCAGGCTTACTCTATAGAGCATAGGCTTTCCCAAAAGTCACAAAGTGCAACATAGGCATTGTTTTTCAGGTGAAGCAGTCACATTCTACCCAATCATAAGCTTGTAGAGCAGAAGATCAACATTTGTGCTGAGCCCGAGCCTCACTTTCAGTAGTCCCCTTGGAGCTCTAGTTCTGGTGATGATAGAAGTTATGCTGGCAGCTTCGTTGTCAAACGAAACTTAAAAAGAAAAAAAAAAACTAGGATTTTATATTTTAGAAAAATGTAAAAATATTTCCCGAAGACGTGGATTTTTTAACCTCTAACATTTAGCCCCTTCTGTTTATGCTAGTGCGATAAAGCCCCCTTTGTGTAGCCATGCGCTTTATATTCCGAATAATAATAATAATAATAATAATAATAAAAAAATCCTGGCCATTATGTGGTTTTCTGGATCTTCCTCACGAACTGCCCTTCCAATCTGCAATTTCTACCCTTGTTCAAAATTTCCAAATGGAAAAGACACTTTAATATAGATCACTGCAATTAAATACCTTCAAAAAATGAAAGGCAATGAAAAGAGATTTGTTACGAACCTGAATTATAGAGAGTTAGGCAAATAGAATTATAGAGAGTTAGGCAAATAGGGATTTTTAGAGATCATTAAGCTTTAGGCCATACTCAAAGCCCAGCTAGGTATTCACATTTTAGCATCACATTTAGCATCTAATTGAACATTTTTCATTTTTGTATTCTTATGTGCATTGGTGTTTGCCAGAGTTTTAATGCACTTTGGTGTTAATGCCTTAGCTTGATGTGTGTGAACGTTTTTTTTTAACATTTTTTTTATTTCACAGTACACCCAAAAATAATGCACGTTGTTTAAATAGTAGAGACTATGTACATTTGAGTTTGGTTTTATTGAATGTTCTCTGAAACGAGATTGTGGATGTTTTATGGCACCTTCATTTGATTGACACTTCTGAGCCCTGAATAACATATCAGAGTGTTTTTCATATTTGCCTTCTGAAAGAAGGTCTGTAATATGGAACAGCTGGAATTTGAATTTCCTCTATAGCCTGGTTTGTGTAAAATGCTCATCAGGTTCAAAAGTGCAGGAAGTGAAGATTCCATAAAAATACTCAACATATATTCATAGTTAACAGATGTTAATCTTTGTGTCACAGGTCTGCCTTGTTAGAAGTACTCAGATATAAAATAGTTAATATCAAAGGGACATTGAGTGCCCCTTAAATATCTCGGCCTTAGTTACCCCTCAGGCTGCCGGCTGCCATTTATGATTTTACCCTTTAGCTCTACATTCCTCCATCGTAGAGACGTGGAGAAAATGTTTTACGTTTTTAACTACTTAATTTGAAGTTTTGGATGTGGATGTTAAACAGTTTTTACATTTCGAGCACTTTTTTAGCATGTTAATATGTACAACTTCCTGTCTGGAATATTTATTATTTTCTCATTTGTTCAATAAGACGTGGACATATCAGAAACAATTTCCATGCTTTCCCTACATAAATACTGATGGCAGTCTTTACGCAGATAATGAAATTCAGTAGTGGAACTTGCTTTTAATTGATTTATTCATACGTTTACTTGTCAGCAATGGCAGTAGCAGCACGTCCAGCAGCCTCGGCATCATAGATCTGGAAATTTATCAGGAAAACCAGCCACCTTGCACAATTCTAAAGTAAGTAGCTGTTGTAATGTACAGTTATGCATATTGTTAGTGAATGGATTTATATCATCTTTGCATGTTGTTGTGTATCTCAGTACTTTCCGATTATTTGGCATCTGAGCTCTTTAGCTAGCAGAGCTGGATCCCTGATAGCCAGTTCACAAACGCAGCTCTCCAAGGGAAGGTTGGTTGTTGCACTATGCCCCAGCCTGGGTGAATGTAGGTAATTGAGTTGGGAGGTGAGGGTAGTGCCCATGGTGGTCCTCAATGAGGAAAGTGGATGGTGTGATCTTCTAGTTTTACCTTTGTGTTTGGGACATACACCATGGGAGATCTATCTGGGATGTTTCATAGTGAGGTTTTGGGGCATGTAGTCTTTATCTAGGCCAAAATCCAGCTAGGCTGTGTTATTCCTCAATTTCTTTTTTCAGTTCATACCTCTGAATGAGCTACAAGGCTGGTACCCTTCCATGAAATGTAAATATAAATATGTTAGAACCGTTGTAGAGCGGTATTTGAGTCAACATCTTTTAGGGGTATGGTTGTTTATTCTTCCACTGGAATCTGATTGGCCACTGGGTGCTTGCTTCTTCCTGTATCCTTATATGCAGGGCTCATTAGGTTTCATCAACCATGAACTAATTAGCTTTTTTGTCCTTGTCGCACCACACTTGTGTGCGATAATTTTATTTCTGCTGTAACTATTAAGAGGGTATTCCTCTGTGTGTCATAATGTGTCTCTTTACCAATCAAATTGTGAATCTAGCAATCACAATCCTTCGTGTTTGGAAAAAATATCGATTTACAAATATCGGACACAGAAATTAAATTAAATTAAAGTAAATATTGAACACACAAATATCGTGATACACCAATATCTTTTAGAAGAATATAGTTTTTTTGAGATAAATACCATCGTTGTAAATAATATCAATATTTTTAATATCGTCTTCACTAATTTAGTGGTAACAAAACGTTTTTTAATTATTGTAATGTGTTTTAGTTGATATATTAGTTTTATGTGTTAATATTCTTTCTATAAATGTTATTGATTGTTTTTAAAATGTGGCTTGGAATTTTCAGTGCTTTAGAATATTTGATTAATTTTAAACAAACATTTATAGAGTCGTAGTGGGTTTTTGGGTTTGTGGGGAGATGGAATGGGAAGTTAATTAGTATTTATTATGTATTTTATGCAATACTGATTCATTTTCATTAAATGTTATTTGCAGGCTGTTAGGTTTGTAGGGTATAGGGCTTGAAGTTAATTAAGTAATAATTAATTAACAATTATTATTCATTGTTAATGAATTATTTAATACATTTTTAATAACTACATTTATGGAATACCTATTTAATTTACTTATATTGTAGTTAATTAAGTAATAATGATTAATGTATTATTAATTGTTAATTATTTAATTGATGTTTAATTATTTAAAATATGGAATACTGATTCATTTTACTTATATTTTAGTTGTGGGATGCCAGGTTTCGTAGTAGTATTGGGTAAGAAGTTATTTTAGTAATAATGAATAAACAAATAATTATTGTATGGTCATTAATTAGTTAATTTATATTAACTATGTGAGTTATGAAATAATTATGTTTTTTAGTTATATGTTAAGTACGGCAGCTAGGTTTGTTGGTGTCTAGGGTTGGAAGTTAATTAGGTATCAATTACCAATTAATTATTAATTGTTAATTCATTATTTAATTATTTTAAATATGTAAGTTATGGAATTGTTATGTGTGTGAATGGAAGTATTTTCCGTACTCCAGCTCAGCATGTAGTGGGAATAGTAAAATCAGCCTCTTCGCAGTTAACACTTTCCCTACTGTTGCGCTGTTTTAAATGGGAATAGTAAATTTCACGCTTCCAAAAACCAACACGTTCCCTACCGTTGCGATGCTTTCAGGGGAACAGCACATTTAGCCCATCCAAAGTCCAGTGCTTTCTCTACTGTTGCTTAGACTGGAGTGGGAATAGCAAGTTTCACCCATCCGAAGTCCAACACTTTCCCTACTGTTCACTGACTGGAGTAGAAATAATAAATCTAAATCCTCAGAAGTCCAACACTTTCCCACTTATTGCGGAGACTGGAGTGGGAATAGTATATTTTATATTCTTAGACTCCAATAGTTTTAATAATATTAGTAAAATAGATTTTAGAGGATAAATTGTTTTATTTTTTATATTTTGTAATTGTTTTGAATATAAATGGATATGTATATGTAGATACTTATGTATGTATGTGTTTATATATATATATATATATATATCTTCAATCCTCCACATGCGGGTAAAGCCGCCGCCTACCAGAACAATGGGTGTGTCGGCAGAAATGGACTGCCCAATTCCTTGGTCCTTCAAAATATTGCAATTTCCTCTCTCGGCAGCACGCTGCAAGGATTGACGACACTCTGTTCCGGCCTCAAAGTATTTTATTGGGTCAGCTTCTAGGACGTGTTTCGCCTGACCGGCAGGCTTGTTCACCAATAGTTTATTCTTTGTCAAACAGCCATTTTTAACCATCATGTGCAACCAAAACGTCACGTGGTGTGACTACAAACATAGTGTAATAGAAGACAGACTCGTAGTTTGCATGTCGACAGTCTCCGTGAAATACCTGATATTATTGCAGTAGGCAAAATTAATTGTATAACCTCTGCAATTACTATAGAGTAAAACTCTCACAGCATTTTAAATCATTAATGCGGAGGAAAGGGGTGAAAACATGGGTATTAATACATTTCCTACTTTCAATTAACTTTATTGTTCCACTCGTTTGAGGATCGCTTTCAAATTTGCTAAGCGCTCCTTAAAATGAAACCCAAGTGGGTGAATTTTAAACCCTGCACTCGCACAATCCTCCAAGGAGTTATCCTTGCAATGTTAAAATAGAAAATTCGTCCAGCTTCCATGCCGATCAAGCGCCGTGATTGTCTCAACAATTATGTAATGGGCTTAAATCTCAGAATTGAAAATCCTTCCCTAATGGGAATGCCACAGGAATCACGGCATCTCCCGCTTATTTCCATTGATTGTCCAAACAGTCCCTCCAAGTGCAGCGCTGTACTCAGACTGTCACTTGACCCCAATTCAGGGGTCCTCAGATCTTCTGTAAACATGAGCCTGCCTATATATATATATAATATATATATATATATATATATATATATATATATATATATATATATATATATATATATATATATATATATATATATATATCCACAAAGTTAAAAACTCCTTCTGGATCTCCGCGACCCGTGAAAGGTGGCGTGCACGCCGGCGGAGTAATGCTGACAAAATTATGCTCTCTTGTGTCCAAAATCCATGAAACACGCTCTCAGGACAAAACGAGGTAGTCACCAACTCCAAACAGTGCTGTTTATTTCACAACGCGTTTCGCCGAACAACGGCTTGATCACGTGAAAAAATGCTGAGAAAACATTGGCTTATAACATAGTGTCTGCATGGACATAAACAGAGGACTGACGCATTGTGGTAAGTTACTCCACACAATATATATGTCTGACTGTAGATGCAAAATTGCGTATTGTCCCATATTTTCATGAACACTCCTAATGTAAACAATAAATTGTAAATCATAAACTCTGTCTCTGTTGCAAAAATAACATAGAACAAACTCATATCCAAAACATTGTTGTAAATAAATGTCTCGAAATGAACGAAGGTTACAAAAATAGAATCAGTTCCACATAAAATTATGCGAGACTCGTTGCATGTAATCCAAATACATTTTCATGGTGCATGTCGTTCAATCCGAACCTACTTGCCAAACATGCCGTAGCTCCTCCCCTTCTCACACAAGATGCGTGTCGAACGGCTTGTAAGCTCACAATGTCAATAAGATAAAATAAAATCACGGTAAACAACCCACATTGCGGGTAGAGAGTTCTTGTTGGCAAGTGCCCAAGAGTTCCAAACTAGTCCATAGCCACAGAGACACACAAAGAAAGGGGTGTGGGTAATGGCAAGTGCCCAAATACCAAAAATTACAAGTTACCGTCCATCAGTCTGTCAAACTTTCCAGCATAGAAGTGCCCATGTGATAATGAGACAGAGAAGGGGAGAAATCCCGTGAAGTGAAGTGCCGATAGAATGGGCCCCCTCTCTTGCTCCTGAAACATAAACAAATACATAAAATGATTAAAAACATATAATCGATATCAGAGTACATCAATCCCTATATTTGTTAGACATAGGACTAAAAGCATCTTTAAGGTATGGAAGAATAACGAAGAGACATATGTATGTTATACAGATTCAAATTAATTCTTTAAATGCACAGCTAATTCCTCGTCTTGATTCAGGCCTCCAAGGACCTTACTCTGGAACTCAATAATTAATCTCGACTCCCTCTGGCGCAGTTTAAGAACTCTGTTACACCCCCTCGGGTTCTTAGATATCTGTTCCAAAATGATGAAACTCAAGTTCTTAATATTAGAGAAATGTTGTTCTCTAAAATGTCGTGCAACCGGATATTTGGGGTCAAAATTAGTAATGGCTCTGGTATGTTCCAGAATCCGTTTTTTTGCCATACAGGTTGTGCTGCCAATGTACCATTTGTTGCATGTGCAAACAATTGCATAAACAACAAACGTGGAACTGCATGTAAGAAAATACATGATTTTCTTGTTGACTCCATTATACGTGACTTCTTTACAAGTTTTGCTGTTCGCACAGGCCTTGCAATGCCCACAAGGAAAGAAACCCTCTAGACCTTGCATGTTCGCAGCAGGATACGTTGTAATATCGCTGCGAACTAGCATGTCCCTGATGCTCCTCCCGCGTCTATATGTAATGCTAGGTCTATTGGGTAATTCTTTCCCGATGACATTATCTGTTTTAAGTACGTCCCAATTCTTTGTTATTATTTTCTTAATGGCTTGGGAATCAGTACTGTAGGTGAGGATGAGTCTCGTAACATCCTCTCCTTTATCAACTTCGTTGGGTTTGTCACAGATAGTGTCAGATCTTTTGATGGTGTTCGCTCTCTCCCTGGGTTTTTTGAGCACCCAGTTGGGATATCCTCTTGTTTTGAATCTGCTCAGAATGGTTTCACTTTCTTCCATATATGCACTCTCATTATTGCAATTGCGCTTGGCCCTCAGCAGTTCCCCAAACGGAATACTCCATTTAAGATTGTCTGGATGACTGCTGAGGGCATGCAACATGCTGTTCCCAGCAGTTGCTTTGCGGAAAAGTTGTGTGCGCACCTTGTTGTTCACAATCTCAATTTTGACATCTAGATATTCTATGTCTGTCCTACTTTTGGTGCCACTGAGAAAAATATTCAAGGCATTCTGGTTAAGTCTGTCAATGAAAATGTCCGCTTCCTCCATGGTACCCCTCCATACAATAAAGAGGTCATCAATGTACCTCAGCCACATTGATATCCTTTCAAAATCTTGTTGGAGAGTAGGATCTGAACGAATGTCTTTTTCCCATTTTCCAAGGAACAAATTGGCAAAGCTAGGTGAAAAAAATTAGCCCATGGCAGAGCCGCTGACCTGTCTAAATAGCTCGCCATTGAACAGAAAGATGTTATTCTTTAAGCAGTATTTAACCATGTCCAAAATCATGCGTGTATGTTCCCTATACTTTATAGGCCTCTCTTTAAGAAATTCCCCACATGCTTCTAAACCTTGGTCGTGGTCAATTATGGTGTAAAGGCTCTGAACATCCAGGGTTATCAGTACACAACCTGCCTCCCACTGTAAATTTTCGATCTTTTAAAAAAAATCTTTGGTGTCTCTCACGTAACTATCCAATTTCATGACAAACTCCCTCAGGAAGTGGTCGATATATTTGGATACTTTTTCAGATACACTACCTCGTGAGGACACTATGGGTCTCCCTGGAGGTCTAGTGGCATTTTTGTGTATCTTGGGCAGTAGAATTGGATATTTGCACAGATACAGCAGCTAAAACCAATTTCAAAGAAAAGTCCAGTTTTGTACCTATTTTGCCTCATGATAACATTGACACCTTTCATGAGTGTGTCAATAAAAGCCTCAACGAACTTAGACAAAAACAACAAAAACATAGGAAGAAAAGGGATTCCAATATGACCTACAAACAGAGACAGGCTATCAAATCCCTGATGGAGGATGACACGGTGATTATTCGCCCCGCCGACAAAGGGGGTAACATTGTCCTCCTGGACAAAGAAATGTATATTGAAGAGGCGATGAGACAATTATGTGACATGAGTTTTTACGAACCTAAAGAAATGAAATGTTACCATGACAGTATTACTGTTTTGTGGGATTCTTTGTTTGAATGGAAGGATAAGGGTATTTTAACATGGGAGGAGTTTGAATACTTGAAATGTGATTATCCAGTTCTCCCGGTGCTCTACCTACTGCCCAAGATACACAAAAATGCCACTAGACCTCCAGGGAGACCCATAGTGTCCTCACGAGGTAGTGTATCTGAAAAAGTATCCAAATATATCGACCACTTCCTGAGGGAGTTTGTCATGAAATTGGATAGTTACGTGAGAGACACCAAAGATTTTTTGAAAAAGATCGAAAATTTACAGTGGGAGGCGGGTTGTGTACTGATAACCCTGGATGTTCAGAGCCTTTACACCATAATTGACCACGACCAAGGTTTAGAAGCGTGTGAGGAATTTCTTAAAGAGAGGCCTATAAAGTATAGGGAACATACACGCATGATTTTGGACATGGTTAAATACTGCTTAAAGAATAACATCTTTCTGTTCAATGGCGAGCTATTTAGACAGGTCAGCGGCTCTGCCATGGGCTCATGTTTTTCACCTAGCTTTGCCAATTTGTTCCTTGGCAAATGGGAAAAAGACATTCGTTCAGATCCTACTCTCCAACAAGATTTTGAAAGGATATCAATGTGGCTGAGGTACATTGATGACCTCTTCATTTTATGGAGGGGTACCATGGAGGAAGTGGACATTTTCATTGACAGACTTAACCAGAATGCCTTGAATATTGTTCTCAGTGGCACCAAAAGTAGGACAGACATAGAATATCTAGATGTCAAATTTGAGATTGTGAACAACAAGGTGCGCACAAAACTTTTTCGCAAAGCAACTGCTGGGAACAGCATATTGCATGCCCTCAGCAGTCATCCAGACAATCTTAAATGGAGTATTCCGTTTGGGGAACTGCTGAGGGCCAAGCACAATTGCAATAATGAGAGTGCATATATGGAAGAAAGTGAAACCATTCTGAGCAGATTCAAAACACGAAGATATCCCAACTGGGTGCTCAAAAAACCCAGGGAGAGAGCGAACACCATCAAAAGATCTGACACCATCTGTGACAAACCCAACGAAGTTGATAAAGGAGAGGATGTTACGAGACTCATCCTCACCTACAGTACTGATTCCCAAGCCATTAAGAAAATAATAACAAAGAATTGGGACGTACTTAAAACAGATAATGTCATCGGGAAAGAATTACCCAATAGACCTAGCATTACATATAGACGCGGGAGGAGCATCAGGGACATGCTAGTTCACAGCGATATTACAACGTATCATGCTGCGAACATGCAAGGTCTAGAGGGTTTCTTTCCTTGTGGGCATTGCAAGGCCTGTGCGAACAGCAAATCTTGTAAAGAAGTCACGTATAATGGAGTCAACAAGAAAATCATGTCTTTTCTTACATGCAGTTCCACGTTTGTTGTTTATGCAATTGTTTGCACATGCAACAAATGGTACATTGGCAGCACAACCTGTATGGCGAAAAAACGGATTCTGGAACATACCAGAGCCATTACTAATTTTGACCCCAAATATCCGGTTGCACGACATTTTAGAGAACAACATTTCTCTAATATTAAGAACTTGAGTTTCATCATTTTGGAACAGATATCTAAGAACCCGAGGGGGGGTAACAGAGTTCTTAAACTGCGCCAGAGGGAGTCGAGATTAAATATTGAGTTCCAGAGTAAGGTCCCTGGAGGCCTGAATCAAGACGAGGAATTAGCCGTGCATTTAAAGAATTAATTTGAATCTGTATAACATACATATGTCTCTTCTTTATTCTTCCATACCTTAAAGATGCTTTTAGTCCTATGTCTAACAAATATAGGGATTGATGTACTCTGATATCGATTATATGTTTTTAATCATTTTATGTATTTGTTTATTTTTCAGGAGCAAGAAGGGGGGCCCATTCTATCGGCACTTCACTTCACGGGACTTCTCCCCTTCTCTGTCTCCTTATCACATGGGCACTTCTATGCTGGAAAGTTTGGCAGACTGATGGACGGTAACTTGTAATTTTTGGTATTTGGGCACTTGCCATTACCCACACTCCTTTCTTTGTGTGTCTCTGTGGCTATGGACTAGTTTGGAACTCTTGGGCACTTGCCAACAAGAACTCTCTACCCGCAATGTGGGTTGTTTACCGTGATTTTATTTTATCTTATTGACATTGTGAGCTTACAAGCCGTTCCACACGCATCTTGTCTGAGAAGGGGAGGAGCTACGGCATGTTTGGCAAGTAGGTTCGGATTGAACGACATGCACCATGAAAATGTATTTGGATTACATGCAACGAGTCTCGCATAATTTTATGTGGAACTGATTCTATTTTTGGCACCTTCGTTCATTTCGAGACATTTATTTACAACGATGTTTTGGATATGAGTTTGTTCTATGTTATTTTTGCAACAGAGACAGAGTTTATGATTTACAATTTATTGTTTACATTAGGAGTGTTCATGAAAATATGGGACAATACGCAATTTTGCATCTACAGTCAGACATATATATTGTGTGGAGTAACTTACCACAATGCGTCAGTCCTCTGATTAATTCCATGCAGACACTATGTTATAAGCCAATGTTTTCTCAGCATTTTTTCACGTGATCAAGCCGTTGTTCGGCGAAACGCGTTGTGAAATAAACAGCACTGTTTGGAGTTGGTGACTACCTCGTTTTGTCCTGAGAGCGTGTTTCATGGATTTTGGACACAAGAGAGCATATATATACATGGAACAAAACTGAGGTATATATATATATATATATATATATATATATATATATATATATATATATATATATATATATATATATATATATATATATATATATATATATATATATATATATATATATATATATATATAAATCCACAGTCCTGAGTACCAGCAACACCGCACAGGCACAAAACAGGCACGGACCACAAGCGAGGATTTTTCAAAAAATAAAGTGCTTTATTCCAAGGATGGAGACAGCAACATGACGCGTTTCGTCCGGGGAGCGGATACTTTTTTGATATATATATACATGTATATATATCCACGCTTCCCAGACTCTTAAGTTTTTCACAAAACAGAGTACAGCACTCACGGGGAAACTTCGTAAGTTATTTATTCAACAGACGCGTTTCTGAAATGCCTTCGTTACTGACGAAGGAATTTCCGAAACACGTTTGGTGAATAAATAACTTACAAACTTTCCCCGTGAGTGCTGTACTCTTTTTTGTGAAAATCTTTAGAGCCTGGGAAGCGTGGATATTGCGCGGGGCACCGCCGCGTGGAAGAACCCGCCTGAGAGTGACCCGGTGTTCTGGTGCATAACGGTAGCGTTTTATATATATATATATATATATATACACCAAAGTCGCTTCCGTCTTGAAACAACAGGGGACACAGCAGCTCTTTGCACAGGTAGGTTTATTTTGTCTTTGGCATGACGCGTTTCTGCATACTGCCTTCCTCAGATGCCAAACAAAATATTACTCTTTAAACAATGGAGTTAGGTCCTGGGATATACAGTGGGTTGGACCTTCAGTATACTATGAAATACAAAATTACCCCCTGTATCATTTCTTTTATGACTCAACATTTGAGTGACACAAACTAGTCACAATACAGCTTGTGAGGTATCATTTATTTATACCTTCTTATTTTATTATTTTTTCAATCTTTTTCAATTTCATTAATGTCTAAGAAAAACACTGTGACAAACAAATACACCACAATTTAACATATATATATACAATTTCAAAACACATCTATATACAACCTGCAAATCGAATTTCCTTTTCGTCAACAGACATTTATTGCGATTAGAGTTATTGAATAACACCAATGACAATGCTATGCAGCATCTGCCTGAACAGTCCACTACCTATGAACCAATGTAATACAACAAAAAATAAATTCTAGAAAAAGCAATAATTATACAAAGAATAAATTTAGAAAAAGCAAAGAAAAAGCAATTTTGCGAAGACCACAACTGAATTTATTGGTCAACTGGACATTCAAAGTACATATTTTTCAAATGCCGACGCGTTTCAAACCCTGTCACTTCAATTGTTGGGTTCTCATCAGGGCTCTTTCGTTTATAATTGTCTGATTCCAGCCTTTGCCGGTCCAAGGGCTCACTTGGTAAGTAATCGTTCAGCTTACATACTTCCTGGGAGTGTCTTCAGGTTAATGTGGACACCTCTTGGTACTTCGTGCTTGTTCTGTTGTCGGTAATTGAACTCGGTTTATGCAACCTTCAACTCCGGGAAGGCAGATTCACCGTTCTTAACCACAGGCTCTTGGGCTAGAATTAATCTCGAGCGCCATTCTGGGCCATCGTACTGGGATCTCATATGAGGCTCACGATGAGGTGGTTCGCCAGTGAATTCGTGTTCACGACAAGGACGCGGAGCGCCAGGTTTTCATTTACTGGGCGAGAATCTGGCAGACGGAAGCAGCCCAACTTAAACACTGCAGCACAAGCGGCAAATTAGAACAATACTGAAAAAAGGCGGCGCCCAGTAAATGAAAACCTGGCGCTCCGCGGCCTTGTCGTGAACACGAATTCACTGGCGAACCACCTCATCGTGAGCCTCATATGAGATCCCAGTACGATGGCCCAGAATGGCGCTCGAGATTAATTCTAGCCCAAGAGCCTGTGGTTAAGAACGGTGAATCTGCCTTCCCGGAGTTGAAGGTTGCATAAACCGAGTTCAATTACCGACAAAAGAACAAGCACGAAGTACCAAGAGGTGTCCACATTAACCTGAAGACACTCCCAGGAAGTATGTAAGCTGAACGATTACTTACCAAGTGAGCCCTTGGACCGGCAAAGGCTGGAAATCAGACAATTATAAACGAAAGAGCCCTGATGAGAACCCAACAATTGAAGTGACAGGGTTTGAAACGCGCCGGCATTTGAAAAATATGTACTTTGAATGTCCAGTTGACCAATGAATTCAGTTGTGGTCTTCGCAAAATTGCTTTTTCTTTGCTTTTTCTAAATTTATTCTTTGTTGAATTATTGCTTTTTCTAGAATTTATTTTTTGTTGTATTACATTGGTTCATAGGTAGTGGACTGTTCAGGCAGATGCTGCATAGCATTGTCATTGGTGTTATTCAATAACTCTAATCGCAATAAATGTCTGTTGACGAAAAGGAAATTCGATTTGCAGGTTGTATATAGATGTGTTTTGAAATTGTATATATATATGTTAAATTGTGGTGTATTTGTTTGTCACAGTGTTTTTCTTAGACATTAATGAAATTGAAAAAGATTGAAAAAATAATAAAATAAGAAGGTATAAATAAATGATACCTCACAAACTGTATTGTGACTAGTTTGTGTCACTCAAAAGTTGAGTCATAAAAGAAATGATACAGGGGGTAATTTTGTATTTCATAGTAAACAAAATATTACAGCGCTCTACGGCAGCTCCCAATTTAAATGCTGCGTGCATATCTCTCATTGGAGGAAACCAGATGGTGTTCAGGAACTACCAGTCCCAGCATCCCATTCGGTGGACTATAGATATATATGCTAAAGAAACAAAGGTTACAGGGACGTTATAGTTAGGAAATAGAATTTAGAAAAACCTTAGAAATGCACTGAAAAAAACAAATGTTACAGGGACAATATAGTTAGACTCAGATTTTACACACACAAAGCAACTGAAATTCAGCAGCTATGTTTACCTGAGCCAACTATAACTTACGCCCCTCAATACACCGCTTATGACCTTACACATTACATCACTCATAGTCAGTGACATCACTGATGATAATGACAGATAACATCTTAAATTACATCACTTATTCCAAATTTGATGTAATTCCATCCAGCAGTTCGGGCTGTTGTTGTGCCTAAAATCTCTATGGGAATTTACATATGAAACACACGGTTTTTGCCCCCCTCACACCCATTTTCTCAGTCACTGCTTGATGTATCACCTAAAACCTTTCCATGCACAATGTAGATAAAGTGGGACACTTACTAGGGAACATTTTGTGAAGATTCGTCAAACGGCACAAAAGTTATAAGCAAGTCAAAAAAGCTTTTCTTATGGAAACCAAGGGCCTTCGATCTTTTTGATTGTAATTGTTTTCAATTCCCAAATTGTTTATAGTTACAACTGTTCTGTTTCCACTTGATCTTGCCTAAAGGTAGACTGTCCATTGTTCTGTCAACTGGGGCAGACAACTGTTGGTATTTAATTGCATCTGCTGCCTGAACACACAGGAGATGCATGCATTTTGTATGCTTCTAATGCTGTTAGTGCATGTTTTAGCTCTTTTGCTTTCTAATAATGTGTAACTGATCGGGCTCAGGAGTCTGTTTCACCCTATATACAAAGCGGTTCGTTTAATTTTAACAGCATGAAAATGATGTCAAGATAGAACTCCTAAATTTTTACTAGAAACTCACGTGCTTGCTTGATCAGTGGATAAAAGAGAACAGTCAATTAATTATCATATCCTAGAGTATGACCTAACTAATCTCATAGCTGCCACCATCACGGACACATTGCCAACCAAACCTAGACAGCCTGGTATTAGGGAGCCTATTTATGACCCGGTTTGCATTACTCTTGTGCCTCGCGCAACGTGACGCAATGGTGACAGAAACCTTATATGTGATTTATGAAACCACTCAAGGGCACTTTGTGTACCCCCAAGTGGCTCTAAAAATCTGGAGTAAGGCAACACAGTGCAAATTGGTGTGTTGTCTTACTCTGTCCTGGGAAGGCGTTCATTGGCCATTGCGTAGGTGTTCCCACAACGCCCATGGTTTTTGATTCATTCCCTGATTTACCAGAAGTGGGAAACCTAGAAATGCACCCAAAAAATATTTCTTCTCAGGTGAGACTTCTTTATTTCTCCTCTGTACTTCTTTCCATGTGTGATGCATTTTGCTGCACACATGGATTGTTGTTGTTTAGGAAGATGTCTCTTCCTGCACAAAACTACCCTGCATGCAAAGGAGGCACCCTTGCACCATGATGCAAGTGAGCCTGCATTTATGCTTGGTTGTCAAAAGGGTGATAGTGCAAGGGAAAGACAGGAATGCACCATATTGACTTAAATACAGTGCATTCCTGCCCTTTCCCTGTCAAGCAGTGCAGCACAGCAAGCTGCATGAAAAGTTTGTAAACTGGCCCCTAGGTTTTTTCTCCTTAAGTGCAACCATTTCACCCACAAATGAAATCAAAAGCTCTCATACTCTCCCACCTGGGTGTTTTCTGTGCCCTCCTGCACAGCTTTCCAGCCTCAACACTGGCCCCTTCTAGGGCATCCTACCTGCAGCAGAGTACCATATTATATGCCCCCCCCTTGAAGGAACTCTACTAGCTCAATTTATCTACCAGCGCCATCTTTCAAAACTAGGTGCATCACCAAAAAAAACATCACAACTGGTACATCTGCCTACCTGGAGCACATGCATCATCATCTCATGGCTCTAAGCACCCCTGCAGGCAGGCTTTAATCTGGCAAGGGATGAATAAGTACAAAAAAGAGAAGCACACAACAACAGATCTCCACCTGTCCACCTAGGGTCTGGAATAATATCCCTGTAGTAATCAGGACTACCTCAGCTTTGTTCCAATTTAGGAAAGAGCTGAAAACACACCTCTTTAAGGAATTCGACATTGTGATTCTATAACACTGCACAAACCAGCTACCACTAACACATGTTGACTGTATCTTTGCCTTTTACACTTTTACACTGTATAGTGCTTCAAGGCCTTTCAGCTATGTTTGCGCTATATAACAACTACCACATACATTCACAAATGTGTGTTACGGAAACCTGCTGGACAGAGAATTGCATATCATTAATTGATGGCATTGTGCCTTCCAATTTAAAAGTTTTATGGCAAGACAGCAATTTAAAAGAGATAGAAATTAAGTGATTGCCATTTACACGATTATACAGATTGTAAAGGTTTCATGCTCCCGATTACATGGAGTTGAAACTTTTAAATTATTGTTTCTATATTTAAACACATTTAAGATTGATATTAACTTATTATAAGGTCCACCAAATGTGTCCAACATTTTTTGAATGTTTAGATGACCCTATGTGATTTCAGGTGATTTTAATTTCTATTTTTAAAAAACGCACATCTTCTGTGATCACATTTTTAATAATATGTCAGCAGTAACTTAATATAGGAAGGAAAAGGCCTTTCCAATTCTGCTGAATTGATTATTGATTTAATTTTAGTGTTTTAGGTCAGTTGCATCACCTCTTGTACTAGAGTGGTCTGATCATTTTTATTGCTCTTAACAATGTATGTCCATTGCAACGTACTGGATAGAAAAATATTTCCAATGCTAAGAATAAAGCTGAAGAACATTTACAAATATTTGATTCCCTTGTATATTCTAATGCTTCCTCTGCAGAAGTGACACACTCTCATAGGCTTGTCGATCCCTTTACGTACCTGTTTTTTGATACAGTTCAGGAATCCTGAGCATAATTGCTTCAGAACCCTTTTGTGACACCTAAATGGATTATTTATGTGTTCGTTTTACTATCGTTATGTGAAAATCTGCTCCTTTAGAAGATGATGATTTCCTTAGCTTTCATCTAATGAGGCCTCAGGTTCTTGATCAAGTCCCAGCCAACAAAAGAATCTGCTATGAACAAAAGAAGAGCTTGCACCTCTGCTGTGGAACTTTATTCATTTGTCCCTCATTTCTTGCAGTGTGCCACGTTAACTAAAATCATCAGTTATGGACCTTTATTTTTTTTTTAAATGATTTAAATTCTGCAGACTAATTTTATTGTTGCCATTCTTGGATAAATTACTGGAGAGTGCAGTTACACACTTTTTTTTTTCCATAGGTAGAGCCACCTGACGCGATCAAATGCTTTTTCTGCGTCGAGGAGGATCAAGGCGACTCCTCTTCCCCCAGCAGCATAGGCCTCAAACAGCGAGATTGCTCTTCTAACATGGTCCGCCGTTCCTCGACCAGGGATAAACCCATGCTGCCAGTGGGAGACGAGCCCACCAATAACCCTCCCCAACCGCATGGCCAGGATCTTGGCATACAACTTATTGTCAGAATTGATCAAAGATATGGGCCTATATGACCCAGGGTTTTCCTTCGGCTTTCCTTTTTTATGGAAGACTACGATGTTAGTATCTTTCCATGTTTCCGGGATCTTACCCGTGCCTATAATGCCATTAAATAGATCCGTCAGTATTGGACCCAGCTCTCCCGAGAGACACTTGTACATCTTGAGAGGGATGCCATCGGGCCCAGCAGCCTTACCAGCAGCCAGGTCAGATAACGCCTCACGGATCTCGTCCCCCATTATATTCAGCTCCAATTTTTCTCTTTCCGTTGGTCCCAGTTTAGGCCCCTTATCTGGATATCTACCAGTTGGGCACGTCCCACCCGTTTCCTCCTTATACAAGGTTTCATAGAAATTCGCGAAGACTGAGAGGATGCCCTGGGGTTCCACCACATCACATCCATTCTCGCGGATGCTTGTTATTATATTCTTGGTGTAATCTTGTCTGATCCTTAGTGCTAATTCCTTGCCAGCCTGCTCTCCAGTCTCATACACCCTCCTCTTATATGTCCAATATTCCGCTGCCGCCTTTTCTGCAAAATGTTTTGGTAGTTCTGCTTTAATTAGAGAGATGTTGGTTTGGCTCTCTCTACCTTCCCTTCCTTAGGTTATATCTTGGCAGTGTTGTTCTTCTGCCTTACCTAAATGTCCCAAAAGCTTGACCCTGGTGGCTTGTTCTTTTTTCCTGACCTGAGCAGAATAACTGATAACCTCCCCCCTCAATACTGCTTTAAATGAATCCCACACACAATTCCTTGATGCGCTATAACGATTGGCATCAAAGAATTTGCGGGCCCATTTTTGCATATTTTCGACAAACTGTACATCGGTCAGAAGCTTCCGATTGAATGTCCAAGCCCTACGATTCCTAATTAGCCCCATACCATTGTATATAATTGCCAGCGGGTTATGATCCGAGAGGACCTTAGGAAGTTTCCTAATACTGATCTTGCTAATTTCTGTAGATGATATTAAGAAATAATCCAGTTTGCTATACCTCTGGTGGGGGCAAGAAAAGTATGTATAGCCTGGATCTCTAGGTTCCTTTGCCCCCCAGACATCAATTAAACCATGCGACAACATCATAGACCGGAGAGCCATGAATACCCTTGGTTTTCTACCAGCATATGAACTTACCACAGAAAGATCCGTGGAAATATTAAAATCACCACAAACCAGTATGGGAATCGGCCATGATGACAGTTCCTCTTCCAGAATTTCGAAAACCTCTGGGTCGTCCTGATTTGAGCCATATATGCCACAGATAGTAAGACCACACTCCAATTCCGCCAGGGCCCATCCACCAAATGCGTCAGATTTAGCCCGTTTTACCTCCCCCAGAAAAGGTTTCCCCAGAATCACTACCCCCCTTACTGTTGACGTTTGGGTGGAACATGCCAAAATATTGAACCCTCCGACCCTCAGCAGCTGCCTCTTCGCCCATGGTAGATGGGTTTCCTGAAGCCACAATATATCTACAGATTCAGTCTTCACAAACTGTGCCAATTTTGCTCTCTTCCTCCAATCGTTTAACCCCCCTATATTTATTGAATATACGTTAAGGTTTGCCATGCTTTTTGCTAGAGAAAAACCTTACTTTCAGCTAAAAATCATAATAATAAAAAAAGCTTTTTCCATAACAAGTTTACCATTTCCCAAGAACACCAGAACTGCAAAAAACATTGTACCACAAATTCTCATTTTATTCTGCTTTTTGCCCCCCTTACCCTCCCCACCCGGGCCCCCCCCCTGAAGAATCCTCCCTCCTCCACCCCCCGCCCTTCTTATCCCCCCTCCCACTGGAAGCACTCAGACCTTGGTCTGAGCTAATGATGGTTGTGTGCAGCAGCATGGAGCATAGGCGCAGCAATTTCTTATACCACAACAATCATATAAACCGTATCTTAGGATATCATTACCTCCCCCAACCTGTCCCCCCTAGGAAACGCACCAAGAACAAAACAAAATCCCACTTTTGAACCGATCAATTCAGATAAATAGGACATCAAACACCGAAAATATTCAGATTTTTAGGCCCCTTGCCAGACTTAATACTCCACCAGTCAGACTTCTTTGAATCATAGAGAGTCCAGAAACTCCTTTGCCTTAACTCCTGACGAAAAGTATATAGTCTTCCCATCTTTCAGTATCTTGAGCTGCGCTGGATTTACTAAATAAACCTGAATGTGCTTGTCCTGAAAGGGCTTAATCAACTGACGGAGTCTCCACCGCCTCTCCACTGTCGCGTGACAGAAGTCTGATCTTACAAAGAAAGAAACCCCCTCACTGGATCTTTTTGCATCGGGGCGAGCTTTTTCCGATATGATCTGCCGAAGGACATAGTTACCAAAAAATATCAAGACTGCCCTAGGTTTATCATCGCTTCCAGCTCCCCGGCGAGCTCTAAATGGAGTACGATGAATTCTCTGCATTTCCGCAGCCCAGTTCCACTCAGATAGTTCCGGGAATGCTTTTTTGAACAGGTTGATCATAAAGACCCTAATATCTGACCCCTCTGCCCCTTCCGGAACTCCTAGGACTCGGAGGTTATTGCGCCTCAACCGATTCTCCATGTTCTCCAGTTTCCACTGGATGTCGACAACCTGAGCACACTGGAAGTCTACCTTGGAAGATGCTGCTGCGGCTTCTGCTTCGGTAGCCACAATCCGTTCCTCCAAATTAGTGACTCTGTCCCCTACATTGGTGCATGCCTTAGAGAGTTTTCTAACAGCACCCTGCATCTTACGCATTGCTGCCTGTGACTTACGAGTGTCCTGCCTAGCTTCTTCTCTATGCGTAAGGATGGTCTTTTATATGACATCCAACAATGGAGGGTACGATGATGGAGCCTCGGTGTTAGGGTTTCCCTGTAGGGGCGTAGCTGAAGAGTGATCCCAGGTCAAATCCCGCATCTGATGTACACGGGTCTCTTCCTGACCACCAGGTCTTTTGGCCGTATTGGGGGGGTCCCGTTCTAAATCACTGTCACTATCAGAATCCAGATTGCTCCCTTCCTGGGAGCTCCTCTCCTCATCGGACCATTCTGCATCCTCTGTCACCGAGAAGAAGCACTCACTACTATCTTTCTCTCTCTCTTGCTCCTTACGCCTTCATCCATGAGAGTGAGCTGAGCTAGTGGGCACATTAACGTAATTTCTTTCTCCTTCCCTTTAGCCGTGCCCCCTTCAGTCATCAGACCTTGTCCCGAGGCCTCCTCCAGCTGATCATTCCGCAGTTCAGGCACGCAGACAGAGTGTACAGGAGATGAAACAGTTTCGGTTATCCCCCCATTAACAAATACAGCCCCATCGAGTTGTTCATCAGTACCTGTACCTGTAGTCACCGGGGTCCCTGAGGCTGTCTCTTGCCCCCTTGCCTCAGCCTGCTCCTTTGCCCGCGCAGCAATTGACATTGTCGCAATTTCCTGCCCCTCTACCTCATCCAAAAGGAGGATAGATGCGGGCCCATTAATCTCCATGGCCTCCTGTGTCCTTGGCTCCTGGACTGGGGGTTGAGGCGTCTCCACGACCGCGTTCTTCTGACTCCTTCCCCCGCGAATCAACAGCTCTGAAATAGACGGGGACTGCCGGGGGTGCTGTGTCACCTGTTTACCTCTCTTGGGCGGCATTGGTGTTTCACCATGTTCATCACATTCACCAAGTTTCGGATCCACTATGGGCAAAGATGTCTCATCGGCCCCTTGGTGTACTTGCTCCGAAGTTAAGGGAACAGCTGGGGCTGCCTGCGCTGCCTGCGCCGCATGTGCTGCTTGGGCTGCCTGGATTTTCTTCTTTGCTGCAGCTGCGGCTTTAGCTGATGCATTTGCTGCCGTTTTCGGGGCCATTGTCAATGCGTTAGCAGCAGGGTGCTCCTTCCGCCGAAAAAAGTTGGTCGGCAGATTGACTCTGCCTGCTTCTCTTCCGACGGCTCCCACTGCCTGCCTCGACCGGTAGCTGACACGCCCCCAACGCCGCGGTCGTCGGATCCAGAGCACCAGCAGCCCGTCCGCAACCCCGGGCCGCCTCCACTGGAAGCTCAGCGCTCCGGACCACCAGGGAACAAGCAGCATCAGCTCTCCTTCACCGGGAGTCAGCCAGGTGAGCCGCTGCTTCTACGGGGGGTAGGGGAGGATTACTGCACCTCGCCCATGCTGCTGCTCTGCGGCTTCCTCACACAGCCGCCATGTTGCCTCCCAATGTTCCGGGCACCTGCGGCCTTTGGGTAGATCCAGTTACACACTTGTTTACAGATTTTTATTGAGAACAATTGCTTTCTTCACTTACTGTCAAGATGATAATAACACTTGTGGTCTCATCTGTTACATATGACCTGAGGCACATAATGTTCTTCGACGGTGTTGCAACACCATCAACCATCTGATTTTGCACCAAAGATTATCCTATCTCCTCATTCCAAGAAAGTGGGTCAGTGTGTCCCTTTCTCCATAACCTTAAGCCTGTGTAGTAAGGCAAGGGGCTCCTCAGTATCTCTCTTGTGAGTCATCTTAATCTTCCCTCGATGGCTTATCTGCCACAGAGATTAGGCCTAGCCTTTAATAGTTATCAAGATAATGGCCAAATTTTGTATACGATCCAGCGTAGGCTGCTGGTGGGGCCAAGATACCTCTTGATATACTGGACAAGATGTGCTGCTGGATAATCATGATATGTCTCATGCCTAAACTAAACTAAACTAAACTAAATCAGAGAGCACCTTGGAAGAAGGTCCTCTAAACAGTAGTGACATCAGTCTGTGGCTTCCCCTCCACCGGAGATATTCTTGTGCTAGTAAACAGAAACCTGGGAGAGCAGAATGTTGAATATAACTTCCTTCTCACATTGACCTAGTGATAACGATATGTATCTACAACTTTCATATTTTAAAATGTGGTCAACTTTTTTTTAGATCTATCTTTGAAGTTCATTGTTGAGAATGCTCAGCTGGATTGCTGTAACTCTCCTTACTTGGGTCTTCCAGCTAACTAAACCAATGCACTTCAATGCATACACAGCCCAGCAGCTCAGATTATTTTTGGGTTGCAGATATTTGTTCACAATTAAGTGAAGCAGAGAAAACTACACAAGGCTCCCAGTAAAATATTTTAAATTAGCATATGTTTTACATCATGTTGAATATCGCTCCTCGCCAACCTTTCTATCGACTAACATTTTTAAGCATTCATTAACTTCCCTAACAATTGATAGATCTTCGCTGTGCAATGCATAGAAAACCACAAAACCTTCAGCTTATGTAGACGACCCTATGCCGATTTCCCTAGCCAAAACATTTAACCCTCAGTTTGAAGAATCTTGACTCGCCATCATAAATGACTTCCTCATCCAGTGTTCTGTGCCTATCACCATGAAAATATGCCTTACAAATCCCCTAATTAAGAAACGTGTCCCAGCAGATTCTACTATGTTAGCATAAACACACGCATAAACATGTTTGGCTAGTTAAATAAAGAATTCTGTTTCAGACTATTACCTTCTAGGAGAATTGCACTGTGGTTTTAAGTCAGGACACGGCAATGATTTTTTTCCACAATGCCCCAGATAAGGCGGGTCTTGCCTCATGATACTTCTTTTATTTGTCACCATTGACCACAATTTACTTTTCAGTACTCTCTTGGAAAAGATTCCCCTTGACATTAAAGTATTTAAAATGTTTCTCTTATTATCTCAGCAACAGAATAGTGGAACTCCACATGGACAACCACCATCCTCCTCAATGTCCAAGTCCCAACAGAGAACCTCAAAGCAGCATTTTCATCCCCCTCCTGGAAAATCTTTCTATGGAGTTTTAGACCTGTCAGGCGTAGGGTGGTCTTCCTCCCAAATTTTTGTGTGTTTGCCTCACTTTTTATTGAACTGTTTGTGTTGGTGTTAGGACTCTGGGCACTTTACAACTGCTAACCAGTGCTAAAAGGGCATGTGCTTACTCCCCTATTCATGGTAACATTGGTTTATCCACAATTGGCATATTTAATTTACTTGTAAGTCCCTAGCAAAGTGCACTGTATGTGCTCAGTACCTGTAAATTAAATACTACTAGTGGGCCTTTAGGCACTGGTTGTGCCACCCACTTAAGTAGCCCTTTAAAATATGTCTCTGGCCTGCTACTGCAGAGCCTCTGTGTGTAGTTTACACTGCCATGTTGAGTTGACATTTAAAACCCCTTGCTGGGGGGGGCGTGGCCTGGCGGCGATCAAAATGGCCGCATAGCATCGGAGCGCGCCCGGGGACGCACTAAAAACCACATAAATCCGACCTATAATCCTGCTGTAGCACCCGCCCGCCAGCGTCCCCGACTCGCTGACAGCTCCGGAGTCGGGAGGTACGCTCTGACCTCCTGAGACCCGCTGGGCAGCTTGCCTACGCCGACTGGCGGTTTTGCGGCCTGCAGGGCCTAGATGCGGCTGAAAGCACCGGCCTCGAGTGCTAACGTGACCCGGCAGTGAGGGGAGAGGGTCGGCGCCCGCGCTCTTGTGGACGCAGTTCCCCGGTGCGGAAAGGCGCGGGAGCACACTCGAATCCCGACCCCTCATCTCGAGGGGGCCCAGCCCTCTTGACGGACCCGGACGCCGGTTCTGCCCAGGACTGCATTGGTGGCCGACTCGGACTGGTGGGCCCACACAGACACTGATCGTGGCTGGCCTGGGGACTACCTGTTGGCAACGGAGGAATCCAGCGGGGCTTCCCTGGTGACCCCGAAGCCCCGGCTGCCGTGGTGAGAGATAGTGGGCGGCCTGGGGCTACTCGGCGCAGGCAGCGGAGGCGGAGGAGGGCCACGTGCAATTGAGGGGCTTGGGGTCGGGTGGATCTGGCGCTGTCACGAAAGCGGGTCCCAGCCTGCCTCACCCCCTGTGGTTGTGTCCCTATATAGCGTGAGGAGCTGTTGGTTTGACCGATTGAGGAGGCATAGGGCCTGAAGGAAGTGCCTGTTGCGGGGTCCTTCGCGAGACACAGAATGCGCCTCAAAAAATCCATCACCACACAAACGAACAAGATGGACAACTACACGGCACAGCCCGGGGGGGGGGCAAGGCTGAACATCCCAGTGGCTCTGGGGCCGCAGAGCCGTCTCTAGCCGCTATCATGCAGGCGATCCGGTCCCTGGGGGCGACATTGGAAGCCAAAATCGACGCCGTCTCAATAGAAATGGCCCTCCAGCGAGCAGATCTGAACAAAACCTCCGAAAAGGCCACTCAAAACGCGATGGCGGTTGCAGATCTCCAACAGACTACCAAGGAGCTGCAGGGCCAGGTCCAGCGACTCACTCAGCAGCAGCGACACTCGGAGGCACGCCTGGAGGACCAAGAAGGGAGGGCCTGGAGGAACAACGTACGGGTAGTGGGGGTCCCGGAGAAAATGGAGGGGCCGAGTGTAGATCTCTTACTCGAGGACCTTACCCTGAACCACCTGAAGCCCAAGAGACTCTCTAAGTTCTTTGTTGTGGAACGAGCGGATAGAGCCCCGGTCCCCCCCCCTCGTCCCGGTGCCCCGTCTAGGACGATCATTGCAAGGATCCTGAATTACAGAGACCGCGACGCCATTTTGCAGGCTGCTCGACAACATGGGGACCTGCGGATCGAGAATGCCAACATCCGGTTCTTCCCCGACTTCACGGTCAAGGTCCAGCAGGAGAGCAGGTCGTTCGATGCCGTTAAGAGGGAGCTCTGGGCCCGTGGCATCAAATACATGATGTTCTTTCCGGCGCGCCTTAAGATTCTTCTGCGCGGGAACTCGTACTTCTTCACATCCCCGGAGGAAGTCTTTACGTGGCTGGAGGAGCAAGCGCAACATCGGGACGCATCGCGGACAGGTGATGGCTGGAGAGATGCGGCAGGGCCGTCACCGGTTTCCTCCACGGGGTCAGTGGCGACGGATGGGACCCGGAGGACTGGCGATGCAAGGGCCCGGAGTCTGTCTGCCTCGCCTGATCTTGGCTGAGGTGGGCGAGTGGGGCTCGGACTGTGGAGGCGCATGGAGGAACACGTAATGTATGAACGCTCTGCAGTGGGGTACTTGCTGTCCGGGGAGATTCCTGTCCGGACTGGTTGATGGCCGAGACAATTGGTCTTATATGGACTCCTATGCTGGACTTGAGTAGTTGGAGGGGGGGGGGGAGGCTGGTCTGGCGGCGTTCCTGCCTGTGATTTGTTGTGCTCATTATGCTAGTTTGCTTCCCCATAGGTTTGGGTGCTGCAGCTATTGACACTGTGATGGAGGGGTGGGTTGCCGTCCCCGGGCGGTGGATCTGATCATCCCACACCCCCCCAGAGTTTTAGTTTTTATGAGCGACAGGCGCTCTGCTGGTTGGGGTACATTGGGTCCCGTTGACCTGAGAGGTAGGGTAGCAGGGTGGGAGGGGGGAAGGGGAGTTGGGGGGGGAGCGGTTGAATGTTTAATCTTTATGCTTTGCTTTTTGCAGACTTGTGCGCGAGGGGCTCTAGGAGTTTGGCTAACAGTCATGGGGTGGCAGGCGGTAGTAGGTAAGGGCGGATGCAATCCTGTTGTTTTATATTCATACACTATGGCACATACATCAGCGACACAGAAGGTTAACATTCTATCATGGAACGTCAATGGACTGCAGAACAAAATAAAACGCACCATGGTCCTTCAGTACCTTCGCAGACACGCTCCGGATGTAGTCTTCCTCCAGGCGACACATCTGGTGGGTAATCACTACCAGGCCCTCAATAGGTTTGGGTACACACTGCAGGCACACGCGGGCTTTACCACGGGCTCCAGAGGGGGGGATCCTTGTGAAAAACTCGCTGGCCCTAGTGATTGTTCGCAGGTGACTTGACTCCTTGGGGCGCTATGTTGCTATCTCCGCACGGTGGGAGGGATCCGTAGTTAACCTCTGCTCTGTGTACATCCCGCCCAGGCTGCATGGCACCACACTTCCTGACTTAGGGAAACTGCTCCTGGACTTTCCATAGGGAGTCCTGCTATTGGGAGGGGACATGAACGATGTGATGGTGCGGGAGATGGACAGGTCGGGGTCCCCAGCTGATCGGGGGTGGGATGCCACCTGGGAGATTTTGTTAGAGCACTAGGCGGACCTCTGGAGGGCGCACAACCCCCACCTCCGGCATTACACACACATCTCAGCAGCACATGGCTCAGGGTCCAGAATTGACTACCTCTTTGCGCGGGTGGGACATATAGGGCTCTTTCACGGCAGTTGTCATAAAGCTAGAAGTATCTCTGACCACTCCCCGGTAGAAGTACAGATGAGGGGTCCCAGGCGACATTGGTCCACACCTCCTAGATTGGATGCCTTTCTGTTTAAGGACCAGGAATTTCGGGAGCAGTTCGGAGATCGTGTGGATCTCTACTTTGATGACAATGTGGGTTTGGTCAGGTCTCCCGGTATCATTTGGGAGGCATTTAAGACCGTGGCAAGGGATTTTGTGCAGGCAGAATCTGGGAAGAGGTGGAAGCAGAAACAGACCCAGGTCGTTGGTTTAGAATCGGAGATTCAGACCCTGGATAGTGCTATGGGAGGGGGCCCGAGAGCAGGAGAGAGACATTAGCCACATACTATGCCTATAAGAAAAGGAATTGAGGGATGTGTTGACTGACCAGGCTCGGTCGCACACTCTTGCAACTCAACAGAGTGTATATGATCTGGGGAACAAAGCAAATAGGATGATAGCCTGGCTTGAGAGGAGGGATAGGGATCGTAACTGGGTCCCGGGTATTCAGCAGGCTGATGGAGCCATGAGAGAAACCGGGGTGGAAATTGCTGAGGTGTTTGCACAATATTACGAATCAGTCTACCAACCACACACTGAGAAGCAGGAATGGGAGTGCACTGCCTTCCTGGGGGATGTCCTCCTCTCGGTTTTAGCACCAGAGGACAGGGACCTTTTAGATTCGGACATTACAGTGGAAGAGGTAGAGGCGGCCATGAGTGATTTACAAGCAGGGAAAGCTCCGGGCCCTAACGGGTTCCCAGCGGAGGCGTTCCGGTGTGTATCAGGACGGATGGCCCCTCACATGCTGCATATGTTTAACACTGCTAGGGAGGACGGGGTGCTCCCGAAAGATCTTCGGTCGGCAACGATGGTCGTGATCCACAAAGCAGGCAAACCACAAGACCTATGTAGCTCCTACAGGCCCATCTCCCCCCTTAACTTTGAGACTAAGGTCCTCGGCAAAGTTCTGGCCACTCGCTTAGGTTCGGTAATCCAATCCCTGATCCACCCGGACCAGTTGGGCTTCATGCCCCACAGGAATACCAGGCTCAACCTGCGGCGGCTGTTTGGGGTACTCCAGTCAATGTCCACTCGCCCAGCGGTGCCAGCGGCTCTCCTGTCATTAGATGCCAACATGGCCTTCGACAGCATGGAATGGAACTACATTTATGCGGTCTTGCACAAAATGGGCTTTGGAAACACCTTTCAAACGTGGAAGAGACTCCTATACACGACACCGCTGGCGAGGGTCCAGGTTAATGGCGTCCTCTCCAGGGAGTTTGAGCTGAGGCGAGGGACGCGGCAGGGCTGCCCGCTTTCCCCGACACTATTTGCTCTTGCCCTTGAGCCGCTGGCGGCCTTGGTAAGAGCTGATCACATAGTGCGAGGCATTGACCTAGGGGACGGCTGGGAGGAGCGTATCTCGTTATACGCAGATGACGTGTTACTTTATGTACAAGAACCAGGGATCTCAATTCCGCGCCTGATGTTACTACTCCGGTTGTTTGGGGATCATGCTGGATACCGTATCAACTGGGGCAAATCTCTGGGGCATTGGCTGTCATGGCCTCCCTTGGATCTGGGTGAGGTCTGCGCAGAGCTGGTCTGGAAAGACACCTTTCGAAATTTGGGCATCTGGATTACGGCATCAGAGATGGAGTTCACACGTCTGAATATTCAGACTCAGTTGGAACGCCTGCATGGGGACATGGCACACTGGAGGACTCTCCCGCTTTCCCTGATGGGACGAGCCGTCCTCTTTAAAATGATGGCCCTTCCCCGCCACCAATATGTACTGCAGAGTACCTCCTTTCCAGTCCCGGAAAAAGTGTTCAGGGTGATAGATTCGGAGATCCGTACACTGCTGTGGGGAGGTGGTTGCCCCAGAATCGCGTTGAGAAAGCTCCAGAGGGGGGTATACGAGGGGGTGTTGGATGTCCCTGATATTCGACTCTACTACTGGGCGACTCAGTTGGTGAATGTTAACGGGTGGGTCTTCGCCCCGATGGAAGAACCAGCCTACAGATGGTGTTGGGGAGTGGTACATATCTGGACACGCTCTATCGGAAGGGCAGACGTAGATTGCCCCCGTTGCCCCAGACGGCCTCAGTGGTTGGAGCTTGGAGGAAGGCGTCAAAACGACTGGGTTGGGAGGCGAAACTTATGGCTCAGACGCCATTATGGGTCGGGGACTATCTTCCCGAAGTGACGAAATTGAAGGGCCTCGGCAGGTGGAGCCTGATAGGCATTGACGTGCTAGGAGACCTCTGGAAAAGAGGAGATGTGCTAGAGTTCACTGCTCTACAGGAGGAATTCCAGATGGGGGGAGGGGAGTTCCTACGTTATCAGCAAGTCCGCCACGCGGTCCTGCAGCATATCCAGAGGGGCGATCAGCTTCCAGAAAACGCCCTGCTGGAAGACAGACTCCTGCTGGACCCGATGATAGATAAGGCCATCGCCCTCACTTACAAGAAGCTGATTAACAACATCCCTGATCCCCTGGAACCGATCAGGGAAAAATGGGAATCTGATGTTGGGTTGTTAGAGGAGGATGACTGGCGGGAGGCGTTACAGAGCCCGAGAGAAGTAGCAATCCGAGCACGGTTTAGATTGGTCCAACTGCGCATCCTGCACCGCTCTTACACTCCCCGCACGACACTACATCGTATTGGATATGCTGATTCCAGGTTCTGTTTGCGTGGCTGTGGGGAGGAGGGCTCCTTTTTCCACATCCTATGGGACTGCGACAGGATCAGGGCATACTGGTCTAACCTAGCTACCATAATGTCCGAGGTGATTGGGGGAGAGGTCCCGCTGGAGGCTAAATGGCATATTTTAGGAATTACGAATTACGTCACCTGGCCGAAATGGGATAAGATCTGGCTGGCGCTGGCAAGCATGGTGGCCAAGAGAAACATAGCCCGTCTGTGGGCTAGCGACCTTCTACCGACGGTGGAAGAGTGGGAACATGACCTGGACTGGTGCCAAAGGGCAGAAAGAGTGACTTATAAGAGCAGGGGATGCCCTAGGAAATGGGAAAAGATATGGGGGGCGTGGAGGAGGTTTAGAGGGGAAGTGTGGGATACCCAGACTGCCTCACTACAGTCCTAGGGCTTTTGTATGACTTTCGCACTGTTTCTGCAGAACCGTGATATTCATATTGCTTGATATGTATCTGTCTGGTATATGCATGTACTCCTGCCATTACCTACTATGTATAACGCCATTTTCACAAGAGCCTATTTTCTAAATAAAAAGAGTTTTAAAAAAAAACCCTTGCTGAGCCTTAAACTCCCCTTTTATAAATAGGTAACCCCTAAAGTAGGTCCTAGGTATCCTACAGTGCAGGGTGCTGTGTACATAAAAGGAAGGACATATACCTTTAAGTTTTACATGTCCAGGTAGTGAAAAACTCCCAAATTCATTTTCCACTTCTGTGAGGCTTATCCCTCCCATAAGTTGACATTAGGAATTCCCTGTTACACCTAATAAGTGTAATTCTCAATTGTAAGTAGATGGAGGTGCCATATTTTGTACCTATGGAATTGTAATGATAAACCCTCTTTAGTGTTAAAGGCAAATTAAACATTTCAATTTAAAAAATTCCACTTTTAGAAAGTTGGCATTTTTCTGCCTGCTGCCTGCCTCCAATATAAGTCTGGAGTGAGTGACAGCTGGGCTTTTTGTCTTCTTTCTAGACAGTCACACCCAAAGGGAGCTTAGGTGTGACTGATGGGCCATCCACATCCTGATTAGGCATCCTAGGCAGGATGGGATGGAGGAACTGGGCACAGACTCACACTTAAACTGGATTAGGCTGTGTCCTGTCCCTACACAAAGGACTGTTTAACACCTTGTAGTGAGTCTGGAGCCAGGGCAGGAAGGGAGGATCTCTGTGTACTTCAACACCCTTCTCCAGTCCTGGGCCCCTGGAAGTGGATATAAAGTGCTGCTCAAGCTGAAATCCAAGCATCAAAGACGTTGTGATACTCAGAACCAGTGTATCACCATCGATGCCGACACATCACCACTGCCGCAAGGGCCAAAGACATTAAATTGCAGACTGCGCAGCGCATCACCTCCAGTTCTCGAGGCATCCTCGACTTGTATGTCTCCATGATGACGCATTGCTTACATCTTGGGTTTCAGCGACGACACATCTCTGACTTGCGCAGATCGGACAAGATGCATTGCCTACATCCGAAGTTATTGATGAGGACGCATTGCCCCTCTGCACCTCACATTGTGTCCTCAGCATCGACGCAACCCTTAACCAATGTACTGTTTTAGCGGGCCAAGGCTGTCCCTCTATCTGACCTACTCTCTATCATGGTTACCCTGAACTGCTGTATTTGACCCTGTCTGGTATGACCAGATAGCCCCGGTTGGCCCTTTTTGCTAATGCTTTATGCGTTTCAAGACAGTCTTTAATAAAGCATAACTCCAGTTCTACTTATTGTATTTTTGTCATTTTGGTCTTGTTTTCTTCAAAAAATTAAGCAAACACAAGGAGATGAAGGACAGAGTGCTGAAACTTTTCAAACACTCACCCCCAGTCACAGATCTGGGTTGAATCCATCATCGTTCTTGAGCTCACTTCCCTTCCTCAGTTCAGACCGAGCTATATGCAAATCAGTCTTCACCCTGTGCCTCATGGCACAGGGTCCAGCCCAGCGCGAACTGCCAAGCCAGGTCTTCCCTCAACTGGAAACAAGCATCCTGGGACCGGTTTCTGGGTTACACCCTTCCTCAGCCAGGCTAGCTTGAATCCAGTGGCAAAGTGAGCAAGGGACCCACGTCTGGGCATACCCTGCCAATTTAGGGTGAACAAAGCAAATGCAAGGAGATGATGGATCGAGCACTGAAACTTTTCAGACACTCATCCCCAGTCACAGATCTGGGTTGAATCCATCATCGTTCTTTAGCTCACTTTGTCTAAATAGGTGTGATATATTTTTGTGGTGTCTTCACTATGTTGCTGTTTTAAGTGTTGCACAAATCCTTTACCCATTGCCGTTTAAGGTAAGTCTGACTGCTCTGTCCCAGGCTACCAGGGGGTGAGCACAGGTTATTTTAGTAGTTTAGGGTGTGTATCTGACTTACCCTGAATAGGCTTGTGGTTCCTGCTTGGACAGGTGCATACCTATGCCAACCAGAAACTCAATTTATAACATGAATCAATTAAGTAATCTATTACATTGATCCTGCAGTTGACACACTTATTGGGCTGGTCAAGCCCACAACTGTTTTTTTGCGTGCTGCTGTGCTGTGCTGGGGTGGGACTTGGTCCCTCAGCATACCTTATGCCAAAGCGAGGAGGAGTCATAATCCCCGACATCACAAAGCCCCAGTGCAGGTCCTGCAGTGCGGGTCCCACTTATCCGGCTGATAAAGCCTGCTATAGTTTTACTGCCTGCTGTTGTGCTGTGCTGGGGTCGGACTTGGTCCCTCAGCATACCTCATGCCAAAGGAAGAAGGAGTCACCCTCCCCGCCACCACAAAGCACCAGGGCACCTCATAAAAGCATGGGAGCCGGTTATCGGACTGGTCAAGCCCACAATGGCTTTACTGCTTGCTGCTTTGCCGTGCTGAGGTGGAGTGGGACTCAGATCCCAGCATACCTCACGCGAAAGGGAGGAAGAGTCACCCTTCCCGACACCACAGAGCACAAGGGCAGCTCCTGCAGTGCTGGATGCGTGTGTGCATTCCCAGGGCATGCCCGTGTAAGCCTAGTTCAAGAGCGGCCCGTCTACACCCTTCCACAGCCGGTCCAAGGCTGGGCTGGGCCCACTAGCTTTAGTCTTGCAAATTGCGGCCCTGGATGTAGTCTATATGACCTGGTAGGAAACTCTCCTGTCCTATTTAAGTGTTACTTTGAGATTGGCAAATGGAAACATGCCCGAGTGCATGGAGGGAAGGGATCAAATCAAACAGAACCTGCTAATGCCATTGCTATTTATCTAACTAATGCCATGGGTCTGTTAAATATTGAAATCATTAATGCTGAAAAAAGACTGACAGCGACAAAGTCAACTCTGCATAGTGCAATGGAAAAGGTCAACGATGAAACTGCTCCACCAGCACTGGGGTGCACTGGTAAGAGGTCAACCATAAGTTGTCCAGAACTTACACAGGTCCCTTGTGCATCTCATGATAACTGTTGATCATAGAATAATCTCTTAACAGCGAGCCAACTCCACCTCCGGAAAAGAAATGGCAACAGCCTTCTGTTATGCAGGTTGTGGTCCTAAGAGAGGGAAAACAGTCTCTAGACCAAACGGGAGCTGTAGTACCTCTAAATGTAGCCAGAAACATAAGGCATCTAAATGAAAGAAACCCTCAGAAATGCCATTAAAGAACTTATATGCAAAGATGGAGAACCTAGAAAAAGAATTTTCAAGGAATTTGAAAGAATTTAAGGATGGGATTGTTGCATTAGAATCATCAGTGAAAGAAGTTCTAGTACAGATAATGAGATCAGAAATTTCTGGGGTTCTTTCTACCAGTGTGGCTACTCCAATCATAAAAAACCTTCATCTACCCCCGCCTCATTTCTAGCCCCCCAGTATCCATTTTCCGTACCCCTTGAGAGAATAAATACTATGGACACCACAGAGTGTGCTAATTCTATATTACACCTCCTAGCAGAGACAACCTTATATGTCATTGTTGTTAGAAATGTTCCCAAACTACCACCACACTCAAGAGATTCATGGAGTGGTTTGAAAAGCAAAGTAGTACATTGGTTGGCTAAACACTCCAAGGACCTAAATTCCCTATTTCAAGAAGTGATAATGGTAAGAAAGATAGACTTGGTAGGCCCCTCTAGAAACATTGGGCAGGGCGACTGCATTGTAGTGAATTTTCGCTCTCCCAGGGAGGTTAAAACTCTTTTATGGGGATTAAAATACAGTAACAACCCCAAGGGGAATATATGAGGAAGTATTATAGCTGAATCTCTTTTTCAATAGACCCAACATGTCTCCTAATATTTGTACAGGCCCCACACAGCTGGCATATCCTCCTAACCAGTATGTCCATCAACATGATCTAATACCCAATTCTAGATTGTTTTTAACAGTCGCAACATCAAACAGATTTGCTCCCCTTTCTAACTGTGAGGAACAGGACTGATATCAGGGCAGACTGCATGTAATAATTTCATAATAAATGACAAGCATTATGTAGAACAGGAATAAGAAATGATGGCTAGTGGGGTATCCCTGGGACTAACAGTATTAAACTTATATTGAAATCTTGGGATATTGCGGGGGTTAAAAACACTGGCTACCCCCTTAGAAAATGGAAGGGCTAAGGGGGGGGACAAACCCCCTAATATCGACAAGTGTCCCCTTGAAAATAAAGAGAATATTTATTGGTTCCCCATGCTTCCATTTTTTCTTCTTGCAGATTGATGAACAACTTAGCATTGTCTTGGTTAATCATAACAATATCTTTGACAACACCAAAACAAGAGTCATCATTAAGCTTGATGAGGAGATGAAACTTTTTACGAGTCAAATCAGACGAGATTATATCCTAATCTGGGTAGGGTATTTTAATATTGGCAAATGTGATTGACTGGAGTCAAAAAATTGTGGTTACTTTAAAAATAATGATGAGGTGATGTCACATTTTCCATACATCACATATGGGGAGGAGACTCAGGATATTATCTTTCAGCATAACCTGGAGCTGCTAGAATATTTCCTTGAGCCAGGGATGCCATTAATACTCACTTTTCAAGGTAAGGGTCATTGCTCTACCATCGACCATATTTTAGTTTCTGGAAACAATGAGGGCTTGGTGGATACTTTTGACGTTACCCTGAGCCCTTTTACTGATCATCACCCTCTGACTGTAGTTTTTTAAATTAAAACCTCTCGTCTTGATGGACCGCACCTTGTCAACTGCACAACGCTAATGCTCACCTGAGATCACGGTTTTTAATCAGCCGAAATGCATAAGGACATGTTGCCAGCATTTTCTGGACAATAAAATGCCATGACACCATCGAGTTGGGCTTCGTTTAGATTTTCTTGTGTGTGATAGATGTATATATATGTATATATATATATATACATATATATATATATATATATATATATATATATATATATATATATATGTATATATATATATATAAATATATACACACACACACACACACACACACACACACACGGAAGCTCTATTTTATGAGATTGGCCTGGCATTGCAATGTGTTTTATATTGCGATATTTTGGCTCTTTTTGAATTGGTATGAGCGCCATGCACAGTTTTTTAACATATACATTTTTAATTTACTGAGTATTTTAATGGTGTAACATAAGGAAATGTATTTTAATATATTTTTCACTTTGTAGCTGTGATACTTTTATGGATATTAATATATCCAAATAAAGAACTGATTGATTGAGTTATATGCTGATGACGCTGAGGTTCACTTCAGAGTGAGCTCGCTTGATGATGTCTCATTTCAACATGCCTAGACAAAATCATACGTGAGTGTCTCATTTTAAATTAATCCTAAACCCTGCTAAAAAATGAGTACTTCTCCCCCCCTAAATAATGGTACCATAATATAAAAATGGCTTGCTTCCCTGTCTCTACTTCTACTATGCATACCATGGTTATTAGTAAACAAGGCCAAATCTTTGGAATTAGCACTCAACAAGAGATTCCACCTGGATGACCATATTAAACATTGGTTGAGGATTTTTAGGAAATGTAAATCCTCCATTCCCAATTAAGACTTTAAATGTGAAGTTTATGCTCCTTTTCGTAACAGATTATTTTAGAGTAAAGCTCCATTGATCCACCTTCCCAAACCCAGGCTTGCACACTAAAGTACACTGAGACCTACTTGTGGGATTGCTAAAAGATCCCAAATGCATATTGTGACTTACTTATGAAAGCGGTCCATTAAAACACCACAACACAACTCACAAAAACTTAAAATATTTGGGTGAGCTTTCAAAATGAAAAGCCATTTACTTCTTGAAGTCCTAAAAACCCTGAAGAACAAAACATCAAACTAGGTCTTCTCTGGAAGAGCTCCACAACTATGGAACTCCCCCCCAAGGAAAGCTCTATCGCTCAACAATTTTAAGCATGAACTCAAATATTTCTGGTCTCAGAAGTAGCATCTCCATGTTATGCTCAAGTTGACTGTTTGACACTGATACAATCAATGAATTTCAGATTTATCCTTGTTGTCAACTCAATATACTCTGCAAATACCACTATTTCATTTGAGCTCATTTATTGATATTGTTGTATACATAATTATAATATATTTTCACAGACCACCATACACTACTTTGTGCATATAAGGACCTGTAACACATCTCTATTTGTCAAATTGTCCCAGCCCAATTTGGTATTCTGTTATACCTTAAATGTTTTATATATCTTTAATGCTTATAGGCTGCGCTCTTCTACTCTTGCAAAAACCTGTGTCCCTATTCCTAAAACCTCACTGATCCCTAATTTGTCAGATCATGCATTACTGCTTTTGCTTGCAACAATGTATGTATGCAGGTAAAGATGTTTTTGTACTTCATCTAGGTGCTACATATTACAATTACTTTTTTGTACAGCATTCCAACTGCCTTGAGCCTTGGTCCACATTATAAAAACATGTAACTAAATACATTTTGAAATCTTTATCCATTTTAAAAACTTCTTAAATTGCTGTAAGAAAATGCTTCTTTTTGCGTGGTCACTACCATGTTTCCTGAATTTTATTGCTGGTTTTAAGATGCTGCACATTGGGCACTGCTGTCCAGTGCCCAGTGTATGTGATTTGACCCCTAAAACATGTCAAAATTGGCAAACTACGATTGAAATAATTACATGGTGTAGAAACAGCACCCAGGGCCTGGAAGTTAAATGCCAATGTGTACAAAAGAAGAAAAAATATGGATTTACTGAACCCTCGCCTGAGTTAAGAAAAAAGAGGAAAACAGTTACAGCGGGGGGCAGGTTATGAAAATGCTGCGAGGGCATGGAAAAATAAAGTTAAATGCCAAAGGAAATCAATATTAAAATATGATGTTAATACTGACTGTGAATATGAATGATTTAAATAATGTTGGTAAAGCTGGGTTCATATTTTCATACATGAAAGACACTCAGATACATGTTATGTTCATGAAGAGAACCTAAACCAGGAGAATATGATACAATCTAATTGTAAGAAGAAATGTGATGCTGCTCCAGGGCTATCATACGTACCGTCATATTATCAAATATAAAGCATATACAAATGGTAGATGGATAATATTACTGTCAGGGGCATATGTAAGACCATCCACATTTTTTTTTATTATGGCCCTTCTTCAAGTGATTTGAGGGACTGGGTAATGCTTAAGGTAGCTCTGGCAGCATATCCTCAGTCATTATTTGTGGGAGGAGATTTTAAAATTACTCTACCAAAAATGTATTCTTCTAACAACGGGCAGTGGGCTAGCAAGAGCATATCAGTGATTATAAAATATTTGACTGAACTGATTAAAATGTGTCACCTGAGAGATTGCTGGAGGGAAATGAGCTTATAAACTAAACGACATAGCTATGCAAGTCCCGGCTATAAAACAGCTGCTACATTAGAATATTTTCTGATATTCAGGGATTTTGTGGCTCACTCTATAACACCTAAACCTGCAATATTCTCACATCACAGCAGTATGCAAATGATCTTCAATTGAGAAAAGGCACTTGCAATATTTGAAAATTCAATGGAGGTATAAAATAAAGGCACACTACTTGAGAAAAAAGAGAACATAGCCCATGTAGAGGGATGCATCAGAAATTATTTTGGACTCCATGCAAAGCATGTTTGCTGTCTGTGACTTGTGATGCGTTCATGGCACCGAAGAATGTTACGGGAATTATTTAATTAATTAGTAGATCCAGCTACTAAAGCACAAAATGAGAAGAGACATAAAAGTTCCTTAGGAGCAGAAGTAGCAAATACATGCTCACAATTATCATCAGCAAAAATTATGAACATCTTATTGGTGGAGGGCTTACATAACCCAATATAGGGTACTTATTTATTTATTTATTTATCTATAAGATTTATATAGTGCTAGCTAGACCCGAAGGTGTCAGAGCCATTTACATGTTCGTGAGTGAACCCAGTGAATCAGGAATGCAATAAACATATGAGGTGAGACTCAATAGATAATAGTACACAACAACAGCGCAGTAACAGAAGGACCCCTAAAAAAATGCCATGATAACAGTTCAAGAGGATCAATAGACAGCATAAGGAAACAAGCAAATAGCCGACTATGACATAAAGTTCAGTCCAGAGCACGAGAATAATAAACCAGGATCAGTGGTCTAAGAATGAAAGTACTTGTTGAGGAGGAGGAGTTTCAGGTCTCTTTTGAAGCCACGGAATGAGGGGTTGCATCGCAGATTGCCAGGAAGAGAGTTCCATATGCTCTGAGCATTTCCAGCAAAAAAGCAAGATTTGGTAGATGATTTTTTTTAGATTGGGAGGTAAGAGCTCATCAGTAATGAGCCGGGCTGCCATGTTTAGAACTGATCTAATGGGGCGAGGTGAGATTTTGGCATCCCAGTGACAGTGGCATTTCCATAGTCTAGTTTGGAGAGGACCAGAGATTGCACCACAATCTTGAAATCATCTGAGGGGATAAATGGTTTAAGCTTCTTGAGGTGTTTTAGTGCGTAAAGCGCTCCTTTGGCCGAGTTTTTATTGTGCTCTTTCATTGACATGTTGTTGTCTCAGCAGAAGCCCAGGGACATAGAGGAGTTGGATGGAATGAAAGAGCAATGTAAAGCGTTCAGGTCGCTGATCCATACGTGAATAGGTAGATGGTTGCATTTGGGGAGAATAGAGTTATTTCTGTTTTGTTGGGGTTTAGCTTTAGGTGATTTGAGTAAAACCAACAGTGTATCTTGCTCAAAGTTGTGTTAAGATGTCGAATGTCACTTGGTGATTTGATTTTGTAGTAAATTTGAGTGTCATCAGCATTAAAGTGATATTTGATGCCTGCTTGCTTCAAGAGGGCTGTAAGGGGTTCCATGAAGAGATTGAAAAGGGAGAGGAAGAGAATAGAGCAGACCAGTCAATAGGAGAGATAGAGCTGATGGAGATCCGGCAATTTTTACTTATAATGTCATCTAGAGTAGCGCCTTTGGTGTGTGTTGGTTTATTGCAGAGTTGATTTAGATCATGAATTTCAAGAAGGTTTGTAAGTAGTTGGACTGAGGTGTCATCTGGGCTGTTCCAATGAATGTTGAAATCGCCCTGGAATACATCTTTTGTGCCAGTTAAGGAGAAACTAGTAATTAGGTCACATAACTCTACTGTGAAGAGGGCTCAATCACCCAGAATTTGATAGGAGGGTAATCGTGGGTCCCGTGCTCTCTATGCCACTGGAGTCAAGCTATCCTGGCTGATGTGGGGTGAAACCCTGAAACAGGTCCTAGGATGCTTGGTTCCATTCCAGGGAGGACCTGATCTGGTAGTACGGGCTAGACTGTTCCCATTGGGCACAGGGTCAAGACTGATTTGCATACAGCTGGGTTCAAACTGGAATGGCATGGGGACCAAATAAATAATAGATTTAGGCCTAGATCTCTGTACTGGGGTGAATGTATGACTTTGTTATGCATTCTGTCCATCAATTATTCTTTTTGCATTGAGCTTGTCATTGAGACATGGCTGATGATGACAGTTTTAGAAAATAAAGTTCCAAAATAATTTTCTGTGGAATGGGCGCACAGCATCCCTAGAAGACCACCATCAATCAGGGCGCCTCATCGCTCAATTATAGAGACCGAGACCAGATCCTGCAATGATTCTGGTCAAAAGGCCCTTGTGATATGTGATCAAAATGCAGCACCTACAGCTTTCTTACAAGAAGCTCAAGCAGTGTCTTTGGGAGCTTCAATTTAAATATTCTCTACTCTTTCCCAGCAAAGCTCAAAGTGAAGGAGTGGAGGATGTATGGCCCTGCCTCAGTGAGAAAAGTTTGTTCTCCGTCATCTCTGAGCCCCAGGAGGATGGGACATGGGTGACCCCACACTCTAAACTCCAGCAACGTAGAGTTACCTGGTCTCGCCCAATCCCAGGTGACCAAGGAGTGGACCGGGGTGATGGAAGTGACTTCTCAACACAGCACAAACTCTTTCGCTCTACTGCACTCTATACACTCACTGAATTCTGGCTTGAACACACCTGACTCAGCAACATCAGCAGTTACACCAGTCGTGGACTGAACCTCACTCTGTGAGCTGAAGATGACTTGGTATAGCTCTTCTTGCATGTGGAGGAGTGTGGCTCAATGGTTAGAGCGGCAGGCCCTGATGCAGAGTTCTGGCCAGGGACCAGGGTTCGATTCCCGCCTCGGCAGGGTCTCGGGCTCAATTTCCTCGGACATGTTAATTCACGCCTCGGTGCCTATTCTAATCACGGGCCCCGCGCTGCAACTCTGGGCAATAGCTTTCTTAGCCTCCACACCGGCCCCAACAGCGCTAAAGATGCCTGGCTTCACCCTGGGGGTGCCCAGGAGTGGACACTTCACAGGGAAAGCCAGGAGGGGTTCCACAGCGGTATGAGTATCAGTGCCAGGAAGCTGAATAGGCGACACCGCAAGGTGACCGTCTGGTGACAGTGCGCTCTATAAGTACCATGACATTTACATTTACATTTAACAGTATTTGGATGACTTGGGTGAACTGTCTCAATACAATACCTGCTTGTCATGTGAGATAGCGACAGCAGGCTGGTCACTGATGACTGGGCCCAGCCTTCAGTGACCATGAGAAGCACAGGTTCCATGCCTCATATGGTATCTAATGTGGGTTTGTTTTCTATGTGTTTGTGCTTTGTATGTTTCTGTTTTTGAGTTGGGAAATTTTAGGCAGGGGTGTATGAGCCTTCCACCCTGGGAAAGGAATTGGCTGCCTTGGCGCTTTGTTGTTTACATTATTGTTTTAGCTTACATGGTTGTCTTCTGAGTTTCTCTGGCAATGACATACCACCATAGGGAGCAACTGGCCATGAGGAATTGGCTCCTTTAGCGCTGGGGTTGTTGCATTCTACCTCTATGATGCACGACTCGTAGCATGCACCATCGCTACATAAACCACGGGAACCCATAGATGACCACAGCCCACATTATGTTTTGACATTAAATGTGCATGTGCATGGCATTGCCTCCCCCTATCCGCTATTGTGTTTAAGCCTACCTGTAACACACATTTTGCAATGATACAGGAAACTCATCTCACACGCACTGATCTGCAGAAGCGTTGTGCAAAATGGAGGGGACAGGTCTATGGCACAACCGCATTGGTCCATGCCCGTGGGGTGCTTATTTGCCTTCCATATGTGGAGGACCATCAAAGGGTGAACAAGGGAGGACGTTTTATCGTTACAGAGGGTCACCTTGTTGTAGCCCCTCTTATGCTGGTGGCTGTATTTGACCCTAATGTTAATCAATCGGGCTTTCTGGACATGTTCACCCCTGCTCTTTTTCGGGATCCTCACTATGGGAGTATGATTTCACCTGCGTGCTGGATGTAAACCCTAACCGCTCTACCCCTACCGCATAATACGTGTGTGTCCGCACAACTCAACACTTCAGTAAATGGCTCACCCAACATTGCTTGCATGACATATGGCAGACAAGGCACCCACTAGAACATGAATTCTTGTTTTATTCCTCAGTTGAAGATGTCCACACCTGATTAGATCTCTTCCTGGGCACTGCACAACTAGGTCTGCTGGTATTACATTCAGAATACCTGGCACGCATCCTCTAGGATCACAGTCTTTCATAGTTGAATGTACAATGAGGTAGGCCTCGTTCTAGGACACCCACCTGGCAGCTACAAACCAAAGCACTATCTAAAACCCTGTTCGGGGTTGATTTGACAAAGTGCATTACCCAATATTTCGAGCTGAACACATATTCTATTGACTCACAGTCTCTGCCATGGGATTCACATAAAGTGGGTCCCTTGCTCACTAGGCCACTGGAGTTAAACTATCCTGGCTGAAGACGGCTGATAGCCATAAACCGGTCCTAGGATGCATGATTCTGGTCCAGTGAAGACATGGCTTGGCAGTTCGGGCTGGACTGTTCCCATGAGGCACAGGGTCAAGACTGATTTGCATATGGTGATGTCTGAACTGGGGTGGCTTGGTGAGCAAAATAACGATGGATTAAACCCAGATCTGTGACTGGGGGTGAATGTTTTGCCACTGTGCAACATTCGGTCCATCACCTAGTGTGTTTTGCTGTTACCCTATGTGGGGAGGGTATGCCCAGACGTGGGTCCCTTGCTCACTAGGCCACTGGAGTCAAACTATCCTGGCTGAAGACGTCTAATAGCCAGAAACCGGTCCTAGGATGCTTGATTCCAGTTCAGTGAAGACATGGCTTGGCAGTTCGGGCTGGACTGTTCCCATGAGGCACAGGGTCAAGACTGATTTGCATATGGCCATGTCTGAACTGGGGTGGCTTGCTGAGCAAAATAACGATGGATTAAACCCAGATCTGTGACTGGGGGTGAATGTTTTGCCATCGTGCAACATTCCGTCAGTCATCTAGTGTGTTTTAGTGAAGGATGATCATCAGAGATTCCCAATAAGTTCCATCAGGACTGACAAAGGCAAAATGCTCATGATACAGTTAGCCTTAAATGTTGTATTTCATGATTATTATCAATCACTATAGAGAGCAGTGCCCACTCAATCTCTGAAACAAATGCATGATTTCCTTCGTCATCTTCAATTACCCAGGTTGTCACCACTGCAAAGGGTGAAACTGGGCGAACCTCTGCAACTGGAAGAAATATGTGCTGCAGTTGCACAAATTGCCTGGAATAAAATACTGGGCACATATGGCTTGCCCATCAATTATTTTGTCACCTACTCGGCCCTTGATACACAACAGTTATTGAACATGTATACCAAGGTTAAGGATTCAGGCCAGCTCCCGGACGTGCTACACAAACCTCTGATAGTGGTCCTGCCTAAGCCTGGAATGGACCCATTAGACGTCCAATCATAAAGACCTCTGTCACTCCTCAATTTGGGTTATAAAATCCTGGACAAGGTGTTGGTGAATAGATAGCTTCCTATAGTCAAAGCACTAGTACATGAAGACCAGTCAGGGTTTATACCTGTGCGTAGTACCTTTTCCAACATCCCTCAGTTGCTACCCCTCATCCAGAACACCCCCGCCGCTGCTTACAACAAGGTGGCAGTTTCCTTGGATATCAAAAAAGCGTTTATCACCTTGAGTTGGAACTTTCTATGCCTGACTCTAGAGTATATGGGGTTCGGACCGGGATACCTGGGATGGGATTTTGCTTTATACAGGAACCCGACAGCGCAGGTTTGAATGTGGCAGGGAATATGGGATGGTTTAACAATACAAAGAGGGAGCAGGCAAGAGTGGCCACTGGCATTGTTGATCTTTGCCCTTGCAATGGAGCCTTTGACTTGTCGACTACAACAACGAGCACCTCAATTGGGATAGCTGTACTAGGTGCACCTCATATTATATCGCTATATGTTGATGATGCTCTGTTGTACTTACGTGAGGTAGAGGTTTCCCTGCAGGGGCACATGTTCCTGCTGGAGAAATTTGGGGATGCTGCCAGATTCAAAGTGAACTGGCCAAATCCTACCTGTTCCCCATTGGCCCCAACTCCAGACCTGCACAAGGTTACACCAACGTGCTCCCAGCTGCGCTGGTGTTGTGACACCTTTAAATACCTGGGTGTCCAGATTTTCAACTCTGAGAAGGACATCAAGGATGGAAATGTGGACATAGCGGTGCGGTCCATTCATCAATCGTTACCCATATTCCCCCTGCCGATTCTAAGATGTTGGTGTTGTCCCGGTTACTTCTTCACAACACTTTGTTTTTTTCTGTGAGCCATGGGCTCCACTCAGAACTGATATGGGGCAAGGGCAGACGAAGCGGGGGCCTGGCCACTCTACCACACCCTGTGCTTGAGGGCAGTTTGGCTTTACCCAACTTTGAATGTAATATGAGGCGGCACAACTGCAGTGGCCAATATGCTGGATGCAGGCCCCCGAATTCCCTGAAAGGGCACCTGTCTCCGGCGCTCTTGAAGGCATGGATGTCTACACATGGTTGTCTGATCAGAGGGACGTCTTCCACAGGAGACATGCCAGATGACTGTAGCACGGTTATGCTGGCTTTGTTTTGTGCATAGTAAGGGGTCTCCGAGTCCTAACCCCTTTAACCCTTCTATAGACTTGTGGTGTTTGCCAAAACTTCACAAGGAAGCACGGATACTCGACAGGGGCACTTGGAAGGAAGCAGAGGTGACCAAAATGGGTGACTTATTCCAAGATGGCACATTCATGACATTCCAGGATATCATGTATGCTTATGGCACTTGGGCTGGTCACTTCTTGACATATTACACTATACACTTTATTCTACAAGCCAATTGGGACACGTGAGATGCAGAACCTATTTAGCCCTCCACATGACTTGTGAGATTATCACAGGGCTCCGCGTGCCACCCCATTACTATCATCTACTCTTCCCATAACACAGCAACTAAGGGGTATGATACAGGGGAAAAAGACAAATGGGATGAAGTCATCCAGCAGCCGCTCTTGGACAAGTCTGGTCCAGGGTGCTACAGCAAGTGAAGGAGGTGTCTCTTAACCCGAGGTTCCGCTTCACGCAGTTCAATTATATTCATCAAGCTTATCCTTCATCGCAGCTCATTAGGCATATGTTTCTGACACTGACTCCCAAGTGTCCCAGGTGTAATCTAGCAAATGCAGGGTTCTGTCAGATGTTGTGGGACTGTCCAATACTTCAGGTGGCATGGTAGGATATCACCACTATGGTCAACGAACTAGCAAGCCATTCTCTCAAACCCACGCCTGTTTACTAGGGATACGCCCCAAAGCTAAAGGGGACAAGCACCTACATAGGTTTATTCACCTTGCCTTTATTTCATTCAAGCGACACTTAACAATGTCATGGAAGGAGCTTGCGGCACTCAACCCCTGACGCTGGTTGTTCACATTGCTTACCTGGGCACAAGCAGAGGTGGTCACCCTTAGGTTCTTTAGGATGGATGGGAATTCCGAGACAGGTGGCAAAAGTTGGGATACTTATCTCACTAAGATTGAAGAATAAAACAACATGCTCTCACCTTGAAATGATCAATGTACCCTGGAATTGAGCACCACATTATTATCTCAGATTGTCTACATAGTGACAGTGAGGTTCTCAATGACACATGGGTCCATCAGCTTAGTGAGTGGTCAGCCGCCTGCTACCTCTCCCACCAAGGACACCCTCACCCTACATGCTAGTAGATGTCCCATGACTTACACTGCACTTTGAACTATGCTGCAGGACACCTGCCCCATCCTTCACATACATAGAATGCCCCTGCATGGACCCCCTTGCAGTGACCTGCACATGTCTCCCCACGCGTGACACCGCGGGGGCACCTGCACCCTGAAGTTATGCTGTGACAGAGCCCTGAAGGTATTCTTCAAATACACACGTTTAACACTATTTTTTCACAGGGACAAACTCCAATGTTTAGGCTATCATAGATTGGTTTCCTTTTTTGATTTATTGTTTTCCCCCTCTTCCCCAGAATGCTTGAACGTTAGTCTTGCATATGCTCCTATTGCTTTTGATTCACTGTAACAATGTTTTGTTATACATGAAACTTTTTTTTTTAAATGATGCAGATTCAAAATGTTGTATGGTGTATGTAAGATCAAATGTTATACTGATGATATTGTGTTATACTTAAAGAAAGAACAGCAAAACAGAATAGCATTCAAAGTTCGAAAAGAATTTGTTTGGTACATACAAATATTTAGCTTTCTATCTTTAAGCTTTATAAAGTACTTCAGCTTTTCCAAAGAGTATCCCGGCACTACAAATCAAATCTGATCCCTAAATAAAAGTGAGACTAGAAAGCCAAATTAAAGAGCCAGGTCGTAAGGAGTCTCTTGAAAGTCACACTGCCTCTAGAAGCATGAAGCTGAACTGGAAGGGCTTTCCACTGCCTGGTGGCTAGATGAGAAAAGGAACTACTGCCTCTCATTTTTCATCTAAAATGAGGAGTAGCAACCAGCAAGGTGTTGGATAATTGCAGAGCACATGCTGGTTGGTAGGGAATGACTCTATTGGACAAATACTGAGGGCCATTAAGTTAGAATGCACTGTGTGCCAGGACTAGACATTTAAATCAAACCCGTTCTTTTATAGGCAACCAGTGAAGTTCTTTTAAGCCTGGTTGGATATGGGCTCTCCTGCGAAGGCATAATAGGAGCCTGGCTGCAGCCTTCTGCACCAGCTGTAATCTCTTCAGGAGATAAGCAGGAAGGACCCAGTATAGAGAATTAGCATAATCCAGCCTTGCTGTAATCGAGGCCTGATCACTGTTTTCTGCTGTGGCAAGGGAAATGGGTAGTGACATTTTTTCAGCATTTTCATCAGGCCAAAACAAGTGCCTACCACCACAACTATGTAAGGGTCAAAGGAAGCCATGGTGACAAATGTAACCCCAAGGTTGCACCCTACTGCTGTGGGAGAGGGACATGGGAACCTTCTTAGGCCGAACGTTGCTATCCAACTAAGCGGGGGCCCCCAAAGAGAAGGATTTCTGTCTTATTGGTAGTACACTGGAGGCCACAGCAGTGCATCCACCAAAATACAGAAGACAGGCAGGCCTGGAACTTACGCAGTGCATTTAGAGAATTTATATCCAAAGTGAACAGCATCTGCATATCGTCTGCATAAGATACACCGTCTGCATGACATATAGTCTGTTCTCAAAAAGATTCAGTTAGGGTAGCCAAAGGAGTCATGTGCACATTACATAATATGGGACCTAAAGCAGACCCCTGGGGAACCCCATAATGCAGTTGTTTGGGATTGTAGGAAAAAGGGGCATCCAGACTGACTGAGACCTATTACTTAGAAAGGAGAGAAGCCAGGACAAAGCCAAACCACAGACACCAATCCTCTATAGGTGCTGCAAAAGTATCTCATGCGGGGTCGTATCAAAGGCAGCGGATAGATCAAGGAGGACCAGAGCTACTTGTTTCCCCTGATCCACCGCTAGCCTTATTGTATCCAAGACTTCAAGCAGTGTGGTCTCCATACTAACGGCTGGGCAGAAGCCCGATTGCGTGAGATGGAGAAGAGCATTCTATTCAAGAAAAGCAGAAAGATGTTTATTTAAGAATTTCTTCAGAATTTTTTTAAAAGATGGCAGCAGGGATATAGGATGAAAATTCGCCAAATTGACCGTATCTGCTGTGGGTTTCTTTAATAAAGGAATCAACTTCACCTTCTTCCAGCCACTAGGCACTGTAGCCAAACTAATAGATTGATTTAACAGTTGGTTAAGAACCAGGTTGATAGCCATAAAATTGGTGGCACGAATATGTGGGGGACAAGGATTGGCAGGAGACCCAGATTTACAGGCCCTCAAGTCCTGAGTAGATTCCTAATGTGAAATTGAGCAAATTCCTATAACATTTGTCTACGGGGGGCATCACTTCTCTCTGCAGTGTCATGGTGTTACTAGTCTTCGGCCAAGCCTAGTTCATAATATGTAATGCATCTACAATGGCCTGATTTTTTGTATCGAAGAAATCAGACAATTGTGTACATAACTTGAAAGAAGGAGGTAAAGGCTGAAGCAAAGCTTCTGGGCGCATGAACTTTTTTATAATTTAAAAAATTTCTCTGGACTTGTTTTGGGGCTTGTCAATCTGACCTGAAAAGAAGTCAGGCTGAGCCTTATTAATTAAACGAAGGTAAATGTCCAGGGCCTGCCTATAAAGTGATTAATCATTGGGAAGGTAGTGATGCCTCCAGTCCCTTTCCAATTTCTTACAACGTTTGGAAAGCAATTTTAGCTCTTCTTTAAAGTCGGGAGCTGACTTTCTTTAGTAAAGGAGTGCCAGCGGGGCAGGGAATGATTGTTTATGTGCAGGAAGGTGACCCTTCCTGCACATAAAAAGTCACTAATGGCGTTTTGTAACTTCTATGAAAGCTGCAGAAGGCAGCACATATAGAAGTTACAAATCTTCATTATTTAATGATTGTGTATGTGAAGAATGCAGCACACATAGAAACAGCAAAAACTAGGAGAAATTTATAATTTCTCCTCATAGCAGCAGTTTAACCAGGTTTTCCCTGGTATTATTTTTGACACTGCCCCATATTTATGCCAGCCTTGTAAATAGGGGGCAGCATCAAAGAGCAATGGGTGTTGCAGTAAAACGCCCACTACAAAACCCATTGCCAGCCCGTTCACACTAAGTGTTGCATGAATAAGGGCATTATTTACAAGGTGGCATTCAGTCATGTTAAGTGGTTTAACGCTGCCTTGTAAATAAGGTGAAGTGGCTAGCGCCACCAGAACGTCAAAAAAAATGATGTTTTTATTGGAGATAACCCCTTTTAAATAGGCCCCAATGTTTCTTTCTATTTTAAAAGCAACACCAGTAAAACAAGAAACGTGTACTTCAAGTAAGATAAAAAAAAGCATGTAACTACAATGCAATATTTTGCCAGGACTAATTTTTCAATATTTTTATTATCATGGAGCTTTTTTGCACACAAATAAAAAAGTTTTTCGTAACATAAGGTACAAAGGGGTGCAGCAGAAAACCTGAAGTCTCAGGGAAAGGTGGGGATAAACATGGGAGACGGGAAGCAAGGACAAGAGCAAATAAAGAGACACAGAAAACACCCTAAAGATTCCCTTACCACTCAAAATCCCAATCTCAAACTAAACCCTAAAAAGTCCCTTACCACCCAAAAACCCAAACCCACCCTAAACCCTAAAACATCTGTTACCACCCAAAAACCCAAACCCACCTTAATCCCTAAAAATGTGCATACCACCAAAAACCCTAAAAATTCCCTTGCCACCCAAAACCCAAACCCCAAACACCCAAACCCACACAAAACCCTAAAACTTCCTTTGCCATTCAAAACCCTAAATCCTAAACATTCCCTTAATACCCAAAACAGCAAACCCACCCCAAATAATCCTTTACCACCCAAAAGCCCAAACCTACCCTAATCAGTAAGAAATTCCCTTACCACCCAAAACTCCAAACCCATCCTAAACCCTAAGAATACCCTTGTCACCCAAAAACCCAAACTTACCCTAAACCTTAAAAATCCCCTTGCCACCCCAACATCCATACCCACCCTAAACCCTAAAAGTACTCTTGCCACCCAAAAACCATCTATCTACCCTGACAAACACTTTCCTCCTTCCCACCATCCATCCGTCCATTCTTACACACAAATTCACCCTCCAAATAACAATCACTGTCACCTGTGGACCTTGCCTGTGCTTGCTCTTTAGTATCACCACTAATGTCTCATCCTTGTTCTTTTTTCTGAAGTTCTTATGAACGTTGAACTGATGGAGATAGATGTAATGTGTTGCACGAAATGACACAATCCATCAATGATTTTTTTTCGCATTGTCTTGTAACGTGCACTTCCATATACTAATTGTGCTTTGCCGGTGTATCTTTTTTTTTAAGTGCTTTATCAGAAGAAAAGACGTGCATCAAGACTCAGCTAGTAAACCCAGATGGTAAGTGTGGAAAGTCCCAATTTTGAAGGCAGAGTTTTGTGAGTGTGCCCGAAAGATGGAATTGTAAACAGAATTACAGCTGCTTTAACGATTACACCATGGAAAACTGATGTTGAATTTTAATTTTTCTGAAATTGTTCTAGTGGAAATCGTGCTGGATAAGATTGAGAAAAAAGTGTGCAAAATTTGATTTGCAGGCTCTATATGAAAATAATATGCTCCATTAAACAAAATACCTAATTGGGCATGCTATATGCAGAGGACATCAGTGTGCAGCGTCTGGTCAAGAGACTTACCATACCCTTGTTTGATTCATCCCTTCATCCTACTAACACGGCTAATATGTGCGTGAATACATTTGTATGGTGCAGGTATACCAAAAAAGGCATCTTGATTCTATGTGGGAAACTGTATCTGAAGGAAAATAGTTAAAAAGAGAAAAAGACCCAAGTTAGTGTTCAAAATAAAACCCATTTTGTATTGAAATGAAAACAGGCAGGATTGTGGAAAAACGTAGACACCTTTCTAAACACCATGGCCCTGATTTACTAGGGGCCTGCATTGCCCTTGGGTCACACAAGACAATACAAGGCAACACAAGCCCTTAAGTCAGATTTACTAAGCCACCCAAAGGCACCTTGTGTGGCCATGCATAGCTTAGTAAATCTAGAGTAAATCTGTGTCACTCTGCACTGGGAAGGTGTTCCATGGGTGGAGTGTGGGTGTTCCCATGCATCCACCAATGAATTTTGACACATTCCTTATTTAGTAAGAACATTAAACCTGGAAATGTGTCAAAATGGTATGCCATCCCAACAGAGGGGTAATATGGAGAAATATGCTTATATCTCTGTTATTTTCTCTTTCTATAGAAAGAGGAAAATGCCTCTGAGTATTGGTTTTGTACAGGAAGGTATCCCTTTGCACCCTTGCACCTTGGCGCAAGGGTACCTGTGTTAATGCCAGGCAACGCTCAGTGTGCCAGTGCAGAGCGTGGAGGAATGCACCACATCTTAGTAAATAAGGTGCAGTCATGCTCTCTTCAGCTAATGCAGTGCAGCATGTTGTCTTGCTGCAGTGAATTGCGTGGAGCCAAATGTTAGTACATCTGGGCCAAGAGTACTACAGCTACGTTCCTATGCAGACGCCAATTTGGTAACCAGCACCTCTCAACTTTTACCAACAAAGGAGCAGAAGATTTTAATAGAGAAGACCTATTCTTCAATAACAACTATTTGCCTCAAGATTAGACTGCTCGACACCTCGACAGGGGCCAAGAATTATCAGCACATTTCCTTCTCAGAATTGAGTCAATGGCAACGACATAAAGACGATAATGGAGAAAGCAAATCTCAGGAGCCTTGGAATTACCTCCAAAAGCAAGGTTCCCTCTATCAATTAACAGTTTAATTATGGAACCCTAGATGTTGTGTTGTAAATAGTGCAATGAACTAGCAATGGCTCTGTGAGGAGTAGGATCTCCCACTCGGAGTACCTGCTGCGGTAATGTCCAAAGTATTGCTGAGAATGAGACGTAGGGTTCAAAGATTTACATTTTCCGATGTATTTAACTGGAACTCAACCCTAACGAGGGCTGTTGAGTAAATCCCTCAGTTTGTTAAATCATATTTTTATGACAATTCCGTTAGTTTATTCAAGATGTGGCTGGATTACAGAAAGTCATTGAATAGGCAAAACCACTCCTGACAGAATGGCTAAAATGGACATTTTTACTAGAGAGCTCCTTTAAATTCTAGAGGATGGATGTCCTTTGCCATATTACAAGTGCGTTATAGATCATGAGACTAGTAATATGGTGGGCAAGATACCCACCAATCCACCACATTTGTGACAGAGTACTCTGTCTGCCTCTAAATAACGCCTGATGAATTGATTGACGAAAAAATAATTCAACAGTAATTTACTGAGAAAATGTATATGTTTGTGGGAAACTGTTAAAAATCATGACTTTCTTGCCCAGGGAATGGGGAAAAGGGAAATGTTTTTAGAATTTATGAAAACAAAAACCCAGAGTTAATAGAGGGCAGTTAAGAAGTTTTTTTATTTTGTTTTCATCGCCAGACACTCCCAAAAGAAGAAGGACATTATTAGTGACCTTAAATACACAAAATAAACTGTTTCCACCATGAAGAACTGTGTTCAACTTTAGTCTGCAATTATTGAAAAAACTATACAATTCTTAATTGTTGATTGTTGTATTGCACAAGAATCAAATAGAGTGGCAGATGTTTTAAGATAAAGACTTACATTTGCATGATATTGGCACTTTGCAAGTAAGGTAATACGAAAGGGCATGCCGTCCCTACTCTTCCTGCCTACCCCATCTGGTCCCTATTGTATCTTGCACAAATGGTGCAGTGGTCCATTGTTTTACCTAAAGTTTTCACTCTGTAAGTCAACAAACATAATTATATACAGCAACAACTTTGCTCTTGATCCTCCTGATTTGTAAATTGAACTCACATTGTCCTCTGAATTTACCTGCTTGCTTGCCTTTCAGAGTGCACCTCTGGCCTGTCTGTGGGTACAGCAAGCTGTCAAAAGGACCTTCTTCTCATCAATCATGACGTTGAGCCAGACTATGCTAATGAGGAGTTAAGAACAGCATTACAGTGGATAGCTGCTTCAGAACTTGGAATTCCCACTATTTACTTTGAGAAATCTCAGGAAAAGCACTTTGAAAAGGTAGAAATTATATCTCAATTTCAGTCAAAGGACTGTATCTTTTTCTTTTGCTCTGTCCCATTGTTATACCTGTCATCCTTGGTGTGATCGTTCCCAAAACTTTTGAATTGACCCCTCCTGTTTTTTTAATTTATTTTTTTGGCTTTATGAGTCTGTGCAATTTACCACTGCTAACCAGCGATAACATGCTTGTGCTCTCTCCCTTAAATATGGTACAGTTGGCTATCACCTGAATGGCATATTTGTAATACTTATAAGTCCCTAGTATGTGGTACTACGTAGTACCACATAAATTATATGCTACTAGTGGACCTGCAGCATTCATTGTGCCACTCACTTAAGTAGCACCTTAAACCATGGCTCAGGCCTGCCATAGCAGTCTGTAGTGCAAGTGTAAAAACTGCTGATTCAACCTCACAAAAGAGAATGTTTGCCAGTACTAAACCTTCCTTTGTAATACACACAAATCAACCCTCGTGTAGACCATAAAAAGCCCATATGGCAGGGTGCATTGTATTTAAAAAGTAAGACACATCTTTTAAAATTCCACAGGTCCTGGTGGTGGAAAACTGCGACATTTATTTTGTGATTGAGAGCAAGTAGAAATGCCATGTTTGGTCTCAAATAAATTGTAATTTATAATCATCTTTTATGGTATAGTTAGATTTTAAGTCACAGTTCTGAAAACTCTACTTTTAGAAACTTGGAAGTTTTTTGCCTAAACCATTTCATGCCTGCTTCTAGTGTCCTGGGTCAAATGACTGTAAATAGCTTAGCTGTTAGGCATTGTGTATTCCTCCAAGCCAGCGAGACAAAGAGGGTCAAGATGTTGGCTGGATCAGTCAACCTGCCAGGATGGTTGGTGGCTGAGATGTTCTCTGCCCCACTTACAATTCAAAGGGCTTGCCTCCAGCACACACAAAAGAAACTGACAACAGTCTTAAAGCCTTGGCAGGTGAAGGGAAGAATTTTCCACCTTCAGATGTAGGGGTAGCCTTGGAGATTGCACCACTTCAAAGGTGGGCACCTTGTATGAATATTGGACCCTAAGAGCAACTCTTCAATACACTCCTGGACCTGTAGAAGACTTAAGAAGGATTGCCTTGCCTACCACAGAGGACTGCCCTACTGCGTGAGGCCTGCCTTGCTACTTGAACCCAGGAATACCAGAGCGACTCCAAGGGCTAGTCAGCTGGCCTTCTGTGTGAGCTAGAGGGACATAACAAGCTCCAGAGACCGTAAGCACTGCACCTGGCCTCCTAAACCCTAAGTTGTGCCCCCCAAGTCCTGGACCCTTCGGTATGGTGGTAAAGGTGCTGCTCCACCCAAAGCCAAAAAGTTGGGAATTTTCACCCAAATGTGACATGAGAACAGACAGAAGATTGTGATCTACCTGTTGTTGTATCTGCCAAAGATGCACTGCTGGTCTGCCTAGCTCCAATTATGTTCTTCGTAAAAGCAAATCCTGTTCAGTGGAACCTCTTGGCAAAGGTATCCTGCCTCATGGAACCCTCGTCAACTACAGCCTACAACTTAACCCTGCTGGAGATTTTTTGACCTCTACAAAAGTGACAAAGTCCAAAGGTAGAAATCTTCCCTGCAACTCACTCAAGAGGCTCCTCAAGGACTACAACTCATTCTCAGACACCGCTGGCTGCCTTACCCCCTAGAGCTTTACTTTCTGAGGAACCTTTCTACAAAATGTCTTCTCTGAAGAAAGTTCAAAGGTATGATGAGACTGAGCCTAATCCCCCTCCTACTTCTTACCCGAGTGCCATTGTGGTTGACCTTAATTTATGAGTTTGCCCTGGTCTTACGTAATCAGATACCTATGGTTGGTGCTTTAAAAGTCCATAGCTCCAGTTCTTCTGATTGGATTCAATTTGTTTGCATGTCATTTTATTTATTAACATTTTCTCATTTTTTTCTCAATTGGTATGGGAGTTTTTTTGTGCTGTGTCTTCAATTTATAGCTGTTTGCGTGCTGCAAACAATACTTTATATTTGAGGATTCGGATTCTGTACTGTTATCCGCCTGTATTAAAGATGAGCAACCCCTTCTCGACAATCTCAAACAAAGCTCAACTCGGGAAGAAATAGGGGATGTTACAACTAAAGTTATAGATGGCACTATGACCGCTGATGACTCTCAAATTGATCTCAAACTCAATGATGATGAATTCGAAGAAATAGAGGAGGATGTATCTATGAAAATCCATAGCACAAATAAGGGCCTTGCTTTAAAGAACACTAGAGGAAGATCAATAAACAAAACTAAGAAACCCATGCTCGGTCAAACTGTGATAAAAGCCAAATCAATTGTTGATAACAGCCCCTTAAGAAAATGGGTACAAGCCAAGGGTGGTGTTAAGTCAATGGTAGTAAGACTATCCGGAAACAGTCCAGGTGAGGAAGCTACTATTGAAAATCAGATAAAAAATGCTAGTGTATCCGATAACCATACATTAACCACATCTGGTCAAAACATGCCTTTGGGTATACCCGGCACCCAAGCAATAACTGAACCAACTTATAGTATCGAGGCTGAAAAACTGGATTTGTACATGAATCAAGCAATCGCACCACTGCGGATTGTGAGTAGGGCGGAAAACAGTGCTAATAAAGAGGACGTGTCACTTAATCTGATTGTTCAACATTTGAATAGACAGAGACAGGAGTCTCAGCAACATTATACACAGATGCGTGAGGACAATGATAAAATGCAACGATCCTTAACCACTCTAGAAAATAAACTTGGTGGCCTTACGTCAGAGATGACAGAATTACTACAAAGGGTAGTGGATACAGAGGAGTTATCTACACGCATAGAGATATGTGTTAGTAATCATGAAACACAGATCATAAAGCTGCAAACTAAAGTCGAGGACATGGAGAATCGACAAAGAAGACAGAACCTTCGGGTGTTTGGTATACCAGAAGGGGCCGAAGGAGGTGACCCGCGGGCGTTCATGGTTCAGCTTTTTCAGAAGGCATTCCCAGATTTATCAGACTGGGACTGGGATTCACAGCTAAAAAGGGTGCATAGACTACCTTTAACCCAGCGGAATAAGGATAATAAGTATCCTAGACCATTTCTGATATATCTGGGTAATTTCTACTAAGACAGGCGGTTTCATTAAAGGCTCGACCAAATAAACCAATCACCATGGAGTCTATAACTTTCTTCGTAAGGTCAGATCTAAGCAAGATCACATGGGGTAGCGATGGAAGTTGAAACAATGTATTGATCCAATTAAGGCCCTGGGAGGCCAAGCGTTTTTACAAGAGCCGGCTCGCCTCAAAGTATTTAAGAATGGTCACACATTCCTTTTTTTTTGATGACCAAGAAGTGGAGAAAATGCTGAAATAATGGCGGAATGAATCTACGGAAAACCTATAGAACAGTAGTATAGTGAATAATTATGTAAAATGACCTTAAAACTAAAGTAGGCAATGCTATTGGAATTCTTGATGTAAAGGGGAAAGGGAGGGTGTATTTTGACTCTGTGTTTTTTTGGGGCTCTGGTCTCTTTTATTAGGTTAAATAAAGAAACTTTACATAGAGAACTAAGGAAACAATGACTTTTCTCCTTGACTTATTCTTTTTGTGTTTTTTATTATGATTTTTTTTTTGTGCTGCTGGTATCTGGGGGGTTAGGGGGAGGGTTACTGCTGCGACTTTTTTGGCTGCCCAAACCAACAGCAGCTGATCAAAAAGAGGAATCCTCCTCTAGGTAGAAGTGGGTGGGTGGGTGGTGTGGGTGGGGATTGTAAGGTTCGATCTGGGTGGTGGGGTCAGGGGTTTTGGGGCTTTGGGAGGGGTAAAAACAGTAAAACTGACATGAGGCAAGTTTTTAGAAGGACAATAATCTGCAAGGGCTCGTTTCTTTATGATTTCATTTTCTTCTTTTTTTTGTCTAAGTGGCAAGGAAAAAAGGAAAGCAACAGTTATGGATAGAGTAAGGTGTCTAGCATGGAATGTGGCAGGATTAAATAGCAGGAATAAATGGCGTTTAGTGTATTAAGAATTGAGGATGTATAATCCGCATGTTGCTTTATTGACTGAGACACACATTTGTTATAAGGACCGGAAATTTCTTAAAGAATTAGGATATAATGTCATCGTAAGCTCAGATTTAAATACTTCTATTCGGGGGGTGGTTATATTACAAAATATTTTTTTTAAAGCAGAGGTAATTAAAACTCTCACAGACAAAAGTGGTAAATGGGCCATTGCTCAATTTATTATAGCAAATAAGAAATACACGTTTTGTGTGGTTTATGGCTTAAATATTGATGACCCTACTACTATGGATAAAATTAATATGGAACTTCTGGAGTGGGAAGGAGAGCGCTTGGTACTTGGTGATTTTAATTGTATCATGAACTATGACATAGATACCACTAGACGGGGGGCATTTAGGAGGATGCTTGGAGGGTAGTACATCCTGATGTTTCTGGCTATACCTATTATTCAGCTGCGCATAAACTATGCTCCCTCATAGATATGACCTGGGCATCAGATATTATTTTGGAAACAAGCAACATGGAGATCTGCCCGCGGGTCACTTAAGACCACAACCCTATTATCCTCTCGTTCAAAACAATACCAAAAATACTTAATCACCGCTCTTTTTCATTTCCAAGGTATCTTTTCCTTAACACAGACTTTATGAATAAACTCAAGACTCATATTAAAGACTTTTTAGAATTTAATATCGGCTCAGCCATACATAACGTGGTTTGGGATTCTTGCAAAGCTAGTATTAGGGGCTTTACACAGCAGTATTTTTTTAGAGAAAACTCTGAGAATAAAAAGAATACAGCTAGTACCATAGCCAAAATATTATATGTAGAGGAACAATTGGCAACTGCATGTTTACATGGCTCCAGCTCAGCGGAAGAGCTAGGTCACGCTCTAATAGACCTTAAGATAGCTTTAAAAAAAACACTGAGGGAAAAAAGCCTGATTAAGTTGCATAAATATCGCTTCTCTCAGTTTGAGGCTGGGGAAACCATAGGGAAAGTCCTAGCCTATAAGGTAGCAGAGAATAGGGCAAAAACACTGGTAAGAACTATTAAAGGCCATGATAATACGATATTTAATACCCCTCCTCTAATTCTGGAACAATTTGCTAAATACTATAGAAATTTATACACCCAGAATTTGGTGATATCAACTTATACTTAGAAAATAATGTTGTGAACCGTATTAGCGAGGACCAACTGGATTTGTTAAATAAAGAGATTAATCTATCAGAAATTAGATTGGCAGTTTCTTCTCTACCTTCCGGTAAAGCATCAGGTGAAGACTCGATACCAGTAGAATTATATAAACATTGCATTGAGGAAGTAGCCCCTATACTTAGCCAGGTGATCGGATTTACTGGACAAGGAGGTACTGCCCCAGAGTCCTGGACCATTACGCAAATTATATTTTTTCTAAAGAAGGGCAAAACGGCGGATGAGTGTGGGTCGTATCGACCAATTTCATTAATAAACACTGACGCAAAGATATTTGCTAAAATATTGGCAAATCGTTTAGCCCCAATAATTTCTACCTTGGTATCCTCACAACAGCACGGTTTTGTACCTGGTAGAGATACTACAATCCATATAAATACGGCTTTTGCTGCTTTTGATGTTGCCTGGGTTAGGGTCCACCCCACTCGATATGATACTACTAGATGCTGAGAAAGCATTTGACCGTGTGGGGTGGGACTATTTATGGGTGGTTTTGAACAGTATTGCGATTAAGGGCTTATTCCTGCAATGAATTAAGGCTCTTTATGATAACTCTCGAGCCAAAGTATGCTATGCAGGGGCACAATCTGATATATTCTCTGTTCTGCGTGGCACCCGTCAAGGGTGTCCACTATCACCTTTATTATTTGCCCTGGCTATTGAGCCTTTTTTAGTGGCACTTCAAAACAACAGAAATATAAATCCTTTTTCATCTGGCTTAGGTGCTTTGAAGATGACGGTATATGCAGATGATATTGCAATCTACTCTACAAATATAGAAGAGGCTATGATAGTGATCAGTACGGAAGTTTGGTATAGTTTCAGGCTACAGGCTGAACACTAATAAAACTCAAATAATAATGAACTACAAACCAAAGGGCTTTATCCAGGGGGTATGCAAAAATGCTATCTACTTGGGAGTTAAAATCTCTGCCTGCTCAAAAGAATCAACTACGCTGAATTATGAAATACTGCTAAAGAAAACAACTATTACTTTAAAAAAGTGTCACAAGGTTCCACTTAGTCTAATTGGCAAAATTAATTTAATTAAAATGAAAATTCTTCCCAAGTTTATTTATCTATTCTGGTCCATTCCATTCCATTTCGTATTAATAACCTTAATAATCTTAAACGCTTGAATGGCATATTAAGTAGCTTTATTTGGGGGTACAAAATAATTATACTTTTGGTCTGCATTTTTAGGGCGTATCTGTAGTCTGATACACCCTGATAAAGAACCTCTTTTTTATTATACATTTATGTTGGGAACAGAGTCTAAAATGTTCGTATACCGTATTAATGACCCAAATTATTTTAAGCGGGTCAAATTTGAGATCGCACGAGATATACCATGTATCTGGAAGGCTATAGCTAGTAAATTTCATATGCCGATATATCACCCTAAACTACCATTATGGGATAACCCAATTCTCCCTGGAATTTTCCATGATAGGGCAGGGAGACAATGGGCATATTGTGGGATTAAAGATCTAGGGGATCTATGTAATAACACGGGCTTATTAACGTTTATCAAACTCCAACTTTTGTATAATGCCACTGAGAGTATGCGTTTTAAATACTATCAGATTAGAGATTACCTTCAGCGTAATCTCAAACTTACTGAACTGACTGATTCAAGTATTTGGGAATGTTTCTATTTAATTAAAGATAAATCATTGATAAGCTCTGTATATAAAAAATGTAATTCCCAAAAGGAAGGTGACTGTGGGAAATTAGCTACACGTTGGAGACAGAAGTTGGGATCTACTATATCTGCTAATTCAATACGTCTTGCATTGGATACTATTAGGAAAACAGTTCACTCCACTAGTTTAAGGTTACAATCATATAGCACTATATGCTTTCTTTATTATACCCCTGCACGTATTTCAAAATGGGCTGGAACAAATTTAAATAACTTAGATAGCGATAGGACTAGATGCCCGAAATGTGATCTCCACGCAGCAGATTTAGAGCATATGTTCTATACATGACCATAATATCTTTTTGGACTGGAATTGAAAGGATTATGTCTCAGAGACTTAAAAGATCTGTATCATTACAGCTATAGACATTCTTCTTGGGCCACAAGTGTGTGATCATAACTTTATAGAACTTGCTAGTGTTATAGTGGCTTGTGCTAGGCTAACTATTGCTCATGCATGGATTGCTACAGATCCACCATCAACGGCGGAATGGTGGGCTATAGTCAAGGATACATATAAAATGGAACATACTTTAGCTAAAATTCGGGGTGTAAAAGCATTATATAAATTAGAGAAAATTTGGGGTGAATTTGTATAGGGATATTTATCAAAATTAGGCCAGGATATTTTCAAGCCATGTTTGTTTGTTATAGATTTCTAATTTTTCATTGAAAAACAATACTGAAAAATAATTTTGCCCTTGCTTCTCTCAATATGTATTTATTTCTATAGCTTTATATAAGTGCTTTCAATCTTGCTGCCATTGTGAGCTCATGTCTTCAATAAAAAAAGTTATAAAAAAAAGAGAACAGAACCCCAATTAAAACATATGCGCTATGTACATAAAAAGTTATCCTATATCTATATCAGTACCTAGTAGTTTAGAATTGAAACATTCATACAATATTAGACAGAAAATGTATACATTAATTGATCTACAACATCTTTTTTGCTTGATTCGTACAGCGGCAACTAGAAAGCAAGAAATGTTAAAATATCCCCAGGGTTAATTAACATTTGAAGATGGAGTTACGCAGGTCTGACTTGAAAAAAGCCATTACCAGACAATATAGCATTTAAAAACTTCCTATGGATTTCAATATAAAAATCAAAAAAACATCATAAAGTGCAGAGTGTCTTGTGCAGAATAGTTGTCACTTTGGCAGGGGACTTCGTCCTCAGGTTTACACCACCCCAGAAGATCACCCAGTGTGTACTGGATCAGATTAAAACGGCACCTGGTCAAGGGCCAGCGATCGAAAGGCTTAGTCACCATTTCAAGTAGGGTTCAATTAACAAGGTGGTTTTAGTAAAAAAATGAGTCCTAACTAAAGGTTTCTGTAGCTCCTTTTCCTCCCGTTCCAACATCAATAAATTCTTAAAATTCATTTTGACCCACTTCACGTCTTCCTTACTGATCCTATCTGGGGTTTCAAACAGTTCCGGGCGCCCCATTTTAAATAGCATGTGCTTAAGGTAAGACAACCACTAAATTTTACTAGCTTTGTCCAGATTGACACAATCCTGTAGGATTTGATGATTCAAGGTCAGTTCTGGGTTATGCTCATGATGTCCGTAAAATAGCCCTCCCCTAATTCCTGGTGTATGGCAAAGGTTGGGGTTGATTGGGGTACAGAAAGGAAACTACGCAAGAATTTATTTTTGACTCTCTGCAACCCCACCTGCTGTTTAAACCCCCATATAGATGAACCATAGGCCGCAATAGCAAGGAATTTTGAGCTATATATCTTAAGAATGGCCTCTACCGGCCTAGCCCCCAGTCGTTGGGCAAACCCTAGTAAAGCTGATGTGGATCTAGTAACTGCATTTGTTTTGGTTTTGTCTTGGGGGGCCCATGAACCTCTATCCTCAAATAGTACCCCTAAGTATGTAAAAGAGGACACCCTGGTCACTTCCACCCCACAACAGTAAAATAATTTAATTTTTCTATAACTTTTGCCAGTTGTCATAATAAGAGACTTCCCAGTATTCACAATCAGGTCCAAGGACTGCATGTAGGCACCGAAGGCATCCAATAGCCTCTGAAGACCTACCGCGGTCCATGCTAAAAGTACGGCATCATCCGTGTATAGGAGAACTGGAACTAGGCATTCTCCTACATGTGGGATATCCGGACTCACCTCTACTAGAGATTTATCCAGGGCATTGATGTAGAGTGTGAAAAGCAGAGGGCACCAGTATGCACCCTTGACGGACGCCCCTCTCTGACGTAAAAGACCTAGTATGACTGCCATCCTACGAAGTTCTAACTGATGCTAGAAGGTCCAGGTGAAGGTCCGCCAAAAAATAAAATAAACACGGCTCAATCCCTATTTCAAGCAGGATACTCCACGGCTTCGACCTGTTTACCAGGTTGAAAGCTGAGGATAAATCCATAAACGCCATCTGTAGGGAACCTTCATTAGCTATAGTATATTTATTAATTAATAAATATAAATTAAGGCATTGGTCCATGGTGCTTCTACTTTTCCTAAATCCATACTGTAAATTGGATACAACCTTGTTGTCAGTAGCCCAATCAGTAACTTTAGCTAAGACCACCTTGCCCAATATTTTTACGGCTGAATCAATCAGTGATATGGGTCTATAGCATCGTGGGTCTGACCTTTTTTTAAAACTGGAATATTAGTTGAGTGGCACCAGGGTACAGGAAACCCTTGAGACCCAGAGGCATTAAAAACATTTGCCAGTATTTTAGCCCAAATTTTATGGTGACATTTATATAGGTCTGCTGGGATACCATCGGGACCCGGGCCTTTGTTACTAGAGGTCTCCTGTATAGCTCTCTCGATGTCCGCCTCATTGAAGACAAATGGCGCTGCTTCCAACCGAGGTAATAGCCTGGGGGAAGAGTACGATGTCTCATCAGAGCCATAAATTCCTTCAAAATGGGCCAGCCACTGTGCTTCTGTGATGTTGCTATCCGGCGAACCTGCCCCACACCCGCCAAGACAAACACCAGCAGCAACCACCTCAAGTGCATCCTGATCAACACCCGCTCCGTCCACAGACACGCCGTGGAACTCTGGAACCTCCTCGACGCAACATCACCGGACGTCGCCTTCCTCACGGAAACCTGGATGAACGCCTCCTCTGCACCCGACATCGCCATCGCCATCCCGGACGGGTACAAGATCATCAGGAGGGCCCGCATCAACCAGACCGGAGGTGGCATCGCCATCGTCCACAGGAACACCATCCGCATCACGACCGACGCCAACGACTCCTTCGCCGCAGCCGAACATCTCCACTTCCAGATTCACACCGACCCTAAGACGACCCTCAGAGGCACCCTTGTCTACAGACCCCCGGGACCACTCATACAATTCAGCGAAGACATCACAGACTTCGTCAGCCCGCACGCCCTCCCCTCCACTGACTACATCCTCCTCGGGGACCTCAACTTCCACCTGGAGAACAACAAGGACCGCAACACCACCGCCCTGCTGGAAAACCTCGCCAACCTCGGACTCAAGCAACTGGTCAACACCCCCACCCACTACGCCGGCCACACGCTTGGTCCCGTCTTCTCTTCCAGCAAGTACATCACCTTCAGCCACGCCACCGGACTCCACTGGACCGACCACAGCTGCGTCCACTTCAGCTTCAAAAGATCCACGACCCACCACCACCCGCAACAGGTACCTCACAGGAATTGGAGCAAGATCACCGCAGACCAGCTCACCACCTCCCTCAGCCAGAGCCCACCCGCCAACACAACGGACCCCAAAGAAGCAGCCCGCAACTTCACACAGTGGCTGACTGCCTGCGCCGACGACCTCGCGCCACTAAAGAACCCTCCCAGCAGACCCAGAAGCAAGAAGGCATCCTGGTTCACCGACGACCTCAAGGACTCCAAGAAGACCTGCCGCACCCTCGAGAAAGCCTGGCTCCTCGACTGGACCACCGACAACATGACCGCCCTCAAACACGCTACCCGCAAGCACCACCAGCTCATCCGCACCACCAAGAAGAAATCCCTGAAGGAACGACTGGACAACAACGCCCACGACAGCAAAGAGCTCTTCACTATCGTCAAGGAGTTCTCAAACCCCAGCACCGGCACCAACGACATCACTCCGTCACAAGACCTCTGCAACCCCCTCGCCTCGTTCTTCCACCGCAAGATCGCCGACATCCACAACAGCTTCGGCGCCCCACCCACGCACCCAACCGTCGAACCAATGCCCCCCACCGCCACCCTTCGCACCTGGACCACGGTGACCACCAAAGACACAGCCCGCACGATGAACGGCATCCACTCCGGATCACCGACTGACCCCTGCCCACACCACGTCTTCAACAAGGCCGACTCCACCATCGCACCCCAACTCCGGAACATCATCAACGCCTCCTTCAACACCGCCACCTTGCCGGAGAGCTGGAAGCACGCCGAGATCAGCGCCCTCCTGAAGAAACCTACAGCGGACCCCACCGATCTCAAAAACTTCCGCCCCATCTCGCTCCTCCCTTTTCCAGCTAAAGTCATCGAGAAGATCGTCAACAGACAGCTGACCGCCTTCCTCGAGAAGAACGGATCCCTTGACCCCTCGCAGTCTGGCTTCAGAGCCAACCACAGCACCGAGACCGCCCTCATCGCAGCCAACGACGACATCCGAACCCTGCTCGACAAGGGGGAAACAGTGGCCCTCATCCTCCTGGACCTCTCCGCTGCGTTCGACACGGTCTCCCACCGCACCCTAGTCCAGCGCCTCAGCAACATCGGTATCCAAGAGAAGGCACTGGAGTGGATCATCTCGTTCCTCGCCGGAAGAACACAAAGAGTCCGCCTCCCCCCATTTCGCTCCGAGGCCACCGAAGTCATCTGCGGCGTCCCGCAAGAATCTTCACTCAGCCCCACCCTCTTCAACATCTACATGAAACCTCTCGCAGCCATCGCACGCCAGCACAACCTCAACATCATCTCTTACGCCGACGACACCCAGCTGATCCTCTCCCTCACCAGAGACCCCGACACCGCCAGAACCTGCCTACACGAAGGGATGAAAGACGTCGCCGAGTGGATGAAGGACAGCCGCCTGAAACTGAACTCGGACAAGACGGAAGTCCTCATCCTGGGATATTCGCCCTCCGCCTGGGACGACTCCTGGTGGCCCCCAGCCCTGGGCACCGCACCCAAGCCAACCGAGCACGCACGCAACCTGGGCTTCATCCTGGACCCCTCCCTCTCGATGACCAGACAAGTCAACGCCGTCTCCTCATCGTGCTTCAACACCCTGCGTATGCTTCGCAAGATCTTCCGCTGGATCCCGACCGAGACCAGGAAGACTGTCACCCAGGCACTCGTCACCAGCCGACTGGACTACGGAAACGCCCTCTACGCCGGAACCACAGCCAAGCTACAGAAAAGACTCCAGCGCATCCAGAATGCCTCCGCCCGACTCATCCTGGATGTCCCCCGACGCAGCCACATCTCCAGCCACCTGAGGAACCTGCACTGGCTCCCCGTCGACAAGAGGATCACATTCCGGCTGCTCACCCATGCACACAAGTCTCTCCACGACCTGGGCCCCAAGTACCTCAACGACCGCCTGACCTTCTACATGCCCACCCGCCAGCTACGGTCCACCAGCCTCGCCCTCGCAGCCGTACCACGCATCCGAAGAGCCACCGCCGGAGGAAGATCCTTCTCTTACCTGGCTGCCAAGACTTGGAACTCCCTCCCCATCCGCCTTCGGCTGACCCAGGACCATCTCGCCTTCAGGTAACAACTCAAGACCTGGTTGTTCGAGCAGTAGCATACCCCTCCCCCCAAGCGCCTTGAGACCCTCCCGGGTGAGTAGTGCGCTATACAAATGGCATGATTGATTGATTGATTGATTGAGTATCATTTTCCAGTCTGGAAAAATGGGGTATTAACAATACCCCAGAATCTGGAGCTGTCCTTTAAAACCTCAATGGATAAAATAGCATTCCATGCCTCTATCTTAATCTCTGACTCCCGCGTGTAAACAGCTATCTTATACTGCTTCCGTATCGCTATGTATCCTATCACAGGGTGTGCTTTTCAGAGCTAAAACAAGGGAACGATGAGCACAAGAACACTTTTCATCAAACCACCTTTTCCCACAGGTTCCTCTGGGTCTGCTGGCAACGGACAGATCTGCTTCACTCTGTCTACATATACCACCAAAGGCAGTAAGAACCACATCTTTGGGATTAGATGTGTCTCCGCATATTGCAAGGTCTCCTTTCGCCTTCGAACACAAGTCTTTAAAAAAGGAGTCTGGCATCCCTTGAGGCCATTTAAGCCTCCTCCCTTGGTCGCACGTTACCATAAAATTTCCTCCCTGTTTTTTTCCTCCCATATCCATGATGCCACAACCATTATCCAGTACTAATATAACAGGGTTATGGTCACTGAAAGGAGACAGCTTAGCATTATAAAATGCTACTTTATCTAATAACAGGGGGGACAAAAATATATAATCGATGATAGTATCACTACTCTTCAATTTAAACGTGGGGCACCGATCGGATTGAGTGAAAAAAACAGGTTTCAAAAGATCGGCTTCAGCCAAAAGAGATTCAAGATCCTAGCCCTGAGGTAAATGTTTAAAATGAGGAGTCACTGAATGATTGTGCCCTAGATCATCATCAATAAAACAATTCAAACCACACAAATGTATATTAAAATCACCCATAAGCAATATATAATAAGAAGTGGATTGGTTTGATTTATAACCTTCTAAAAACGAGTTCAGGAAATACAAATGTTGGTTCCTAAAATCGGATTCCCCAGAATTGTAAAAGTTTACAAGTAATAGCTTGGGATGATAAGGGGAACTAACTTCTACTACCAAGCGATTGGGATGGTCTACCTCTATCCCTTTTGGAGAACCCTTTAATTTAACGGAAAGGAGAAGCACTAAACCACCTATTGCTCTGCCAGCCAAGGCTGGTCGAGCTGTTTGAAAATAAGAACTAAATCCATCCAGCCAAAAGTTGTCCCCAGTATCTCAGGTTTCCTGAAGCACTATTATATCATATGATCTAATACAATCTAGCCAAATCGGGTCATCTCTTTTTGATCTAAGGCCCGCAATATCCCAGCTGATAATACTACAATTAAGGGAGTTTCTACTCCTATATCACCAATGCCAGGGCTATTAGGGAATGGTACAGGTATACACTCATTCTTCCCCTCCAGCCAATCATTACCATCCATCTGTGTTAGTGGTGAAATTCAATTTGAAAGTGGTAAGACTCCCACAACAGGCCCGGGCGACCTGATCTAGAGATACTACTCCCCCCCCCACTACTTGAGTCAGATCGTCTTACAGAGCCATTACTGCGGAGAGGGGATTTTGGGGGCAGACGAAAATTGATTAGTTCAGCCACCCTTTCTTCTTCATGAGTTTGCGATATACTTGTTGGGGGATAAAAAAACCTAAAGGTAGTGCCCTGATATCACCCCCCCCCGTAGCCCGGAAGCGTCCCATAACAACCTATCAACCATGTCCCGCTTATTAAAATTAACTATAATGCAATCGCCTGGAACATGTTTGGGACCATTACTTACCCAGGCCACACGTCTAGCCATTATAATATGAGTGGACAAATCAGATTGGCCACTACAATAGTTGTAACACCAATGTTTGTCTTGCGTAGCAGGGCCGGCGTAGATTCACCATCTGGATCACTAAGCGGTGGGACCACTACAAGATCCGCAACCAAAGGGGTGGCTTCTGGTGGGAGACTGATCCTACAGCCGACGAAACTTAAATTTCTCTCTTGGGGGGCACAATTCTTAGTGTTTAACAGAGACGGGCCCGAAGATGGAACATTAGCTATGCTTGTAACTCTTTGGATGGAGTTTTCCCCTATTGTGACCCCACCTGTGTTAATCTCCATACTTCTGATGGGGTTAGATTTTACCCGCCCCCTAGGAGAAATAATGGTTGATTACCTAAAACTAACCCTTGGGAATTGGACATGCTCTTTATAGGTGGAGTAGGTAAAGAACCTGAATTCGAAATAACTTCCGACATAGACTTTTGGATCACTTAAAAGGAGTCCAACTTCTCACATGTTTTCTTAAGGTCCTCAACACATGAATTCAAGGTATCTATAATATCTTTAGCTATACCAGTTCAAATCTTGCACTGAAAATGTCCTCTATCAAGTTCCGCAGTAGTAATTGGGTATTTTCATCCACCTTAGATGGCACCATGGATGTATTTCTTTTTGCACATCTTTTCAAAGATTTTTGCTGGTAGACGCAAACAAGAGATTGGGTGAAAATTGTCTGGATTTGTTTTATCCAAGTTTGAATTTTTTTTAAGTGGTAAAATGGAGTTTTTTTTTCATTTTTAATGTCCCCCTTTTGGTGGCTAGGTTGAATAACTCTGTAAGTGGAGGTTCAACTTTCTGTGTTACTGTGTGGATTATCTTAGGAGGACATGGATCCAAAGGTGATCCAAATTTGGTGGGCAAGAGACGTTTAGTGACCTGCTTATAGGAGACAGGCGAAAGGTCTAAGAGTTGTGGCAAACTGGAAACCTAGGCCGGGTTGGGGACTTTTAATTCTGTACTTGCTGCATCCAATTGTGAAACTTGAGTGCTCTTATCCTTTGCAGAGTGCGAGGAAAACGTATCATAGATGGTAGAGACCTTTTTGCAAAAAGAGGATGTTAGCAAAAAGCTATGTCCATTACATTGTGTTCAGTCTCCTGTGTGTGGCTAAGTTTCTGGACTGTAGCAAACACTTCTTTGAAATGATTCTTCACACCTTCAATTTTCTCTGAGAAGTAATTGATTTTAGTTTTATGGATCATTTCTTTATATTTTGTCAGTAATTTCTTATAAGATTCTTTTTCCTTGGGGTCATAGAACTGTCTCCAACGCCTTTCTTGTTTGCGACATTGCCTCTTCAGAAGCCTTAGTTCCTCTGAGAACCAGGGTTCATTGGGCGCCGTCCTGCTAATTTTCCCTGCTTTCTGGTGGATTGTTGCTTGCAGTGATGTGGCAATACAGTTGTGATATTCTAATGATGCTTTCTCTGGATCTTGGGATAGACAGGGTCTGCTCATACCCAGTTGGGTGTTAAAATTAGTTCTAGCCAGGAGATGCCACTGGTATCTCTTTTGACTTCTAACTGGGCAGGGCTTGTTGCCAACTGTAGAAGGCAATATTGGCGTTAAAATAACTGCTATGTGGTCAGACCAGTGAAGTTGCAGGTCATTATTAGATTTCAGAAAAGGACAGTCTGTAAAAATGGCATCCAGAAGGTGCCCGGCCACCCGTAATCTGTTCTAAACCTGTGCCGGTCACCAGATCCATAAGGGCAGTGGAGTATTTGTCTTGAAGGTTTATTCTGTGGTGAATGTCTAATAGATATTAATTTATGGTGTGTAGTGCCCAATAACTATTATATTTGTGTTTACTGAACAAGAGAAAGTATTACAGTGTTAATATATTGAGTTTTTTTCTATTGTGTGCAGTGGCCAAGAGGCATTATAATGCAGGAAGCGTGTAACAGATATTATAAAATTGACCGATGAGCTGGTTTTACTTTGCAGTGACAGAAGCGTTAATTCATAAAAAAAAGCAGTAGCAACTAGAGTAACTTACATTAATTTATGCCAATTTCAAGAACTGCAGCATAGACTGAGGAATTAAATGCACTTGAGATTGAGCGTTCATTTTACTTGTCTACCGCTAATGTGATTGCTGATGCTGCAGCCACAATCACAGAGTGCCACTGACCCTATGAGTTAATGATGGGCAACAAAACAAATACAACCAGTAATCCTTGGGATCTTTGTTAATCAATTGTAATATCTTTCAGTGTCCTATAAGAAAACTAATTTATTACAAAAGACACAATTTCATGGCCAAAATGCCTAATAATTATTTCAATCAGATGAACAAAATCTCCATTTTGCGTGGCATTTTTTTAACCCACGTTGATTTGTTAGGTCTAACACAGTTCAAGGTACAATAATTACAATACCTGGTACAGTGGAGAAAGGGCAGTGGCCATTTTTCTTGCAGAAAAGAATGTGCTAACCCAGCTGATAGCAAGGTAGGAAAAGGAACGAAGTTCCCACCAAAGGAATACTAATAGTCTTAAATAAAACAGAGGGTCAGTGAGGTAAACATTCATCACTGACATCTGCTCTGACTTGTCCATCACAAGCTTGTATCCCACTACCCTTCCATACGTCACATGAAATGTTTTTAAATTGAGTAAGACTAACACCTTTTATGTACCACATTTATAGATGACAACACTTTGGCAGAAAGTGCAATATGTAAACAAGTTAATAATATAATCTAAGTAGGTATGAATTGAGAAGTCATGAGGTAATACATAACCTTTATTTCATATGTTTATTCAAAATTGTTATGCAGACACTAGAGGTGATTTTAACATTTGTTTCAACCCATCTTTGTAAACTGTTGCCTTCACCAGGATGAAAAACTGTTCAGTGATGCATTCAGCACCAATAAGCAATGGCTTTTAATGTGGAAAGGCACTATTGTGGCATCTGCAATTATTTATCACCACTGGGTAATGTTGTACTTGAACTGATTCCTGCTCAGCTCACCTCAGCTACTCATTCAATTACAGAGAAGCAATGTCAAAGGTTGTTTCAGGAAATATAATTAGCCATGGTGTGCTGTAATCAGCATTGGCTGTATCATGACGGCACCAGTAAGCAACCTGACAGTTTAAGCTATAATCAAGCAGTCAGCCTGTTTGCTATGTTATACATGCAGACTTTATATGTGCGCCGACTACGATTAAGGCACCCTCCTCCGCAGTTACATGGTGTATGTGGAAGTAAAAGTAACACATTTATTTGAATGAAGGGCATAGCATTCCTGTCCCTTTAGTGCAGACAAAGCCTTCTCCAGTTCATCACAACCTTCTTTCATTTGATAGTTGAATCCTCACAGTCAGATACAGCAATTCAATGAGTCAAGCAGAAAAGTCCTCCTGTCCTCATTCATGGTTGCTCCTGTGCATCAAGGTCAACAGTCCAACAAAGGGAGAATTGCGGACCTCCCTTTCCTTAATTAATTTCTTCAGATCCTCTGATCTTTCACAGCTCTTTTTAGACATTGCATCTCACTGGGACCTGCAAGCCAACCTTGAAGGAAGGAGCCACTGCACAGGTGACATCTACTCCAATACAGTAAATTTGAAGTGTCATTTCCGTTTGGAGCTATTTTTATGCAAGTATCTATGTTATTTTAAAAAGTTAATGCCATACGTATGTGTGGCAACATTTTTCCAAACTACCAGACCTTACAATACATGACATTGACAACTAACCTTCCAGGTGATTTGTTGAGGTAAAAGCATCTTTTCCCGTTTGAAAAGCTTCCAATAAGAATTCTTGATTTGTTTGGTCATCCTTGTATTTCTGTGTTTCTAACCTGTTAAAATCCACATGTTAACCATGATATAATAAAGGTTTTCTAAATTTGGCTAAGTTGTCCTATAACAATTATGTGTGTCATCAAAATATCATCTATGTTTCGATTAACATGACCAGAAGTGGCTTCAGCTCACTTGATGCAGAGCAGATACATACTTACAATGTACTTTAACTACAACAATTGCATCATAGTATATAACTGGGCAACTAATACTCATATTTAGAATGGAATAATATCTGTCTTCAGATATCTACATTTCTTTTCGAATATGCAATGGATATGGAATCTAATCTGACTTCTGTGCCATATCTTGAGAGCACAATAAGAACGCTAACTATTGACTGTGCACAGTTCAATATTTGCAACTTTACATTCTGAGCCAGATCCTGAGTTCTGGACCTAAGAATAGGGAATAATACACAATTTATATGTGTTGTCCCCTGCTTTGAGCTACATTAACTTGTTTTTGTGCTATTGCCTGCGCAATTTGCACCAGGTTTTACAAGTACGGTAAACTTTTCAAAGATGCACAATTTATGCCAAGTTGTAATCTTGTTTTAGCTTCAAGCTTGTGGTTACTCTTGAAATGGGGTTTGCATCCAGATGGTAATAATACAGGCAGGGTGTTGGAGCTGCGGTGCCCACCCTGCTCCACCGAGACATTGACATGGGGAGCAGGGGTGAGCCCACCACCACTGTGGGTGGTGCAACAGCACCCCCCTTCCTCTGTTTGTGTCTGGGGGCCGGGATTTTGCTCCTGGGCCCCAATCTAGAATACACCAGGTCAGGTCCTGGGAATGGGGTCCTGGGCCCCCTTTCTGAACAGGGAGGCCCAGGAAATAGGGTCCTCGGGCCTTGTAGATATCTAGGGGGAGCCCCCCCCACATGCCCTGGTGCACGCAGAGGATCAACATCAAATTCTTTCAAGATTAATATATCTGACCCCATTGGGCTAATTCCAATGATATTAGGCTTGTTTTACTCATGGTGGTGAGCTTTAACCACCAGAAGCATTTTGAAGCAGGCCTCTTGGTCTTCAAATGTCACATTTTGCAGGGAGGTTGTTTCACTGGTGCCATTTGCCAGCTTTCATCAGTTCCCTGATGCTCCCCTCCTCCTACTGGGGCACAGAAATTCAGGTCTTTCTCCAAATTATCCTAAGGGTGTGTAAGGGGGCTAGCCTCTGACCCTGGGGAGACCCACTGGTCCTGAGGTCAGCTGTAGACAGCATTTTTTGGCCAACAGGTCTCTTGTCCTTCTAGCTGCCCATGGTGTAGCCAATGACGTAGTCAGGTTGGAGGGTCTATTTTCCTCCAGCGTGGGGTAGCCATTTTTATAACCAATCCAGCTTGTGGGTGGGGGATCACCCCTTTGTAAACCTTCCCCCTTTTGAGGGGTTGGCACCGGCCCAGCTGGTGACACAAAAGGCCAGTGTTTGGTCCCTTTGCATGTGTGTGCTAGGGAAAGTCCCTTTGAAGTGTAATCATGGCAGGGTCTAACTCTTCCCCAGCCATCCCGTCAAGAAGACCCACTCCCCTCTATACCCACTCCCTTTGGTGCACTGTCTATCTCCAATGTGCATTTCCCAGTGGGAAAGCCATCACCAACATAGGCCTGCTGGAAACTCCCAGAAACATTAGGCAGAAAAATACTAACTTTCTATCTAAAAGTGGCATTTCTTTGGTAACAATTTAAAATCCGACCTCACAATTAAAGAGTATTTAATATGACAATTAAGAAGAGTGGAAGACGTTTTTTTCTAGCTGCTACCAATGCAAAATTAGCATTTAATACATCTAACATTGTAGTCCAATGATTCCCCATAGCAGCAGCCGTCCTTGCTATGTTGACAATAATTTTTGGGGACATGTCACTGCAAGGATATGTTAAACATTAATTTCAACATGTCCATGGTATACCTGTCAGCTTTACGGTGGTCTTTGCCCAAATGTTTTGCCTTCACCCTCCTATTTTTGCTGAATTTGTTTTGTTGGCCTTAGGGCTCTGTGCACTTTACCACTGCTAGCCAATGCTGAAGTGGTTGTAGTCACTCCCAAAACCATGGTAGAATTGCTTAAACCTGATTGGCATCTTTGATTTACTTATAAGTCCCTATTAGAGTGGTATACGATATATCAAGGGCCTGCATATTAAATGCTACTATTAGGCCTGCAGCATTTATTGTGCCACCCACTTAAGTAGCCGCATAAAACATATCCCAGGCCTTGCATTGCAGCTAAATGCACTTAATGCCAATTCGACTTGGCAAAATGTACCCCATGCCAATACATAAATTCCTCTTTTAGAACATGTTTATTTTTTTGTCCTCATTTCACTATCAGCACTACTTCTAGTTTCATGGTGGTTACTCGTCAGGCCTCAAAGAGTCTGATAACAAATGTTATACATAAAAACAGCTTTGGGTAAGCTGGCCAGTAGTGCCTCATTCAGATGTAATCATTGGACTCATTGCCACGTTTCAAAATCTTTCGAAGTCTTATTTAAGCTTCAACAATCACATGCCATATCGAGTTGACTCATTAGGTAGCAGCTCTAATCCAATCTGTGATTAAGGGGGGTTCAAAAGAGAACCATTTTTCTTAGATCTCCCATTTGGCTAGCGGGATTAGAATGAAAAACAATTTACTCTGGGCTTTGATCAATGATAGAAAGATCAATGCATTGATTTCTTGTTTTATAACCCTGCTTAAGGTCCTACTTCCACCTTCACAGTATGTCTTCAGACTCAAACATCCAACAAACATGTGTCTGTCATCTGCCTCTAGCTGGTTACATTTCTTGCATCTCAAACTGCCCGCCTGGAACTTAGTTAGTCTCTTAGGGGTCCAGCATATCCTGTGAAAAGTAAAAAGAGGATTCTTCTTTGGGGCCAGCTTAAACTGTAGAATGAAGTAACTTTATAGATACTTGCTCGATGGCTTCTCACCAATTCTAGCAAGTCATCCTTCCATGCTTGATATGGATCAGCCAGATGTTTCTTGTCTGCCTTGATGAACTCCCAGTACCAGTAGGCAATCTCTTTCTGTATTCTGACCTTGTTTGTTGATATATCGTCATACCCCCCCCCTATACTCATCACTTCATTCCTGAGCTGACAACCATGAACTGAACTGGAGATACTTAAATCTTGACAGCCTCTGTGCCATTGCTCCCAGTATTTGTCCCACTAGATCAGCCTGCCTCGCTTCCCCAAGTTCCCCCACCTATTAAATCCAGTTTGCTTAAGCGGATAGCTAAGCTTGCCTACTAGGCAAGCTGGAGTTCCTAGAGAGTCCCATATTGGTGCTGATAGCACATATTAGGGAATGTGAAGGAACATTCTTACATTCGACCATAATTTTAAAGCAGCAAGTAGTTCTTTGAATATCGCTTTTTTGAAGAATTGGGGGTTCTCAAACCTGTATAAACATTTATCCTTGCTTAACGGCCCCAGCATTTCCAAATAGACCAGGCCGATATACAACTCATCAGCCTCCTCCAGTTCTCAAGTTGGAAAGCATGACAATATGTCTGAAAACCTGGAAGAACGAGCCCCCCCTTTTACAATCTCCCCCTAGGTCTCTTCCAAGACAGTCTGACCCACCTCCCTTTTGATGGCCATATAAAGTCACCTCATCTCCCATGGACACCTGGGAAACAGCAAGGGAATGGTATTAAAAAGGAAGATAAGTTTAGGGAGGATCATCATCTTGACTAGATTTGTTCTCCCATAGAAGGTTACTGGAAGATTCTCCCATCTCCCCATATTCTTTGTTTAGGTTAGTCTTATGAAGTATGTTCAGGCTATGTGTCACCAAAATACCCAAGAATCTAATCTGGTCCTTGGGTCTCTGAATCACTTTACTGCCCTCCATATTTTCCCATGTCATGATCTCTGTATTTATTAAATAGCACACCATTTTCACAATGATTGAGCATGGGCTTCTACTTTGTCATTCAAATATTCAGCATTAGCTGTATAGAAGATTATATCATCTGTATAAAGTGAAATCTTCCTGTCTAAACTTGGGGAAACAAACGTTAGGATGGAACAATCTTGTAGGATTTTCTGAGAAAAGGGCTGAATGTATAGGTTGAATATTAGTGGGGATAGCGGGCATCCCTGTCTGGTACCCCTTGCAATGGAAAAATACCATGTTAGATTCCTATTGATTAATATGCTAGCTACAGGTGACCCATACAAGCGTTCAGTCACATTAATTAGCCAGCTACTAAGGCCAGACGTTTTTAACACCTCCTAGAGAAATGCCCAGTTCACCCTATCAAAGGCTTTGGCATCATCCAGATTGGCTATTGCTAAAGAGTTTTTCATTATTTCCACTAAATAAATTGCACCAAACAAAAGAGGTGTTAGTTTATTGAGCTGCCTACAGGGGATACAGTCTTTTTGATCTGGGTGAACAAGGGAACCCATGACCTTGGCTAATCTCTTTGCTTTGATGCCTGCAAAGATCTTATAGTCGCAGTGTAGCAGGGAGATGTGTCTGTATGAGTCTGGAAGAGATGAGTCTTTGTTGTGTTCCACCCTATCAAAGGCTTTGGCAGCATCCAGATTGGCTATTGCTAAAGGGTTCTTTGTTATTTCCGTTAAATCAATTGCGCCAAACAAAAGAGGTATTAGTTATTGAGCTGCCTACACGGGATAAAGTCTTTTTGATCACTTTGAATAGCGGAACCCATGAGCTTGGCTAATCTCTATGCTTTGTTGCCTGTGAAGATTGTATAGTCGCAGTGTAGCAGGGAGATGTGTCTGGAAGAGATAGGTCTTTGTTGTGCTCCAGAAATGTTGTTTCTTCCCCACATCCTGAGCTAAAAGGATATACATATGCAGCACACAGAACCAGCAGTACCAGAATTGTATACCAAGTCCCTTCGATCAGTAGGATAGACTCCAGCACAGGCACGACATACCTTGTACAAAGCATACTCTGCAATCAAAGCTTCTAAGCAAGAATACAGGAGAAGGGGCTATTGACAGGGAAAGAGTTGAGCATATTCTACCAAAGGGAGTACAATCAGTGAGAACAGTGTAGAAGAGTATTTACACCAAAACAAGAAATAGGAGAGAGAGCCCGGGGAATATCCCTACAAGCAGGAAACTGTCACCCTCACTGAATTTCCTTTTTAAGATCATTGACATAAATAGGGAGGAGTTCCAAAAAGGTAAAGAAGGAGGAGTCTCTAGAATGTCTATGGGGGCAGAGAACACATCAATACCTACAGTTCTGTCCATCTCACTAGGACATAAGTTTGACCCTCTCCAATCACTAAACGCATGAACGGATATGGTCTGGGGGAAATATGTCCGAGCAGGGAGCCGAGTCAGGTATCGGTACCAGGTGACAGTAATTTACAAACTTCGGAAGCTATACATGTAGTAGATAGGCCAGAAGGAATATTATGTTGAGTCTCAAGAAGGACATAATGCAAGATTTGAAACCTTGGAAAAGAACCAGGGCATTCAAGGGGCTTGCCAGGCACTGGATGCTAAAGATGATGACCTGGTCGAAAGATCCAGATTGCTGGAGGAAAATATGGAAAGAGTGAATACAGGCCTTTGAGAAAGTGTACAACAGATAGAGTCTCTAAGGAATGTGTACAGCCAGATGGTGGGAGATTTAAAAATATTGGAAATACATTCCAGGAGGAATTAGGAATTTTGAGAACTTCACATACCTAATATACTCAGATAGTGGGAAAACACTGCTTAATGACAATGGAAGCTCGGGACCAGAATGAATGAGCTAGTGAAACTAGAAACAAAGGTACAGCTTAAATTCCTGGCCCAGGTAAAGGTAATGTGGAGAAATGTAATGCATAAGTCGAGGGATAGCAAAGAAGTAGATGAACTGATCAGGAAAATGAAACAAAATATCTGATAAAAATCCCTGGTTACAAAGAGGGGTAAGACTTGGAATATGATCAGATATAGGCTAATATAATATTAGTAGAGGAAGGTTGTAAAAGTGGCCTCTTATTACTCTGGAACAATGGCTATTTTTCTGGAAGAGCAAGGGAGGAGGCCTTTTTTGGCCAGTGAAATGATGAAGATGAAGGTTGAGATTCTATCTTGGAACATAAATGGGTTGAGTTTGCGAAAGAGACAATGGCTAACGGTTGAGTACCTCATAAACAAAAGAAGAGTGTCCATGAAGAGAGGACTGAGCCAATCACAGGAGCATCAGAACATCCTCACTGGGATGTTAAAGAAAGCCCTCACTCACCACCTAGTGATGACATGCTTCATCATCGGGCCCCACCAAAGAGACCGAATGTCTCTTTGGTGTGCTACAACGCCAGAATTACTGCGGAGCGGGATGGTGAGAAGAGGGCGTGTTGCGTGCAAAATTATACTAGTGAGTGATGGAGGATAAAAAATGTCAGTAGTGTATCAAAGAAAAACTTTATTAAATGATCACTAAAGACAATGAAGTTAAAAAATATGTGAGGGACCAGTCCACTTTAATTGAGTGGTGGGTTCCTACAATGTTGTCGACATGTTTCTTGCCATTGAAACGGTGTTAATTTACCCGGCAATTCTTCAGGACTGGGTGTGTGATAAACCCCGGCGGTATGGGCACGCTAAGGCCCACCCTAACCTAGGGACGTGAAAGTGAACAAAATTTAATTAAATGGTGTCAAAAAGTGCAAAAAATTAGGAATAGAGACTTATCCCTAATTACTCCTGGTTTAGGAGGCTTCTACTGATCGTTTCTGCACCTAGAAGGAAAAAGGACAGAGACAAACACATAGAAAAAGACAGACACTTAGAATTGCTTATGACTGTCATAGGTTCAGTGGTGAAAAAAGTGCTCCAAAACGTGAAGGCATTCTAGCTGTGGTCGAATAGCGCTATGGTTAACACCACCTGATAGCCCCGGGTTCGTAGGAACTAGGAGAAGTGGGGTGTACTATTCGTGGTACGAACTAGAGGTGACTAAGGATTAAAATAAGTGAAAACCTTCATAGAAGATCGTCAATATCGCGATCAATACATAAATCTATGGAGATCGCCATCAGTTAAAAATTGTCTCACTTTCTGGGTGTTATGAATAAACACCATGGGTCTCAGGAGGGGGGTGGAAGCGTATTCGGCACACCCTAGAACATGGCAAGGTAAGGGAAAATAAAAACGGAGTTAATGCATTGCCCCTTAGAAAACGGAGCGCAAGGTGTACTTAGCTCGATTTTCAGCTGAGGGCTTCCACTTACGCCCTCGACGCTCGGCACCCGTGGTCCACCTACGTCGCCCTCAGACTGGACCCCGACGATGTCAGCGCGGGTTCAGATCTGATCTTAAAAGCGAACAGGCAGAGTGGCGATCATTTCCGGGTGGGCGTTGCAGAGTGACACGCCGGCAGGCTAAGCAACCGATTGGTTTAGACCAGCGGTCACGAGTGCGCTGTTACTAGGCGCCCAATGTAAACAAGGGAGTGACTCCGAGGAGCATCACAGCTCCCATGGTGGGCGTTGCAATTGGGGCGTTGGCAGCCGGAGCAATCAATTGTATGAGGCCAGCGGTCACGCATGCGCCGTTGCTAGGCGCCCAATGTAAACACGGAAGCGACGCTCAGGGGAGCGTCACCGGTCACGTGGTTGCTCGTCGCCTAGCGACCCAGTGATCTCAGAGGGTAATGTGTTTCTAGGTAAGACTTGGCGCAAAACTGCTATGCTATCCCATGACATTAACGTTACAGTAATAAATTACAGGGCTAGCGCAAGGGAAAGCTATCGATGTTAGGGTTACAGTATGAGAGGGACATGCTCACAGAACATTTGGACACACTAATAACCTAGGTCTTGAAGTTGTCATTGAAGCGGCTTGCTCACGCCACAGCCTCAAGCTCTGAGGTTAGAGTTCTTCATTATAATGTCCAGAAATTTCTACTCATTTATGAATTCTGTCCATTGGTTATGATACAGTTCACTTTAATACAGTACTCCACGGGATATCATCATTGAGTCCTCTAAGGTGGGTCCCCAATCTGTACACCCACCTTTGTTCCTTTTGAAAGAGGAGATTTGAAAGGTTATGGGTGCCAGTCACATGTTCGATGACAGTCCATTGTAGATCGTTGGGAGTGTGGTTATGCTCCAAAAAGTGGCGACTCATTTTCGTAGTCAGTTTTCTACACCTAATGTTGGACCGGTGTTCCCCTATCCTTTGTTTAATTCTGCGTGTTGTCATGCCTACGTAGCGTAGGCTGCATGAGCAAGTGATCAAATAGACAACATTTTGCGTATTGCAGTTTGTTGTCTATTTGATCACTTGCTCATTTCCTCTTTCAAAAGGAACAAAGGTGGGTGTACAGATTGGGGACCCACCTTAGAGGACTCAATGATGATATCCCGTGGAGTACTGTATTAAAGTGAACTGTATCATAACCAATGGACAGAATTCATAAATGAGTAGAAATTTCTGGACATTATAATGAAGAACTCTAACCTCAGAGCTTGAGGCTGTGGCGTGAGCAAGCCGCTTCAATGACAACTTCAAGACCTAGGTTATTAGTGTGTCCAAATGTTCTGTGAGCATGTCCCTCTCATACTGTAACCCTAACATCGATAGCTTTCCCTTGCGCTAGCCCTGTAATTTATTACTGTAACGTTAATGTCATGGGATAGCATAGCAGTTTTGCGCCAAGTCTTACCTAGAAACACATTACCCTCTGAGATCACTGGGTCGCTAGGCGACGAGCAACCACGTGACCGGTGACGCTCCCCTGAGCGTCGCTTCCGTGTTTACATTGGGCGCCTAGCAACGGCGCATGCGTGACCGCTGGCCTCATACAATTGATTGCTCCGGCTGCCAACGCCCCAATTGCAACGCCCACCATGGGAGCTGTGATGCTCCTCGGAGTCACTCCCTTGTTTACATTGGGCGCCTAGTAACAGCGCACTCGTGACCGCTGGTCTAAACCAATCGGTTGCTTAGCCTGCCGGCGTGTCACTCTGCAACGCCCACCCGGAAATGATCGCCACTCTGCCTGTTCGCTTTTAAGATCAGATCTGAACCCGCGCTGACATCGTCGGGGTCCAGTCTGAGGGCGACGTAGGTGGACCACGGGTGCCGAGCGTCGAGGGCGTAAGTGGAAGCCCTCAGCTGAAAATCGAGCTAAGTACACCTTGCGCTCCGTTTTCTAAGGGGCAATGCATTAACTCCGTTTTTGTTTTCCCTTACCTTGCCATGTTCTAGGGTGTGCCGAATACGCTTCCACCCCCCTCCTGAGACCCATGGTGTTTATTCATAACACCCAGAAAGTGAGACAATTTTTAACTGATGGCGATCTCCATAGATTTATGTATTGATCGCGATATTGACGATCTTCTATGAAGGTTTTCACTTATTTTAATCCTTAGTCACCTCTAGTTCGTACCACGAATAGTACACCCCACTTCTCCTAGTTCCTACGAACCCGGGGCTATCAGGTGGTGTTAACCATAGCGCTATTCGACCACAGCTAGAATGCCTTCACGTTTTGGAGCACTTTTTTCACCACTGAACCTATGACAGTCATAAGCAATTCTAAGTGTCTGTCTTTTTCTATGTGTTTGTCTCTGTCCTTTTTCCTTCTAGGTGCAGAAACGATCAGTAGAAGCCTCCTAAACCAGGAGTAATTAGGGATAAGTCTCTATTCCTAATTTTTTGCACTTTTTGACACCATTTAATTAAATTTTTTTCACTTTCACGTCCCTAGGTTAGGGTGGGCCTTAGCGTGCCCATACCGCCGGGGTTTATCACACACCCAGTCCTGAAGAATTGCCGGGTAAATTAACACCGTTTCAATGGCAAGAAACATGTCGACAACATTGTAGGAACCCACCACTCAATTAAAGTGGACTGGTCCCTCACATATTTTTTAACTTCATTGTCTTTAGTGATCATTTAATAAAGTTTTTCTTTGATACACTACTGACATTTTTTATCCTCCATCACTCACTAGTATAATTTTGCACGCAACACGCCCTCTTCTCACCATCCCGCTCCGCAGTAATTCTGGCGTTGTAGCACACCAAAGAGACATTCGGTCTCTTTGGTGGGGCCCGATGATGAAGCATGTCATCACTAGGTGGTGAGTGAGGGCTTTCTTTAACATCCCAGTGAGGATGTTCTGATGCTCCTGTATTGGCTCAGTCCTCTCTTCATGGACACTCTTCTTTTGTTTATGAAATACTGACCGGGGAACAAGAGTGTCCGCATACTCTCCCTGTCTCTCTTTTTGTAATACGTAACGGTTGAGTACCTGCATGAAGTTAAGTCACAAGTCATTATTTTATCTTGAGTGTGTTGAATGTAGGGCCTGCTTTAGGGAATGTAAATGGGTTCAGGAAATCATTTGCTCAGAGCAGTCTGGAGGTAAAAGACAAGTAGTACTGTTGATTAAACGCAACTCGGGGTCCGACTATTGGATTACAAAACCGATACCACAGGGAGATAGTGGTTGGAGGCCACCTTGGAGTGGGCATCCTCAAAGTGAACCTGTGTGGGTTATTATGATCCCAACTGTGATGACCCCTCATATCTGGACCTAATATGGTCATAACGTTTAGATATTTCAGACTCCATTGTTGTAGGGAGAAACTTAAATATCAGTATGGAAAAGGAGCACAACAGAACCTCCAAATGTAGTTACACATCACCCCTCAAATCAAGGAGGCAGTTGGTAGACATGATGTATATTTAGGGCTTGTTGTCCTATAGTTAGCATGGGCAGGTATGTAGAAAGGTTCTACTTTCTTTAGTACAACAATATGAGCATCACTCATGTATAAATTATTTTCTGATTGATAAACCTACAAACAAGATGGTCAAATTTGTGACCCATACCCTGCCAGTATTATCAGAACACTCCTCCATTAACCTGTGTTTGTCTCTACCAATAGCTACAGAGAGAACCAGATGGACTTTTGATAAAACTTTGATTCAGGAGGAAATTAACATTATCTAAGTTAGCTATACATGTAAAGACTATTTTTAGTTGAACATCAGCACAGCTAATCCTATTACAGTTTGGGTTACATATAAATCTTGTAATAGAGGGATTACCTCAAAACTTGCTTATGATCAGAATTTTAAAAGGCAGGCTAAAGTGTTAAAGCTTTTGAATGATATAGCTGGGAAGGAACACGAGATATACATAGCTTCAACCGAGGCCCACTAGGAAATCCAGAGTTTGAGATACGAGTTGGAATTGTTACTGCGTAGATGTAAGACGGAATTGGATAAAATAATCCTGGAAAGGTGGAGGGCTGGCAAGCTGCAGCACTATGAATTTGGGGAAAAGAGTAGTGCAATGCTTTTCTGGAAAACAAAGCAAGAACTAACTAGGAACCATATTGACCAGCTAATCAGTCCAGGAAAGAAAGAGATGGTACGTGCACTGAATGAAATACAGGAGGTCATGTTAAGCAATTTAACCACTCTCTATAAAGGGGCTATTAAACCTGACCCCCGAACAACCAGAGGTGATTGTCTGACCTAAATCGCCTCAAAACTGGGAAACAAGGAGTCTCTGACTGATAGATATTACAGAAAGGGAGATATTAGGGTAGTTGGGCCGACTTAAAAACGGGAACGCAGCCAGTCCAGATGGGATCCCAGGTGAGCTGAATAAAATATTGAAGACTCACCTGGTCCCTTTCAGGAAATTCCTCTTTAATCAAATCTATGCAGGGGATGGTGTTGATCGGATATGAGTTTACCTTAAATAAATTGAAAGACAATAGGCTTTTGGCAAAACAGGAACAAGTTGGTTTAATTAAACGCTGCGGCCAGGAAAGCCTCAACAGAGTGTATCTGCCCAAAGTCTCTTGGTGTACATCGTTTTGGCCATTCTTATTTACAGTTTATGAGGTCCAATAAAGCAAGTTCTACATTACAAAAAAGCTTCTCAGTGGTAAATCAACAAGTGCGGGCATATGATAAGGAGACAGATGGCTCTCAACCTTGGGCAGAGCTAGTGTTGGCCAATGTCTATGTGTCCAGATGTCCAGCCTGAGGAGAGCTTGCAATACGTGTTGTATGCATTGGTTGAGTCTTTCTATATACATGTGGTGTCTAGATTTTTGGAATTTTGGAGGAATGTAAGCCTTTGGCAAAAAGTGTTTAATTGGAGGCAATTTCCTCAGACCCATTTGTGGTGCAACTATCTATCTGTGCGATCGATCATGGCTTTCCCTGTGTGCACGTTTGTGTTTAGGTTAAGAGAGACCCTACTGTAACCTGGCATTCAATAGCTGTTGGTGTTGGTCGTAGGACTCGTCTAACCATGTATCTCTCACTCTGGGTTGATGAGGAGATCACCTTGGGTGAATCCGACAACAATGATGTGAGTGAAAATAATATGTCAGTCACTGGTATCATTTTTATCTGCATCCTTATCATTGTGCATACAGTTGTCAGAGCATACATTGACATTGTTCTTACTGGTAACGACACAGTTATGTTTGCCTATTTCATATCATACATCAACATTGTTCTTGCTGGTAACAGTATTGTCATTTATACATGGATTATGACATACATTGATATTGTCATTGCCAATGTCGGTGCTGCTGTGTGAGTACAGGTTATTACATACTTTGACATTGCATTGACGGGTATTGGCATGGTCATCCGGGCATAGATTATGGCATACATTGATAATGCATTTATTGGTGTTGCCATTGTCAGGCCTGCACATATCATGGTATTCATTGACATCATATTTATCCATTCCAACATTCTCCCCTCTAGTTGATTCTTCAACTACTGTATTCTCCTCATATGTCATGACAGTTATATTATTAGAAAGAGTGTGGGTGTGTGTGTGTAGTGTCTGTTACATTTTCCCTTGCTATCTGCATGCTATTTAATTTGAGGACTGCCTTTTTACAGCAGGAAACCCCAACTTGTAGGAAACCATATAATAGAAGTACAACAATGATAATCAGCATTAGTGACATGAATAGTTTAGCCCATAGTAGGATCCACGAAAAGATATGATGCAACCAGTCCTGCCCTGGGGCACCTCCCTCCGTCTTCATGTCAGCTTGCAGATGTTGCAGTTCTTGGACGGTATGGGATAATGTCCCATTGTCTATATTGTTTCTTGGGTTAAAAGTACAACACAAAGCTCCAATCTTGACACACACACCACCCTCCATTGCAGTCATCAAGTCCTGCACATACAGATGTTGCATCACTATGAGACTTTTGACTCTCAATTCCTCCTTGATAGCGTTTAGGCCAAGCTCAGTATTATTTATCATATTCATCATCTACCACGTGGTTATTTGCAACCAGAGGGTGTTTCTTTTTGTTTGCATGGTGAAAAAGGGTATGGGCACTCTGGCATTTACTTGAGTCTCTGAGAACAGTCTTAGGGGCATATTATCAAGGACAGGCGACACATTATCGCCGCTTTTATCAGCAGGAAACTGCCGATAAAACGGCGATAATGGCCTTGATAATATGCTCTATGAATTCCAATCGAAGCCCATGTTAGATGTGAACACATCTAACATGGGCTTCGATTGAAATTCATAGAGCATAATATCAAGGCCATAATCGCCGCTTTATCGGCAGTTTCCTGCCGATAAAAGCGGCGATAATGTATCGCCTGTCCTTGATAATATGCCCCTAAATTCTTCTGGAATGTCCTTGTACTGAGCCCACCAAAACAATCAGCAGTTCCTCTCCTTCGAGCATGATGCCATAGAGTTGCTTTCTTCTGTAACGGATGTGAAAGAACCCAGAGAGATCATCTCCATGGATAAAGAGGGTTGGCGTATTTATGGTCATGAGGGTGCAGAGGCCCCACCATCCCAGGTGTCTGAGAGTAGGGTCTGCTTCCTATGGTTACCCCCACTTTTTGCTGTGATTCTCTGGTTTTTCGACTTTAGTCTGGCTGTGGCCCTGCTAATCAGGCCCACAGCCTAGCTGTTCTCTATCTAAATTGATACCATGTACTTTAGGTACATACCAGATTGGTTACTGGGTCACCCTTGTGAGCCCCTGTATAGCATACCCTAGGTACCCAGGGCATAGGTGCACCCTAGGCCTACCAGGGGCTGCAGCATGTATTGTCCCACCCCTGATTTGCCTTCCAAACTGACACCACAGGTCTGTTCACACACATAGGTAAGGTGGTGCAATCACCCCTTACTTAGATATAGTATACTAGACGATACTAGAAGTGACTGCAACTTTTGCGGTTGCTGGAAGAATGTTAGCGATCGCCTCTTAATCTGTAATTGCTTTATTTTGTGACACGAGCTATTACGCTCTTTTAACTTAAGATTTGCTGCTCTTGCTCTGCTTTGTTTTTAGACAGCACATTTAATTTCCACTTACTCTCACTTAAAATTCATCGTTGGGCACCCGCCGCTTGAGCGGGAACACTCACTCCCTTCACCCGGCCATACCATCTTGGCTGAGGGAGGCAGGCTCTTCCACCAGTGGCCGCCATTGTTGGGGAGGCGCTCTAGTGGTTGGGAGGGGCTGTCAGCCCACAGTATTTAGACGCAGAAATGCTAGCGTGCATTTCAGGATACTAGAAGTGACTGCGACTTTTGCGGTTGCTGGAAGAATGTTAGCGATCGCCTCTTAAACTGTAATTGCTTTATTTTGTGACACGAGCTGTTTCGCTCTTTTAACTTAAAATTTGCTGCTCTTGCTCTGCTTTGTTTTTAGACAGCACATTTCACTTCCACTTACTCCCACTTAAAATTCATCTTTGGGCACCCGCCGCTTGAGCAGGAACACTCACTCCCTTCACCCGGCCGCACCATCTTGGCTGAGGGAGGCAGGCTCTTCCATCAGTGGCCGCCATTGTTGGGGAGGCGCTCTAGTGGTTGGGAGGGGCTGTTAGCCCACAGTATTTAGATGCGGAAATGCTAGCGGCAAGCCTGTCTGCGCCCGTCCATGCCAGTTTTTCCTCAATCCTGTACAAAACCTAATAAGTTGGGTCGGAGTTGCTCCAAACTCATGGTGGAAGAGTGGTTAACTAATCTTAACAACTCCACCCCCGCCCCCGTTAACAACCCTATTGAAGCCAATGATGACTTCAATAGTTGGCTGGAATCTTCCTTAGATCTTACTCTACCGAAGAAAGATTTCTGCCATCGAGCTGGTACTAACAAGAAGGCTTGGTATACGCCTGAACTCAGAAGTCTTAAACAAACTTGTAAGCAGCTCAAACAGAAATGGAGGAAAGATTTCTCCACACCGAGTAAGGCAAAGTATAGAATGGCACTTAGACAGTATAAAGCTGGAATAAAGGATGCCCAATCTAAGTACTATCAGGAAAAGATTATGTCGGCCGCCAACACCCCTAGGGAAATTTTCAAAATGTTTAAATCCCTTACCACTCCCCTTGACCCTCCCCCTGATTCTTCGAATATCCAAGGGCAATGTGATGAAATTGCTAACTTTTTTCTCACTAAAGTGACTAACATCTATTCGCAATTTCCCCATCTGGACATTAATTTGCAACCTCCTAACGCCCTCCCATATGCAAAGCTAGAGGTGTTCTCTCCTCTTACTTTATCAGACTCACAGCGTCTCCTGGAGAAACTTAAGTCAGGATCTCCAGTTGATGTCGCGCCTCCCCTCTGTACTTAAGTTAGTATCAGAGATTGTATCTCCAGTTATCCAGAATGTCATTAATACCTCTTTGGCAGTTGGACAGGTCCCTCCACTATGGAAACAAGTGCGAGTTAAAGCACTGTTAAAAAAACAACAACTTCGATCCCGGGGATTGGGCGAATTATCATCCTATTTCTTTACTCCCGGCATTAGTAAACTGGCTGAAAAACATGTGAATTCCATTTTGGCAGCATATGTGGAAAGTAATGGTGCCCTACATCCCACTCAGACTGGATTCAGTAGTAAGCAGGGCACGGAGACAGTCCTTCTGGCGGTGGTAGAAGATGCTAGAAAAATTGTAGATACTGGAGGCTGCGCTGCCATTATCCTGCTGGATCTCAGCGCAGCCTTCGATACGGTAAACCACCGCATTCTGATTCAAAGACTGATGGAGGTGGGGGTAGCAGGGACTGCCCTTAAGTGGTTACAGTCCTTTCTCTCCGATAGATCATTCGTGGTCTGCGAAGATGAGGTCCACTCAAAACAGACAGGGTTACAGTATGGTGTCCCCCAGGGATCTTTGCTGAGTCCTACCATGTTTAACATCTACATGCGGCCCCTCGCGGATATTGTGCTTCCCTGGGGGATCCAGCTGGTCTCGTACACTGACAACACTCAGTTGGTAGTGTCTCTTAGCCAGCTGGACGTGAACAACAACAACAATAACCTCAAATCCTGTCTGGTTAACGTAGCTGAGTGGATGGACACCTCTTTTTTGAAACTTAATCGTTCTTAGACCGAAGTCATGGTATTGGGTCATGCCCCTCCTCCCAACTTAGACCTCGAGTGGCCAATAGTGTTAGGCCCTTCCCCCCTACCTAAAAAGGAAATTAAGAGCCTGGGTGTCTGGCTCGACCCCAGTCTCAGTTTCTTGGTACAAGCTCGCAAAGTGGCTGTCACTTGCTATGGTTTAATCAGAATGTTGAGGAAGATCTTGCCTCTTCTCCCCTTTGATGCTAGACGTCCGCTGGTACAAGCCCTCATTTTATCGCGACTTGATTATTCTAATGCGATCTATTTGGGCGCACCACAGGGGACGACTCAGATCTTACAACTTGTTCAGAATTGTGCGGCCCGTCTGCTTTTAAATGTTTTGAGACGCACCTCTGCCAAGCTGCACTGGCTTCCGGTGCAACAAAGAATTTTGTTTAAATCTATGTGTACCGTACATAAATCCCTTACCGGAAATGGACCATCGCTCATCTTGCCGATGTTTCAACTTCTTCCGGTATCACGGACCCTTAGATCTAACCATAAAATGCTCCTGTCAGTTCCTAGGATTCGCCGTGCACGCTCTGGGGGTCGTAGATTTTCACTCCATGCGGCAAAACTATGGAACCAACTCACTGACTCGATCCGCCTTGAACCTAGCTATTTACAGTTCAGGAAACAGCTGAAGACCTTTCTCTTCCCATGAGTGGCAGTGGCTTTCTGGCTATCCTAAATGCACTGGGATGCCTTCTGGTAACCATGCGCAATATAAGTTTATATTAATTCATTATTCATTCAGTATACCTATATCTATATATACATATAGACACCTATACACCTATAAGTCACTCCTATGGCAGGCCTTAACAATCCTGGAGGCAGAGTGCTTGGTTTTATGTGGGAGGGTGCCCTAGCATGAGCTGACCACCTCTGCAGCTTTCGGAACCATCTCCTTATAGCTGTTCTATGATATAGCCATACCATATACTCTTAAGTGCATTATAACCCTCACGGTTAATGCTAAGTTTGGTTTGGCTTTATCAAAACATGTCGTGTAAGGTGTCAAACACTTTGGAATACTAGAAGTTCTGGTGGCGGGGGTAGCATTCCACCCTTCTAGAGGGAGAAGACATGTGGTTATTGGTTTACCCCGTTAAAGTTAAGCGGAGCCTCAGCATCACAAAACGGATGCTGCTGCCACAGTCACCAATCTGCCCTCCTGCTCCTGGACGAAACTCCGGCAGGGGAGGCCTGGACAATAGGTTTCCTCTCCAAGGAGGTGCTGCCACCTCCCTAGACAGCCTTTTGTGTATTGGGGCAGGGAGGGCTGCATTCCGTGAATGCTTTCCAGACTCTCCCTGGGGCACACAAGGTGCTCCATGCATTTCCCAGTTCAAACCGGTTGCTGGGGCACTCTGCCCCAACTCTGGCATGAAACTGGACAAAGGGAAAGGGGTATAACCACCCCCTTCCCAGATCCACCCATAGGAGGGACCTTAAAGGTAGTCCAGCCCCTAAACTTAGTATAAGTATAGGAACCCAGTCCCTAGGACTTTAGATTACCCTGGACGAAACTCTTAAACATAAATCCTGGACCTTTGACATTCCATTTCGGTTGGAAGATGGAAGACATCTCCCTTGTGGTCAAGGAGTGACCACCCTGTTCAAACAGGCACCAACAGCAACTTTGCCTGTCTGCATTTTTGAGGCTCCCGATGGATCCTGAAGAATCTGTGACACAAGACACAAATTTCCAGACATCTCTGACCCCGACCTTTGCTCACAGCCAAGCTGAGACCTGTGGCGGACACGAGAGACGTGGGACCGGAACTCCTGGACATCCTGCATTTTGCAAGCTGCACCTGCTTCGCAAGGTATCTCGAAGTTGTGCATTGGGGTGGTTGGAGCCCCAGACCCGAGCACCATTTGCCCCAAAGTTCAGAGGCCCCCACTCAACGAGTGTCCTGTGGGCCCTGCTTTTGCAATTTAGCTTGACACGTCTTTGCAGTTCCTTGCCCATTGGCTAGTGAGCGCCCCAAAGACTTTTCTTTGAATCTAACTTGCTTTCCTGGTTTTTCTAGGCAATTTTCCTGCAAAGGAGAAGTTCCTCAGACCTTGCTGGTCTGCACCAAAGCCAATCTCGACATCCTGCGTGAGTTGCATTTGCCAAGGCTTGTTGGGTCCAATCCGGATACCAACACCGCATTCAACTAGATCCTTTGTGGGACAGCTCAAATCCAGCTCCTGGTTGTCGTTGACACCTCCTGGTCCTCGTGGCTGAAGAGACAAACTTCACCTACTCACCTGAAATCACCCGCCATCTGGTGGCATCTTCCTATCGCCGTCCTGGTCACTGGCAAGTGGCCCAGACTCTGTCCCTTCTGCTTTCAGGTTCTACAGATATTTGATCCACCCTTGGATCCACCCGGACACTTTTCCTCTGGTCGCCTGCAGCACTTCTTTGCAGATCTCCATTAAAATCAACGACGAAACCCGACACCAAAAGAGACCTATGCACCCGGCTTCCGTGGGTGAGGTAACACGAGTACTCTGGTAGTCTTGAGGGCATTGGCCCTCCTAGTGTCTAAGTTTAAAGGGGTTCCATCGTAGTTTATTTAGAAGTGTCCTTAAATTGTAAATTTGGAATTTGTTCGTTTCCCATAGATAGTCAATGGTAACCCGCGGCTGTGTTTAGACACTGCATGCGTCTCCCGTGGGCCTCCTACTTCCTAACCTTTGGTTGCTTAGAGTAGCCCCAGCGATTTCACAGGCCCAGGCCTGCTTTCTAATTCTCATGTGGTTCTCATACCACTATTTTAGTATATGGTTTGTGAGGCCCCTAGGGCAAAACGTATACTGTGCAACTTATTGTATGCTAATTGAGTAACTTGTATTGTACTTTTACCTCTGACCTCATAAAGAGTGCAGGAGGTTGTGTTTAGAATAAATACATATATATTTGATATATACCTTGTGTGGTGTGCTTTCATTTGGTACTCAAGGGATTATAATTGGTAAAACGACTCGTTTAATTCGCTCTCTGAAGTCTTAGCCTGAAGACTGGTCGTCACTGCTACCCCTAGGATAGCTTTATATAAGGTTGACTTTACAACCACCATCAATAAGGGTCGATTAGACTGGTGCAAGGTGCCCACTAGAACTAGTGGACATCATATGCCAGGCTCACTTCTCACACCGGGACGACCTGGGTGTAGGCAAGGTCCCCATACTTGCAATAGTAATCCATCAACATGGAGCTGCCCGATTGCAGGTCCGGTATGTGCATTACAATGACACAATTCTCAGAATAAGCCACATTACAACGCACACGTTTATAACGTAAGCCATTACAACGCGGTCTTTACAACTACCTCATTGTTAGATTGCATATTATTACAACGCAAGTCATTACGACTTGCTGTAGGCGGGGCGCTGGATTTTGGAATAGTACAATTTACTATTATAACTCCAGTCTGTGCAACAGTAGGAAAGTTGTTGAATTTAAAATCCAACACTTTCCGCCCCCTACAGCAATTAGTACTAACGACTTACGTGGGTCATTGTAATGGCATGCATTGTATCGCATGTGTTGTAAACAATGTATACCCAATTCTCATTATTGCCCAATGGCATGGTTCCGTTACCTCTGAAACATAAAGAGTACAATGTAAATTTCTGTACAATTACGGGTTGCCCCTTACTCTCCACGTGTACCTATTGAACTCACTTATTTCCTTCCCCGTGAGATTGAGGTAAGAGGCCCTGCACTTGAATTCCATGTCTGCGGTCCATTTGTCGTTAATGAAGGTGGGCCCAAAGATGTTAAGGACCACCCTGGGACCACAGAGGGAGGGGGAAGTGGACGAGTTTGTGGACTGGTGCAGTGGTCTTGCTACCTCCAGGAACCTATTTTCTACAAAGTCCCGGGGTGAAACAATGGTCTCCCCTATGGTGCCCATCCTGTGCATCCTGTCTACCTCAGATTGGATATCGCTCAGGTCGGTGAAGAGATACACTGCAGTAGGGTTGGTCTCATACTGGGTGACGGTTACTAGTGTCCTACGGGGTGTACTCTATTGGGTTGGATTTTTGAGTATATTCTGCATAGGTACAGATGGACGAGGCAAGAGCAGCAGGTTATAGGCTAGCTTGGAAAAAACACATTTGTATGCAATTTTGGAACATTCTTGCATTTATTTGTAAATGGTACACTCTATGGTTACACTGGGTGGGGTCGAATTTTCCTCCTACTGGATGGAGGTGATAGAATTTTAGCGGAATGGTGGGTTTTTAACTCCTTCCATGCTCATGACGAGCTCAGCTCGTCATGAGGCACGGTGCTCGTGTGCTGATGACGAGCTGAGCTCGTCCTGACCACACCCGTTTCTATTGACCTTCAGCACAGCAGGGGAATATCTCAAGCAGCCAAGGTATTAACCTAATTTTAGTGGGCGCTAGAATTTTGGGAACAATGGAGACTTTAAACTATTTTAAGGCTATTCTTATTATGGGTTTCCCCCCTCTCCTTGTCACAGAGCTTGCGGGCTGCTCCGTTTAAAGGTGTGAAGTTTTAACCAGTGCGGGCGTCCTTTTGAACGGCATGGACAGTGTGCTATTGTGAAGAGAGGTGGATGTTTTATTTTAGGCTAATGCTTCTGTTGACACATATGCATTTTTTGGGTCTCTGCCTGTGGCGTGGAACAAGGTTTCTTTATAATTGGGCTGTGTTATTCCTTCTTATGGAAGGGTCTGGAATCTTTGGGCTTTTGTCAGGCTGTTTTGTGCTGGTCCCAGGGGCGGTTACCTGTGGTTTTGGGCATTACTAACATCAACAAGGGATATTGGAGGGTGTGTGTGGGCTCCCGTTGGAACCTGCAGGGGGAAATGGCTGAGACTATGCTGGTATGCAGTGTCGGAGGTCTGGTTCAAACTTTTATGCGCTCGTCCTGATGGAGGTGGTGCTACTGAATTCAATGGATTTCCCCAATGGGATACTGCTGCCTTTGTGGCCATTACTGGGCACGATTGGTGAGCCTATCCCTGCACCTTGGTCACAGGCTGTGAAAGTGATTTGTTGAGACCCTTTCCATCCTGTCGTTCCCCTCTCACTTGCACCCAGGATGTTCCTGTTTTGCTGCACTTGGCCACAAACAGAGGCTTCCTCCCTGCCCTATCCAATGGGCAGACCTTGGATGTTTTTGGAAGCTTTTAGGGGAGAGGAGGAGGAGGAGGGGAGAATGTTCTGCCCATGATGGAAGTCAGGTGGGCAGATGGGGCGTGTCATGCTGTAAGTGAACAGAACCGGCTACTCATCTGGGGGTTTTTCTTTTCGCACAACTTGGTGCCAGATATGTGAATGTCCATGGCTGATGGAGTTCTCTGGCCTTCTCAAAAACTCCTTCCCCCAGATGTCCAGAAAGCCTGGCTTCCATCTCTGGACCAATTGCCTCATTTTGGAATTAGAGAAGGGCCTCTGTTTGGTGATCAACCCTGAGGATGTTGAGACTTCCATAGCCCACCCAAAGTTGGGCTTGGGGAGTGGTCCTGGGTGCCTGTTTTTATGCAGAAGTGGGGGCCTGCCTGTTTTTATGCACTAGTGGGGGCCTGCCCTACTCCCTTGTCAGGCTGTCCTCCCCCCAGAGGCCTGGTCAGCCAACCCTTCCCCGGGGGACCAATGTGGTTACCCGGATGGCGAACTCTAGTGTGGATTCCCAGTCGACATAGCATGGCTGTCCCTTAAGACCGGCTGTGGAGGAAGGTAAGAAAGTGTAGCTGGGAGTGATGTGAAGGGGATAGGTCATTTTGGGCAATGGTTTGGACTAATGGCGTGTTTGCACCCTGTGATTGTGCTGAGTCATTGCCGCCCCAGACAGTCACCCCACATTGCTGTAACTGGGGGTCTGATTACCATGTGTTTGGCCACCCACCCAGTCTGGTTGGTGCAGCCTGATTTTCTTGAAGTTGAAAAGATGATGCAACTGAGGCATTCTGAGCTTGGCTTTGGGGGTGAATGCTTTGTGGGCGCTGTCACTGTACTATTCCATTCTAGTCATGGTATATTTTTAGGTTGTCCAGGTTGGCCATGTGGCCCATTCTTTGACAGTAGTGGCACTCTAGAGGCCCGCTTTGGCCCTGTCTCCCTGACCTTTTGTAGGAAGCTGGCTATGTATATACTATACCAAAATGAGGTATAGTGTGCACAGAGTCCAGGAACCCCAAAGGTAGGCAGAGGTTGAAGTAGATAGCACATTACTCTCTATTTGTGGTCGTGTGGGTGAGCAATAAGGCGTTATCAGAGGGTAGTGTTAAGCATTTGTTGTACACACTCAATCAGCAAATGATGTCACACACTCAAAGACTGAACTCCGACCAATTTTGTTTGAATAAAAATAAAAAAATGAATAAGTTATTTTATATCTAGAACCAAGCCAAGCCTGACTCAGGTAAGTGAAATAAGTCCTTTGTATATCTCATTTAATGTTTTACAATTGAATGCCAGTTCAAATGCAATGGATTGAAATACAGGTAAGTCAATATGTTGAAATTACTGTTTAGTTTACTTTTCAGATTACTTTTTAAGTTCATTTTTCTACTCAGTGTGATATGCCTAGATATTACACTGGGATATTTCATAGAGAAAGGTTTTCATACAAATCAACTCCACACTTAGAACATTCTTCAAGGAAAAACAGTCAATGTATTCCTATGGAGAGGAATGAAGTTATCGGTTAACAGGTAAGTACTCAGTCTTTGGTGTGGAGTTTCTGGGGTTAGAACGAGGGATCCCCCAGGGTCGAAGATGCACTCTCTGAACACCTTCATCGGCACTAGGGCGGCCAGGTGCACAGTGCTGAGGCCCAATGGTATCCACTGGGGGATGAGGGCCTCCGGGTGGTGGCTGCTTACAAGCAGGCCACCTGGTTGTGGGAGCAAAGCTCCTGGTGTTAGGCTCAGGGAAAAGGGGGATCTGAGTCAGCGCCCAAAGTACACATGCAACGGTGCAGAGGCGGCTGGGTGCAGGGGCGGCTGGGTGCAGGGTGCTGTTTTGGCGTTGGGTGCCCTGTTGTTTTCAACTTGGATTCTCGGTTTTGGTTTCGAGCTGCAGGCTTGGTCCAGGAAGACTTAACCTAGGTTTCTTCTCTCCAGGGCGCAGGGCCGCTGGATGCAGGGGCCGCAACTGCAATACGAATAAATGCAATATCAACATATGCCATAACCTGTGTCTGCATGACCATGCCAATACCTGTCAATGCAAAGTAAATGCATGTCATAACCTGTAATCACACATCACTGCCGACATCAGGACTGTGACTACACATGCATTGGCTAGGGCTCCGATGGGGATTGTTACCCAAGTTGGTTCTGCAAATGTGTGGTGTCTGACAGGGGCACCAACTTCATGGCAGTATACTTGAAGCCTGTGTGAAATTAGAGGGGGGTAACCTACAAGCTCTTCAGATCCTATCACCCCCAAACCCATGGGTTTGTTGAAAGATTCAACAAGACCCTGAAAGGCATGATTATGGGCCTGCCTGAGCCCGTGAGATGGAAGTTGAAAGCCCTCTTACCATGCCTGCTCTTTGCCTACAGGGAAGTGCCACAGAAGGGAGTTGGGTTTTCCTAATACAAACTTTTTTATGAATACCCTGTTAGGGGACCTCTTAATCTGGTGAAGGAGGGGTGGTAGCAAGCACCCAAGAAGCCCTATCAGAATGAGGTTGGCTGCATGCTAGTCCTCAGAAACCAGATGCCAAGTCCTGGAAGAAGACTTCTGGAAAAAACAGGAGGATTGCGAGGAAGTCATGAAATGCTGATATGACCAGAAGTCCACTCTGGTGAAGTTTCAACCTGTTCAAAAAGTGTGGGTTATGGAATCAGAGGATCCGAGGGCCCTTCAAAATCGTTGGACTGCCCAGTAAGAAGTGACTGAGAGGATACTGGACGTCACATACCTGGTGGACCTCAAGACCTCAAGATACCCCCTAGTGTACTCCATCTCAATCAGCTAATGCCTACTACGAGAGGTCTGGGGTCACCATGCTGTGACTGCGTTGCTGCACATGGCAGAACTGCTTTGCTCCAAGGGATAATTGGCTGGCCTCCTGATCGTAGCCTCAGGAACAAAAAAGACTCCAACCATTTTAAACCCACCCCAGGACGCAGCCTGAGTGGGTTCTAACCCTCCCAATAGTGCACCTCCAGTCCTGTATGTTTGGTGGTGTTAAAGGGACCCAGATAGGCAGAATCCAATCCTTGGGATTTTTGGCTACAAACTGCTCTTAGAACAGAGAGGAGATTGGAACCAGCCTGCTCATCTATCTGTCCAAGGTGCATCGCCGGTTGCCTAACTATGCGATACCTCCACTAAGTTCTTCTGCACAGTAGCAAATCTTGTTCAGTGTTTCTTCGTAGAACCCACATCATCTACAGCCTCCAGCCTTGTCCCACTAGAGTTTTTTGACTTCCAAAAAAGAGAAGGGAGAGAGCATATCTTAGTAGATATTCTGTTGTTCTGCTCTCTCTGTTTTTTTTAAACATACTTTATAGAAAACCATTGCAGTGTGATAAGGTCACATTATTGATACATAAGGTATTTTTTTTTGTTGCTATTCCGTCTTATTCATTATGCTTGTTTATCACTTTATAACTTCAGGATACAACTGTAGATCTTCATATACCCGCTTATGCGTTGTACTGTTGCATTTATATAATCACATAATGTTATCACAATGTACTCAACATATATCAAGCATGTTTGTGGATAAACTAACATTAACTTTAATAACTATTCCCACCCCACCCTCTTTTACCCCTGGTCTGCGATTTCTGCCTCGTGAGAGCTCCAGTTAGGGTTAGTTAAAGTGGTGTTGTAGGTGCTATTCTTCCCAGCTTATAGATTGTGGTATGTATAGCAGGGGTATGAAGGTTTAACCTATTTGTCATCCAGTGTGGTCGCAGTTACTGGCATGGGGGTGCCTAGTGAGGGTATTAGATCCAGCTGCTTGAAGTCTCCTAATATAATATCCCACTCCAACGAGGTAGGTTGTTTACTTAGTCCCCTTGTCTCTTTATGTCTGATTGCAACACTTTCCGCGGTGCCCTATTGGATCACAGCTTCCTGCCAACTAGCCAATGTCGGACTTCTAGGGGATTTCCATTTCATTGTAAGGGACCTCACCGCCAGTATGCAGGCCAAATACAAAAATCTGTGTATTACTTTCTGGGCTTTAGAGCATCTGCGGAGCCCCACCAAACATTCTAGGGCATTATCTTGTACTATAATGTGTGTGGCTTCCCCAAAGGAGTGGAAAACCCTTTTCCAGTAATCTTGTATGCGCGGGCAAGTATATAGCATATGGATAAAATCTGCTTCATCTCCCCTGCAGCGGGGGCAACAGTGTTGGGCCACCGGGAACATGCGGTGGATTCTATGAGGGGTTAAGTATGATCTGTGAAGGACCATAGTTTGGATGAATTTCAGTTTTGCATTACAAAATACCCACTGCGAGTGTGCAAGCATGTTTGCCCATTCTTTGTCTGTTAATTCCTTACCCACGTCAATTTCCCATTTTGTTCTAAGAGCTGCGGGTGTGGGTGTCACATGCGCCCTGATATGAGTATATAGCCATTCCCCATGTGATATAGTAAATAGACCATTTTATGTTGTGAAGGTTCATCGTGTTGAGGGGCCCAAGTGTTCTTGATTTAGTGTGCTACTACTGCATGTACAATGTATAAACAGTCTGGGGCTTCTGCCTCAGTCCAGTCATGGATTCGGGTCTTAGTTAACCTGCCCCCAGGGATAGGAATACCTAGTAAGGGAATATAGGTAGACTATGGGAATTTTGCCTTTAGGCAGGGTCAAAGAATGGAGCACCCCAAGGTTGATATCCCTTGACGTGTATCCGATTTCTTGTAGATTTCTCCCTGCTGTCCAGTATGACAGCCATTGTAATTGACAGGCATAATAATATGCCCTAAAGTCAGGGACCCCCAGTCTTCCTTTGCGGGGCTCTAGTTGGAGTTTTTGTAGGCTCATTCGTCTTCGACCAGTACCCCAGACTAGCTCCACTAAAATCATATTCAGGGTACAGAACACAGACAGAGGAACCATTATAGGCAGGTTCAGAAAATGATATAATAATCGGGAGAGCACCACCATCTTAGAGATTGCTATTTGTCCCATCACCGACAAAGGTAAAGATATCCAGAATGTCACACTTGAGCGTAACGCCGTGATTGCTTTCAATAAATTTCCCTCCAGTTAATCCACCTGCATTCTAGATATATCTGGATTCCTAGGTATTTAAATGTAGAACGAGCAACTGGGAGAGTATAAGTTCTCCTCTGGACAGGGCTCATCACAGAACAAGAAGGCCTGGGATTTCCGCGGATTGATAACAAGGCCGGAAATCTGCCCGAACCGTAAGAGTTTAGAGGGAAGGGGAAAAGGGTTAGCCGACAAGTCACAGAGATATAAGAGGATATCATCAGTATATATAGAGGTAAGGTGGATAGCGCCATCAATATGTATTCCCAGCGGGTCTGCCGCCTGTCTTAGGGCTATTGCTAGAGGTTCCAGTGCGAGCACGAACAGCAAGAGGGATAGCGAACAACCTTGTCGTGCTCCCCTGTGTATTGTGTATTCACGTGAAATATGTTGTCAATTGCGGGCTCTGGCTGCGGGGGAGACATAGAGCATTTGAGATACGCCTCAGGAAAACCAAACATTGTAACGCCACAAACATATAATCCCAGGTTATGGAATCAAATGCCTGGCATAGATCCAGCATCAGACAACCCGCGGCTGGGTACTCGGTCGGGGTAGCCTGCATTACATAATGTAACCTTCTAGTGTTGAGAGATGTGCTGCGGTTTGGGAGAAACCCGCTTTGATCATTATGTATAAGGGTGGTAAGGTATGGTTGTATACGATTTGCAAGGGCTTTGCTCAAGAATTTATACTCAGTTGCTAACAGGGATAATGGTCTATAGTTAGACATGTCCGTGCTGTCCCTACCTGGTTTAAGTATTGACGTGACCAGTGCCTGCCTGGTGGAAGAGAGCAAGTGGCCGGCGGTAAAGGCGGCCTGATATATTTCTTCCAGCTTAGGAACCAGGACCTCCGAATAGGTGTGATAAAATTCTATTGGCAGACCATCTAGACCTGGCTCCTTATTTTGATTTAGGCCTTTGATCGCCATACTGATTTCCTATTGGGTTGTGGGACCGGCCATTTCGTCCTGAGTGGCTGCTGGTAGGGATGGGATTGGTAGGTCACGTAGAAAGTCATATATAGTTGCATCAAGGGTGTTTGTTGGGGCAGCATATAAATTACTGAGGTAATTACAGAAGGCATCATTTATGTCTACTTGTGTTGTGATTGAGTCCCCTTAAAGCGTTTGTTGATTTGAAATCAGCATTTGACTTGGTCCCTCGTCAAAAGCTGTGGGATGTTCTGAACGGGGCCGGGAGGCCCTTAGAAATTTTAAGTTTTGTTATTAAGTTGCATGAGGCGAACTACGCCCAAGTTAGATGGGGACAGCAGGGCCAACTCACAGATCGTTTCCCTGTAAACAAAGGGGTGCGGCAAGGATGCGTCCTTGCACCCACCCTATTTTCCCTGTTTATTAATAAGGTCATTTCATGTTATTCTAATTTTCCTACGGACGCGCTAACTCTTGCTGGTTCAAGAGTGCCTTTGTTAATGTTTATAGATGATACTTTAATTTTATCTAAAACTAAATCTGGTCTGCAACGTGCCCTTGATAGGTTTACAGAGTTTTGCAATGACCACGATCTTTTAGTAAATGTTGATAAAACCAAATATATGGTGTTGCATAAATATAAACATATTAAAAGCAGAGTTGTAATGAATGATGCTCTATTGGAGCAGACGGATACATTCACTTATTTAGGTGTGACCATGGGTAAGAGGATGAATTGGACCCCGCAGTTAGATGTCCTAGTACTCAGCCATAATCAGTTAGCAGGAGCCTTACTTAAAGAATATAGGGCCAGATGTAGCTCGCCAAATACCGGTCGGTAACGGCCGATTTCTGCCGTTACCGACCGTTATTTGGGATTTGTAATGTAGGGGGCCATTGATTTACAGAATCGGTAATTTTAACGATTCGGTAAATATACAGAGTCGGTAAAATACCGAATCGGTAAATTTACCGATTCTGTAAATCAATATGTAGGTGGCACAGTAATCAGTGCCACAGGCCCTTACCGAATCGTTATTTACCATGGAATACTATTCCATGGTAAATAACGAATTCCTGTGTACATGCACATCTGTGGCACTTTGTCCCTTGTGAGGGTGATTTCCAGAGGATTGTGACCCGGGAGGGTTTTAGCTAAGTAAGTGGAGTGACGGGCTTGGGAGACGATGGTGTTGGAGCATAAAAATCTGTCTATCCTGGTGTGGGGTTGATGCACTGGCGAGTACAAGTGGTATTCCTTATGGGTGGGGTGTAAATGTCTCCATACATCTGAAAGTGTCCATCCCTTCATCCATGTATTTAACATTTCCGCAAACTTACTGGTATGAGCTCCGTGTAGTGGGGGGTGTGACCCATTCATATGTATATCTAATACTGCATTAAAATCTCTCCCCAGAATCCATGGCATTGTGTCCCAACTGGCTAGTGCAGTGCTCCTGATCAAAATTTGGGGCGTAAATACTTCCCAAAGCCACAGTTACACCATCCAGAGTGCCTTTCAACAGAATGTATCTCCCTTGCTCGTCTATGCGCCGATCTATTTCTAGGAATGGAACCCCGTGTCGAATCCATACAGCCGTGCCTATAGGATACGCTGAATAATTAGTGGAGTAGTCTTCAGTTATCTATTATATCATTCTTGGTCTGAGCTGTAATCCAGGGGAACAAATTGATACTTTGCTTCAAGTCTGAGTGCATAGTACTGTCCTCAGAGTCTATCTGGATCCTGGTATTGTCATCTCTGAATGATCCAGCCTTAGCCAGAGCCCCTTCTTTGTCCACTCGTTGCTGTTCCTGAAACGGGCCAACACTATCATTACCCTGTTTATTTTCTGTGGGTTGTGGGGCCTGAGACCCAGTGGTCTACAGGGCTCCCGTGGTGATAAGTCTGAACGGGCGCTCTGACTCATATCGAAGTTCATTACTTCCAGCCATTCTTCTGCATCTCCTGGCTGTCAAAGAAGAGAGATTTTTTATCATGAAAAACTTTCAGTCTGGCCGGGAACAAAAGCGTGTATTTGAGTTGGGCAGCCCGTAGTTTATTCTTTACAGTCTGATAGGAGGATCTTTGCTGTTGTACCAATAAAGTGTAGTACGCGTTCTTGCAGGCCATTGACCTTTGTTGGAGCTGTTGTACGTTGGTGGTATTTGCAGTTATTTGTGGTTCCAAGTCTTTTATGGCACTATCGTGTTCTTTGACTATCCCTGCGAGCTTTCCGTGGTCCGCCCTGAGCAGTGATAGACCAGAGGGAAGTGTGCAAATTTGCTGTTCAACAGCTGACCGAGATTCACGGATCTCTTGCAGGATCGATCTGATCCAGTTTTTCGGGCATGCTCTCCATAGGATCTATCCTTGTGGCCCCGGGTGATGAGGGTCGGCTGAGGATCTCTGGCGCATTAGTTGGGCCTGTCCCTCCTTGCTGCCCTTCCAGAGTTTTCCCCTTGGCTCTGCCCATGTTGCACTCTGCAGATGATAGACAGGGATCGTTCGGTTGTCGATGGCCAAAGGAAGTGGGGTGGGAAGGGAGCATCTGATCCTCACTCCTCAGCCCCTCTCCCAATAAAACTCCTTCGTGGTATCATCGTCCCTGGTTGAACAACTGAGGGTGGATGCGCTCTTGAGCGACCTACATATAGGGCTAAGTGATGTGCCGCAGGTGGGCCAGCAAAACAAGTGAGAGGACTGGTGGTCAATGGGGCCCCGCACCACCGTCTCCAGGCAGCACGCCGGCGGCGATATTTAACCGGATCAGGCCTTTCTCTGCCGTAGTCCTCCCCCGGGACCAACGTGGTCCCCCGTGTTACTTCCAGGCCTCACAATGCTGTTGTCCATCTGGTATTCTCTTGCAGTGGGCCAAGCATGGGCGGAGGCCTGGTGCAGTCGTTGCGGCCCTGGGAAGAGGGGAGACGAACGCTGGGGCCTGGGACAGATCAGTCTAAGCCAGTCTTTACTCCCATCCGGCCCTCAGTTTCTATAGAGTCACGCTCATGAAGTAGCGAGGTGCACAGCCAGCTAGAGTTCTCCCAACCATTCATTCATTTTCACGATGGTCAGCCAAAGCGGCCACTGTTTATAGTTGGTCCGGGGCTAATAGCATGCACCAACAAAGCAGCATTTTGGTATAGGGGCAAGAAGACCGAATCATAGCATCTACGGGCCCCAATCTGGATCGCTGCACTCACCCCCTCTCTGCTGGCAATGTAGTACCACTCCTCTCTGGGAGCCTCCTGTGCACCACAGGGATGCTTCTTGCACTGTCCAAGCTCTGGGGAAATTGTGGATCTACCAGTTCACGGGGTCCCCACTCCACGCCGTAGAGTCGAATCCGGGCCGCCGTGCCCCTCCCGGTCTCTAATGTGTGTCGCAGATAGGCTGCAGTCCCCGGTCGGCTCCTGAATCTCAGCAGCAATGTCGATCTCTGTGCCGTTCGCAGTTGTGGGCTGTGCCGGGTCCGTTAGCAAGATCTTGTCAATGATTCGGGGACATATCAGCCAGGTTTTGGTGGTATTATTAGTTTTGTCCCCCTCGAGGGTCCGGAGCGCCTCCCGGACATGTCTGCCATCTTATGCGGTTAGCCACGCCCCCGCTGCTCTCTCCTTTAATAAAACATACCAACTTTACTTGTTGAACTGCATTGCTTGACTTCTACATAAATCTATGCCTCAGTGAATTCCTTACCAGCTCCACTATCTTATTAAGAATCTGGTGTATGGCTTCTGTTGAAGAAGGTTCAAGTCCTATATGTGTTTGTTTCTGAATACTCCTTTGCCTCACTGGACTATGAAAACCAAAGGGCAAATGACACCTGGAAGATCTAAAACAGCACTCTAGAAGTCATCTCATACAAAAGGAGTGTCAATCCATGAAGGTGAAAGACTGGTAATAAGGACGTAATCGGATCATTTAGGGAGCTGTAGATCTTCCAGCCCTACTGCTATATTGAATCTTTAACCCTCCAAGACATGCACATGTCACTCCACTACTGCAGCAGCTTCACTGGCTCCCAATTAAGCAGAGGGCCAGGTTTAAGGGCCTATGCATTGCACACAAAGCTCTCTTTGGAATGGCACCGGAATTCATTAAGGACCGCCTAAGGAGATACATGCCTGGTCATGTCCTCTGCTCGTCCGAGGCAGGCCTGCTGTCCTACCCACGGTTTGACAAAGTCACCATGGGCGGACGTGCTTTCTCAGTTCTGATTCCCCAACTGTGGAATAAGTTGCCAGAGAGTCTGTGTAGGGAAGCTACTCTCCTTCTATTCAGGAAAAAACTAAAGACTTTCTCGTTCACGCAGGCCTGGGCTCTAGATGAGCTCTGACCGGGTTGGCTCTGTGATACGTAACTGCTGGTAGGGTTTTGTAATTCTCTCACAAGCGCTAAGAGACCATTGGTGACTATGCGCTATACAAATTCCACTTAACATTACCATTATTCGCTCTGGATATTGACAAGTACGCTCCTAGGGAGGGTCAGGTCTCCTTGGATATTATTAAAATATTGGCACGTTTCATGAGTGCCCTTATTCTTGGTTAATTTATTTGAAGATTGGGGTTGTGATCTGATGAGCCTTAATCCAGTAGACTCAGAGTGTTTTGGCATTCCATGCATCCTCGGTTCCTCAAACGACGTAGTCAGCTGTCATGCGAGTAGGATGCACTCTGGATTTCTTTTATTAGTTTGATAGATTGAGTGTTTCATTGGAGAAGGCAGATAGTTCAATGAGTTAAATGTTCACTACTCAAACATACAGTCATCTCCAGGTCAGGAATTCAAATCTTGGCAAGGCTGACTCCGCCTACCTCCTTCAGAAAGTCTGTAAATTATGAACCATTGAATGAAGTGAGAGTAACACCCGTTATAAACAGTGCTTTGAAATGGCAAAAGTGCTGTGTAAAGTGCTACATAAGAGCAAGTTATTGATAAACCACATAAATAGACTCAATTTTAATCAATGTTTATTGTCACTCACAACAAATAGGTACATCATCTTTGAGAAAAGTATTAGAAGGTTGATGAAAAGAAGGAGAACAAACTAGGGTCGCTATTTACATTAATGAAAATATTTAGATTGAATATTTAAAAAGTGTAAGTGGTTTCAAATGTTTGCCCCCTTGTTTGTTCTTTTCTCTTTCTAGTTATTTACCTTATACAAGGTGCAGGTAGTGTTTGATAGCAGGTCCTAAATCATTAGAGTGAGATCTCATTGTCAAACTCAGTGGAACATTTTCTGCATATGTTGAACTTTGCCCAAAGATTTGGGGGAAGACCAACTGAGACATTACTGCTACTGTGTCTTCTACAAACCTCCATCACCAGCAACAGTCTGCCAGTGACAATATCTGAAATGTCACTTGAGGTGTGCAGTATTATTGAAACTCCTTTGTGTATTACCGCGTCGCCTTCTGATATTTACCTCGCACGTGAAAATTGCCCTGAAGAGGAGATAACTGCCATGTAACACGTTTTTGTAAACTTCTGTAGCATTACTGCCATGTTTCAAATAAGGGGCCATATGTCGTCCCTAATGGGAAACATCCTTTACAACGCAACTTTTACCACGCAGTGCCTTTACGACGCAACTTTTACAACGCAAACCATTACAACGCATTGCGCTGGGGGGCGCTCTAGGATAGGGAATAGGTTTAATTTACTATCCAACACCTTCCCTACTATCCACGGGGACTGGAGTTGGAATAGTAAATTAAACTATTCACTATCCAGCGCCCCAAAGCACTATGCGTTGTAAAGGCATGTGTTGTAAAACCGCGTTGTAAAGGCATGCGTGGTAAAAGCATGCGTTGTAATGTCATACATCCGTCCCTTATAGGATATTTTAAGTTGAAAACAGTACCTAAACACTTCAATATAAATAATGAATGTGTTATTGACTAGCCTAGACCTTTAAATCTGCTAAATGACTATACTGAGGCTAGCACAGATAAAAAAACATTTTTTGAAAGAGCAATAGGAATCCTTATTTTAGTTTGTAGATGTAGAGAGGTCACATACACAGAAACATTTTTTTTTTAAAGCTTTGAAGAATGGTCAAAGTCGAACATCTTCAGCATATCTTTTGTGGATTCTTTGTAAAGATATTGTAACTGCATAAGGGATGCCAGGCATGCTATTCTGTCACAATGGAAGAGGATGGAGTTTAAAGAAAAATCCTTAAATAAAGGAACAGTGAGAAAAAATGGGTTAATCATTTTAATGAGCTCCCGGGCAGACATACTGAATATTTGCATTATTATTTGAGAGTGTCTTGATGTGTGAACTCCTTGCTGCAGCTGGTTTCCATGCCTTGCCACACAAAAGGTTACCTTTTAAAATGTTTTACATCGCTAGTGCTTGTAAAATGTGTAAATGCAGTACAAATTGGCTGAAGTGTAAAATTCAGTAATGGCACTATTTCCAAGTTTACAAAGAAGGTCGGCGGTCCATCTGAAGCAAGCCCAAGTGCATCTAAATCCTGTTAAAAGCAGTCACCATGGAAACCACAGCGCCTGAAGAATGCAGACACCTCTTCGGCCACTGGAGGTCCAAGCCATGCGCACAGAGGGAGCCCAGTTTGTTAACTCAGATTACCTGATGCAACTGACCGCCGCCATTCCTACTAATTATGCTCTATGACGTATAAGCAGTAACTGACAAAGTATACCACATATTTATTTTTAGCAGAATGATAAAAGTTCCGAAAATATTCTACATTTAAGTAAAAGCTTGTACGAGAAAACAACAGTATAAAGCATACATATTTTATTGTATATTCATTGTCACAGCTGTATGAACTGGACAAGGAGTAATGATATGATGGAATGTTTTAAGAGTGATTATGTGTCAGGCGGAGTGAAATGCCGGTCTGTCGGATAATGAGTAGGTTGAGTTGATGGAATAGTGGGCCCAATTTTACGGGATGGTAATTCTGCCTGGAAAAAATGCCCCGATTTTAGTTTTGTGGCCGGAGGAGAATTGAATGTTCTGCCCCGCCAGACCTTAACTGCCCTTCCCTCCCCAACTCTCTTCAACCCTCTCCATGCACCGCCATTCAGAAGACCCCACTTACATTTACCACTTGCTCACAGCAGGTGGTAAATATATGAGTCATTTTGAGCTGAGATTTTAGGTAAATATGTGCGTCATCTCTGCATATTGGTTTATAGAAATGTCTGAATCTTTGTAGTTGTTGACAAGTGGTTCTACATATAGGTTAAAGTGCATTAGGAATAGGATGAATTGCTGTGGAACGCCACAAATGGTAAGTGCTGGATTAGAAACGTTGTTAATTTTTTCAATTTGTGAGCGTTTGGAGAGGAATTAATCAAATCATTTGAGGACTGGGGCATATTTATCATAATGTCACGTAGCACATGTCAGTTTGCTGCACTGCGTGATAGGGAAAGGGCAGGAATGCACAGTACTTAACATTGTATGACGAATTGTTGCCTTTTCCCAGCTCAGGTGCACAATGTGCTGCCTAGCGCCAATGCAGGCACCCTTCCACCATGGTGCAAGGGTGACTACGCTATTAGTAGGGACACCTTCCTGTAGAAAAACATACCCCAGAGGCATCTTCCACTTTCTATGTGAAATAGAAAGATGAAAAATAAGGGGAAATAAACATATTCCTCCTCACTGCGCCTCACCTCTGGAGGTGTTGTAGTTTTGCGCATTCCCAGGTCTACCACTTACGGTAAATCTAAGAATGGGTCAAAATCCATGTTTTTTCTTTGAGAACACCCATGCACCACCCAAGGAATGCCTCAGTGGGGCAAAGTAACACAATGCAATGATTTGTGCTGCATTGTGTTACTCATGATTTTATCAAGCCACACAGGGCCACACAAGGTGGCCTTGTGTGGCTTAATAAATCGCATCTCCAATGTTGCATCACTTTTGCACCCCGTTGTGTGGTGCATACTTGACACAACCCTGGACAAATATGACCCGAAATCTTTAAATCAAAGCAATGTTCGAGGAGGTTGGAGGAGTGATGGATTGTGTCGAAAGCTGCAGTAAAGCCCACTAAAAAAAGCAGGCAAGATTATCCCTTATCCAGTATTTAGTGAAGCCAATTCAGTTCCTTGGCTTGCTCTGAAATCTGATTGGTGAATTGTAAGTAAGTTTTTTTCCCCAGCAAGTGGAAGGGGGCACATTTGTAGTGGAGTTTCCTTGCCAGGGAAAGTTAGAGATTGGTTAATAAATGTCTGGTAGGTTAGGATGAGGATGTGTTTTTTGAGCAGGGGTGATATTTGACTGCATGGGATAAAGTCAAGAAAGGAACCTTGAGAGAGGAAGAACTAGATGATTTTGCCTCAGGCTTCTGAGAACAATGACACATAGCCTTTAATGATAGCTGCAAGGATAAGGTCAGTTCAGTTCAGTTCAAAAGCTTTTATTCGGGATGTCATAACAATCCATATAAGCACAGACAAGAAATAAAACAACAATTACAATGATTAAAAGGCTCAATAATACATATATGCAAATAAAGCCACCTAAAAAGACACTTAATATGCTTGTACAGGGGTGCGTCCATAAAGTGCAAAAGTGCTACGTATTGTTTGAGGAATATAAGGCCTAAATACACTATATACAAATACTATAAGCCTTTAAAAAAGAAGAATATGTCAACAGGGCCAGTGCATAGTTTATATATTACAGCTGGTTGCTGATTGCCAAGTTAAAAATTAATAGATTTCCTGGCATCTATACATTTCATTATATACATAGCAACCGAAAAACAAATGTCCGGATTTTCTAGACACATAATTAATTTCATTGCAAGTTTCGTGGATTGTGCGTTAAACTTTAAAAAAATGGCCTTAAGATAAAAAATCCTTAAAAAGTGATAAAATTTACAAAACAATAAAAAATGACAGCAGCTTTGCCTTGAAGTTAGATCACAGGGGCAAACAGAGTTTGAGCCAGTTCGCATGACAGGAAATGCCACCAGGTGATGTACGGTGCCCAATCTAAGACGTGTTAAGACAAATCGATGTGTATTGTGTGTGACCATAGACAGATAAGATTTCAAAACCTTTATTTAAATCAAGCTCTTGGTAGAAATCAACCGTAGACAGCGTCCTAGACTGCCTTGCTCTTTTCTCACTCTTATAAGATAGAAATTTCTCCTTTAATTCCTTCTTAGAGGTAGAGGCTGCGAAATCTGGACTTAACGAAATGTCATTATTAAATAAGGTACGGTACCAGTGATGGATATATTTCAACCATGGTATACAAAGAAAATAATCCAATTTTAGGCAATCTCTTATTATTTGTTGGGTAAACAACGTTTCAGGTTTTACCCAGATAGATCGCCATAATGTTAGAGGACGCAGAGCTGCAAGATCTGTAATGTAATTTATACCTACTTCTTCATGCACCAATAGAGTAGATGCAGATTGGGGGACACACAATACTCTCTTTAAGAATGTATTTTCGTCACGTTGCATAGTCTTTCCCTTGCAGTAACCCCAGATTCCTGCCCCATACAGTGCTGATGAAACACATCTGGCGTTATAAATGGTTACCAGGTCCTTAATTCTTCTGGTGCCCCCAAATTCTTTGGAAAATGTGAAGATGCTGTTTGTATTCCTATTCATCTTTAATCCTATATTATTAAATTCATGTATCCATTTCCCATCATCTGAAAATGTTATTCCAAGATAACAGAATTTCTTTACAGTTAGCAGCTTCTCGTTGTCAATAAAAAAGGAACTTATTAGGTTAGATTACTTGCCACATACCATGGCAACAGTCTTACTTTTATTAATCTTTAGTTTCCTGTCCTTGATAAATTCAACAAAGTTGTCTATTAGGCGCTGTAACCCAATTTTTGTACGGGATATTAAAACAGCGTCGTCTGCATATAAAAGAATGGGCACCACCTTACCATCGATACGCGGGGCATCTGCAGGGATTTGGCCAAGGGTTGAATCTATTTGATTGATAAATAATGAAAATAGAAGGGGGGCTAATACACAACCCTGGCGTATGCCTCTGGTAACTTTAAAAAAAGGAGTACATTCTCCGGATGGGCCATATCGGACTTTACAGGACAGCGTTTCGTAAAGCCTCCCTAGAAAATGCACTATTTCATAAGGAGCGCCTAAGTCCAATAGGATCCTCCATAATGTAACATGGTCAACAAGGTCGAAAGCGCTGCTTAAGTCTGCGAAGCAGAGAAATAAATTCCCCTCCTTCGCGACAGTATATTTATTTATCAAAAGTTCAAGGTTGGCACACTGCTCCAAGGTACCTAGGCCCTTCCTAAAACCATATTGTATCCTAGTTAAAATATCTTGCTCTTCAGCCCAGGTTTCCAGTCTCCTTAGCAGAACTCTGCTCATCTCCTTGATAGAAGCATCTAGCAAGGAGATGAGACGGTAGTTACTCGCCTCGGATCTGGATCCTTTTTTGAAAAGTGGTACTATTATCGATTGTCCCCAAGTTATTGGGATCAGTCCCTCTGCTGCCATATTAAAAACCGTTGTTAGAATGGGGGCCCATAGATCCATCTCTGTTTTATAGAGGTCTATAGGAACTCCATCTGGTCCAGAAGCTTTACCACCTTTACTATCAATTAGACCATCATAAACCTCGTCTAAATTAATCAGCAGTGGTAATGGATACCAGGTAGGAGTTTCGGGTACTAAGAAGCCTAGGCTATTCCTGGCTGAATTAAAAATCTGCGAAAAATGCTCAATCCATGCATTACTTCCAACATGAGATGTCAATTCGGGAATACTATCTGATTTTAAAAAAGGACTGTTAATAGTTTCCCAATAAAGTTTACAGTTATTTGTTTCTGCTGCAAAATTAAGATTAGTCCACGCCTCATCCTGAAGGCATTTCTTCCTATTTAAAATCGCTGCCTTGTAATCTGAACGTAGCAATTTTATAGTTGCATTGTTGCGGGGTTTAATGCTCAAAACTTGTTTTAATGCTTGCAGGGCCCGTGTACAATCCCCATCAAACCAACCTACTTTCCCGGCCCTCCTCGTACTAGTGTTCCTAGTAAAAATCTCTTCCATGGTCACATTCATTTTAACAAAATCATCAATTATATTACAGACATTGGCATCATCACTCAAACACTTCTCAATTTCTACACGACATTTAGTCACCACCTCTAGATGTTTCAATTGGGGGTCAATTCCAGACCATTTGATTCTCATCCCGTTTGTTCTAGTGGCAATTGCATTGACGACACAATTATTGTCATCTAGTTTTTTGTTGCCCCAACACAGCAATGATATATGGATACTGTTATGATCGCTTAATGGTTGTTCCGTAACCCAAAGATTCGAATAATCAATATTGTTGGAAAGCAGAATATGATCAATACTGGTATCGGTGTTTCTACCAGTATAAGTTGGGCAGGGAAGATTAACCTTATTTTTCGTGCAATTCAACAGATCCAAATCAAATTTTGCCAATAATTTGTTCAAAGCCATGCCATACACACTATGAGAAAAATGAAGATCATCCCCTGCACCTCTGACCCCAGACTCCTTTCTAAGGCCGCAACAATTACTTTTGGGCAATGGGCACTGCTTGATATTAAAATCGCCTGCCCATAGGATCGTCGCCTGTGTCCGGGATGCCGCCAGGGCTATCTCAATTTCACTCTCTAGGGGGGGTAAAGTTTTCCACCTACTATTGTCGAATATGTTGTTATAGTAGTTAATCAATATTAGATCGTTTCCTTTGTTAAATTTAAGGCGGAGTACCTGATTGTTACTCCCGTCTGAACTATAACTTTTAATTTGGCATGCAGTTAGTTTATTTGAAACCAATAGCAAAAGTCCTCCCTTTGCGCGTCCTGCAGCAGTGTTAGCCGCTGGTAGCCAGTGGGAGGAATAACCCTCTATAAAGATGGGTTCTTTACACCATGTCTCTTGGAGACAGATGAAGTCATGACCTTCAGTGATAAAACCCTTCCAGAACGGGGTATCCAGTTTGTTCTTTAGGCCCGCTATATTCCAAGTAACTAAACTGTAGCCTTGATCTTGATCTATAATATTGTTTGGTTGTGCATCTATAAGAAGGGGTGATGATTCTACATCAGAAATTATAGGTATTTCTATGGACAATGGGGTTAAGGTTCGTACCTGATTGGATGTATCCTGTTGCTCGTCCATACTAGCAACCAGTGTAATGTGGGAGCCTAGTTCCAGCTCCCCCATATTCGCTTGTGGAGGGGTGAGCAAAATCCTACTACTTGATTTGTCTAATCCAATTGACTGAGACCCATATAGGGGCCTTTCTACTACCATCCCCACAGGTGGCCATTGTCAATCATTAGACTCCAGGGAATCAAAAACCTGAAATCTATTTTGTGTTGGAATTGTATAGCACACTGAGGGGCCAATTATTTTACTGAAGGTAGGATTTTCGTTAATACACAATGCAGGATCGAGTAGATGTCTGTAAAAATATCCCAATGGGAGAAGGGTCATATTGAACTCCCATGGCGATGGGGGTGGTGCCAAAGTCAGACTGCTCTTTGCCCAGTGTGGGGATCTGTAATTTATAATTATACAATCTCCCTCGAACTTTTTTCTTAATGGGCCCACCCAACCTACCCTTTGTGTCATGATGATCTGGTTTGCACCTGACTCGGGGTAGCTACAGTTATTGGTGAGCCAATGTAAGGTTTTATTTTTGAGGGCGTGGTGTGATTCTGTTTGGCCTTTACTCAATTTTGGGACATTGACTAATACCACTACATACGCACTACATTCTGGTGGAAGATCGGTACGAGTTGGAATTTGTGTATCAGTCTTTTTAACCACATCCTTGCTTGGTCTAGTGACCTGTTCTGGCATAGGCATAGGATCTTTCCTGGTTACTTGTTTGGCTTGGCTAACCAGGAGTGGAGGTAGGGGTTTAGCTCCAATATTCTCTCTAACCCCACCATCACCCCTAGGTGCGGAGTCTAGAATATCAGTATTAGTCTCGGATGGGGCGGTTAGACTGCCTAGTGCGTCCGTGTGCTTAGACAAAAGTCCGCCCAATCTATTAACCTCCGCAGTCATCCTATCAAGTTTTGCCACTAAAGGTTTAATTATACCCTTTATCTTAGAGTCAATGATACTAACTAGGAGATTGAGTTGTTCTTCATCCATTTTTTCAAAGCCAGTTGTCACTGGGGCAACATCATCCATATCTAGATTTTTAATAGGTGTAGCTACTTTTTTTCCTCGTGGTGCGGGTACCCCCACGTTTAGTCTGAACTTTCCTACATGCTCTGACCACTCTAACTACGGGGGTCAGAGGTTGCTGCACTATAATATCTGTGGAATCGTTCAACTCGACCTGAGTAGTGGTGGGGGTAGACTGTTCGGGTGTTACCCTGACAGATGCATCAAGATTAGTAGAATTGCTACTAACATCCAGTGCTGTCCCCGACGGGGGGAGTGCAGAAAATAGAGGGTAGGGAATCGCAACACAGTCCTAAGGACTGTCGCCTATCGCTATTTATTTTGGTAACAACCTTAACTAAATAGTTGTCCAATGGACCAAGTGCAGATGGAGCATTATGTTTAGGCATATTTTTAGAAAATCGAATAAAGCTTATGAATAAATTAAACACTATATACTTAAATGCCACCCAGTGACATCAATACTTAAAAGTCAAAAAATAAAATAACACAACAGTTATACAGAACTAGGCACAGGACAAAATCTCACTGTTTGTAGAGCGGGGGCTGTGACGGTGTCTCCAAGACAAGAACTGTGGCCCAGCCCTGCCTTGTTCTGCCGTGGACTGCCGTAGACTGTCCCGCCCTTGTCCCGGTCTTCTCCCACGCGCGTCCTCGCGGGACGAGGGACCTGACGCGCCTTTATGCGCCTCCTGGCGCGCTCTGTAGTGTTGTGGGCGTTTGCCCCAAAGGATCCTGGGGGATGTAGTCTCTCCAGAGACTGGCGGAGCAAAGCCCGGCCGGTCGTTTCAGCAGCAAGGGGGCGGAGCCAAGCCCGGCCGTAGGCACTAGGAAACCGGGGCAGCAAAGGTCAACAAAGCTCCCCGTAGCAAAGCTCCCCGCGGTAGCAGCATCTGGGGGCACCAAGGACTCGGCCCCTGACGCGCCTTTATGCGCCTCCTGGCGCGCTCTGTAGTGTCGTGGGCGTTTGACCCAAAGGATCCTGGGGGATGTAGTCTCTCCAGAGACCGGCAGAGCAAAGCCCGGCCGGTCATTTCAGCAGCAAGGGGGCGGAGCCAAGCCCGGCCGTAGGCACTAGGAAACCGGGGCAGCAAAGGTCAACAAAGCTCCCCGTAGCAAAGCTCCCCGCAGTAGCAGCGTCTGGGGGCACCAAGGACTCGGCCCCTGACGCGCCTTTATGCGCCTCCCGGCGCGCTCTGTAGTGTTGTGGGCATTTGCCCCAAAGGATCCTGGGGGATGTAGTCTCTCCAGAGACCGGCGGAGCAAAGCCCGGCCGGTCGTTTCAGCAGCAAGGGGGCGGAGCCAAGGCCGGCCGTAGGCACTAGGAAACCGGGGCAGCAAAGGTCAACAAAGCTCCCCGTAGCAAAGCTCCCCGCAGTAGCAGCGTCTGGGGGCACCAAGGACTCGGCCCCTGACGCGCCTTTATGCGCCTCCTGGCACGCTCTGTAGTGTTGTGGGCGTTTGCCCCAAAGGATCCTGGGGGATGTAGTCTCTCCAGAAACCGGCGGAGCAAAGCCCGGCCGGTCGTTTCAGCAGCAAGGGGACAGAGCCACGCCCGGCCGTAGGCACTAGGAAACCGGGGCAGCAAAGGTCAACAAAGCTCCCCGTATCAAAGCTCCCTGCAGTAGCAGCGTCTTCTAGTATGGGGTGGTATAAAGCATAGATGTTCGTTATGAGTTTATTGAAACTCCCCAAAAATTTGAACTACTAGTAATCATGACAAATCAACCGCACATGCATGTTCTGATGTTTTTGATCAGTATTGCAAAACTCAGACCCACAATATTCATGAACATTTCAAACACATCAAAAAAGAATAAGACAGGCTCTGACTACTCAAGCCACTGGACTAATTTACAAATGGAGGCCAGTGGCATTACCCCTTGGTCCAAAAACTAGGAGGCACCAAAGTTGTGACTTAATAGCACCACAAACTGCTGCAAAAAGTCAATGAGACTTTCAGAGTCAAAGGAAAGACTGGCAGGCATGGAATACCATCAAAGACTATTGAGATGGTGTACACGAATTTCATCTTTACAAATGCTGACAAGGAACCAAACACAGTCCACTCAAGCTATCAAACAGAGATGCAAAGAGTAGCCATGAAATACAATCAAGCAAATCATCAGCTGCGTAAATTGACCATTAAAGACCCTCTATGCAAAGTACTATGATAGTTGGTGGTAAATTATTCACAGGTAGGATAAAGGAGAAAGAGAAGTCGATATAGTGACAAAAGGCCACCAAATAAAAAGTGCTTGCTGGAAATATAGAATTTACTAAAGAAATACCGACTCCTCTTTGGTAGCTAATTAATGGCAAGAGTAGATTTCAAACACATCAAAAAAGAATAAGACAGGCTACTACTCAAGCCACTGGACTAATTTACAAATGGAGGCCAGTGGCATTACCCCTTGGTCCAAAAACTAGGAGGCACCAAAGTTGCGACTTAATAGCACCACAACCTGCTGCAAAAAGTCAATTAAACTTTCAGAGTCAAAGGAAAGACCGGCAGGCATGGAATACCATCCAAGACTATTGAGATGGTGTACACGAATTTCATCTTTACAAATGCTGACAGGGAACCAAATACAGTCCACTCAACCTATCAAACAGAGATGCAAAGAGTAGCCATGAAATAAAATCAAGCAAATCATCAGCTGCAAAAAATTGACCATTAAAGACCCTCTATGCAAAGTACTATGATAGTTGGTGGTAAATTATTCACAGGTAGGATAAAGGAGAAAGAGAAGTCGATATAGTGACAAAAGGCCACCAAATAAAAAGTGTTTGCTCGAAATATAGAATTTACCAAAGAAATACTGAGTCCTCTTTGGTAGCTAATTAATGGCAAGAGTAGATTTATCACCTCTAATGCCACAAAATGCAGAATAGAGAATCTTTAGAGGAATATCAGATGTTACCACACATGCCATGGCCACGCACTGCTTTAAAACATCGGATTTACAGCGCAATGACCTTTACAATGCATTGTAATACCCCATATGGATTTATAAAACATATCATTACCACACATTTTAGTACTGTAGTACTCTGTCTATCTATCTATCTATCCATCTATCTATCTATCTATCTATCTATCTATCTATCTATCTATCTATCTATCTATCTATCTATCTATCTATCTATCTATCTATCTATCTATCTATCTATCTATCTATCTATCTATCTATCTATCTGTCTGTCTTTTTTAATAGACTCGTAACAACAGGAGAGGAAGGGAACAGAGTTGCGCTCCTATCCCCCTCTATGTAATACAAAGACAACAACAGAGGAGCGTCAGAAGATGTTTAGAAAAAAGAGAGCAAGCATGTAACACCCCTCACAGTCTCATTTGACTATGAGAGATACCTCTTGAGGTTATTCGGAAGGCCCTCACTCACCACCCTGGTTGGTGACATGCTTCATCATCGGGCCCCACCAGGAGTGACCGAATGCCACCCTGGTGTGCTGCGATGCCAGGTTACTGCGGAGCTGTTTTTTTTGGTGAAGTGTGTTAGTTGGAGTGATTTAAAAATGTGCCAATTGTGGCAAAAAAAATATTTTAATGGTTTTGCCAAATGGACATGAGTAAAAACAGTGGTGTAGGATAAAGGACCAGAATTAAAAGTCTTGATTTATCCTGTGTTGTTGGTCAACATGTTTCAGCCTAAATGAGATCGGGCATTCGTCAGGACCAGTGAAGTGAAAGAAATGTGATAGGAAACCCCGGTGGTATGGGCTCGCTAAGGCCCACCCTAGCCTGGGGTATAAGAGTTAAAAAGTTTATCAAAACACTGTCTCTAGATTCCGAATGGTTGGAGTGGAACCGAGTTTATTCTGTCAAACGTAGACAAAGACAGACGGACAAAAACATAAAAAACAAATCAAGTTAGCTGTAACAATATCTGTTGTCGTTAAGATGAAAAACAAGAATATGCTGCAGTACTCTAAGGAAGTGGTAGTAGCCATAACAGGACCAAGGGTGAACTGAGTGACCTTGTGCACCTACTGGATAAAAATTTGTCCTATGAAAATGTCGGGACAACTGTTCATGACAGCCAAGTTTAGGTGAACGTAGAAAAAGGGCATTTAGGAGGTGGATTGTAATGCCCAGTATATCGCTACATGGTAACCAGTGTCTAGACTATAGGTAAAGCAACTATATTGCTTCAGTGTTTTAGGGCCAAAATGTAAATGCAGATAAGTCTAAGTTAATCCTTACAAAACAAGCTGCTTATTCCAGCAACATGGGTCTCAGAAGGGGGGTGTAACTCTGTTCCCTTCCTCTCCTGTTGTTACGAGTCTACCTAGCAGCGCACAGCGGTGAGAGTTTCCTCTCCTCCTTTCTTCTGAAAGGTTTTGATATTGACATACATTCCTTCTCCCTCCCAGTTGGGATCATGGCCAACCTAGGCCTAACTTTTTCGGAGTCTGATCTGGATGCTAGTTTCGCCCGCCCTTCTCTGTTTGCGGACCCCTCAATTTCGCAGGCAGTAACCCGAACACGAATGAGTGGGAGCAACTTTCAGAGCTTAAGAGGAATAGAATACGTACCATTTTACATGGAACAATCTCAACGGAATATTTAAGAACTAATACTTCCCCGAAAGGCCTCCTCGTGACTAATGCACCAAGGATTTTCCTCGAAGATGCAATATTCAAAAAAGAATGGGCCATGATCGCATGGCATTGTACACGCGACTGGTTTGTACTAATAATTAAGACAGCCGTGAGATTATCAGAGGCCATCATGGCCGAAATAACACAAACAGAGACACACTTTAAAGCAACTCTGACTGGTTACAAAAAACGGTTGGATGACATCAATAAAGACATTAATGAGTATAAAGATAAAATAACTCAAACTAAAGTGACACAATTCCAGAAGGATCTAAAAAAATTCTCTTTCAACAAAGTTTATCCCTATTCAGACACAACCTACGCACCACCTACTAAGCCAAATTCAAAAGACAGAGGGGTGGTTTTAGAGGGAGGGGTTTTAGACACTGGTAACCATGTAGCGATATACTGGGCATTACAATCCACCTCCTAAATGCCCTTTTGTTCACCTAAACTTGGCTGTCATGAACAGCTGTCCCGACATTTTCACAGGACGAATTTTTAACCTGTAGGTGCACAAGGTCACTCAGTTCACCCTTGGTCCTGTTATGGCTACTAGCACTTCCTTAGAGCACGGCAGCATGTTCTTGTTTTTTCATCTTAACGACAACAGTTATTGTTACAGCTAACTTTATTTGTTTTTTATGTTTTTGTCCATCTGTCTTTGTCTATGTTTGACAGAATAAACTCGGTTCCACTCCAACCATTCGGAATCTAGAGACAGTGTTTTGATAAACTTTTTAACAATTATGCCCGAGGCTAGGGTGGGCCTTAGTGCGCCCATACTACCGGGGTTTCCTATCACATTTCTTTCACTTCACTGGTCCTGACGAATGCCCAGTATACCACTATCATTGAGGCTGAAACATGTTGACCAACAACACAGGATAAATCTGGACTTTTAAATCTGGTCCTTTATCCTACACCACTGTTTTAACTCATGTCCAATAGGCAAAATCATTAAAATTATTTTTTGGACACAATTGGCACATTTTTAAATCACTCCAACTATCACACTTCACCAAAAAGAACAGCTCCGCAGTAACCTGGCATCGCAGCACACCAGGGTGGCATTCAGCCACTCCTGGTGGGGCCCGATGATGAAGCATGTCACCAACTAGGGTGGTGAGTGAGGGCCTTCCAAATAACCTCAAGAGGTCTCCCTCATAGTCAAATGAGACTGTGAGTGGTGTTACACGCTTGCGATCTTTTTTCAAAAAATCTTCTGACGCTCCTCTGTTGTAGTCTTTGTCTTTTTTAATATATATATATACATACATATATAGATAGTCATATATTTATATTCACATATCAATGTATGTATATAGATGCATATATGTATGTGTGTGTATATATTCAATGAAAAAAGCAAAGATTAAAGCTTAAGAATAGTTAGGGAAACGTTATTATTTTGTACAATACAAAACCAACTTAAACTACTCAAACCATTGAAATTTCAAAGTTGTAGTTATAATTTACATTTATACCTTCCGCCCATCCCAAATATACTATAGGTCACACAGCTCTAGACAGAGTGTTATAAAATCAGTAACCAAGAAAAATTACTACTACTAAACATGCTATAAGTGATGTCATGTGAAAGGGTACAAGCAGTGCATGGAGAAGGTGTGAGTTATAGTTAATAGTATGCTGCATTTCATTCCCTTAGCATAATAATTTCTTCATTTGCTACAAGGCGAAGGCAAATATCTTTCAATTTCTTGTCATATTCTTAATTGTTAGCTTTCCTCATATAATGGTACATTATAGTGCAGGAACATGTTGCAATTTGCTCATTTGTACCATTAATAACAAGCACGCACCAGTTGGCTACAGTACAAGAACAGGGGTGTAGCATACATCTTGTATACGCCATGAACATGCACAGGATGTATGATGGCCCTCTGCCCCGCAATAGTGATATTGACTTCCAATTCAGAATTATGATTCATGGCACTATGTGCACTGAGAACAATTGCGACATTAAGAAGTTCCTTCTCAAGCCAATTAACTGCTGGAATTTATTTATATCTGTTTACCTTTGGTAAAAAAACACTTTGGTTTTATACATTATTACAGAGCACTTTATGTGATTAGGCACTCAGCACTTTATGGTAGCACAAGCACTTTTTATTGGTCTATGTACGTACATGCATAGAACATTCCTACTTGTATATTGAAATCTATTTATGAGGCGATGCCTGTCCAGCTAAATGCATTTAAGTAGTAATATGAAATATAGCAGAGGCCCGATGAGATGATCAATGTGAACTAACATAAAGAGACAATCTTGTATTTACCTTAATCAACATTTTTTTATGGTAGTGTTATTTATATATGCATTTAGCAGTTATTAATAATATGGTCACACTACAATTATGAGGTGTTGAATATAATGTACTTTGCAGTAAAATAACAAAGCGCATTACCTCAAAGCTTATATTGTAAATATTGTTAAAAATGCAGTTCAGTAATGCTGAGCTTGTTCACAACACATTGATGAAATTAAAGTCTGTTTTTATGCCTTTCAACTGGCACACCAAGTGACACTAAGGGTTAAAATTACTGATTTGCAGAGCGTCACATGTGGTGACCGAAACCCGCAAAAGCAAGTTTTTGCGAGGAATAAAGCAAGTACACGAATGCAACCGGAGTCCGTGCCCATCTGTCTTTGACAAGTGGATGCGTGTTGGGATTATTTGTGGAATATATATATATATATATATATATATATATATATATATATATATATATATATCACGTTTGGGAAAGAAGTCCATTGGTACTGCTTCACGGCATATACTGCATTCCTGTTAAGGAATACTTCGGCCCCGCTCTTGTGCACGGCGTTCGGGGCGGTGGAGGTATCTTACCTCTGTTTGTGGCACTCTGCCCCCGCTCAATGACTGCCGCACACGAGGGCTGTGATAGTTTGAGGAGACCGGAGGAGCAGCTTGATTGGCGGCCAGCGGACAAAGGGAATATCAAGCCCTGCTGGATTTGGGCTACCGCTAAAAAGAACACTAACACTTGAGCCTCCGCCATGTACCAGCCCATTCTGCTTCAACATATGGCATTGTGGGAGTTGTGGTGCAATTACAATGATTTGCACTACAACAGGTGTGCTTCACGGCAAGGGGGAGGAGCGGAGCCCAGTGTTCATCTAGGGACAGCAGGAAGCACTTACCAGGACTCTCTGTCGGGTGAAGGGCGCTGAGGAAGGCAAATGCGCCGAAATGCATTCGCCGCCACCGGACTGTGCGTTGCTGTGAATTAAAGCTGCTCTGAAAAGTATCTCCTCTGTGGTTGTCGCCTTCTTCTTCTTGTGGATGGCTGTGTGGATATATATATATATATGCCAATTCGATCCAAATTTCAAGCATCCGGGTGCTCTCAGGCGGTGCACTCAAAGCGCGGCAGGACCCCGCCGCAATTGTATTTCTTTCCGGTTTTCCCAGGGGGAAGTTTTTTCCTTTGTGCACTCCCAAGCTTTAAAGAATGTATTCTTTCACATGCTTTTCAATCGTAAGTTCTCTTTAATTTCACAGCAAGCCAGCAACACCTTACGCGTTTCGGTCTGCTCCGTAGAGACCGAAAACAGGCCTCATCATCTAACTTGTAACTTGTGGTTGGACATGGTTAGCCAAGTGATTCATCGTAAGTGATTTCTGATAGAGTTCTACATCAAGCAATCCAAAGCTCAATTTCCTTTGCATCTAACTTAAAGCATGTTCAAGAAAACCTGCATATTTTCCCTGTAATCTGAGGGATTAACAGAATAGCTACAAGAACCTGGCTAATAAGCACCTTATAAGCACTTTTTTAATAATCGCAGAATCTTAGTTTTGCACAATACTAATGGACACAGCCTTCCTTGGATTTAGCAAGAATGTTAAAAAAAATATACTTTGGAACTAATTTACTATATCTACAACAGTTTTCAGGGTCACATATGTATTCCTCTATATACATAGATTAACTCCAAATCCATAGCATCATTCTTTAAACAAGGTGGGGAATTGGAAAATATGTAAGAACATGTATCCATGGACACTGACATGATAAAAATGTCTGATTTCATATTTTTAACTAACGATGTTAATTTATCAACAGTGTATGTCTAAATTAAATCCTATCAACTGAAATGAGGAGCAAATTAAGAGGTTATGTTAAATTGTTTCTTTCTTTTCATTTTTTTTGTGTGATGGAAATCCATAGGGATTGATGATTGTTAAATGTAAGCACACATTTTGATGCACAGACACTTCTTGTGCTTAATTTTCAAACTTGTCAATGAAAACAAATACACTGACAAATATCACTTACTAAATCTTTGTTTTTCTTTGTGACGAAACCATTATCTTTCTTAGAATCAATGTTAACACCTTTAAAAAGAAAAATAGAAGCACAGTCCTTAATTAGCAACATTTTAAGAAAGTGCTGCATAGCAAATTGACTAACCCAAAACTAAACTAAACATTGTTATCTTTCACATTTTGTTCTAGCTCCTAGATGTCATGCACCTTGCTCATCGGAAGGCCTGGAAGGTGGGAGATATCTTTCAAGCAGTAATCCAGTTCTGCCAACAGAAGGAGCAAAGCACAGAATCTTCACCAAGTCTCTTTGACTGGCTTCTAGAACTTGGATAAGAAGCTCTACGCACACCACTGTTTTCTTGTTTTTATTCTAGCTTTAGTTGCAGTGATTTGTGTAGTGCTATGCTTTTGAAACAACCGTGCACTTCGGTTACAGGAAACAAAGACCTGTATAAAAGCAACTGGAGAGTGTAGCACAGCTGTTCAAGTGAACCAATGGCATAACCATGCTTGACCTATGAGAATAAATTGACAAATTGTCAGTTAGAATGTATTGGAAAAGATGCAATGATGGGCCTTTTGAATATCTTGTAAATGCTGAATGATACCAAGGCTGTGCTTAACAGACTATTTTTGTAATCCAATATTACACAGAATGTCTTTTGAATAATTTAGATTGGTTTGACATTTTTAATACCAGGCTCAGAACATTTTTTATCAATAATATTTGTACAGTATATATTAAATTATTGGCTGTCACATAGAACCAGAGGATTGAGCTATTTCTGTTTAGAAGACTGCATGAGTCTCTTTAGTTCTCACCTGGTTTTACAACCAGAATATGAAGTAGCAGCTAGATATATGGGATGGCACACGATTTGGGGCACATTTTCTGTCTCTTCCATTACAAATGCTCCCAAATCATGTTCAGGGAAGAAGAGAAAAATGAAAATTATGTCATTCTATACTACTTTTTGTACAGTAGGGAGTTAGCGATAAAGTATTAAACTAAAAATGAGTGGTTAGGTTCATCACTAACACAACAATCTGGTTATTATTCAGTAGGCAACCACATACCTGACACTTGGAAATTGGTATTTATCAAGTATAATTTATTTAGTATATCTTTGCAAATGAAAACAAATCACAAAGAAGTATGGCATGCTTCTTTTAGGTCCAAAACATTCTACTCGATTGTGATTATTTTTTATATCTGAAGTCTTATGAAAATTGATGAACACCTTCTAAAGAAGACACATAAGCAAATCACTTTGCTGCCTCGCTTCATTTGAGACAATGTTCCCAAGATAGAATTATATTAAAATATCCTAACAAATGTCTAGATTGTTTAAAACCCCTACAATTTAGCAATATTGCAAAGTGCATACATTCTCCGAAGGTAAACCCTAAAATAATGTGTAATAACAAGAATCAAAGCAATCAATGGGTACACATTGAAAGGGGCATGTGTGAATAGATGTGAAATCGACTCCAAAAATTTCAAAATGTGATTAAAAAACAGTAATAATATATAGTTAAATATTAACTCCAAACAACAGATTTACAATAACTGATTCAGGCTCCACATGTGATACCAAAAAGGGAATCTACATTTTTCCATAAAACGGACGGTTATCGAGAAGACCAAAAAGAGGGCAGATAAAGCTAACAAATAGAACGTTTTCTTTTTTGTAACGTGTTTAATTGTCCTTCTTTAAGCAATGGCTTATGTGTATGTCACTTAGTAATTCAATTGCGTATTCCCTGACTCACTGTTATCATTAAAATGTCATGATTAACAGGACAATATGCCTACGCCTCAGTGTCAGGTTTTGCATGTTTCATTGCATAAAGACAAATATGGTTTTATTTCAGTCCTAAACATCTTCAATGCATGGAATATTTCCTGCCATATACAAGCATTTTTTGTAAGTTAAGATAAAAAGTAGATTTGTTTATATGTGTGAAATCATAATGTGTTCAAATAAAACGTCTTAGTGTGAGGTAATAACGTTATAATTTAGCAGATATTCTCTCAAATTTCTCAAAGAAATTGAATTTAAGAGATTACAGGAATATTGTGTGGCATTTTAGGGCACCATTCGTGAATATATGTTATTTGGTCATTGGCTACGTTTCTCTTTGAAGTTATTTAAAAAAAACATATATAATTGATGTGCACCATGAAAAATCCAACAATTTATTTTAAAGTGTACAATTTGTTAACAACAACTTTGGTTTTCTGTTATGCAATGTAGCTTAATTAGAATTGTATCTGAGCATGCTGTTGACATTTTAATTGCTAATGAAGGGAAAAACGCAAAGTGGCAGCCCACCTAAATATATACTAATGTTACAGATGAGGAGAAATTGTGGAGACAGTTTACTACCTGAAATCGAACATTAACATGAAATATTGAAACAGGGATAGGTAATTTTATAACATTAAAAGTCCGATAATTTGACATATGGTAACATATGATTATTCCCTCTGTATTTTGCTGTGTAATATTCCTTGAAATAATTTGACATTGGCACAAAATTGCCATAGCCCTTTCATGTGTCTTTGTAATAAATGTTAAACTACTGTGCCCTAATTTTGAAATTCGATGGGTATTGTGAGTTATGGCTGATTTAAGATCACAAATCTTGCAGGAAAATCGCCCTCCCGATTTCTTTTCCTGGGAAAAATGTAAATCTGTGTGAGGAAAATTACCAAGGACTGGGGCAAACGTGGAAATTGGCACAGAAACTCTCACTCCCGCAGTTATTCTCTATGTCTGAGGATCAGACTTGTACTAGTAAGATACAAATGTCCACTGAAATGTGTGCACCCTGCAGCATTGCTTTTTCATGGTGCTGTATTACCACAGGAGTCCCATGGCTTCTGTAATGAAGGCTTAGTGTATATCGCTATATGTATTATGTACACAAGGCAAATTGCTAATATGGACACTGCTTTGAACCCAACCGAACCGAATAAATAAATACAAAAAACCTTCCACTTGAATTCGAACTATTCCATTAGATTTCAAATTGGTTGGATTCGACACTCAACAAATGAAAGCAGATATTTGTTATTGTATTTATAAAGCCAGGCATACCATAACCATCATATCACTGTCCTTAATGAAATTTATGATTTGTTCAACGTGCCATGCTTTGGACTGGAACATGTCTGTCCTACTCAAAAGAGAAAGCCTAGAACATTTGATACTGTGCATTCTCAAGCAATCAATACATATTATGGGAAGACATATTTCCCGTTTTAAAGAAAAAATTATAAGCGATAAATATTGGTCAGTTGAGAGCATCACTCTTCTAGCTTAAAGGCAACGTTTACACCTCCACCTTTTTGTTTTTTCATTATTTTTGTAAGGCGCACAGCTACCCAAAAAGGGTTTCCCAGCACCTTCAAATAAATCTGCATCACACTCAGATTCACTCCATGCAAAGTACATCATAATAAAGCCAACTTTATGCACATAAAAATATTACGAATAATCTTGCCCATTTATCTATACGTTTATAAAAGTTTTCTAAAGTGATGTATTCTGTTTTTGGTCCCCTACAAGACTTTTTTTTAATACATAGTTTATAAACCGTAAGATGCGATGCTAGACTCCAGTTAAGGAGTAGGGTTCTTGATCAAATATTCTGTTTTCAGGACCCCTATTTTGTTGACCCCAGTTGTACTCAAGTGCGACTTTAAAGCTATTCCTGAAACGTCGGTAGCTTGATTTTGTTTTGCTCTATGTATTGGATTTAGGCGATTCCACAGTCAGGGGCCTGGGACTACCAATAGGCTTCATCCATTTGAAGGCCTTTTGGGTAAGTAATTGTGCTGTTACCATGTGTTGTTAGGGGCAAATGTATCAAGTATTTGCGTCGCCCTTGCACAAAGCAAAGGGGGCCAAGAGCAATACAACTACTAAGCTAGATTCATCAAGCCACCCAAGGCCACTTTGCATGGATGTGATTGGCTTGATGAATCTAGAGTAACGCATTTCAGCGCAAATTGCTGCATTGCTTTACTGTGCCCCAGTGACACATTCCATGGGTAGTGTTTGGGGGTTCCCATGCAACACCAATGGATTTTGGCATATTCCCAAATTTGCCATTACTCGTGGACCTGGGAATGTGTCAAAATGCTTGCAATTCCCAGGGGAGGCGTAACAAGGAGAAATATCTTTATTTCTCCATTTTTGACTCTTTCTATATGTGCTGCATTCTGCAGCGCACACATAAACTGGAAACTCACAGGATTGTTTTTGTGTAGAAAGGTGTCCCTTCCTGCTCAAAAACAATCCTGCTTACAAAGCAGGAATCCTGGCACCAAGGTGTAAGGGTGCCTGCGTTGCTGCTAGGCAGCATGTTGTGTGTCAGCGCTGGGAAAGGACAGGATTGTGCCATATTATGTCAAAGACAATGCATTTCTGCCCTTTCTCTGCCATGCAGTGCAGATCAGCAAGGTGGCTTGCTGCACAGCACTGCGCCGCATGGCTTTTTGAAATATGCCCCTTACAGTAGGAAGTCCTAAACTTTAACCCAGTCATCCATATATGGAATGAAAAATCTCGACATTGTAACCTGTTTCTCAAGTTGCTTCAGGTCCAAGTAGATATATGAACCACTTGTTCCATTTTCTTGAAGCCTTGTTATAGCACTTGAAACTCTATGCTAGCATTCTGTCGCCCTTACTGCACAACACAAGTCCTTAGCCTTAGTGACAGCAATCTCTCATTTCTAGAAGCCCGGGAAATATGTTTTTTAAGCCATATTACTAATAGTTGTGAATGTACAGATTGACGTTGTGCTACAATAAGTGTTTATTTATCATATAGAGCACAAAGACATGACAGCGCTGTGCTTGTGTAATGAAGCAGAGTAATGGAAATTGTAAAGTAGTTCAAATTGTTACAAACTGATCAGAAATAAACTTGTTCTGTGTCTTTTTGTCATTACCAATGGTGTTGTGAGTTCTTATTGACGATGGGAACAAAGCAGCATAGTTGATGTTGTGACACTGGGGGAGTTGTAGTAACTCTTTAGGCACAATAAAGAATGTTGGGCTCAATTTAGAGTTGGGTGGGCGGTCAGCCATCCATCAACAGATGGGAACTGATTTCCTCCCCTTTTGGACCACCACCTCCCTTATTTAACTCTTTGTGCTGGTGATTTATGGCGTGGGCGTGGTTTGGACCGCCCCGGCCCCCGGCCGTCCTCCGCACACGCCCACCATGACGTCGGACGGCCACGCAAGGGGTTAAAGGACTCTGCCAGCCTGGTGGCGATCTCTGTGCTTTCAAATGAGCTGCAGCCACTACTACTCCTCTAAAGGCACTATTAGTTGATGAGCTGCCGCAATGTTTCATGCAGCCTGCACCTCAAACTTTTTTTGCTGCAAAGAAACAAACTGCCACAGCGTACAACAAAATACTAATGGCGTGACACACTGTGAGTTTTCTATGACGACATGGGTGTCAGTTTTCATTTCCTCTGTTCAGGCCTGTTGGACATTCCATGAAGGTCCCATACAGAAACAAGGATGTTAGGCCATCCACTTTACATGGGGTGGACAGTCTGATGTACTTACACTAATGACATCAAATCCATCGGGCCATCAGTGTAAGATTTCCAGAGAATCCAGCAGGTGACTGCTATTGGAAACTAAAGTCCACCTGTCTATAAATAGAGCAGGCCGACTGTCAGTTTGACTGACAGGGTACTCCACCACATTTGTAGTAGAGTCCCCATCTGCCACACTGAAAATAAACCACCATATTCCAGGAGTAAACTGAGACAGGCACAAAATGTGTTTATGACTGCTTGGAAAATGTGTATGAGGGGGATAAATAAACACATTCATCCACAGCTCTGCGAATATATGTGTTTTAGAAGGTGCATGGAAATATACATGAATCACACAATAAAATAGCACGCAGCACTGTGACTTTAGTGGAGTGGTTCCAGGGCAAAGCACTGACCAACAATAGTCAGATATCAAGAAGTATGGCAAGAATGAATCTGCTTTTACCTCTAATATCACTGCATGAGCAACTAATTTACACATGGAAAACTGCAGGAACCGCCAACTACACCATCATCTAAATTCTCTGCACACAAAATTGCTTTGTTCATGTCCCATTCCTGACTTAAAAATTCATTTTGTGTCACATTGGCATTTGTGTTTGTATTATTGAAATCTTGGCAAACTGACCAATTTCATTGCAAGCATTACATTCCCTAATTGGTTTGTGGCATCTTTTTTTCTGAAAGCTTAATGACATCTGGTAACACATATGTAATATCTACTATCCACAGCTGCTTTTACCCCAGCTTGCTGCTTCTTATGTCTAGCCTTACCAGTTTATCAACTTGAGCACAGATATCAAGACTCGCGCCTGCATATGTAATCCAGCCCATGAAAGATTATAAAGAGCTCTGCAACCCCTGATCTTGGGAAGTCCTTCATTGAGCTTGGCTTAATATGTCACTCTTGATTTTGATGAGTTGGAGGACTGGGAAGCAGATGTAGTATTACCAGGGATGTATGTAACAGCCAACAGTTCTGTTGCATAATCCGCACTTATGACATCATCAGTGATCAGCACCCCTCTCTATCACTGCCTCACAACTATGCAGCTAAATTGGAAACACCCATCACATCACATGTGTTACAATGCATGCGATTACAACGCGGTTGTTACAACAACCGTGTTGTTACATCTTAGTGCCATTACAACGCAAGTTGCTACAACGACTTGCTCTTGGTGGCGCTCTGAACTAAGAATAGTATAATTTACTATTCCAACACCTTCCCTACTCTTGCACACACTGGAGTTGGAATAGTAAAATTATACTATTACTAAGTCCAGCGCGCCCTCTAGAGCAAGTCGTTGTAATTACTTGCGTTGTAATGGTACTGCGATGTAACAACCTGGACGTTGTAAAGACCGCATTGTAATCACATGCGTTGTAAATGCATGCGATGTAAACACTTATATTCCAGCTAAACAGTGTAATTGTAGTGGAATGCTTTTCACTATAAACATAAGTAAGAACACAAGGGCTATACAAGCCACCATTTGAGGCTCTTGAGGATTCTTTGATAGTGCCCTCTAAGCTGCACTTATCATGTCATGAGTGATTGGCACCCCTATCACCAATTCACAATTGTGCTGCTAAGATATGTAACTGTAGCCCAAGTGAGAGAAACACTACGCACCATAAACATAACACTATTTAAGTTTCTTTTGTTGTTCCCTCCATTCCTATTGATTTGGTAGTTCCTAAGTCTTTAATTGAAGAGTCTCTGTCTCCATTGAAAAAGATCCATCTCAATAGACTTTCACAGATTTCTCGTTGCGGCAAGTGAGGAATTCAATGATCCTTTCTCAGATATCGATGATTACTCCAATGCAGAGTCTAGTGGGCTTTATATTAAGAAGGAAGTATATAAGGAGATCACCATCAGCTTTGCCTTAATATAGGTTTTGATGACACCTTGCCGTCTTCAAATTCACAAGACACTCGGACAAATATGTGTCTAGCTATCTTCTGACAGTGTCTTCATGCTTCCCCTTGCATCATGATATTCAGAAAGCAATGTTTCAGCATGGGAAGACAATGAACAAGCATTAGTCCCCAGGTACTGGTTACTGGTTTAAAATGTACCTTTAAATGGCAGTCCTAGCCAGGCAGTCCTAAGGTTGATTTCTTACTTCATGGCCTTTCTGTATAACTTCATAGAATTCCTTTTCTTCTTACAGTGTTGCTAACTAGGTGGAATTAGCCTGTAAGCAGCATCATGGATTCTTATGCAGAGTACAAACATATGAAGGCTATGCTGTTCATTCTCTTATGAAAGGTTGCTGCCCAGGTGCATGGCTCAGATTGTGCTGTTTTTTCTGGACATTGAAAACCAGCTATAGCTCCTTTCTGATAATCCTCTTGACTCCATTAAGGCTATGTCCCTGGGGATTGTTTGTGCTGTAGCAGCACACAGACATTTTTGGTTTAGATCATTGAAAGTCAACCCTTCACAAGTACCTATCTTGCTGGAATTGCCCTTTCTGGACGAGAGGTTGTGTGGACCTTGCATGAAAAAGCCAGCTGCAGAGGCTAGAAGACTGGTTTCTTCATTTCAACCACATACCAACTTAAAAGTTACCGTCCTTGAACTTCTCCTTGGGGGAGACTGCTTCTTCTTAAGAAGGGGTAGAGGTACATATTCCAATGCTGACCAAAAAGGACGTTCACCTATGCCCCCTCCAGGTTCTCGTACTCCTGGCTATTCAGGTTTAGTTCCTGCGCTGAACCAAGCCAGCAGTTAGCTTACTTCTTTGAATAATTGAGCTGAACCAGACATATGCGTTCTGGACCTTTTACAGATACGACATTCCATAAATTTCCATTTACTGGATCCTTCTCCTTTGTTCTCAAAGTTGCCTTTTCCTCAACACTCAATCAGTCAATTGCTCTACTACTTTAGATTCAGAAATTCCATCAGAAATCAGACAAAAAACAAGGACAATATGTTTACTCAAGAGCCCAAGCCATCAGGATAACAGTAGCCCATTATCGATCTGAGGGCAGCTAATGCCTATATAATGAGTATACATGTTTGGATGGGGGAAGCAATTTCTGTTTTTCCTCCACAGTCTTTAGGATGCCTATTTGTACATGCCGATGAAGACATTGCATCAATAGATTGTTTTCCCCTTTGTAATACAGGAAGGATGAATGACTTAAATATTGATCAAAATTATTACGGTTTATGGATATTGTGTTGAAAATATTTTGAACACAAAAATATTGTGGAACAAAATATGTAAGGTAAACATATTGTGGTATTTTGCATATAAAATTGTTTTCAAGAATATGATTGCATTTAATATAATTTACTTTAATATTATTCTAATAAATATCTTTTTTCCATTAATGTAATATTTAATAGGCATTGTATTTGGGAGCTAATACTGTTTATATGTTTATTGTTTTCTTTTTAAATTTGGGGGCCCATTAGGTTGTTGGGCGGATTGCCTCGACCAGGCTGGTGGTAGCCATCGCCGGCCTGGCGGGGGCAATCCGCCCGACATCCGCAAGTGTATTCCACCCCGCCATATTAGTATGGCGGGGGGACCGCGGTGGACGGAAAGACCGTCTGCCGATTTTCCGCCCCGGTCGCCTTGCGGCCGGGGCGGAAAAGGATTAATATGGTGGCGGTGTCTAAAAGACACCGCCAGCCATATTACGAAGGGCCAATTCAGATGCCTTTCCGTGGCGGCATCGCATGCAGGCTTCACTCTGGGGGCCCCCTGCGGGCCCCCAGAGTGAAGGAGGGGGGGTGCACACGGGGGGCTACCTGTGGTACACCCCAACATTTGCATACACGAAGCAGCAGGCACCGCGTGGTGCCTGCCGCTTTGTGTATGCAAATGCATGCATGCATTTCTCACATTGTGGCGGGCAGTGCAGTACAGACAGAAAACAATGTGTATGCTCTCTGTATTTTTTCATATAAGCAGAAAAATACAGAAAATGGTGCTTCTTCCAAGGTACTTTCCATGCTGTCCTTTATGAATTCCAGACCAACAGTTGAGCAGATAGACAGTATTGGGGAATTAAAAAACAGGATGACATTTCCTTAAATACAAGCATGTTACCATATATTTGCATGTAATACTAACATGTGGTGGTTTTTATATTTGGCTGCCGAATTTGCTAAAACGCACCAGGCATCAACATTTTAGTGCATTGTAATCTGTTAAAAAAATGGAAAAATATAATTTTACAACTTCATTTGGATAAATACAGGCAGAAGTGTAAAAAAAAATACTATAAAACTGGGTGCCCTAGTTATAACTCATAATGTACTATTGGGCTGTTTGGTTTGTCACAGACTACAGTGAAAAGTTAATTTAATTTTAATTAATTTAATTTTAATGGTAATGTTTTACTATAATGTAAATATTTAAATTGTATTAATTATGTACATTATTTAACTGCTATTTGATTTATTTAAGATTAATTTGTTAAATTTTAATGCACGTATTTATTTTGATAATTTTATTATTCATTTTTATTCTAGTAGTGAATTATTTGGTTTGTAAGTGAATATGGTGGCAAGCTATTCAAGTTATATATTTTTCAAATAGTTTTTATGTTATTTTAATGTTATTTGATAGTTATGTCAATTTATAATTGATTTTGCAATATGTAAATTATAAGTTGTATTTGATTCATTTAATAATGTATTCATAAAGGCATATAATAATTATATTTTTAAGAGTTATTATTTATTTATTAATGTTTTCAATTGTATTCTCCTTATTTAATGAGTATTTTATTTGTAACGCTGTTATGGCATTATTTATTTACTTATTTATGTTGTGTTTTTGGTGTATCGGGGTAGTATGGAGGGAAGTGATTAATACTTTAGTTAATTTAAATTAACTAAAGTATTTAAATATTTAATTAAATAAAATGTGATTTTCTTTACATTTATTTAGTATGTTGTTTTCTTTACAATGTGACTTAATAATTCTTTTTTTAGGTATTCATATTTATTCTAGAAAATGATAATAATTTGGAAAGGGAAATGTAATCTTTCCAAACCCCGAAACTTTCTCCCTCCCTCTGTCTCTGTGGGAATAGTATATCCAACCTTTAAGAAGTCTAACACTTTCTGTAGTGTTGCTTACATTGAACTAAGAATATTAATACCAAGCATTTCAAAGAACAACACATTTCCTAATGTTGCTTAAATTGGAGTGGGAATAGTAAATCTGACCCCTTTGAATTCTAACATTTTCCATTGTATTTCTTAGACTGGAGTGGAAATAGTAAGTTTATCCCCATTCGAAGTGCAACATTTTCCCTACTGTTGCTGAGATTGGAGTATAAATAGTAAAGCTAAACCCTCTGAAGAGGAACACATTTCCTACTGTTGCTTAGACTGGAGTGGGAATAGTAAATATAACTTCCCTGAAGTATAACAGTTTCCCTACATTTGCTTAGACCGAGTGGGGGGAATAGTACATTTAACCCCTCTGAAGTCCAATACTTTCTAAACTGTTATTTAAGTTGAAATGGTGCTACTAAATCCAATCCCTCTGAAGTCCAACACTTTCCCTACTGTTGGTTATCTGGAGGGAGAATAGCAAATATAACTTCTCCAAAGTTCAACACATTTCTTGCTTTAGTACTACCCTAAAATGAGAATAATAAATGCAAAACATGCAAGGTGTAACTTTTCCTTTTTTTTCAAATTGGAGTTATATTAATTCGTTTTGTTCTGTATATTTTTTGAAACATAAATGTTTTATGGAATTATATTTTATATACATTTTGATATATTAATGGTATTTTTAATATACTTTTCAATGCTTTTGTTACTTTTTATAAAATATTTGTAAACAGTGCAGATCGACCTCTTCCACCTACCAAAGGCCAGTGCCATTAACAGACTTTGCAACAAGTTACGCATGCTTTTCCATGAAAAATAATACCACGAGGCACAAGGCACTCCTCGGCATGGAGGCCCAATTTCCCATCAAATATAGCTATGGCATACCAGTTAGGCAATAGATGAAATAAACAACAGACTATAGAGGTTTTTTGAGCTATAAACAACATTGATAGATCCCCAATCAATAAAATAGAATTTACAATACTATAATCATGTGTATATGCTTGATTATATACAAGAGAGTCAGGTAATTCAGCACACCCATAGACAGTATATTAGGTCCCAAATACAGCAAAAACTTTGAGGACCAATGTCAGTAATGAGTAAATATACAATGCAAAGCATCCAAAGGTTCAAAAAGATGGGATGAACAGTCCGCGAAGCTTCAATAAATGATGTTTCTTTTATTATTCTTCCAACACATATCCAATAAAGAACAGCCAACATGTGTTTCGTCTGTACCTGGTACGTACAATGACTTTCTCAAGGAGAATGGTTGTTTCTTAACGTTTTTCCAAAATCCACTAGATATGAGCGAGGAACTGTAAACTCAGTACAAAATGTCCAACGTGTATAAGCTATAATCAGGTTAATCCTCACTGTAAAAAAAGTGTAGACGCAGTGAGTATGGTCCACGCCAAGGTACGTGCTCCAATATCCGTGTTTCTATATAAAAGCCTTCCGTAACCGTGTCAATAAACAGCTGTAAAAAGTACTGAGTCCCCTATGTACATCGTTCTGAAGTTCAAAGAATATAATCAAGTAAAATGAGAGCGGCTTGAAAAGTACCTCCTGAAGCAATCACTTTCCTGATGGCAACCAGAGGTCATACAGTGATAAGCAAAGCAACCTTTAAGAGCTAAGAACGGTGTGTGTTCGTAGGCTCAAAGTCCACGGTCCCCGCGCATGATAACACTCGACAGAAACACTGCTATAGCAAAATTTCCATGTAGAGGTGGTTGATCTGAGATCTAAGATCACCTTACTGATCACATGAATTGGAGTACTTAGAGCTCCAGTCAAGCCACCCCATGCTACTAATATCACCCAATGTACCACTAGTTGTGGCTACACCTCACTAGTTAATCAAAAAAATGCTGAGAAAGTCAATAGTGCTATGAAAAAGTGTGCATCCTGCCCTATTTCTCCCTCGCCCAAAGACTTGCTTCCTATAACGGGCCTTTGCGCCCAATTCCCAATACAATCCTGCACCCTTTAACTGAAAAAGAGGGACAGTAGTACCCAATACGGCTTTGATCAGTTGAGGGGCAAGATGGGCCTATTGCTAAATCAGAAATGTCTCAGCCATCAGATAAACCACTCTTGTTATACAAGATAAAGGTCCCTACACTATCAAAAAAAAACATTTGACGACAAAGAGTCCCTTATAAATAAATGCATACATCATATGCCATAAGTCTGCGACTGCTGTTCTGGTATTCGGTGGGTCATTCTGCCCTCAAAACATTTTTCTGACCCCTCAGAGCCTGCAGAGTCTTTTGATTATGATAGGCTGTAGATCACGGGTACTCATAGTACGGCCCGCGGGCCGCCAGCGCCCGGCAAGCCTTCTGTGGGGGCCCGCGGACCTTGCAGACCTCGTACCCATGTTTAAAAAAAAAAAACATTTAAAGAGTGTCAGCGAACACTGCGCTGGACTCTGAGAGACTCTGCTGCTCTGTGGGGGCCCGGTATTCCAGAGCTACTCAGAGTGGAGCTGCAGGGGCCTAAGAGGTGAAATACAAAAGCCTCATTTACATACAAATGGTCTTTTAAAGACCTGTGAAGTGCCCGGGTGTGGCTGTGTGTGTGCCCGGGAAGCTGTCTCATCCCAGGCACACACAGGCAGGGTGAGATAACAGAGGGAGGTAGAGGGAGGGAGACAGAGGAAGGGAGGGAAAGGGAGGGAGACAGAAGCAAACAGAGGGAGAGGGAGGGAGGGAGGGAAAGGGAGGGAGACAGAGGGAGAGGGAGGGAGGGAGAGGGAGGGAGACAGATACAGACAGAGGGAGAGGGAGGGAGGGAAACGGAGGGAGACAGAGGGACAGGGAGAGAGGGAGAGGGAGGAAGGGAAAGGGAGGGAGACAGAGGCAGACAGAGGGAGAGGGAGGGAGGGAAAGGGAGGGAGACAGAGGGAGAGGGAGGGAGGGAGAGGGAGGGAGGGAACGGGAGGGAGATGGAGACAGAGAAATGGAGACAGAGAAAGGGAGAGGGTGGGAGACAGAGGGAGGAAGACAGAGGGAGAGAGACTGAGGGAGGGTGACAGACAGAGGGAGGAAGACAGAGGGAGAGAGACAGAGGGAGGGAGACAGACAGAGGGAGGGAGAGAGACAGGGTGAGGGAGACAGCGGGAGAGAGACAGGGGGAAGGAGACAGAGGGAGGGAGAGGGTGACAGAGGGAGACAAAGAGAGGTAGGCAGACAGATGAAGACGGGGAGGGAGACAGACAGAGGGAGGAGGGAGGCAGAGGGAGGAGGGAGGCAGAGGGAGGAGGGGGACAGAGTGAGGAGGGAGACAGAGGGCGGGAGACAGAGGGAGGGAGACAGAGGGAGACAGAGACAGGAAGACAGACAGAGGGAGACAGAGGGAGGGAGACAGACGGAGGAATACAGACGAAGGGAGGGTTACAGAGGGAGGGTGACAGAGAGAGGGAGACAGAGGGCAGGAGACAGAGGGTGGGAGACAGAGGGTGGGAGACAGCAGGAGGGAGACAAAGGGTGACAGCGGGTGACAGACAGAGGGAGACAGAGGGAGGGAGACAGAGGGACAGAGACAGAGGGAGGGAGACAGAAGGAGACAGACAGAAGGAGGGAGACAGGCAGTGGGAGGGAGACAGACAGAGGGAGGGAGACAGACATACAGAGGAAGGGAGACGGACAGAGGGAGGAGGGTGACAAAGGGAGGAGGGCGACAGAGGGAGGAGGGCAACAGAGGGTGGGAGATGGAGGGTGGGAGACTGAGTGAGGGAGACTGAGTAAGGGAGACTGAGTGAGGGAGCCTCAGTGAGGGAGAGGGAAGGAGAGAGAGGAAGACAGTGAGGGAGAGGAAAGGAAAGAGAGGGAGACAGAGAGAGAGAGAGAGAGAGGGAGACAGAGAGAGAGGGAGACAGAGAGAGAGGGAGGGAGACAGTCAGAGTGAGTGAGACAGAAGGAGACAGGGAGAGAGGGAGAGAGGGGGAATGAGACAGTCTGAGTGAGACAGTGGGAGACAGGGAGAGAGGGAGGCAGAGAGAGGGAGAACAAGCTAGAGAGAGAGGGAGGAAGACAGAGAGAGAGAGATAGAAAGAGAAAGAGAGAGAGAGATGTGTATATGCCGGGTCTGGTGGCTCGGTGGAAGAAGGTGTCCGCTGCAGGGACCTGTGTTCAACCTCATGGTCACAGTTTGTTTTGTTACTCTAACCCCACCCCCTCCCCCACTGACCCACCCCCACCGGTGCGGCCCTCGGACACAAACCACACTGTAAATTTGACCCTGAGAGAAAGTTTGTGAGTACCCATGCTGTAGATGAATGCGAAATCCTTTGTGAACAGCTGACTCAACTTAGGCATGTGAAGAGATCTGTCACATTATTCGGTTCACTGACAAAGTATCGACACTCAAAATATCCCCATACCAAAAAATCGATATCAAAGATATCATCATCCTATAATTATAATAGCAAGTACAAAATATCAGAAAGAATATTAGTGAAATAAATATAATTGTATTAAATATAATTTCTTAAGTATATATAAATTGAAATAAAACATTAAATATATTAAATAGTAACTAATTTAAATGTATATTGATTTAATATATATTTAAACACACATATAAAATAATGAATACATATATTTACATGTATCTACTTAAAAACAATTGTTAAACTAATAATATTAACTTATGTTAAAATCTAAAAATATTTAACTAATATAAAAATATATATATTTTTAGAAAACTAAACAATTTGAGATTTAGTAAAAGTATTTTACACATTAAAATCATTAATAATTATAAACATTATATAATTTTAAATACACAGAAGGGTAATAACAAAAACCATAACAATATAAAATGAATTGGAAAATATAATATATATATACTATTCCCACTACAATTTATAGAAAACTATGCAAACTAATATAATAAGTATATAAAAAAAGTACTACTCCCATTTCACGCAATGCAAAAATAATAAAACTGGGTTACATTTACACATCTCCTCCAGTAAATGCAACAGCAGTAAAAGTGTTGGATTGTGGATAGGTAAAATGTACTTCATCAACTCCAGCCAGTATAACAGTATACCAGTAGGGAAACTGTTGGAGTGCAGGGGGGTAACATTTACTAATTCCACTCCAATCAGTACAACAGTAGAGAAAGTATTTGATTGCGGAGTAGTAAAATTTACTATTTACACTCCTGTCAGTACAACAGTAGGAAAATTGATGGATTGCGGAGGGGTAAAATGTACTATTCCCACTCCAGGCAGTACAACAGTAGGGAAAGTGTTAATTTGCGAAGGGGTGAAATTTACTATTCCCACTCCAGTCAGAGCAACTTAAAAAATGTAATTATTTCAAAAACAAAAGGCCGTATTACGAATGCAGTAGTCTACTGACCGCTGCACTCGGGGTTTGCCATTCCTATTGCAGTGCCCTTTCTCAGGGCACCACCGTGGGAATGGCAAAAGGACAGTCTGCCTGTATGAGAAAGCTCATAATCAGGTGGGCTTGTATTTGGGTGGATTTTTCACAGCTGTGCCAGCGGAGAGCTGGCACAACTGCACCTAAGTCATAATCAGCCCCAAAATAATAAAGAAAAATACAAATATATACAAAAAACTACAAATATATATATTATTACACATGAATAAAAATAAAAACATATTACAATGTAAAATACATATCACAAATAACTACAAATATCATTATAAATAAAAATCAAAAATAATTTTCATACAAATATACTTTTTATTTAGAAATTATTCATTAAGAAAAGATTATTTATTACATACATTTAATTTAGTTACATACCACCCAATAACCCCATAAAACCTCACAACCTGCAACTAAAACTTAACTTAAAAAAGCAACATATTCACACTATTAATATAAATAAAAAGCAAAATATTCACACTATTAATATAAATATTTATCAAAAAACTAATAATCATTATCATTAACCATTAATTAATAAATACTTATAATTAATTTACTTCCCACAATATACCCACAAACACATACAACAAATGTTAACAGAAAATTATTTACACAATAAACATAATTAATTATCAATGTAATAATAAATATTAATTTAAAATTAATTATTAATTACTTAAATTAATTTACCCTCCACCTGATGCTCTTACAAAACCCATAACCCACATCTGACACATCTTTAAAAAAATGTATTGCAGCCTCGCCTTCCCTAACATTACCCGTTATTTCCAAACTTCACTACTATGGTACCTAGTGGAATGGAATCGTCCTATGACAGAGAAATACTGGGTCTTTATGGACCAGACGGTGGCGGGGCCATGACATCTGGCGGGATGCCTGGCTACCGAGACCTGCTCGTGTCTGAGGGCTCTACTCCTCACCTGTCAACCACCCCTCACTGCTAGTCTGGGGCATGGTTTCTCTGCGGGCTAACTTGACTATGTTTTCCTCGCCAATGACCCCGATTTTCTTAAACCCTGCCTTCCCACCTGGGGTGGACAAAAAGGTTGTAGCACGCTGGTTACAGAGTGGTTGCAAGCGCGTAGGGCATCTATTCGACATCCAGGGTCTCATTCCCTTTAAGGACCTGCAGGAGGGCTGTGGCCTCCACAGCTCTGATCTCTTCCTCCATTACCGTTTCTTTCAAACCCTTTCGTGCCCAGGAGACGCTGTGGGGAACTGTTTGCTGTTGTGCCGCCTCTCCCTACCTGCCACCGCTCGCCGCTCCCGCTCCGCGGGAGCCGCTTCGTGGGAGGACCCACCAACATCGCTTGCTGCCTGGCCACCGCGTTTTTGTTGCACCAACACCTGTGGGGCTGAGAGAGGTTGCAGGGGAGTAGCGCGGCAGGGACTCACTATCCCAGGAGTCCCTGCTTGACCACGCAACATCCGGTCAGCGCCCCCCTGCGTGCCCCGCCCCCATCAACAAGCCGGTAAAAAGGGAAATTGGAGTGCGGTCAGGTGTGACCCTTTCGTGCCCAGGAGACGCTGTGGGGAACTGTTTGCTGTTGTGCCGCCTCTCCCTACCTGCCACCACTCGCCGCTCCCGCTCCGCGGGAGCCGCTTCGTGGGAGGACCCACCAACATCGCTTGCTGCCTGGCCACCGCGTTTTTGTTGCACCAACACCTGTGGGGCTGAGAGAGGCTGCAGGGGAGTAGCGTGGCAGGGACTCACTATCCCAGGAGTCCATGCTTGACCACGCAACATCCGGTCAGCGCCCCCCTGCGTGCCCCGCCCACCATCGCCCTACACGTATATTAACAGGCACAGCTCGCCTTGCGGGACGCGAGCGGGATGCCCGGGGCGAAGCCCGGGCAAAGGGCGGGCCGTCTGTGGCCGTCCGGGGCCAGCAGGGGCCGGGACGTGCCACCCCCCTAATATATACTGAATGGTATATTAAGTTATCATTGTACTGTTTTTTTTTAGCACCGATACTTATTCACTTATCCACTGTTTTACAAGCCCTACATGTCTGCCTATTCCCCAATGGCTACTCGCTCACGCAGAAGCTCAAGGCGAGGAGAAAACTCCATGATAGGTACCATGGACAATTTTATAACTCGTGCTGTTTCTGTCGTTGAAAAGGAAATCATCATGGCAGAACGTAGATTATCACGGGAACACCTCGCTAATAAGCGTTCTTCTTTAGGATCACTAGCACACGCCAAATCTCCTACGAACATTAACATGGCAGAACCTTTGATTTCAGTAACTCCTAGCTATGTGCAGCCTTGCGTGATCGATTCGGAAATGGTCAATGGTTTATCTGAAATAATTCCTGGCCAGACAACAACATGCAGAGCCCCAGAAGAGGTTAACACAAGAACCCGACCAGCCACCTCAGTAACTGATCAATCATCCTTGCCAGTAATATTGATACATGAGGCTCCAGCGGGACAAGCTCCATTATCCCCCCTGCTTAAGGCACATTGTGTCACAGGAAAAAGGAAGAGACCGGTCACTCCTCGAAAGGCTTATAGACTGAAGGCCCTTAAGAGAATACGAAGGAACTATATGTACAGGGGCTATATTTGTAAATCTCCAGAGCAGGAGTCTATGCTTATAGAGATAGAAGCAAGTGAGAAAGAAGAGGGCGATCTTGTAAACGGTTTAGCCAGCCAAAAGCATGGAAACGGTCTGGTAAATTGCCCAAAAGACCTTCCTGTAGCTATTCCTTTGATTGAACAAATCCAATTGCTTATGACAACACTGTTACTACCTGTAACTGAAAGACTAAAAGGGCTCTCGGAACGCTTGGACAAATTTGAGCAAAGCTCATTGGACAATTTCTTTGCCTTAAAAACATTGGTAAAACTTCACTCTAAGATTGGAGCTGATACCACAAGGGGAGAACTCAGCCCAGTGGTTTCTAAACCATCACAACAAACACAACCATCTAGCAAAGGCAAGGCGACAGATCAGAATAGGGTCAATGTTGTATCCCAAGTAGTACCACCGAAGGCGCAACCAATTAATGGAGGCACACAATTGGTTGTTCCACCAAAACCGGCGCCTCGTAAAGGAAAATCGGCACCTACCATAACTATCTCTCAAACCTTGGTGCCATCAAAGCCTAATGATGGGATAGTCACCCCTGTTTGTATAACCAGCAATGGCCCCAATAATAATGTTTCACTTATTAACCGTAACATAGGCAATTTAGTCCCTAAAAAAGCTCCAAACGCAGATCTTCCTCCGGGGTGCCAACCGTACGTGGTAGTGCTCACTGGCGTCCCCCCTCTAAAACCCAACAAAAGGGAGTCTTACGACGAACTGAAAAATAAGACACTTTATTGGCTGAGGGAAAATAGACCTCTCCCACACACCACCAACTGCCAGGTTATACAAGTTCGAAGAGTTAGCTGGTTGGGAACTAGACCAAAAGATATAATAGGGGACTGCATATTGGTTAATTTTAAAGATCCCTCAGTAGCACATCTTGTGTACAGCCAGAACCAACGGAGAGGCCAACTAGGAATTGGAACTTGTGATCTTAGTTATTTCTATCCAAATCAGTGTACACATGTCAACAGAGATTTGCCTTGGTCAGGGTCGATGAACAACAGATATTCGTTTCTTGATCCCGTAACTCCTGTAAATAGAATGTACCCACTGAACATGGACACGGATACAAATTGGTCATGGTGGGGACAATGACAAGAAGAAGAGTGTACAAACCGTGGAATCCCCTCCCCCAAGTTCAGTGACCACTTAAAGGATCCGTGTGTTGGACTAAGTCCAGGCACTAGTGAAATGTTCCCTGTGACAGACCTATTAAAAACTACACGGATTGAAATGTTGCCTGAAAGTGTTCTCAGAGTCCAACAAGAGAAGGATTTTGATGTTACTTGTACTGCACAGGATCAAATCACGACATTATTGGTATATGACGAGCTCCAAGAAATGGTACCTGGTGGTGAGTTATTAGATGGTCCGAATGAGGAGGAAACAACAAATGTATAGAACATGCCCCCCGGTGACCCAGTGCAATGCCCTATAAAACAAGATATAAAAATCCTGTCTTGGAACATTGCAGGTTTGGCTAGGAATCTTTGTGACAGGAATTGGAGCTCTTTCCTGGAGGAGCATGATATCATACTCTTACAGGAAACATGGGCAATCAATGCGGTTCACAGACTTGGTTACAAAACATTTCATTGTGGGGCAATTGCATCTGTAAGAGGCAGACCCTCAGGGGGTTTATTGATTTGGATAAGAATATCCCTGAATGTCGTTGTCTCACCCTTGTTCATTGATTCTAATGATTTGCTAGGAGTAAAAATAACTACAGCTAAAACGGGGGATATTTACTTGATAAATATCTACAACAGACCTAACCCCCAAAATAAGGAATCAATGCTTATAGAACAATTGAGCTCGTATTTGTGCAAACTAGAGGGAAACTCCAAAATTATTATAGGTGGGGATCTTAATTGCCAATTCGAGCCTGTGCAGGGGCTTGTTAACTTAATGGAAAATGAAGATAGGGCTAACAACATCCCTTCCCTAGATAGCCTCAAACTAGCCAAAAGCACGGTGGCAGCTATGCAGATCTTTGAATTGACTATATCAAACGATCTAAGGGCATTTAACGGTCGGTTAGACCCTGATAAACCTGCAAATTATACGTACAGTAAGGGGACCTGTAAATCTTTAATTGATTTTATTTTGATTACATCAAACTTGTGGCATCTGTTGTTAGCCTTTAAGGTCGTGGAAAGACCAGAAAGCGACCATTTCCCCTTGCAATTGGGGTTACCTTCTGACCCATTCTTAATACCTGATGGCGTAACCGAATCTACCAGAGAGGTGGGAGAGGTTGTGGTATCTAATAACAGAAGAGCGGTAAAGTGGCCACATATATTAGCAAAAAATATACACTTATGGGTATTTACAATACATTTGTGGACATTATTCCTTTATACGATAATTTGAGCTTGGGTTCTTACGAAGTCCTTAATATGCACCAACATTTAGTTGAGGCACTAACTCCCCTCCTGAGCAAAACATGTTGTAATAAGAAAGTTAGAACAAGACGGCAACTAGAACTAGAGACACCGTGGTATAATAAGCAGTGTCGTCTAGCAAAAAGTAACCTAATTAATGCCGTGAAATCTAAAGATCAGGAAAGGATAAGAGAGTGTAGATACGATTACAAAAGACTACTCTCTAGCGCTAAAAAGGATTGGGATGACTCGATTTGGGAAGATCTTCTAAATGCTGCTAGGAAGCATGATCAAACTACCTTTTGGAGCTTGATAACAAAAAACAACAAAACGGGAAGCTCCAATAGGGATTTCTTCCTGGATGAAAAAACTTGGTATGATCATTTTGTTAAACTATATGACTTGGCAGGGGGCTCCCCAGACCTAAACAACCAAGAACTTCCCTCATCATGTAGCAGTCCTATCAAATTTAGTATTGAAGAGACCTTGAACGCTATAAAGGCAATTAAGGCGGGCAAAGCCCCAGGCCCAGATAAATTACCAGGGGACCTATTTACGCATAACACCGAAGTATGGTGCCCCTATATAAACTTTTTGTGCAATTCTATTTTCCTGGGAACCCCGATCCCTGAGACATGGAAGGGTGCGGAAATAGTCACCATATATAAAAAAGGGGACCGTTATAATCCAGGTAATTACCACCGATAAGTTTAATCGATATTTTACAAAAAATCTTTGCCAGGCACATTTTAAACAGACTCTTAGATTGGATAGAGGAAGCCAAAATCCTCTCAAAATATCAAGCAGGCTTTAGAATTAAGACAAGCACCATAGACCAAGTGTATAGGTCCATGTGTATTTGCTGGAAATATGTTCAAATTAAGAAATGTAGCCTATATGTTGCTTTCATGGATTTACGCTCAGCGTTTGACCTTGTCCCCCGTTCCCTATTATGGGATACCCTAAGGAAAATGGGCGTCCCGGTTGAATTGCTGTCTAACCTCATAAAACTCCACACTGATAATTTTGCAAAAGTAAGGTGGGGAAGAAATGGCGAACTCACTCAAGCAATACCGGTCAAAAGGGGGGTGCGACAAGGGTGTGTGCTGGCCCCGACCCTTTTCTCTTTATTTGTAAACGATATCCCCCCCTATTTGGCACAATGCAACCAGGATTCCCCGAAATTATGTAATGATGCAATTACAGCATTGTTATTTGCGGATGATACCATTTTAATATCACAAACACCTAAGGGATTACAAAACTTAATAAATCAATTCAATAGTTATTGTGTGTTAAAGGGGTTAGAAATCAACTCTCTTAAAACTAAGTATATGGCCATTAATCCACCAAAAACCTTTAAGAAGAACTTGGCATTAAATAATACTAAGCTAGAGTATGTGGAATGTTTTAATTATCTTGGCATCAGGCTTGATCATAAATTATCTTGGAAAAAACAACTAGAAAAAAGTAGGCTGACGCTTAAACACAACTCTCTACCAATTTTAAAAATTCATGGAGGGAGTACTTCAAAAGCAATAACACCTGCGATTGAAGTGTTCAAAGCAAAAGCACAATCTGCAGCCCTGTATGGGGCAGAGATTTGGGGGCCTTATTCAAACAAGCTATTTGATATTGACGAGAACGCGTTCTTCAGGCGCCTACTAAGACTACCACAAAGAACGCCTTTAGTGCCTGTTTACCTAGATATCAATTTAAAACGCACAGATCTCTTATGTTGGTTGAGGCCACTACTCTATTGGGTGAGATTGTGGTCTACCCCTGAACTCGCTGACTATAGAGCTGGTTTATTGGAAATTAGGGAACTGGATACGTTTAACTCAATCAAGTGGTTAAGACATATATCCACTTGGCTCACAAAAATTGGTCTCTCACATTTTTGGAAAAATCCAATTGTATTGCAAATTAATTCTAAAGAACAGGTAAAAACTGCTTATTGGTACTACATGACCAGCAGAGTTTATGAACTTGTCACTGGCTCGTTGACGCAAAAGTTTTTGCAATTTAAGGATACTCCCATATTTGAACAATTTATGGATGAAGTTGAACCACCATTGGCTAAAACCGTATATCTTCAATATAGATATGGAGTCTTACAGATAAATGCAAATACCAGTCGGTAGGGTAACTTTAAGGGGACTGACTCATATTGTAAGCTGTGTGAATTGATGCAAAGGGAGGATGAGGCCCACATTCTTTTCTTTTGTCCTCTTTACAAAATACAACGTAGGAAATGGATTAAGCCTCTTTGTAAAAATCTGGGCATAAGATCGTTTAGTGAGGCTGAAAGACTACTCAGATCCTCAACTTCTCAGCTGATAACCTTTGGAGTCAGTAGGTATCTCTATAGTGTCTGCTTGATTAGGAAGAAACATGGACTAAAAATATAGTATTTTAACCTTTTATACTGGCATTTTTATCTATTTATATCCTGTTTATAATTCTTTTTAATACTCGGCCTTGTAATCAATTTTATCTGGAAGATTATTATAAATTGTATGTTAAACTATAAAATAAATCAACGTACCCTCGTGCAAATTGTAAATGGATTGTGATGTTGTCTGGGGCTTGACCTATGTATCAACTGTATTCTTCTTTTCTTACTTTTTGAAACTGATATCTGTTTTTAAGAAATTATGTATATGGAAGTATTTTTAAATTGTTGGCTTTATGACAAAAATGTCGAATAAAAGCTTTACAACAACATAATCTTTATTTCGGCTAATTAGGCCATAAAAGATACAAATAACATTACTTATGAAACACAAATAAAATTGGAATTATTATAAAACAAGTTAAGACAATGTAAAAAAAATTTAGGACCAGCCATTAAGCATACTGCTATTGTCGATGTCAATACATTGCAGGTAACATTTAGCATGCATCCCTAGCTAGAAGGTACCTTCTCTTATACCAAACTGACCCCAGGTACTTAGCTAGTGCAAAAACTATATAGCCAGAAGGGTCAGTCTTAAGAACCCTATATGCATCTGAATAGTTGGAAAACCCCAAATTTGTACATGATGGGACAATCCATTTCTTTCTTGCTTGTGCATAGGCTTTGCAAAAGAACAGTAGGTGTAAGTCAGTTTCATTTTCGTGTTTACACCCTGGGCAATGGGTCGGGGAAGATACGGCCCATTTACTAGTGTAAGCCCGTACCGGCAAACTGCCATACCTTCATTGGAGATACAGCTTCCTGATCATTGTTGGAAATATGACATCTAATATAGTTTCAAACCTGTAGCTGTCCTTAGTTATAAAAAAAGATACCGTTAGGGTGCCTAAGCCTCTTCCGTGTATGTGTGTGGCAAGTTTACTATCTTGATACTGAGTAATAAACTGCCTCTGTGTAATCCTAGGGCATGCTGAAAGTGGATCAGACCATAAGTTGGATAACCCTAGTTTCCCTAATTCTTTCTTTGTATAGCTAAACCAGGGAATTTTCCCAACATTTGGTAGGGTGAGGATTTCCTGCAGTTCTAGTCTGTATTTAGCTAACTCTGGTACAGACCATATCCTGCGCCAGAATAATAAGGGCCGCAGTCCCATATCTTCGTCAAGGGGTCTCAAACCCAGATCGAGTCTCATTGGCATCAGAGGAGAGCTAGGAGGAAGTGATAGGAGTTGTCTAATACATTTATTCTCTGTAGCTACTAGATCGTGATTACACGTGTAGCCCCAGAGTTCACTTCCATACATAGCCGCCCCCCGTGCCTGTGCTCTGTAGATCTCTAGTGAGGGACCCACCGGCTTAAAAGAAGATTTATTTCTAGTGGCAAGCTTAATAATTCCACCTGCTATCTGAGCCAATTTTAATTGTGATTTCTTCCGTTGGTGGTCCCACGACATCTTTTCATTTAGGGTAAATCCCAAGTACTCGAAGGTACGGACCCTCTCTAGCCTGCTTAGACCAATATATGGGTTAGGGCGAGTCCTAGCTGGTGGATTGAAGACCATATATTTTGTCTTCAATGCATTAATCTCAAGGCCATGATTTTTACAGAAAGCCTCGAAACCATTAAGAACTCGCTGGATCCCCATCGGCGACTTGGAGAACAGCAGGGTGTCATCGGCGAACATAATCGCCGGCACCCTGCTGCCTCCAATTTTAGGGGCGTCGCTATTTTCAATCGCGGTCAAGTGGGCAATTACCCCGTTGACGTAGAGGCAAAACAGGGTCGGTGCGAGCACACAACCCTGTCTTACCCCCCTGCCAACGGGGAATTTTTTAGACAGTGCTCCCTCCCTTCCGCATCTGACCTGAGCATAGTTGTCAGTATGTAACCTGACAATCATGTCCAGGAGATGTTGTGGGACACCCAAGCCAGAAAGGACAGACCAAAGTTTCCCACGAGGTACGAGATCAAAAGCCGCTCGTAGGTCAACGACTACAGTATAGAGGCTGCCACCCTCGAACTGCACCCTTTTCCAGAATATAGTGGCAAGGCGAAAGACTTGATCTATAGTGGATACCTTACTCCTGAACCCAGCTTGATATGGGCTCAGGACTGAATTCTCTAGCATCCAATCTAGTAGGCGGTCCAAAATCAATCTGGCAAAAATCTTTTGTGGGACGTCAATTAAGCTAATGGGCCTATAGTTGGCTGGGAGCAGAGACGAACCCTTCTTGAAGATGGGAACAATCTCCGCCCCCAGCCAAGTAGTAGGCACCGACATCCCACCAAGAATAGCATTGAATAGAGTCTGTAGATAGGGGGCCCAAACCGTGGGTTCATTTTTAAACAAGTCACCAGGGAGCTTATCCAACCCTGGGGCTTTTTCTGGAGGAAGTCTAGCGATAGCTGCCCCAACTTCTTCCACGGTAAATTTTTCCGTTTCAAAAAGTTTCACAGGTGTCAAACCTGGGACCAAATATTCATGGTCGCCAATGAGATCTACACTAGGTTGGGCATACAAGGACCTAAAATGGTCCTCCCAGACTTTAGATGCGATATTAGCCTACCACAGCCGGAGTGGGATTAGCTGAACCATTTTTGACAATCTGCCAGAATTTCCGGGCATGTCGAAACTTGAGCACGTCCATCATATCCTTCCAGTTGTCGCTATCCCATTCAATTTTAGCGTTACAAATGAGGAATTTGTACTCCGACCTCTTTGTTCTGACCAATAAGATGTTATCCTGTTGCTTCATGGCCTCCAGCAGGTCGGCCTTGGCCTTCCTGCCGGCAGAATTATACCACGGGGCACACGTCCCTTTCTTTCTTCCATCCTTTGCCCGCCGCACTGGGTTCAAGACTTCTGCCAGTGTGCCACACAACTCGAGATGAATTACCCCAATTTCTTTGGAGTTCTCCTCAGACGGAGATTGGTGTAGGAGGTTATTGACTTTTTCCAGAAGTGGTACAGTCTTTACGTATAACCTCTGGATGTCCCTAGGATTTCCTATAATTTTGGACCATCGGACTCTACGCCGATTACTAGCTAATATCATGTTCGAATCTGAGAGATTATCACCCCCCTGAATAGACAAAGTAACACCAGGGACCGAGATCTTTAGGATCAGCGCATTGTGGTCACTGTCATCTCGCGGGCTTACCCTGAAGTCGATGAGTCTAGACCATTCAGACAGTTCCACAAGCATATAATCCAAACGAGAGCTATGCCCCGGTTTATTAAAAGTTGCTTTGGGAGGGATATCTCCACTTAGCCGGCCGTTACATGCCCTTAGGGAATTAGCTAGGGTTAGGCACATAATTTGTGTTGCCAGTGGTGACCAAGACTTCACTGGCGAGCCCGTCAGTTTAGGGATTCCCCATTGATCATCCTCTTCACTAGACGCACCCTCTAAAAATAATGGGAGAGGTTCGAATTGGCAGTTAAAATCTCCCCCCACTATATACGGGGTGCCTTGGGGGATGATACCCAGAAACATTGCCAATTCTTCTATGGTACTAGAGACCTTCGCTATACCCACGGGTCTAGAATATACATTAATCAAAGCCAGTTTTACAGCGTTAGGCCATTCCAACAATACGCATTGGACATCGGGGGAATTAGTTGCAAGGACCCTCGCTTTACAACCCAGATGGGAGGCCACCCAGATAAGTAGTCCACCAGAGGAGCGTCCTTCCCCTTCCAGTTCACCCAAATTGAGAATGTATCGAACCCTGCCCGACGGTAGTCTTCTCTAGCCCATGTCTCCTGGAAGAGGCATACATCCTGTTGGTCAATGAAAGCCCCCCATTCCGGAGAGTCTAGTTTATTCGTCAAACCGGCCAGATTCCAAGAGACAATGGAAATATGACCATTGTCCCGTAGGTCTACCTTGGGAGAATTATTTTGCCTATTTTCTACTTGGGGCACAGGGATCCGTTTGGCCTGGTGACAGGTCCGTTCATGGGTATGAGGAGTCCTCTTTGTAGTTTGTGGGGATGATATCTTACTTAACCCAGAGGTAGTAGGTGGTCCATCAATTCGTGGCCGCTCACAGTACCCCTTTGGTTCCTCCCTTATAACTATAGGATCCGCCCTCTCCTCCTCTGGTCGGCTGATGGATTTTGACTGTCAGTCAACCATCTCTAAGCCACTGTATCTATTAGTAATTGGAAGGCCTCCCCAATTATCCCGGTATGCAAGATCTCTGGGGGCCGGTGCTCCCCAAGTCCCCCAATCTCCAAACCTTGCACGGCGCCCTACTGTATGCCAGTCACTATCGTTGTTCCAACCACATATTGGTCCGCTCCTAGGGGGATAAAAAAAGGAGAGGCGTTTGGTTGCTATCCCCTCATATCTGTCCTGTACGTTCCAGGTACATACATATTCAGCTGTGTGGGGATCCGCAAGTTGACCAGGATACAATCACCCTGCACTGATTTTCTCTCATGACCAACCCAGGATACCCTACGTACCGTCAGGATCTTACTTGTTTGATTAGGGGGTAAAGGCCGATTAATGTTGAGCCAGTGTTGTACTTTGTTTTTTAAAGACCAATTGGCTTCCTCCTCGGCCTCCCCTACTTCAGGGACCCCTATCATAACGACCACATAGGGACTTGCCTCAGGTGGCAAGTTTACCGCTCGTCTTCTATGTGATCCTCCACCATTGTTATTCTTGTTTGGCTGCGCCATGTGGTCCCTAGTTTGAGTGTTCCCCTCTCGGGGAGGGGTGACACAGGTTTTTGTCTTCAGAGCTGGTGCCTTTGCAGGGGCCGAAGCAACCTTAAGTTTTGGATTAGTCACTACAGCTGGTAATTTTTTAATAGCAGGGACATTGGGTTTAGCTGCAGTTAGATTTAGTCCCCCCGATTTATGGGATCCCTGCGGGTTAGGTATTTTTGGCACAGCGCACAGGTCAGCTATCTGTTTTTCAATGTGGGCTAGTCTTGACTCTATAGGGGTCAGATAAAGTTTAAAGAGTTCGGCAATCCTGGGTAGGAGGGAGATGTTAACATCATCATCCCGAACACTGATCCTATCTAGGCTATCCGGGACCTCTGCATTCACAGTGCATAATGTCTCATTTATAGGGGTGTTCCTATTGGGAGGACGGGCTGTTATCTGGTTTGGAATGGAAACCTTAGGAAGCTTTCTCAGTCGTTTGCCCACCTCTCTTACTTCTTTTATTTGTGTTTTTTTGGGGATCGCTCCCTCCCTTTTCCCCTTTAACTGACTAGCACTCAGAGCGGCAGGTGTGGGTGTGGTGATAGCGGCTAGGTCCGGGGTTCTTTCCAGGTAATCACTTGATTGTGAATCTAATGAGAAGTGAGACACTAATAGATCCACCGTTCCCGGCAAACTCTGCCTATGGGCATGTACATCTACATTCGTTATTAGGGAAGTTCCTAGGGGGGCCACACCCTTAGATTTATCGGGGCTTTTGGCTGTTGCAAGGTGACCCATAGAAGACCTTTTCGCAAAGGCAAGGTCCTGTGATACTCTACGTTCCATCGATGAGATTTCTTGCTCGATGAAGGAATTGGCCCTTATAATAAAGTTATCCAGGTTGCCAGTTTGTGGTACCCCCCCCGCTGCCATTTTACTTCTGGACGCTCTTGTGCACATAGTTGATAATAAGTAACAATAGCTAACAATAATCTTTAGTAAAAACACCCAAATATCAGGCTACAGAATGTAAAATTTAGCAATAATTAGAATATAATACTGTGCACCTCGGCTTAGACTGAACTTAGGGGCAGAGGTTAGGTAGGTGGTCCTGCCCGGCCTTACAAGGTCTCTAACGGCCTCAAACGGCCCGCCCTTTGCCCGGGCTTCGCCCCGTGCTCCGTCCTGCGCGCGTCCCGCGTGCGCGGATGGAGACACTCCTATATGCTAGGGAGAGGGGTGGGAAGAGTCGCAGGTGCGCCTGCTGGTGATCGCGCTCCGCCTGCTGGGACTCGCAGTCCCGCACCCTCTGGACAGCAATTAGCAAGGTCAGTTGGTCCCCAACAGCGTGCGCCCAGTTACACTCCTCGCTGGTCTCAGAGAAGCCTTTCTCCTCTCGCCAGGGAAACAGAATCAGCTCCACACGGCTGCGAGCGGCTCCCGTGTAGCGGGGGCCGCGAGCCGTTATCTGCTGCAGGGGGGAGGGGCGGGAAGAGTCGCAGGTGCGCCTGCTGGTGATCGCGCTCCGCCTGTTGGGACTCGCAGTCCCGCACCCACTGGACAGCAATTTGCAAGGTCAGTTGGTCCCCAACAGCGTGCGCCCGGTTACACTCCTCGCTGGTCTCAGGGAAGACTTTCTCCTCTCGCTAGGGAAACAGAATCAGCTCCACACGGCTGCGAGAGGCCTCCATTACCAAATGACGCATTGATTCTCGGGTGCCATGACGCGCCCCTTGGCACACCGACCATGGAGACCGTTGGGGAAATGGCTCACTAGTAAAAAGGACGATCATGGGCGTATTTCTGTAAATATACTCTTTTCTCACTCAAGGCATCCAGAAAGTCCACACAGCAGGGCAGAGACACTGGGAGGCGGAACTGGGGCACACACTGTCTGATAAAGAATGGGAAGATATTTTCTATAGGTCTCACCACACAGCACACTGACCTGTCCTAATTATCTCCGGCTTCTGAAACTGATCCCTGAGGACAATACCCCTGCCTAATATGGTAGCTCCCTGCTGGACTAACAAACCCTTTGGACTAGTAGAGGTCCCGTATCCTACAGTACCCACAGGCAGGACTCTTCACTTTTTCTTTGTTTCTTGTTCACTGGGGAGGGAGGGGGTGGGAAGGGGTGTTGACTTTTTCCTTTTGTTGTTCTTAGTCTTTTGTTAAAATCAGATCCAACATTAAGCTTTGATCTGTCACAGGCTGTTGGCTACTATTGCTCACATGCTTGGCAGCACACTGGACCATATGGCTATCCATTCGAAGGGGACGTGGTTGCCGACCCCCCCTCCTTTTTATATACGCAGCCGGCCCTCTCTGGGTTGTAGGCGACATGCTGTGTTAACTAACAGTTTGTATCCTTTTATTCATTATCTCGTTGTCATGACCTGATCAGATGTCAGCCAGCCCGCTGGGTCGTAGGCGCTATTGTCCTGTTTTGCTTTGCCTTGGGTTCTGCCAATATAAATTTATTTAAAAATTGATTGTACAATTAAACACATATTATTAATTAAAAACTATGGGGCTAATTACGATGTAGGCCGTCTCTTTCCTTGGACCGACCAACCTATGGTCGGCTGTCCCAACCGTCTAATTTGATGTCACAAACACAGTTTGGGTCCATTTCTACATTTCCCTATGGGAGCATGCAATACAGCTGTAAACTGGCCGTAATACTTGCTCCCAGAAGGAAATGGGATGTGCTGTTAATCCTTGCACCCAGTGGCTGGAGCCTGGCAGTGCCTGCAATGACGTGCTCTCAGCCCTCAACTGGAGACTACACACCTAGGGGGGCCCTTCTGGGGGTCCCAAACATGATTTCCTACATGGTTTCCATACAAGGTTATATTGAGGATCATCAGGTCATCTCCCCCTTTCAGGTGGGATTTCGAGAAGCGGGTTAGTATCATCAACCAGGTATTTAGGTTTTTAGGTTTCTATTGATGTATTGGAAGATAGTTCTTCTCCAAAAAGTGCACCTACACCTCTTTGTAGATATAAAGTCTGCATTTGACCTCGTCCCCAGAGGTAAGCAATGGGAGGTCTTTAAAAATGAATGGGTTCCATGTGACCTCCAGGATGTTCTGGTCTGGTTCATCTACATGAGAATACGTTTGTCCAAGTTTGATGGGGAAGGGGTGGGGAGCTCACAAATACTCATCCAAAATAGAGTGCACCTGGGATGTGCCCTTGCCACAACCCTATTCTCTCTCTATTTAAATTATTTGCTGCTTTATCTAGAAGATACCATAAAGGTTGCCCCTCGACTAGCTGGCTGTAAGATTCCCCAATTAATATTCTCTGATGTACTACCTTCTGATATCAAAGACCACGAGTGGCTTTCAAAGTTTAGTGTATGCAGTATTTTGTAGCAAGCAAGGGTTGTTATCAACCACTCGAAGACAAAGTTTATGGTCATCAGCCCGTATAAGTCTTTCAGAGCCTCGATAACTCTGGAAGGCAGACCAATAGACTGGGTTACCGAGTTCATTTACCTGGGGAGCAAGCTAAATAAATCAATGTCTTGCTTGCCCGAGGTTGAGAGAATCAGTCTGAGTCTGACCCAGCACTCAACTGCATTCTTATGAATTTTTCGGGCCTCCCGTGCTTGGCAGGTATCTCCCACTGTAAAGGTGTATAGAGCCACGGTCATAGCAGTGCATTGAATGGGGCAGAAGCACGGGGTAAGGGTAACTTGGCCTCTTCGGGGGGGGTGGAGAATATGATTAAAAGAGCATTAACCAACCTCCCAAAAAATACTTTATTGCTCCGACTTAGACGAGACCTGGTCCTGGTGCCCATGACTCATAAGGCCCAACTTAGACCACTCCTGTTCTGACTTGGAGGACTATTATAGCTCCTTCCAGGTTGTAGTCTTTTAGAATACGTCTGGTCAAATTAAAAGGCTCTCAAATATTAAAAACCTGTTTTCCAGATTTGGTTTAAGGGAAATTTGGTCCTCCTCTCCCCTAATGAAACATCTTTCTGGGGTCTCTCTCAAGGAGGTTTTCTGGGGGTACATGCATGTTGCCAAAATTAGAAATGTACCAGAGGGGTCTCTTGTTGATAACTTTTTAGACTTTAAGTTTGCCATGGGCCTTTTTAAATTATTTAACCCTGACAGCTGCTAGGAAACTGAGCATATATCCTAAACTTCGATATGGTACTCTACCATTACTGTTGCTTCAAGCGAAATGGAACTTCTGTTGCTGTTTGAGTAAGATATGTCTAATATGTCAGCAGGCCAAGGAATCCCTGACACATTTACTTTTTTTGGTCCCTCATATGTGCACCTCAGAAAATCCTGGATTATTCCTATATGCAAACAACTGGGTTGTAGAAAGCATCAGGATGCCTTAAAGCTCCTGTGCATGGAGTATAAACATAAGATTGTCTATGCAGTGTCCAAATACTTTTATTGGAGCTGGTGCATTTGTTCCAAAGTGATGGCCTTTGTCTTTTTTCTTAAAATGTGTACTGTTTGGAGCTCTGATCTCTAATTAGGTAACACTGAAGACTGTTCATGGCTTTTTTTCCACTGTGATATTGTTTTTTGTTTTTTTAAATAGTGATACTGTCTATATAGACCATATGTTTGTTGACTGACTTTTCCCTCCTGACATATCGCTAGTCTGTTCTGTGATATCTTAGGATTTCCGTTATATCCTTACATCCATAGACATGGCTCTTTTCTAGACTAGCTCTGAGATTAAACATTTTTATTTCATGATTTTATAAATGTACTCAAAGAGCTGAATTTTTGAATTGTGTTGAGATTTTCTGTTAGAGCTTTTTAATGTGTTTTTATCATGTTTGTATTGATATTTTTTGTGTATATATATATATATATATATGTATATATTACCTACTGGCGGTCGCCAGTAGGTATATATAGTTAGGATTTTTTCTCTATGGGTTTTTTGAAAATTCTATGTCTAATAACTTTGGCGTTTGTGGACGGAATTGGCTGAAATTTTCAGGAAAATGGCACATTTCGTTTCTGAGCAGCCCTTGAAAATTTGGGGGGGGTTCGTCAAGGGGGGGCTGAGAAAAAAGGGGGGTCCCAAAACGTGTTTTTAACATTGAGTTTTCCATAGGGCGGTTGGCCTCACTTTTAGCCCGAACGGCTGAATGGATTTGCACGAAACTTGGCAAAATTGTAGGGACTGGTAGCCCGATGTGCCTTTTGTAGGTCTCAATATATGTGCTCCAGTGGATTTTGAGAAATTAACGTTTAAAAAAAGATATATATCTGTAACAGCGGACCGGGCAGCGCTCCAGGACGCGTACTTTTCGCGCAACGGAGCTTTGTGAAGCGAAGCTGATTGGTTCTCCGGCGTCTGTCAACATTCCAAACAGTCCGTAGCGGCCGCCATCTTGTCTCTCGGTAGGATCGAGAGACAAGAGGAGGCCAAAGCGAAGCGGAAAATGACCATAAGGGGAATAGTAGATCCTCGCTGACCCCCTACGTTTGATGTGGAGGTTTTAAAAGGGCCCCGTGGGGCAAAAAAAATAATAATAATAATAATCGAACGGCTGAACGGATTTGCACGAAACTTGGCAAAATATTAGGGACTGGTAGCCCGATGTGCCTTTGCTAGGTCTCAATATATGTGCTCCAGTGGATTTTGAGAAATTAACGTTCAAAAAAAGATATATATCTGTAACAGCGCTCCGCTTCGCGTAACAGAGGTTTGCGAAGCTGATTGGTCATTCTGTCAGTGGGCTATAGTTGGGCTACATCTGGCTGATATTTGGGCTACATTTGTTTTTTTGTGTGTCTGGCGGCCATCTTTGGGCTACATTGGGCTACATTGGGCTTCATTGGGCTACATTGGGCTACATTTGGGCTCCAACATATATATAGGCCAATGTAGCCCAATATATATTTTTCAAAGTTAATTTTCGTAAAAACCACTGGAGCATATATCTTGAGACATAGCAAAGGCACATCGGGCTACCAGTCCCTACAATTTTGCCAAGTTTCGTGGAAATCCATTCAGCCGTTCGAGCTAAAAGTGAGTCCAACCGCCCTATGGAAATGAAGGAAATGAATGGGTAATTTGTAATTAGCAAATAGCTCATCGCAAACTAGGAATGGTAAAGAATCGCTATTTATTCCTTAAAGTTCGCTATTTAGGAAATGCAAAAAACTTTGATGATACATATGGCGGTTCATCTCTAACAAGATAAGAAGCATAGGGATACATTTATGATGACTGGCGCATCACCAGGGATGTGTTAGTCATTCTGTGCCGCTGTTCCGTCACCTATGGTGTGCTGCATTTACAATGCGGCGCATCATGGGGCAAAAACAGCACAGATGCGTGATGTATCTGTGCCGTAAAGGTGGCGCATTGCTGGAGTTGTATCGCAAGTGTGATGAAGCTCCAGCAAGGGTCGGGGGTGCCCCTGTCGCAGGGTTTCTGTTCTCACACAGAACTGTGGACAGAGGATTGGAACCTCGGCGAATTAGGGTGTCCCAAAACTCACGTTAGTAATCAAAAACTCCTTAGCAAGCTAGGTACAGTGTCACATTGGATATAACAAACTCTCAATGTTTAGACAATCCAGAATATGAACTTATAGTACCTCAGGATACGTGGAACTCATGAACAGTCGGTCGTTATATATTTCTTAGAAACCAGAACATGGAGTTAAGAAGAACACATGTGTATTTGAAATGTTTATTTACTAATGCCGTCTTCTCAGGCGTAGTATCTTAGATAATACAAGTACACATATTATCAGTAGCAAAATTACCAGCATAGTTACTAGTACATAAAAAGCGAATGGTGATAGTATGTTAACATGCTGTAAATGAATAAGAGTTAGCAACACTTATAAGCAGCCGCGGGCCGTGGAGGGAGTTACGGTGAGGCAGGGAGGCGGGGAGGGGGAGAAGCAGGGTGGAGAATACAAGTACACATATTATCAGTAGCAAAATTACCAGCATAGTTACTAGTACATAAAAAGCGAATGGTGACAGTATGTTAACATGCTGTAAATGAATAAGAGTTAGCAACACTTATAAGCAGCCGCGGGCCGTGGAGGGAGTTACGGTGGGGCAGGGAGGCGGGGAGGGGGAGGGGCAGGGTAGAGAGGGCTCCACCCTGCTTCTCCCCCTCCCCGCCTCCCTGCCTCACCGTAACTCCCTCCACGGCCCGCGGCTGCTTATATCTCACCCTCCCTAATACACATATTATATTATTTGCTAAGAAGGTCTCTTTGTGTTGGTTTAGGGCGTGCCCATACTTTAGTGTCTTAGATTTGAAGGAATCACATCAGCATACACCAGCTCTCTCTTCATGTGAACCGCATCAACTGTTGTGTATGTGTGTTCGGCAAAGCAATATAAAACCCGCCTCATGCCCAGAATTGGCAGAAGTTGCACTTATGTTATGAGTATGAAGTCGTGGAGATCAGACCTCATAACAATTCTGTATCGTGTTGTTCTTGAAACTTTAGCACTCGCTGTACAGATATAGTTTAACAAGCAAAGCAGATAGTAGAGCAATAACATATTATTCTCATGTAAACCACGATGAACTACTAGGTGGAAAGCTAAAGCAACAACTAAGTGTCGTGTGCAGAAGTTGCAAAAAAGGAAAAATGGCGTTTAAACCGGTAATGAGCCCATGCTAACTTAACACGGTGTAAAGATATCCAGGACCTAGATGACACCTCCCCATGATCCGGAAACGAACTGAATAAGATAATAGAAGTGCCATCTCATGAGAGCAGATTGCAAGTTTATATGTGGACGGTCTGCAAGGTAAAGCATTAAAAACTAGGAAAATGTAATGCTAAAGAAAAATAAAACAGCCAAGTACTTTATCGAGTCTTAAGCCAATAGGCAAGGTAAATAATAAAAACTTGACAAATAAGTCAATGAATTGTCAATGAAATGCTAGTACTCAGCATATCAAACATGAAAAAGGTCTATGACATAACTGTGTATGCAAAATAAGCTGCAACAGCCTCCAATAGGAAGTCACCGTCTTCATCCGAAAACAGTTCAGCCATCCAATTTAAAAGCGGAAAAGAACATACGTGCTCTCCCAGCACCGGATCCTCTATCACCATCAGAGGACAGCTCGGTGGGTTTTCAAGAAAGCTCTGTTCCAAGAAAGACTGTGCTGCCGCCAATAAATTCCAGGGACCAATTAGTCCATGCATCAATGCCACAGCCATAATCCTTTCGCCAGGACAAACCAACTCGTGAGTAATGATAGGAGTCATCAGCTGATTAAAGTCGACGTCAGGAGAAACCGGTCCGCAGAGACACAAATCAATGGCCCAATCGAAATCACAGGTCAGGCAGTGAAATACAGGCTGGACACAGGTGAAGTAGGAGAATCGAAAAGATAATCCATATGCCGTGCTTAATATCGCCAACGGCATTGTGCCATAATATTCTAGCATGCGATTGCGGAACAGTGTCAGCAGCTGCAGGGTGGGAGGTTGCATAGGAGGGACATCCATATTTAAAAATGTAAAAAAGCACAAGAGCGTCCGCTGGTAATGCAAGTAAAAATGCCAATCCACGAAGCAGAGTGGAAAAAATAGAATGAAAGAAAGCAGGGATGACTCCAAAGATTTTCTCAAATGAAGTCACGAGACCACTGGTAACAACTTTAAAAAAGTGCGCCAGGGTCTTTGTGGAGGATGCGTTAAAGATAGTCCGAATCATCTTGCTGAAATTGAAAGGCAAATCTGAATTGAAAAGGGTCTGCACCTCTGTACGGGTGTTCGCTATGTGAAGCACGAAAGTTTCACGGGCCGAACTCAAGGCCACCTCTCTCTGAGACAAAAGAGCTCTTATTCTTGCCATGCCGTTGAAATCCCTCCCAAGGTTGGTATTTGTGGCCAGATTGAAAACTCCCTATGTTCATGTGTGGGATAAAATAGAACATTTCTGCAGCAAATAACCCGTTCACTTACTGTTACGATAAAAGGAATACTTTTAATTAACTCAGAACAATCTTCATTATTGAGCATCAAATAACTACCATTTTCCAGCAACTTGAACGTGGGGATGATAGCAGGAACTGGCGTGCCTTGCAACACGCAAGCCATATTTGGTCGGTGTTTGTTGCATGAACCGTGTAACTGTATGTGCCTACACATTAGTGAATGATCTGGCGTCTCAGTGCATTCCTCTCCATTCAGATAAACTTCTTGATCATCTTTGAAACATCTGTATGTGTATGGAAGCGACCAGACCTCATGAAGAAAAGCACTACCTAAAGGTTCATAACGACCTATTGGTATATATTTCATACAATTTGAAAACTTATATAAAGCAAAAGGCAGCGTTATTAAACCGTGGATAAGGCACGTTGCCAAAAAACCCGCAATCCTCTGCTGATGATGTCACTGAGCATGTCATGAATGATGTAATATGTGACATCATCAGCAGTGGATTACGGGTAATAGTATCTCTAGTTTACTCCCCTATAGCTGTCTTTCTTTTAACATAAGTGTCTGTTTCCTTCCCTTATACTTACTGTTTTTGGTTCGCTTCCGGTTCGTGTACCGGCGAGCGAACTGGGAAGCGAACTAAGAGAAATAGAGGTTGGCACAGTTCCAAATATTGTACCAATTTTTTAATAACGGGGAGGTAGTTCTGAAAAGAACTTTTTTTTTATTGTTTTTGTTGTTTTATATTTTTTTATTATTTTTCAGAACATTTTTTTACTTTTTTTGAATTTTTCTGAACAGTTTTATATTTTTGGGGGTTTTTCTTGGAGGGGGCAATGAAAACGATTCATTGTAAAGGGCTCAACAGGAGCAACAAAACAAAAAAAAAGTATTTATTATTTTGGGCGTTTCGTACAAACTTGCATATGATAGTCAATAGCTCTGTTGATCAGAGTGATGCTTCTTTCTCCGTAGCAAATGAATCCATCGCAAAATACGCAGATGTGTTTTACTTCACCAAATCTCATTTGTATATTTGGCACCATCTCCCTGCCCTCTGGTCCCGTTACTTCCGGTACAACAGATCTTCTGGCCATAATAGGGAGATTATCTAGGTCGTTCCGAAACTGTGCAGCACTGTAGTTGTTAGGATGCCACCTAGTCATATGGCGATGCATTGTGTAGTTTCCGAAACTGTATTTTTTCTCGGTTCCTCTGGACAGTCTATCTTGACATATAAGGCAAGTTACGTATCTTGCATTTACTTTTTTCTGACCTTTGGGAATTTTAAAAAATTGCCAAATGAAGTTTTCTTTCCGGTGAGACGTCCTGGGTTCCTCAGGCAAAAACTGCCTCTCTTCCTGCTCTTCCTCGTCTTCCTCTTCTTCCTCTTCTTGCTGAATTATAACTTGAGCAGGTGGTCCACTCTTCCTTGGATGTGGTGGAGGTGGTGGGGAAGCACCAGCTGAAGCTACTAAAGAAGCCATTGCTCAGTGATCACAAAGGGTCTTTCTCTCACAATGATGAAAGTCAGAGTGAGGAAAGAAGGAGGGATTTTCATCATTTGGGAAAAACAAGAGTTCTCAACCAATCAAAAGTGTTCATTTTAGATTATATGACCTAGTCTTACATCATTAGGAAACCAAAAGTGAAATGAACCAATGAAAAGTGTTATTACCAAGTCACATGACTTGCTGTGTTTACGTTAAGCGCTTTGCAGGGCCTCCCGGTTTGCTTCCAGAAACCTGCGCTTTGCGACTCGCTTCGCGTACCAGTTCGCTAACGTAGCACGTCATATGACGTATCACGCGACAACGTGAAACGTCATGCGGACGGGAGGCGTCACGATGTTGTTTTCTAACGCGGCACTTGCGGTAAAGAAACGTTTACCGGCTCGCGGTCTATTTCGCGGCATCAAGGTCAGCTAACGGGAAGCTTCCCGATTCGCGAAGCGGGAACGAAGAAAAAAAAAAATTAAAAAAAAAAATTATTCATAAACATATAAAATATATTTTTGGATTTAAAGAAGAATACATTTTACAGCTACAGATATTAGCTGTTAAAAAACCAATGAAATTCACTGAAAAAACCATAGGTTATAGACCATATATAGTTAGGAATTAGCATTTACAAAACCTTGAAAATTCACTGAAAAAACCATAGGTTATAGACCATATATAGTTAGGAATTAGCATTTAGAAAACCTTATTTTACTCACACAAAACCATTGAAATTCCATATATAGTTAGTTGCACTAACTATATATCGCGCACCCGCAATCCACTGCTGATGATGTCACATATTACATCATTCATGACATGGTCAGTGACATCACTGATGACATCACTGATGACATCTCAAATGACATCACTGATGACATCACTGATGACATCTCAAATGACATCACTGATGACATCATGACACACCAATACCAGTTACTACATACGCACTCACTGATTCCTACGTCTACACACACATTCACTCATTCACCCATACAATAACTCATACATACAGTCACTTATTATTACAACACTATCATATGCACTCATACACCTATGCAGACAGTCACACACTGCCACTCATCCATGGAGTTACTCACACACCAAGTCAGTCCTGTAAAGAATCAATCACACTTCCATTTCTTCATCTATACAGTTAAACACAGAACACCATACTTCAGTGACATCACTGATGACATCACTAATGACATCTGAAATGACATCACTGATGACATCTCAAATGACATCACTGATGACATCATGACACACCAATACCAGTTACTACATACGCACTCACTGATTCGTACGTCTACACACACATTCACTCATTCACCCATACAATTACTCATACATACAGTCAGTTATTATTAGAACACTATCATATGCACTCATACACCTAGTCAGTCCTGTGAAGAATCAATCACACTTCGATTTCCTCATCTATAGTTAAACACAGAACACCATACTTTTCACACATATACTAACACATACTTACTCTCTTATACAATCACTGATACAAGTACACATTGATATGCACAGAGTCACACACCTCCCAGCCAGCCACACACACACTCAGTCTTCCATACATCCAGTCATTCTTCAATATGTAAAACGTATTTAAACTTTACAAAAACACACAGACACTAGATGATGTCATCAGTGATGTCATTTGAGATGTCATCAGTGATGTCATCAGTGATGTCACTGACCATGTCATGAATGATGTAATATGTGACATCATCAGCAGTGGATTGCGGGTGCACGATATATAGTTAGTGCAACTAACTATATATGGAATTTCAATGGTTTTGTGTGAGTAAAATAAGGTTTTCTAAATGCTAATTCCTAACTATATATGGTCTATAACCTATGGTTTTTTCAGTGAATATATATATATATACACATATATATCTATATATATATATATTTGGGTTTTTGTATTGTACTTTTTTGGTTGAAAAAATATCGAATAAAGTATTTGATGATGATTAATCAAAAATAGTCAAAAAATATATAATTCTTTGATATGGGAATCAGGATGTGCAGATGTGGTTGCGATGCATTTGCTCAAGTGGACTCACTCTATGATCAATGATCCACATTGTTTCCTCATGTAGTTCAAGCCAATTTCAAGTGGGCTCACTCTATGATCAATCATCCACATTGTTTCCTCATGTAGTTCAAACCAATTTGCGAATATTATGATATTTTGCCAAAGCTGTTTATGGTAGATGGTACCTACTGATGTATTATTCAAATTAAATTGTTATTAAGAACCTCAGTGCAATTCATGAAAAGATATAGCCCAAGTGGGCATATATGCAGTTTACAACCATTATTGAACATCCTTTTCCAATACGGACACTATAAGTAAAATAGTGTACAATAAATTGAATAATAAGAAAACAAAATGTTGAAAATATTCATATACACTAGAATAATTCATGAATCCAAAAACCAGTAGGCAGTTAGGCTATTACTAAAATATATATATATATATATATGATGCACCCAGTCCACTGAAGAAAAACAATTCCATTATCCCAGATGCACAACAAGCTCCTCATCCAACTTCAAACCACAGGAAACATGTGTCCAAATCAATAAAAAGACAAGACTCAGTGATACAGCAGTTTTCTCTGTCCCCACCTCTTGGTGATCTGTTAATCCTGTTGACACCCAAATGTTTCAAAAGGTAAGGATTGATGCTATGTTTTAGTTGATAACATTTTGCAATATGGTATGTCATTCCACAGTTTTCAAAGGCACAAAGATGTTCCAATGCCCATTTTATAAATATAAGGGATCTACTGCCCATGCATCAAAGCCCACACGGGCCCTCCAAAATGTATATACAATAAACTGTTGTGCAGGTGAAAAATTGTGTAATGGCTCTCTCCTTTTCATTGTATAATGTGTACATTTTGCGGTTACATGTCTACATGTCTCGTACTTCCCACTTTTGTGAAAGTCACTTACAGTACTTAACCATGTACTATTTGTTGAGGTTAGAAATTAGATTCTGGTTGGCAGAAGTATGCACCCTGTCCAAGTAGGAATCAAAATCCTAGTCAGAGCACTTCCAACATATAAAATGTAGTGGTTTTACAGCCAATTTAGACAGTTTAATAGTCAATTGAACATGTATTTTTATAATGTTGTATTTGGTGGTCTACACTGTCACATGATACTCTATAGTGAAAGTAGTGCTTTTCAAGATTCAAAATATATTCTGCATTACTTCATATATTTATAAATCTAAATATTTAATTGACACAACCCAGGAGACATAAATTACAAAACATTTATAGCACAATACACAAAATGATGTACTTTTTCCTAAGATAATACAAACCAAAATATAAAAGTAAAAATGGTTAAAGGTTTTCACTATCACTATAAATGTTATTAATTTGATGATATGCACCTGCATATAGACATAATAATATGTTTATGGCAGGTGGCATGGCTTGACACTGAGGAAGATGGCCGCCTGCTGATTCAGATTTATAAGGCTGGGAATTAGTTCAACATTCACAGCAGTTAATTTATTTTCTACATACCAAAACTAGAAGATACCAAGGTGTGAGTCATCCCTTCCTTTAATTCTGAAACTGAAACTGTTTTACAGTGCTGCTGTTATGTGAAAAGCCTTTGGCATGAAGCAACCAGCAGTCTCTTCAGGTGGCTGCCACCATTTATTTAAGGCACATGGAGAGCTTGCCGAATGTATTTCTGACTTTGTTCCTTGAAGCATTTCTTTTACTCACCTACTTTATTTGCTTTAGGCATCCACATTAAAAGCTCCAACACTGCCTAGATGAATTGGCTGTCTAATTAAAAGGCAAGATGAGCCAAAGAATAAAGATTGTAATCTTCACAAGCTGTGGAGTAAAGGTCATGGGCAGGCCATGAATCTCCAGCAATGGAAGCCACATTTTTAGCTTAGGCTGAAAAACCAAATAGGAAAAAAATAATGCTATTTAATAGTCAGCTCATGGAATGTCCTGTTACCTTTTGAAAGAGGTTGCACTTCACATATTTGTTAAAGGTCCTTGGCTTTTTGGCTGGCAATGTGGCAATGCATTTTAGCTTTTTGGCTGACAACATGGCATTTTATTGTGTGTAAAATGTCCCAAATTAAAAATATATTCTTATGCATCATTTTTTTCCTCTCTTTTTTGTGTGGAGTTTTGTATAGCGTGAACTAAACACGAAGGTACCAGTTATGTTACAGACTGACACATTCATTTTGTTAAGCATGGGGAGATTAAGTGATCTGCCCAGAATCACAGAATGTTGAGCGTCCCTGCCGAGACTCGAACCCTGTTGCCCAGCTACAAGGTTGACTGCCCTAGTTGTTAGGCCACATTCTCTCCTCTCATTTATCTGTTGTTGCTGTAAGTTTAGAGAATTATAAATGCCCCAAAATTCAATTTTCTTAAACCACTTCAGTCATTTTATGTATGAGGGATTATACTCTTTCATTTTTGTTTCTGACAAACATCTTTATTCGTGTGGATGGCAGAGGCTCAATGGGAGCTGTTAATAGCTTCTAGTCATTACTTTTAGATGACTTTACTTTAAGCTGAGATGTCTTATGCCATTAGCAGCCAGTGGTTCCTCAAATGCAGAGACTTTTACCAACATTTTCTCAGCCAAATTTCTGAATGGGCAAATCAATAAATTAAAATTACCTAGCACGAATTGTACTTCTCAATTTTCTTGAAATACTTTGAACTCAGATGGATCTTCTCTCGAAAATATAAAATAACCTGGCCTGGCAGTTCTGCCTGGACTGTTCCCACGAGGAGTAGGGTCAAGACTGATTTGAATATGGCTGTGTGCAAACTGGGGTGCCATAGTGAGCAAAAGAATGATGGATTAAATCCATATCTCTTGACTGGGAGTGAGTAGTTTAAAAGTTTCAGCAATCCTATTGTGTTTGATGTGTTTGCCCTAAGTGGCCAAGGCTATGCCCAGACGTAGGCTAGGTGCTTGCAGTGCAACTGGATTCAAACTAGCCAGGCTGATGAGGGTTGATACCTAGAAACCGGTCCCAGGATGCTTGTTTCCAGTCCAGGGAGGACTTGGCCTGGAAGTTCAGCCTGAACTGTTCCCATGACGAGCAGGGTCAAGACTGATTTGCATATGGCTGGGTTTAAACTGAGGTGGCAAAGTGAGCAAAAGAACAATGGATTGAACCCAGATCTCTTGACAAGTAGTGAGTGGTTGAAATGGTTCAGCACTCCGTCCATCATCTTGTTGTGTTTGGTATGTTTATATAGTAAGAAAAATTATTTGAATTGTATTTTAATTTCGAATTATATTTTACATTTTTATCAAGAAAAAACTAGAACAGTTAAGAATGAAAATATAAAAGTATATTAACAAATATATTATTATCCACATGGTTATGGGAAAAGTGTTTCAGGAATCCACTTATAATGTTTTTCCTCAAAGCTCTATATTGCTGTGTCCGTATAGCATTTCTGTTGCTCTTAGTCATGGACAATCTTTGCCAATCTTCATAATAACACTTTTAATATATGGAGAATGGGACATTGCCTTTCTCATATGTAATACATTGTGTTGTAACATTTGTATAGAATTGAAAACAAATCTTGGGTGAATAAAACTGAGTTTCTTATTGAGGCCTACACTATATGGTAAAAAGGCATTAACACTAATTTCATGTCCATGTATGAGAGTATCGCATTTTCAATTTCAAAATGCTTAAGATGGCACACTTTGAATATCAGTTCATTTGAGGCAAAGTAATAGATTTAAAGAGTTTTGCTAAGGTAAGTCTTACATTACATATGTCAACTTTCAGGTTTATGCTGGAACCCTACTGCGCTATTCATTGAATGTAAATGAGTTTTGTTAAAATGTACACATTATTAAATATTAAAGGCACATACCAGTAGGCTGCATGAAGGTAATCTCATGTATGCTGTCCGACACTACAAAATAATCACATTTCAAGACTAACCAAAAGGTACCATATCAATTTGGACAAAATTATTATTATATGGCCAAAATGGTCATTGTAGACATTGCTAAGTTAGCATGAGCTCTGCTGCAATGATGCTGCTTTTGCGCACGTTACTACATGACTTTATTTTGCAAGACTCTGTGCCTTTCACAGGAGACCTGTCTGCTTTCTGCGTTCTCTGCTTGTTCCTAGAGTCTAGTCTGAACACGATGTGCAAGGTCGATAAACAATGCCCCTTGTTATTCTGTTCTGGTCAGTCCTTAGCACCAGGACCAAACATGCTAACACAGCTGCGCTGCTGAAAACATGTGTATTGATATTATGGGGATGCATGTTGTGTCAAAACACACTTGAAGAGGGACCTTTCCAGGGAGAAGAGCTATGCAGTTTCTATGATATAAAACTGTCATATAGGCACTAAGGTATGGTGTCAGCCCAGAGCCCAGAGATCTTCCTTTATATAATAAAACTTCTTCTCACCAAGGGGAGGGTGGTTAGGCCTTATAGTCCCTTTCCTCTGTCTGTATACAATGACATCCCCCTTTATAATCTATGGAATTGCAACGATGCTAACTGTTTTAGGTTTATGCATTCCGCTCCTGGTAGTGGCTTGAATACTGTATTACATAGCACGAAAGTGAAAATAAACATTTTGAACTATAACAGGGACTCTGACCATTCTTATTGTGGACAAGTACGAGTGAGTGAGTGAAAGGGTGTGTCTTGCTACCGTAATTCCTGGGAGAATCAGGAGTGTTGTGTTCTGGGTTGTCTAATCATTTGTAGCTTCATGATTATGTAGGAGAACGAATGAGACACTATACCTAGTTGGTTTTGGGATTTTGGGTATTAAGGTGGTAGGAAGGTTCAGCCCCTATACACTGAGGTCCTGTTTTCCTGCGCATAGTTCTGGTTATGTGCAGAATCCCCGCAACATGGCGCCGCCAACGTTTGGTCTGGTTCTTATCTGCGAGACTCCTGAGCAGTGTTCTCTCGAAAGTGCGCACAAGCACGCAATGCTGTGTGTGTGGTGCGTGCACACATCCCTAGAGCATTCATGCCACTACTGCAGCGCAAAAAAACGGGAATTTCGAACTTTAAGAAGAAGAGGCATTTAGGAACTGCTCCCTCCCACATAGGTAGCACTTACTAAATTTCTTTTGTGTTCTAGAGTGCAGCTGTGGGGCTCATTGTATGCTTTTGTTTAAGTGTTCGTGTTAATTTCCGAGCTGCTCATGAGCTGTGATTAATATGAATGCTTTAAACAAAAGCACACAATTTGCCCCGCATCTACAATCTATAAAAAAAAACAAAAGAAATGCAGCACCAAACACGGCGTGTTTGTAGACTTGCTGCATTTCTTCTCTTACTAGAGCTGGACTGCGGGGTGATTGTGTGCTTTTTTTAAAGTATTCATGTTAATTGCAGCTCATGAAGGGCACTGCCATTAACATGAAAATGTTAACAAAGGCGCACAATCATACTGCAGCCCAGCTCTATTAAGAGAAGAAATGCAGCAAACCTAAAAATGCAGCATTTGCTTCCAGCCGTGTCATTTAGGAATACGAAAGCCACAGAAGCCCTTTTGACCTCTTTCATCATCGTGGACTTCATAAAATGAAAATTGTAACAAACACAGTATGCAGTTGGAAGAAATAGATCCTTAAGAAAGTGTACAAAACTGTGCACCCAATTAATGGGCTCAAGTCAACATGATATTTTTGGTAAATATTAGGAAATCATCATCCCTTCTTATTTATATATCTTTAGAGCCAAAGACTCTGCGTAATTAATTTGAACTGTTTTGAAGAAACGCATAAATGCTTATAGGGTAGATTTCTTTTGTTCGCCTCAGATCCATCCATTCCAGAGAGGCCAAATGGGGACCCGGCCGGGTTAAAGAAAACTGCGTGAAAACTCCTTATGTGGCTCTTAGTCACACCACAGACAATCTGCTCATTATGTTTCCCATAGTAGCTGCTCATAGGGAAGTGCCTGGGCTTGATGTGATGTAATCATCTGAATTTATAGCTGCAGTGCGTTTCTGTTGAGCCTCTGGTACCTGCAGAGGTCATCGCTGCTTCACAGGCACTGAGCCAGGTCTCCTTTAAAATCAGGTGAAGGCAACTTGCTCCCCTGCAATTATTTACCCCTCACTGAAAATGGAAACTCAATTTCACTCAGACATCTTCCCTGCTAGACCCACAAATAGCAAAGGGCCAACTACAGGCAACACAAGTTTACCCAACTGCACATATGCGTTCACACACTGGACACTCATGCATACGCACTCAAGCCATACACATTTACAATGCATGCAACAGTACCAGAAACATCAAACTCCAAGTCCAGTCAACGTCACTGTAGTGTCATGCTGGACACGTTCTAGTGTCTCAGCAGACACTGAGTTGGTCAGCCACTCCCTTGTGGGAGTGTACACACAGGCACCCCACACCCATCAATCACAGGCGTCATGAGTGACGTGACCCTGCTAATAAAAGGGCCCGGGTGCATGTGCTTGTGGCCAGTTCCAGGACCCTACCACACTGTGTCTGTGTCCATTATTGGTGGCATGTGGGCCCAGGGCACACACCACTACAATGGCGATGAGTGGGTCTGACCCCACCTGCCGTGCTGACCAAAGTGAGGCATGCTGTAGTTGACCAATGGCAGCATAGATGTAGCACAATGGCCAACCAGGCAGCAGTACACAAACTGCTGAGAGGGAAAAAAGTCTGCCCACATGAGGGGGAAAGGCACACACTGGCCCTCTTCAAATGCTGTTTCTACAGTGCCCACAGTACCCGGAGGAGAAGCGCTCCAACTTGTGCAGATCAGATGGACAGTATCTACCAGCAGGTGAGAGGCTCAAGTTCTGAGGCAGCAGCCTCGCTGCACTGCATTCCTCGAGCTGTCATCATTGCCCTGACGACAAGGTGCTGGACTGAAACCCCCATGTACAGGAAAGAGCCCTGGCCATGGCAAGAAAGCACAGTCTGCATCTGCAGTGTGTGCTCCCACCGCCATTTAGCAAGGCCCCGCCAGCGGTGCGAGTGGGCCACCAGCAGAGTACTGCAGCAGTAACCACAAAGCACCCACAAGCCAGCGGCACTGCTACCCCATTGCTTAGGCCCCTGAAACTCTCACACTGCGTCAAGAGCGAGCCAGAAGCCCTGCCATCCAGCCAACACAAAGCCTGTCATGCCAACACCTCTGCTAACACCCACCTGCTATGGGGCCGGTGAGTGGCTTGCTCAAAGCGCCCTCCAGGTATGTGGCGCTGCACCCACAAGCATGGTCTGGTTACTGGCGCAAATAGCCTTGGGTGCAGTGCACATAGACCTTACACTGCGGCAAACAGAGGAAAAAAAATTGAGGGAACATTGCTCCTGAGTAGTGCTTGTGCTTGTCCACAATCCCCTCACATCTGTTTCCGGAGACAGGTGTGACAGTGTAGCCTCCTGTATTATAAAGTTATAGGTTTTTCAAGTTAGAATTCTTAAAGGTCTTTCTCTTTCTCTAGCCCAGTTTTGCGCTGCCGTGAGTAGGTTGTTTCACATTTTTCTTTCATTATGGCAGTAGTCATTGCTCCTCTGAACCGTGCTCCAGTGACCGCTTATTTGACTCAATATGGAGTCCCTAATGGTGGTGCTGATCTTATTGTTGTGGTTGAGGCTGATGCAGCTCACCGCTTCAAGTTGTTTTATTCTTGGGTAACCTTCCCGGCAGCCAATGGCACAGATAACTTCTTTCACGAATATACTGCCTCCGCGTTACCGCTGGATTATCGACGCTATCGATCTCTTTAAGTGATGTTAACAGCTCTGCAACACACTGTATGGTTTAATGGTGCCCTTCCTCACCCTATGACAGGGGTCTGTTTAGGCCCCTTATCAATTGATGGGGCCACATGGCCAGTTTTGACTGGGTATAACCCACACCTAAATTATCTTAATATTACAGTCGCTAAGTTCCGCGTACTGCATACTTCCTTAATAAGTATACATAGAGCTGTTATACAGTTTATGTCGTGCAACATGCAGGTGGGACCACCTGGAGTTGCTGCACAATGTCCGGGACATGGAGGTGTAGTTATTAGTCCTATCATGATTAATTCTGTGATGGGCAAGTGTCCGCAAAAGACGGGCAAACTTCCTTATTGGCTTGCTGAAAAATGTGGGCAACTCATAGCTGTTTTTCCAAATATGACACCTGTGGAGAACCACAGGATTCTAACCATGAGCTTACCTAAAGGCCTTGTTCCCAAATTGGCTAATTGTAATACTTGGGTTAGACTGTTTGCAGCGGTATATTCAATGTGCTTTGGCACTCCCTCAATGAACATTCTCTCTTCCATGATAAAACATGTTCAGGATGAACATGAACATGGGGCCGAAGCAGCCCTGGAGTTGGGAATAAGACTGGTGGGTGTGTTCAATATAGTTTGTGATATGATCCTGGCTAATGCTAAAGGGTGAAGCTGTAAGCTTACAAGTGGAACAATGCTTGGAGGCTGTTGCTGATGCAGATAAACAGCGTGAATTGCCGAAGATTGATAAAACATATAAAACATTAGGGAGCAATAGTCTGGGTATTAAGCCTTTTACTCCAACTAAAACTCAACAAAAAGCCCAGTCTGATAAGGATGGGAGCCCACTCTTTCCTAAAAAGAACTGGAGAAATAAGAAACAGGGGCAGCAACCACAGAAGCAAGGTTCGCATGCTGTTTCACCAACACCTGATTCTTCTGAGCGTACTCATGATTTTTGCGACAGCATGAAAATTAAGGCCCCTGATAGATTTCAAGTCCATGATCAGCGCTCTCCTTGTTCTTTAGAGGACACATTGGACTCTCAAGTCGGTGGTAGGGAATGCTAGGATTGAGTCAAAGGTCGGACCAAGCAACAGGGACGGCATCAACCTCAACAGTTTGATGCAAAAGCCAAATAAGAGGGACTGCCTGGTTTTCAACCCCCAATAAGAGGGACTGCCTCGTTTTCGACCCCCGTATCAAAAGAAGAAGGTTGCCTCTTTAACAGCGAATTATGCCTCAGATGGTGAGAACGCTACTCCTGGACTGGACATGGGCAGTGACACTGCTTGACAGAGCAGCAGAGGTTACCATAGTGCGGGAGACACTGCGTCCCTGTCTGGAGGCGAGAGCAACTGATACATTTATTACAGTGAAAACAGCAGATACGCGAGTTGCAACCTTGATAGACTTTATGGGATTATCTTGCAAATTTAAGGTGATATACAGTGTACAATTACAGCAGTTTTCTGGGAAAATCTCACCTCCTCATACAACATTTTATTGGCAGAGCGGGATTGGCCTCCGCCATTCGTTCTAGCCGCTTCTTGATGGGAAGGACATGATACTTCACGTTACGTCCCTGAGGAAGCTAAACAGGCTTACCCATCAGAGTGGAAATTCCCCCACATGCATCATTGTGACATTGTGCGAATTCTTATTTGCGAAAATTAGGGAATCGCAAATAAGAATTCGCATAATGGGATGCATCAAATTTTTCGCATTTTCCTTGCGATTCGGTAAAAATCGCAATTTTTACCGAATCGCAAGGAAAATGCGATTCCTTATGTGCGAATTCGCATGGTGCGAATTCGGCAAGTGCGAAAATACGCACATGATGAATACAGAAGTGATTGCAGTGTGCCTGCCTCTGAACCTAATTACAACCACCTGTGGGCTACCTTCAATTTGTATTTGGCAGTTTGGGGAGTGTGTTTGAAAGCTGCTGGAGAGGTTCCTTTTTTTTCTTGTGAATATGGAGTCAAGCAATGAGGTTTTGGAGCAGCAGCCCAGGAAAAGGAAAGTTAAATTCAGTGAAAAAGAATTGGAGATATTAATTGAGGAAGTCACAGCTAGGCAGGAACAGCTTTTTGGAAAAAAAATCTTTAAAAGTACCTGAGGCTTTTAAAAGAAAAATATGGATTACAATACAGTCAAAGGTTAATGCTGTAGGTGTCGCCCACAGAGACATCAGCAATCTCCAGAAGAGGTGGTATGATTTGCGCAGCAGAGCCAAAGAGAGGATTGCGTCACGCATTAAATCAGCAAGGAGAACTGGTGGGGGTACACCAAAAGACATACCAACTACCCCTTGGGAGGAACTAGTAGAAGGGACTTTACCTACTGAGGCAGTGATTGGAGTGTTTGACATAGACACCTCTGAGTCGCCAGGACCAAGTCAAGGTAATTGTTTTAAAAATTCAGTACAATGGTATTGACAGCATGACTTATTAATCAATTCGTAATGCTTAAAATGTGAAAAGTACATGTTTGTCCACAGTGTATTACAATAATGCTAAACTTTGCTTATAAGAATGGCATCATGGGACATGTAGTTTTCACAGCATTTCTTTATTGAAATCACAAAACAAGGTCCATTCAGAAAGTATGTAGAGTCACTTTTAGGTGTATTTGTCAGCAATGCCTCTATATATGAGTTTCATATGTTAACCTGTAAAAAAAACATAGGCAATGAGACAAATTTCTTTAACAGTTTACTTCCACTGTTTCATTTGCAGATGCAGATTTGGATGCTGAATTCATTCAATTTGAAGAGTCATTTACACAAGATTTAATAAATAATGCTGGAAATAACTTAGACCCACCACCTTCACCCATAGTGGAGCCTCAAAGTCCAAGACGCAGACTGCGTCAACTGGTAGACACAGAATCTGAGGCAGAGGACAATGTAAACACTGCAGTCCCAAATACAGCAGTGAATGCTGAGCCTGCACAAAGGGTCCCAGGCAGGCGTCACAGACTGCAACAATTCTTCCGGCGTCGCAGACGTCCTTCCCAAAATCATGAAGCGATGGATGACATTGAAAATGGCAGTCTCATTGAGAGGAAGTTATTAAAAGTACAGCGCCTGCAAGGAAAGGATATAAGGGTTATCAAGGGTAAAATCACCAATATGGTCAAAGACATTAACATTATGAGTACAGCACTTGTCAAAATGGTCAATGTCTCCTCAGACAAAATGGAACGCATGACATCAGCAATAGAGACACTATGTCAAGCAATGCAGGGAAACCAGGGTGCAGTTTTACAAAGAGCAACAGTAGCAAATATGCATTCCAGCACAAGAGCCATGCACAGAATGTGCAATAACACATCCAAATTAATAGAAACTACTGTTGAAATTCAAAAGGATATGAGGAAATATTATGGTGAGCTGTCCTCTGGCATGAAGTCAATGCAAGGCCTCATTTCAGAGCACCATCAAGGGCCAAGTGCTATCTGTCATCCTGAGTCTGCAGTCACTGCATCTTCCTCAAAAACTACAAATGTAAATATTAAAGCAGCTTCAGAAAGAAGAAGTGTCAGAAATGTAGCCAAAGATACCTTAAAAAACCTTAATTCAAACCCTGTACAGGTTAAAGCATTGGGGTTGAGAGGAAGGAAAAAATGAAAAATATTTGAGAGTTGTTGAGAATTTTTGTTTCAATTTCAATAAATGACAATATCAATACATTTGAAGATTAAAATCAAATGAAAATTTTGTTTAAAAACAGAAGGTATGTTTGAAGACAATGTGACATTACATTACTTTTGAATTGAAATAAAAACTTAAGTTACAGCAAAAGCATGTTTGTTCTGTGTCATACCTTTATTTAAAAGTAATGCTGAGTTATCTCTGCTCTCCTTCTCCTTCCCTCTGCTGCATCAGGACCATTGATTCTAGGTTGGGGTTGGTGAGGTTGGTTGTGGTTGTTTGGGATGTTGTCTTCAAATTCCAATCCAAGGCCTCTTTTCATGGCTACATTGTGCAGCATGGCACAAGTGGCAACAATTTTGCAACAGACCTCAGGACGATATTGTAATGCACCTCCAGTTTTATAAAGTATACAGAATCTGGATTTCATTATTCCAAATGTCCTCTCAATCACATTTCTGGTAGAGATATGAGCTTGGTTATAATTCTGCTCTTTACGGGTTGTTGGATTGAGATAAGGAGTCAGGATAAATGTTCTCACACCATAAGCACTGTCACCTATGGAAAAGATTTAACCAATTTAGTTGATTACAAACATGTCATAATTGTCTTTGTCTGAAAACAATATCAACAACATGACATGATAACTTACCCAGTAAATATCCATCTCCAAAATGTCCTGCTTCCAACTTTGTGAATATGGCACTCTGTTTGAATATGTAGGAGTCATGAGCACTTCCAGGGAAACTAGCAACTAGGTCTGTGATTATGGTTTTAGAATTACAAATGGCTTGAATGTTCAATGAATGATACAATTTCCTATTCCTAAAAATGTACTCATTTTGAGAAGGTGGGCATATGGGAATATGAGTACCATCTATGCAGCCTATGACATGAGGAAAATGAGCCATGTTATAGAAGTCCAACTTTGTCTGTAAAAGTTCCTGTTGAGTACTTGAAAACACTATGTAATGCCTGATCCTCAACAACATAGCATTTAAAAAATTTCTGAAAAACCTTGATAGGGAACTCTGTGACACCCCCCCAGCAATGGCAATCACACCTTGAAAAGAACCAGAAGCCAGTAGATGTAGGCAACAAAGTACTTGGACATGAGTAGGAATGGCTTGTGTTCTAAGGGTGGGCCTCTGTAGTATAGGATCCAAATCAGCAATTAATTCCAGTATAGAATCAACATTTAACCTATACTTATCATAAATTTCTGCCTCAGTCTGCCCAAATAAATTTATGCGCACCCTAAATATCCTTTCACTCACTACTCTGCGCCTGAATGCAGCTCTCAATCTCCGCCTACGTGCCAAGACTATGACTGCAGCCATGGTGAAAGAAAATTTAATGGTCAGAGTGTCACTTATATACCAAGAGGGATCAAAATCACATGAGAGTTTGGTTTGAAAAAAAATAACACCAAGTCTGAGCTCTTCTTTTTTTAGGTAATGCTATTTGCGATTTTTCAGGGAATCGCTAATAGCGTTTTTTCATGCATGCCATTTTTTCCATGCTAAATGCGATTCCTTACTGTTTGCGAATCATATGCGAATTCTAAATATGCGATTTTCACAGGAGTGATGATGCATCCCAAAATTGCATTTTGCATTCGCAAACGGCCGAATTATTCGATTCGCACCGTTTGCGAATACAAAACACAATGATGCATGTGGGGGTAAGTCCCTTGCCCCAGCGGTGTATCATAATCAGGTGAGCTGTGTAGGAAAGTAGTATCTGCTTCTTATGGTTACCCCCACTTTTTGCTGATGTCACACTGTTTTTGGCCTAGTATGACTGGCGTCCTGCTTTCCAGGACCCCAGTTTATCTGCTTTCTCCTGTAAAATGATATGCATGTACTTGAGGTACACTCCAGATTGGATTCTGGGGTACTCTTACCAGTCCTTAGTATAGGGTACACCATGTACCCAGGGCTATAGGTATCCCAGAGGCCTCCCATGGGCTGAAGCATGTATTATGTCACCCATGAGAGGCCATCCAAATTGAGACAACAGGCCTGATACTGCAGACTGTGTAAGATGGTGCTTGCACCACTTACTGAGATATAGTTTCACTATATCTATCTAAATCACTACACTTAAATACCTTTCAGTCACCCATATGGCAGGCCTCAACAATCCTGAAGGCAGGGGGGCGTGGCCAGCTGTGAGCAATGGTGGATGCATTGGAGGAGAGCTCCCAGGCCGGGTCCGCCAAAACCCAATAAATGCAAACTTCTCCTGGACAATAACCACTGATACCGCCGCAGTAGCATGGTTGGATAAGCTGCCAACTGCGTTGTACTGTGAGCAAGCGTGATTGCCCCAGCCGCCGAGCCAGGTGAAGATCAGCTGGGCTCATCGCAGAGGGGCTCGGAGGAGTGACGAAGGGCCGCACAGCCCGGACCCTCCTTCTGACCTTGGACAGTGGCCTGGTCCACCAGGTGAACATCAACTGGCCACATCGCGGAGGGCCTCAGAGGAGTGACAAAGCGCCGCACAGCCCGGACCCTACATCTGCCCTTGGAGCGGTGACAGGTTTCATGGACCTAGCCAGCGGCCCAACGTATGATGGAGAAGGGTGCAGCAGGCAACCAGGAGTGCACGATCGGTGGCAGTCTGCGAGGGCGTCACCTATACCCCAAAGTGAATCTGCGGCCCGAGGCTTCACTCTGCATCATCAAGGTGGGTACTCACACCGCCCCCTTATTTTTGAAGGACCTTCCACACTGCGGGCCTGCTCAAACAGTGACTGAAGCGGAGGGGGTGCGACCCAACTGTCTTGTGTGGCACCTGAAAGGGAGTGGTAAGGAGACGCGGCTTCAGCTCTGCATTAATTATCGAAAAGACTGGGACTGCTTTTCATTTACCAGCGGTGGGTGGTCCAGGCTTGTCTTGAACTGGAACCTTCCCCCTTTGAGCCTCACTACAGCACAGAGGAAGTAACATCAGGATGGCCCCTCATTGACACAGCCTGGTTGCCCGATTGTGATGCAGAGAACCTGGGGCAGGAGTCGCAGCGCTGCAGTATAGTTTGAAGACCTGGGTGGGATAATTGACGCTTGCCTGCACGACTGCGTGCCGTGTGGGAGCACCTCTCCACAGTCATTGGTGCTGTAGCCTGGAGGTAGCGTGTCGCACAATATGGGGTGGACAAAAGGGAAACCAGTGGATCAAGGCCCACCATTAGCAGCTGGTCCTCAATTGTAACCAGATCCTCCACCCACGCTAGATGTGATCCCGGACACCCTCATTCAGGAAGAGCAGCCCCATGACAAGCTAGATATTATCCTAAAGGAGATCAGAGAATCCAGGGCAGTGGTGGAGCAACAGCTGGGCTGTCTGGCATCGGGTATGAGTTTGCTCCATGCGGATCACAAAAAACTGACAGAGCTGGTGCAGACCCATGCAACTACCTTGTTAGACTTTACGCCTTGGCATAAAGTGCAGTCAGAGACGGTCTCCCCGCTGCAGCAACAGGTGAATGAGCTCCAAGACGATGCTGAAGGGTGGTCCAGGAGAAGCAACCTCCGCATTGTTGGTATGCTGGAAAAAAAGTGAAGGCCAGGACCCTACACAATTTATTGAAAATTGGCTGTGCACGGAGGTCTCGCCAGAGCGACTGACCGCAATGTTTAGCACGGAAAGAGCCCACAGGTTGACAACTGGACCCAGCGCCCCCGAACTCCCACCCCAACCTTTAATGGCAAAGATACTGAATTATAGAGACAGGGACACGCTGCTCCACAAGCCAAGGAAGAAAGCCCCCCTCCAGTATGAAAATTCAAGAGTCTCCATGTTTCCAGATTATATGAAACAGGTGCAACGGCAAAGAGAGGCATTCTATGGGGTCAAGCAGCACCTACATTAGTTGAATTTATGGTATGCTTTAATTTTTCTGGCCAAACTAAAAGTTCTACACAATAACAGCAGTAATTTTTTCAAAGATGTTGAGAAGGCATGGCTGTGGATCGAGGCGAACTTTCCCAATCTGGCGATACTGATGATCATGGGGTCTCTCCCCACCCAAAGTCCAGAGACTCCATGTGACATAGTTAGACGATGACGAGGTCCGTGAGCTGGCACCAGTTGGTAAATGTATCTATAAGCATGATACTACATGTACATTAAGTGTTGTTGGGGGGTGTGTCCCATGGCCCATGAAACAAACTCATTTCGTCCCCTAACTGTTGTTTTTTCTTGTTTTAACATATCAAGTTTTTTCCTTGTTGTTTTCTTTTTCCTCCCGGCACGCAATGCACTGTCTTATACCGAGGTCAATCACTGTAGTGCAACAGTAGCCAAAGGGTACTTTTGGCATAGCGTGTGGGTAATTGCATGGGGCAAAGTGGTCCATGGCTGGCATATCATCTCCCCCTCCTTGCAAAAGCAGTAGGCGAGTTTTAGCTGGGATTGCATATAGCAGCTGTTTGGTCGAGCACAGTTTTGGGGTTGGGCCTTTGAATTTCGGTAGTTTGTGAGTTCAATGTGCAGTTACAAGGGAGCACGAATGACCATGCAGAAGACTGAAACAGAGACCATGCACGGGGCACAGAGTTTGGTGGTGAATGGTGTACATACTATAGATGGAGTCAAGGGCATCGTATAACTGTATTATATGGAATGTGCGAGGTATGGGCTCCCTGCATATGCGTTACCGCATTCATTCCTAGCTTAGTAGACAGAAGGCGCAAATTGTCCTCCCACAGGAGACACATTTAAATGCCAGTGAAGCAAATAAATTACATAAAAGGTGGCGAGGCCAGTTATATAATACAACTTTCGCGAGAGGCGTGGATGTGTGGATATGAGCGGGGGTCCCATCCAGAGTACTGGAACAGAGGGTGGACGACAAGAGCAGATATGTGCTACTGACAGTGAGTTGGATGAGCATATGCTGGTGATTGGGAGTATTTATGCACCAAACTCAGACCAGGAAGGGTTCCTCCAACGATTGAGCACTGCATTGGCGGAATGGGTACAGCACCCCTAGATTCTTGGGGGGGACTATAATGCAGTACTGGACGTACGAGTGAATAGATCACACCCACCACTCCGAGGCGCATTGGCAACATGACAAGCCAGGGCATTAGGGGCCTGGACGGATGGGTGGGACCTTAAAGACGTATGGCGTGTTAAACATGAAACGGCACGGGAATATTCATTTTACTCCCATGTGTATGCAGTACACCCTAGAATAGATCATATCTTTTGTCTCCCCAGCATGTTGCGTATAACACATTTAGGTAAGATGCTCTCTGTCCACTGTCTGCTTGAGATGATACTGGAGTGGGGATACATCCCAATACCGGTGCTGACGTGGAGGCTTAACCCCCACAGTGCTTGAAGACGGGGCTTTTCAGGAGCAAATGACTGCCACTGTTGTGGATTATTTCACCAGGAACGAGGGCTCCGCCTCCTCCCCACTCATAGAATGGGAAATGTTCAAGGTGGTTGTGAGGGGGCTTCGATAGGAGCAGTCGTGGGAGCGGGACAGGAAATAGTATGTAAATTGACGGAGAGTAGAGGGTCAACTGAGGCTGATGGAAATGTCAGCCGCAGAATCTCCGACACAGGGGGATAGTCTGCAGAAGATGTGAGTTGAGTATGCTGATCTGCTTCAGCGGCTGAGGGTTATTGATTACAAAGTGTATGTCCAGAGAACTCAAGAGGAGGCTGATAAAGCAGGCACTGTGCTGGCACGCATTATCAGGGACCAACCTCAAGTGACCCCAATAACAGTAATCCATTCTCCGTCAGGTGATATGACTGAAACTCAATTGTCAATAAATGAGGCTTTCCCGGAATATTATAGCTATTTATACAGCGCCCCTCAGGGCTCACAGGGGACAGAAATTCTGGAGTTTGTACAGGAAGTGAGACTGCCAAAGCTATTGGCTACAGGCCGAGATGAACTAAAGTCACCCATCACAACAGAGTAAATTGTGACTGCAATCTGGGTCCTGCCGCGTAATAAAACGCTGGTGATGGATGGCCTATCGGCAGAGTTTTATTCAACTCAGGCCAAGGAATTGGCCCCCCCATTTGCAGGTGCTATACAGTGTGTCTGCTTAGGAAGGGGCACTCCCCCAGACCACAAACCAGGCGCTAGTGGTGTTACTGTACAAGCCTGGGTGTGATGCGGCTGACATCTTGACATGTCGTCCACTTTCACTCCTCAACACTGAGTATAACATTTTAAGTAAGATCTTAGTGATATGCTTACTGACCTATCTTAATAAGCTAGTACATACAGACCAATGCTGGTGTCTGCCTTGCAGGAGAACAGCGCAAAAATATGAGGCAGCTATATCAAAAAATATGGGCCCCCTTAGATCCTTTCCCAAGGGCGGGCTGCCTCTCATTAGATATGTGACAGGCGTTCGACACCCTGAGCCTACATGGGATACCTGCTCAATACAGCAATTGGGTTAGGTTATTGTATGCTGCCCCAATGGCTCGCGTTCGGACTGGAGGTTATATTTGCAAGGCATATCCGGTTCATAGGGGCATGAGACAAGACTGCTCCCTGTCCCCCATGCTCTTTATACTAGCAGTCGAGCCGCTTGCATAATAACTGCGTATGTCAGCCCCCGATTGGGGCATACCAGTAGGCCCGGTGACACACGCCGCATTGCTATACGCTGATGATATCATATTGTATTCACGTGATTTATGCAGTGGCATTCCTACTGAGGCAGCAACCTTTGAGGAGTTCGGACGGGTGTCTGGTCTCCACATAAACTTTGATAAATCAGTGGCATACTTCTTCCACTTACAGGAGCCCCCATGCAGGGTAGGCTTTGGGGATGGGAGGTTACAGACGGCTCCGGCAATAAATGCGCTGCACATTAAAATATCATTTTGGACCACACTGCTGTTATCAGTCATGGGGCGCCTAGCCATCGCTAAGATGGTAGTGCTGCCTGGAGTACTGTACTATTTCCTGACAATCCCGATTTTTCTCCCGGCGGATATATTTAGGGTACTGGACTCCTTACTGATAGAGCTAGTGTGGGGCACGGGTAAGAGAAGAGTGGCGCACAAGAAGTTGCAACTAACGCCCACCGCAGAAGGGGTGGGTGTGCCAGACTTCAGAGCTTATTGTATGGCGATCCAGTTACAATGACTTTCATTCTGGCTTGCGGGCCGTAACCTGCAGGAGATCAGGTACACGACCAGGATGTTCTTGCAAGGTAAATTACACACGAAGTTACACAACGAGCGCCCAATTGCTACTACGGACTCCCCACTACTGCTAATAGCATTGAAATACTGGACTTGCGGCAAACGGTATGCCCGCTCACATGTACCATACACTCCAAATATTCCTTTTTATAGGACTGTCTATCCCATAAGGAATAGTCATGCAGAGGCAGATAGCAGGGTGGGAGGTGGAGGGAATAACAACAGTGAGAACATTATTCCAGGAGGGTACATTAGTATTGCACGCTAAATTCACACAAACACGGATTGACGGACACCTTGTTCCTCTTACATGCAGGACTATCTCACTGTGTGAAACAGCTGTGGGCCCCAACAGGACAGGAGCCACCTGTGAATTACGTAGTGCACATGCTCCATTTAATGGGCAAGCGTAGACATTTAACAAAATGGCTTTATGTGGGTATAAGAGGAGAAGTACCATCGCCCCTCGGGGCACTGCAGACGAAATGGAAAGCAGATGTAACAGAGGGACAAAGACTGGGTGAGAATACTGGCATACTCAAAGTTTGTGTCCCGCAATGTGCGATTCAACCTTATTCAATTTTTGATTCTTCAGGGAGCATACCTCACTCCACATAGCCTTCACAAAATGTTCCAAGACACCCCCCAAAATTGCCTGCGCTGCGTTGAGGCAGATGCCGAGTTTATATATATGCTATGGTAATGTCCAGTGCTATCTCATAATTGGATGCAGATTTCACGTGTGCTTACTGATATTATAGGGGATAATACCTGGAATGAGGCGAGGAGCTGTTTGCTGGAGCTATACCGCCAACCCAAAGGGTATAAGGTACAAGCGCGTTTTGCCAACCTTAAGCTCCTACTAGCGAAGAGGCAAATAACTAGAAGATGGAAGGCAGCTAGACCGCTCAGCCTAGTTTCCTGGAGGGGGGAAGTGATAAATTGGAGTCTCACTGAAAGTGCTGCAATACACAGAGAAGAACAGAGAGGACTGAGAAAGATTCCAATAGCAATGGCATGGGATGTGCTGTGTGAGGTGTTTAAAAGCTGGGAGGAACCAATACCAGTAGATGTAGCGTGAGCATGGCTGCAGCGGAGAGAGGATATGATTGGGACAGTGGCTGCTCGTATGACATCCCTGAGCGCCTCAGGTAGGGGTGGATTATGTCCCAAGTCCTGGATTTTGTACAGATCTTTATGCGTAATGTTACTATTTTACTGTCAGTAAGGCAGATGCAGATGGTGCTCCCAGTTAAGGTAACTGCAGGTGGGGGATGGGGGGATGGATCCAGGTTAGTTGTATTGTTTTCTTAAGCATAATAATGGTTTTATTAATGTAGGACAAAAATATAGACTAGAATACTGGCTGTCAAGTGCTGAATACGCAAGGAAGTATTGTTGTTGTAGAACTGCGCACATTGTAATGTTGTACTGGCACTTTGTTAATGAATGTGTTAGCTGCATGCGCGATGGCATGCCACCCATTTTGCATTGTGATTTATTGTGATTATGGAAAATTGTTTTTTGTTCTACAATTGGAAATCCTAATAAAGTTTGTGGTAAAAAAAAACAATCCTGAAGGCAGTGTGCTGGGTTTTATGTGAGTGTTTGCCCCTGAATGAGCAGAGCCCCTCTGCAGCCTTCGGAGACCATTATCTGGGGTTGTTTGTGATGCAGCCAGGCATATTTCTTTAAGTGCATTATAACCTCGTGCTAAATGCTAACTTTAAAACGGCTGCTTAGAAACATGTTGTGTTTGTTGTCAAACACCTTGGAATTATACCCCCACACCAGTAACTGGTGTGGGAGGAATGATTCCACCCTTCCAAAGGGACATATGTGGTCACCGGTCTACCCGGTACCAGCTTTCTCGACCTGGGCAGCATAAAATGAATGCTGCCAGCCACAGACACGATTCTGCTCTCCTGCTGCCGAGCCAAGCTCGAGCAGAGGAAGGCATGACAATAGGCATCCTGTCACGGGGAGGTGTGGCCACCTCCCATACATGGTTTAGTGTATTGGGGCTTGGTGGGTGCACTCTGAGAGTGCCAGAAAGTCTGCACTGGGGGCACATTTGTTGTCCCTGTGCATAGTCCGGCTCAAACCAGTTCTGGGAGCCATTTGCTCCTGCTCTGGGGCGAAACTGGACAAAGTACATGGGTGTAGCCACCCCATTGTCCTGCCCCTCCCCTACTAGGGTCCACAGAATCTTTCCAACCCCTTCCCATGGATATAAAGTGGGTTACCTGGCTACAGGACTTTAGATGTCACCTGGACAAGATTCTGCTAAGAAGAAACCAAGTACTTCGACTGCCTGCATGACGCTGGACTATTGAAGAATCTCCCTTGGAGTAAAGGCGTTACTCCCCTGCAAAAGCAGGCCCCTAAAGGAATCTAACCGGTTTGCTTCTCCCAAGCTCTTGAGGACTCTAAAGATTTCAGAAAACACAGGAGGTGGGCTTCCAAAGGTCCCTGAGGTTGATCTGTCCTCTCAGCAATTCTGAGACCAGTAAGCCTTGTGAGGAGCGTGCTACCCGAATCCCTGTGCACTGCATACTTTTGCAAGTGCATGTGCTTAGCAACGATTCCTGAGCCTGTGCTTTGGACCCGGTTTAGTCCTGACCCTGAACATTATTTGAGTGTCCTGTGGGCTGGTGCTTTGCAGACTTGCTTGAGGTCTCCTAGCAATCCCTGGTCCGTTGGCCTGTGGGTCCTGGTGAGGGTCACCTTGCTAATTCTTGGGCTTACCTGGTTGCTCCAGATGTGCCCTGAGTCTCCATTCTTTGGAGAGTCCCCTGGACCTTGCCGTTTTACACCGTAACCTATTTCCTCTGACCGCGTGGGTTGCAGTTGCCAAGGCTTTTTGGTGCTCCAGCCGGACATCGACCCCTCAGCTCTCGACATCCTTCATGGGACAGCTCACCTCCAGTCTTTGGTTGTCCTTGACGTCTCCTGGTTCCCGTGGCTGTAGAGTCAAGTGACCCTTCCTTGCACCTGAAGCACCCGACGTCGGTGGGCATTCGACTACCGAGCCCCTGGTCACCTGAAGTGACCCAAACTCTGTCCCCCCTGTTTTCAGGTTCTTCTCAACTCGAAACGAGGCTTGGATTACACCAGACATTCTTCGCCATCCTGGCAGCCGGACTTCTTTGCAGCTCTCCATTGAAAACAACGAAGGTTTCTGACACCACTTGACCCCTATGCACCTGGCTCCCTGGGATAGGTAACACAGGTACTTCAGTAGTCTCTGGTGGGTTGGCCTTAGAACCTCCTAAGTTCCAAATAGTTTGCTTGAAGTCCTCTTAGAAGTGTACTTAACTTGTACATTTCCAACCGTGACTTTCCCTTAGAGTTGTACGGAGCACGCGTCTGTGTTTCCTCACTGCACCAAAGGGGATGATGGACAGAGTGTTTGAGCAAACCAAACACTCACCCCCAGTAAACTGGTCTGGGTTTATTCCATCATCTTTCTTTAGCTCAGACATGGCCATATGCAAATCAGCCTGACCCTGTGCCTCATGGGAACAGTCCAGCCCGAACTGCCAAGCCATGTCTTCCCTGGACCAGAAACAAGCATCCTGGGACCGGTTTCGGGTTTATAACCCTCATTAGCCAGGCTATCTTGAATCCAGTGGCAAAGTGAGCAAGAGACCCACGTCTGGGCATACCCTGACAAATTAGGGTGAACAAAGCGATACCAAAGGGGATGATGGACAGAGCGTTTGAGCAAATCAAACACTCACCCCCAGTCAACTGATCTGTGTTTAATCCGTCATCATTCTTTAGCTCACTCCACCACCCCAGTTCAGCCATGGCCATATGCAAATCAGTCTGACCCAGAACCTCATGGGAACAGTCCAGCCCGAACTGCCAAGCCATGTCTTCCCTGGACCGTCTGCCCAGAAGTGGGTCCCTTGCTCACTTTGCCACTGGATTCAAGATAGCCTGGCTGATGAGGGTTATGAACCGAAACTGGTCCCAGGATGCTTGTTTCCGGTCCAGGGAAGACATGGCTTGGCAGTTCGGGGTGGACTGTTCCCATGAGGCACAGGGTCAGACTGATTTGCATATGGCCATGTCTGAACTGGGGTGGTGGAGTGAGCTAAAGAATGATGATGGAATAAATCCAGATCAGTTGACTGGGGGTGAGTGTTTGATTTGCTCAAATGCTCCGTCCATCATTCCCTTTGGTATCACTTTAATCAGTGGACAGCATATACCAACCCACCTTCTCACAGGATGCGACAGGGATTTACCGGCCCATGAGATGCCATTATGGTCTATGCCACAGCTGCAATATCCAATCAGACGTGAGGCTAAGGCTCCCGTTTGTGACATTCTAACTCAACTGGAATATCAAGGAGTAATTGAATTCTGTGTATCACCGATGAATAATCCTCTTTTTCCGGTATCAAAACCTGACGGTTCACATCACATTGTGTTGGATTATCAAAGTTTGAATAGTCATTGTCGTACGTTTGCGGTACGGAACACACACAGCTCTGCGCTAGTGCACAGCCTTATTCGTAAAAAATAAAAAACTACCCTGGAAATATCCAATGGTTTCTACCGTCACAAGTTGACCCCTTAAAGCTGTGACTTGACAGCATTTACCACCGTCGGAAACCAGGAAAAATGTACGCGCTTGCCTTTGGGGTATATTGCTGCACTTGTTGTGTCTTTGTTGCATAACACAGATCCAGATGCGTTCTTGTACGTAGATGATATTTATCTAACGGACGACAAACTGATACCACATCTTGTCCGAGTCGACCACATCATTCTATTGTTTGCCGACTATGGATAAAAATTCAATTTTACAAAATCACACATCGCTCATTTTTGCGGTGCTATTTTTTGGGCTATGAGCTCAAAAATGAAGGTAGGGGGTTGACCCCCACTTTCTGGAAAAATGTGCACAATTGCAACCTCGATCTAACCTGAAAAAACTTCATTCTTTGCTGGGATTTTTGAATTTTGGGAGGACTTACATTCTCGATTCTGCCCAGCGTATCAAACCGCTTTATGCATTGATACAACCTACCTATTCTTCTGCCTGCTGGCTTCCGGAACATACCTCTATTCTGTAATCTTTGCAATCAGATCTGCTTGCGACTAACTACTTGTTGACGCGTGATAATTCCATGATCCTGGTAATACGTATAGTACCAGGGACGGTGGGTTTCACTTACTTGACTTTCAACGAGGGAGACAGAGTGCCTATTGCATACAAGTCACACTTGTAGACAGCTGCTGAGATGTGATTTTCAAATGTTGAAAAGATTTAGACTGTCCGCCATCAGGAGACTTCTCAAGACCTGGCTGTTCGATAAGTAGAGGCCCCCCTCCCTCCCCAGCACCTTGAGACCCTCACGGGTATGCAGCGCGCTCTACAAATGGTTGATTGATTGAGTCCAAACGGCGATTCTCAAAGAACACCCACTGGCACAGGGGAAACACATTCTCATGGTTTTGCCTATCCCTGCTTTAGAAGCAGTGACTCAGTCAAGTGTACCAAACTCTAAAGCTTTACACCCCAGTTGGATACAAAGGACTACTTCTTTGACATCGGCTGATGTCACGTTTATTTTCAATCCATCCTGATCTTCAGACACAAGAGATTTTACAGTAACTATGAACAAGTTCCTCCTCCTCCATTGTCGTTGCTTCCTTTGGATGAGTACAAATGTATTATTTATACCGATGGCTCGGCTCAACCAGCCATTGGGTCAAAACACGCTTATTGAGCAGCTTGCGTGATTGTGGCTGGTTTATTTGTGAATGGAGAATTTAGGTCTTCCATAGTACATCTACAGGGACTTGGGGACTGTACAGTGCAATTGGCAGAGCTGTGTGCTCTAGTTTTAGCTCTTGAGTTTGCTGATCCTAATGTGAATACTCTTATTGTGTGCTATTCTTACTCTGTGTCCAGTCTTTTAATGACAACTTATTCTTTTGGTCTCAGAATGACTATGGAGACTTGAAAGGCAGCGCAATAAAGCATAAAATGCTTTGTGTTTGAGTGCCAGAGCTTAAAGAACTTTTGCCACTCACACAGGTTATACATAGTCTTGGCCATCAGCGTGTGTGAGCACATGCTGTTGGTAATTCTTTGGCAGACGAGGCAGCCAAACCAAATCTGCAGTAGCCACGTGTTCTGTTGCAGCAGTTACAAGGTCCATGACTAAGATAAATAATGACATTTTGGCAGCTTTAGCTGCTACTAGGGATGGAACTGCTTATCCGCAGGGCTTCCCTTCGAAATAGTCATATCATATATGTCCCAAACAAGTCCCTTATACTAAAATTCCATCAGTTGAGGATTGTCTGAATCCCAACATGGACCTCAGACTTGCTTTGATCATAGCCGCACACAAAGGCATGGCTTCTGATAATGCTGGAGTGTCTGCTACTGTCTCTATTTTACAGCAACGTTACTGGTGGCGTGGTTTACATAAACAAATTCATAATTATGTGTTTTCTTGTGACTTTTTGTCAGCAAAGCAGACCATCTACGGTTTCACGACGACCACAAACACAGCTATGTATTTCCAATCAGCCGTTTGGCTGTGTTTATCTTGATCACTGCGGTCCATTGACTTCTGATACTGCATATAAATATATTTTTGTTGCAGTTGATTTGGTTCGCATAGGTTGAGCAACAACACAGCCCTGATGCTCGAAATGTCTTTAGAGATTTGTGTGTTGTTGTCAGGACGTTTGCCTGTGGCACCTTCCATTCTGACCAAGGTCCAGCATTTGCCTCTAAAGCATACAAGGACGCGATGAGGTTGATGGGGGTCCTGGTGCAGTTTTCGTCTCCATGCAGGCCTGAGGGCACTTCTACAGTGGAACAAATGAACCGTGACTTAAAGCAATCTTTGACAGCAAGGATCTTAGGTACTGGAAAGGACTGGCTGGTCCATTTATATGGGGTTCAATGTTCTCTCAATAATCTCCCTAGAAGAACTCTGGGTGGGCGGACCCCATATGAAATGCTCGTTTGGCATTTCTAGATGGGCTCTAGATGTTGTGGAGGCTCCTGCAACCTTTGATGTAGATAACCATTCTCCTATGTTACAGGACCTACAAAAGACCTGTGACAGGCACGCAATTGAACATTTTCCCTCTTCCAATGACACAGCAATGCGGATACTGGTCGCAGGCTGTCTGTCTAAGATTGGAGATCTGGTACGAGAAAAGCAGGAGAACAAAAAGGAATTTGGTCCATCTTATCAGGCACCGGTCCAAGTACTTGCATTGAAGGGTACTCACACAGTAATTCTACCACCTTTGTCTGGCCGCAAGGAAAACAGATCCATTTCAGTGGACAATGTCAAACTATACAGTCTGGCCGATTCTTAATAGTCTTTGCAATTTCATGCAACAATATCTCTTTAAATCTGGTGCATTCAGCCTCTTCATCTAATCCCTGTGTCGTTGAGGGTGAGATGGAAACTAATATTGACCTTTTGCCGGTTCTGCCTCCTTCCTCTTCCAACACAGAAGTCGAGTATGCTTATCCTTTGGATGAATCCCACATTGAAGTCACAAAGAGTCCTCTACAACATCAAACTGATGCTGTGCTATCATCGTTAATGAACATGGGAGTAAGCAGTTATTTTGGGGACGGTATAAGCTTCTCTTATGACACTTCCTCCTCATCTTCCACTTTGGCACTTCCACCGACAAAAAGAAGTATTTTCGTCTATTGGGTCAAAAAGACTTACCTGGTCCCCCCCTGAACCTACATTTGGTTAAAACTTATCCTGATTTTCCTCTTCATGTTAATTGAATTTGTAACAGTATTTTTCTTGCTCATTAATGGTCGATGGAATTTTGGCTCCCCATACATGGTCCCATATAATGAAACATGATAAAACCCTTGTGAACATTTTGGCTTTCCCGTTGCAGATGGCATAGTTTGGTATACAATGGCATTCGAAATTCCCAGCCCAACAGAAGTCCTCAAGATGCCATATGTGTTTTGTGTTACTTTAGGAGATGTGGTAACACCGTACATACATTCCGATGTTTGGGATGTACAAGCAGTACATTCATTGTTTTCAGATTTAAAGTATTATGCTGCTTTTGATTCTGTAGATTTATATTTAAATTCTGCCAACTATGCTGATTTATTCATTTATCAACACAATGGGCATAATTTCTTACACAAAACAAACACGATAAGACCTTCTTTTAGTTATGTGCAATGGGAACATTGACCAACTCACTTACAGGGGAGCTCTAAACCCCTTAAGGATAAGTTCACTTATTTCACTGATTATAATACGTCTAATACAGAATCCTATTTCTTTAAATTGCAATTGTCACCTCAATACAAATTTATTCTGACCCACACCAAATGAATCTATTTCAATTCCTTCAGAACTGAATTAGCCGTTCAGGGTTATGATCACTGGAGAGATACCATTGATTTGAAACCAATTTGGGGCATTAAGGCTTGGCAGGTTCAAGGAACTGAAGCTTAGCATTGTGTCTGCCTAATTCCAACTCAAATATTATTTTTAAATGATACAGTGCACCAATCTACTTGTCTTGGCCTGGCAGCTGCCCAAAATTTAAATATTCTGTCCATTCCGTCTTTAGTGGAGTATGATAAATGGGGTACACACACAAATTATAGGATCGATATATTACAAACTCTGTTTAGAAATGACACCTTCAATGTCTCTGATGTTGACCCGTCTGGATGGTTGTTGTGGCAAACCAATTCAAATGCTTGTCAACTGCATTTTTACAATGCAAAGCATGGTTTGACACAGACTAGACCAGATCCTCATTACCCACATTCACATTTGGTTACCACATATTCTGTGGGTAAATTGTGCGAACAATGGTTGGAACAGTCTACTCTGTCGTCAGTGAAACAACATCAGTCCCTCTTGTCGAACAATATCAATTTGGCCGATTTGATCTTAGGTCCTAGGATTCCTAGAACAAATGAATTAATCTATGCAGCTTACAATGAAGTATGGAAACTTTCGCAGATGGAAGCAGCGTTCTGTCTGCGCCATATTGACAACGCAAATTTAGAAAAAGTCCTTGCAGTTGTCGACAATAGCATAAATAAACTGTCACCCCACCTTAATACCTTGGATAATATTGTTTCATCCGTTATTGATATTGTTCAAAATTATGTATCTGTGTTATATGATGGTCAAAATCAATTACGATCTGTGATGCAGTTTACATGGACGTTATAGACTCTCAAAATGGGAAAAGTAGCTTGGGATTATTTGCATGCTTCTGCTTTGTTTTTGCTATTTAATCTAAAAGATAAACAGAGATTTATGTCCATGAAAGATGCTACATACACACTATTACACATTGAACGATTACAACACTTGCCATTCTCAGTGCGCGAAGTAGATTCAGCTCTATGGTTAATTCATATTATATCTCTCTTCCTTTTTCGCTGTTTCAGTTTAAATCTTGCATGAAACATTTCCCGATTGCTGCTTTGAACACCTGAGTAGGACATTTCTCCATGAATTATGGTCCCTACCTTTCACCTACGGATGTCAATGGGAGGATAAGGAAGTTTTCCTAACAGTGGAGGACTGCGATTCCACAGTAGGACATTCCCTAGTTTGTAAACACGTTAAGTTGCACGGCGTTTGTAATGTGTTCGCGCCTAATCTTGCTTGTCTTTTGAAAGGAACTCTTGTCCCAGCAATAATTCTAGCTTTAACATTGCTTTCTAATGGCAGTTATCTTATTTTGAATAACCAAGACTTCTGTGGTTTACGGGCAGGAATCCTGTATATGGTAACTGTTTCACAACATATTACTTGTTGTAGTAATGTGCTTTTTCACTTCTAAACATGAATCTCCCACTTCATTTTGGGGAACTAATACATTAAATATTGAATGCATCTGGCACAAAAGGCCTCCCTCATTTTTTAAACTTGTAGAATCCGGCCTTGTGACATCTTTTCAGACGATATTTGTACTAATACCGGAATTTATTTGTTTGATTTTTTTCCAGTGCCTTTGGAGGATTATCATTAATCATAGCACTGGTGGGTGGTGTCCTGGTTCTTCTGCTCCTGTTACGCAATGGCTGCCCAGCATATGGTAATGCATGGACCAGGCCAATTGCAACTATACCATGACCAAAAGTAACTACTTTTTAGATGCTTGCCATTAACTATGCTTAGTGTAAGTTATGGATTAACTTTTCGCTTTGCCTACTTCACTTGCTTGCAACCTGTGTTCTAATGTCAGCGGTGCACTTTCTATTGGGCTTTGGATCTATGCCTCTCCAATATGTCATGTTCAGACCCAGATTATGACCAGTTCATGGGTCCCTTGGTGGCCCATGAGCAGGCCTGTTCTAGGGATGGCCATATGGCACGTGCGGCTGCACTTAGAGTCATTGCAGAGTCTAATATCTGTGCGACTGCGCAGAACCTCTTGCAATGGAGTTTCATCGAATATCACGCAAGTTGCCCAGATATGCTCTTGGAAGCATCAGATTATGAGGAGCACGTCTGTTCCTTCAGCCTGCTTGATTGTAGTTACTCATAAAGATACTATTGAGACAGTCATTCACTCACTAACACACCCATACACACACTCATCCACCCATACAGTCCTGCACACATGCTGTCTTCAAAACACATACAAACAGTGAGTCACTCATTCATGCATCTATGCGCTAAGTAATACCCCCCACCGAACCATACAGACACTCATACTGATACTCATAAAACTAACTAATAACCCATATAGACACTCATCTAGCTACTCACCAACCCATGCAGCCACTTATAGACAAAGTGAGACACTGGTACAGATATTTACATATTTAAACATTACTCCCTAATACATGTATTCCCTAAGATACACTTAATAAGTCAGTTCTGCAATCATTTTTACACAACAAAATCCATTTAGACACCTATTTTTCCATTTTTTCTTCCATCGACCTTTAGATATACATATATAAAAAATATTTATTTTTCAGAAAGACACACATTCACCGGATGATGTCATCAGTGATGTCATCAGTGATGTAATTTGAGATGTCATGAGTGATGTCACTGACCATGTCATGAGTGATGTAATATGTGACGTCATCAGCAGTGCATTGCGGGCGCGCGTGTTATAGTTAGCTGAACTAACTATAATGGGGGAATTTCAATGGTTTTGTATGAGTGAAATGTCCAGCTAACTATAACATGTGTGAAACTTATGGTTTTGTCAGTGAATTTCTAAGGTTTTTTAAATGCTAATTCCTAACTATAACGTGGCTGAAACCTATGGTTTTTTCAGTGAATATATATATATGTATATATCTAACTTAATAAATTGCAGAGTGGCTTGAGGTTGGTTTGTTTAGTTTGCATTTGCATAGAGCCAGTGTGGCGGGCGCATCCTAATGAACCCCACGGGACCACCGCACTAATGGCGGGTGGTCCCTTTCTACGTCAGGATGGCGGGAGGACAAACTTGTAACCGTAACCTATGTGCCTGTGATTGATGTAGTAGAACACTATAACCTACTAATAGAGAGTCCCTACTACAAAAGAAATGAGGAGAAATTAAGCTCACTACTTCATTACTTCGAGGAAACATGGGTAGGGAGACTACATCGATCAGGTCACAGAAGAGTGCCTAAGTACCCCATTACATGGTGGAATGTGTACCTTAGTACCATAAACAAGCAATCCAAAACTAACAACGCAATTGAAGGATGGCATAATGCCTTCCAGGCAACAACAGGCATAGGTACACCTACACTTCACAAATTACTACAATCTATCCAAAAGGAGCAAAGTTACCAAGGACTACGAATACAACAATCCACTACACTAATTGGACCAAAACTAACTAAACAAACAAATAAAATGTATGACCTTTTACAAAGTCAAGTTACACTCTTTCTTACAACTAGAGGCCTAGAATACTTATCCCTAATCGCAAAAAGCATACTTTAACTCTAAAGTAAACAGTAATTAAAACATTTTCTTCTAAAACACAACATATGCATGTATAAAAACTATTGTATTATTTCATAAAACATTACTAATTTGTCAAATACATATATTTATAAAATTAAAAATATATAATGACAAAATAATAATATTTTCCAAATATAACACATATTAAAATATAATAAAATTATATTTCCCTCCCACATAGCATTTTAAAAATTACTTACAATTGTAGCTCCAAAGCAAAGTTAACACAACTTCTACATCCATCCAGTTGTTGATTTCTCGAAAATATATCAAAATGAACCCAAAAATAAATGCAAAAATACAAATATCTCCAAAAACAAATCCTCTTTTGATGAATCCAATTGGCAAGTCCCATAAAAAAAAACGAAAATGTAGTACAGTAAAAAATGCTCCATGAAAACCCAAATAATTAAGAGGGTGTTAAATAAACGCAACGGGCCCCCAACCTTGAAATCCGCATGCCTTTCCATTGCGGCAACACCGCCACGGAAAGGCTTCCTCTCGCCTGCATCCTGACATGGATGGCGGTGATAAGCAGACAACGCCACCATATGAAATCCTTTTCCACACGGTCGACTGGTCGACCGGGCGGAAAAGCGGCGGATGGTCTTCCCGTCCGCCGCTTTCCTCCCAAGCATACTAATATGGCGGGGATGTAGGGCGGATCGCCACCTCCAAGCGGGCGGTGGCGTTCCACCCTATATTCTAATGGGCCGCCAGGCCTCAAACACCAAATCTAGTCAAAAGTAAACACACCGGACATACACCTAAAGCACACCAAAAACACAACTACTTAACTACCTAACACTAAAGATACTATACACCAACTAACTACATCCAAATGTAATTAAAACTTAGTTTAAACAAAAATAAATGAGTCTTACCTGGCTCAAAGTGACGCAGCTCCCAACCGCGATCTGGCCCTCGGAGAAATGACCCAAAACGACAGGTAGCGGTTACAAAAGTAGTCCCCTGAACGAAAATGGCTGAATGAATATTATTGTTAAACGTAAATAATATAAAAACGTGCACTAAACTTACAAATATATATCAAATATATTTTGTAAAAATTTACAAAATGTTTAATATATATATATACAAAATATTTTGTAACATTTTTCCAACATTGTTAATTTATAATAATACATATTATATCATATATATATTAATTATTATAATACAACATATTATATTACTTACTATACATTTAAAATATATGCATAAAATATATGAAAATGTTAAATAAATACATACCATTTGCCAAAAAACATAGAAACTTAAATAATGTAATTATTAATAATAAACATATTAATAATAGTAATTAAAAATATTGTGTGTATAGAAAAAATGTTCCATGAAACTAATATTATATTTTGTTAAATACAAATATATTAAAATGCAATATTCTTTTTACAACAATATTACAAGTTTAAACAATGTAAATATTAATATTATTAATTATACACATATTAATAATATTAATAAAAAAAGTCTTGTGTATATAGAAGAAATGTTCTATGAAACTAATAATGTGTTTTGTTAAATACAATGATATGACAATTCAATGTTCATTTTACAATATTAAAAGTGTAACCAATGTCATTATTAACATTATTAATGATACACATAATAATATTAAGAATAAATATTTATTGTGTATATGTAAAAATGTTCTAGAAATATAATAATATGTTTTGTTAAATACAAGTATATTAGAATACAATATTCTGTTGACCAATATATTTATTTTAGATTAGAAAATGTGAAACATGGAAAAATAAACTGATAGGTAATATACCAATATTATTTTGTATTAAACAAATGTTTCTCACAAACATAAAAAATAAAACAATTATCTATACATGTATTATTAAACATAACAATGTATAAGTTAAATATGTGTAAAAATATATATTTTAAAAATGTAATATGTTCCAAAAATTTAATGCCAAAAAATAAAAGGTGTAAATATTTTCAACATATGTCTTCATCAATATATCATTTACCGGAAGAGGAGCTTCGCGCGCAACCAAGATGGCCACGTGAGCTTAGGGCTCCCGAGACCCTCGTAACCTCCCACATCTATCCTGTCGTTTATCCTGCTCTTCATTGATGTTTTCGTGAAGGCGAACCACGTGTGAGGCGAAAACTGTATTCAGACTTTGAATCGGACCCCGGGAACCAGTGTTACGGTGCTTAGAAGATTGCGGCCTACATCTCTGTGATACCCGGCGGTGGAGTTGGCATGGTGCCCGAGCAGTAGTTGATCAACATCGGCCTGAGGGGATTGGGACGACCGGTCCGGTTGCTTTCACTTTCGGTTTCGCTTCCAGAGAAGACCTGTGACTGGGAACGAGCCCACCCCCGTGCCTGAGGACAGCTGCCTAGTATCACCCGCAAGTGTGATTTTCACTGTATTACTGGCTCTGGAGGACATTTGGCCTGTGCCCTCTGGCTGGGGCTGTCTCCGCCGAGGGGCCAGGGGCCGCCATCTTCCTGCCTCATCTTATTGAGCCAAGTCGATCTATATCCCGCAATGGTGGGTAAACCGGAGGGTGACAAGCAGAAACTCAAGACCACTCGGCGGGGTGGCTATACCCAGACTAACATCATGGATCGATATGCCCAAGCTAAGGGATCTCCCGGTGGATCGGGTAGGTCGCAGGAGGAAATGAAATATCCATCGACTTTGGTGACTGAGCCGACCTTGCAAGATGTCATGGCTGCAATTGACGGGATTAAATCCGCATTAGGGTTACAAATTGAGGCTCTCGCCCATAAGCTCGACACTGTGCCGATTGATGTCAATCTGATCCGTGCGGACCTGGCGAAAACTAATGATAAAGTCAAGTCTTTGGACATTAAGACTTCCAGACTGACGGGTGATGTCGCTGACCTGCAGACGGAGGTCCGTCACTTGAAGGCTAACAGTGACCTCATTGCACGTCGCCTGGAGGACTATGAAGGAAGGGCTAGGCGTAACAATGTCCGTATCATAGGGGTCCCGGAGAAGGCGGAGGATCCGGCAGCTGACCTCTTTGTCGAGAATCTTATTGTTCGCCACCTTACACCTAAGGGACTGAGGAAGTTCTTTACGGTCGAACGAGCTCACAGAGTTCCGGGCGGTAAACCGAAGTTGGGTGCCCCACCGCGGCCTATAATTGCGAGAATTTTAAATTTTTGTGACAGAGATGCTATCCTGCAGGCCTCACGGATGGGTAGACCCACAAAGTTTGAGAATACTACTATCATTTTCGACCCGGACTTCACCCAAGCGGTCCAGTGGCAAAGACTTGGTTTCATGGGGGTGAAGAGACGACTACGTGACATGGGCCTCAAATACGCTATGCTTTTTCCGGACAAGCTGAGGATCGGACATGCGGAGCGTACTTATTTTTTTGATCAACCGGAGGTGGTGTTCGACTGGCTGGACACTCTGTCGAACCAGCGTCCATCGACGGAGCGGTCTGGTGGAGCGGAGGGCGGACACACGGAACAGGAATTGGCGCCGATTGCTTGGTATTCTGGGGTCTCTAGAAGGCCTTGAACTGTGGTTCGATTATCCTGCCAAGCGACTTGATGTACATTTGGGGGGTCGCGGGGCTAGTGGTGGGTCTTTTTCCTCCTCTGAGTTTCTTTTCGTAGCTTAGTTAGATGTTGGGGCGACAGGCACACTGCAAGTTGGGGTGGCTTTTTAGTCATATGCAGGGGTGCAGGGTAGGGGGTTTTGTAACAGGATGTCGGTGGGGGGGTTGGGGGATTTTGTTGGGGTGTGTGAGTGTTTTCCTACAAGGCAAAATGTCCATATCTTGTTTACTTGAAGTGCTGAGTTCTTTCCAGGGCTGGATCCTCTTTCTGTTTCGGGATGGGGGGTAGAGGGCTGAAACTGATGAGTTGGAATGTGAATGGGCTGGGGGATGGGATAAAACGTGGGGTGGTGTTGCAACTGTTGAAGCGTCTCTCCCCTGACGTGGTCCTTCTTCAGGAGACGCACTTGATTGGCAATACCTGTCGTGCTATGAATAGGAGGGGATATCGATTGGTTGCACATGCTGGGTTTTCCTCGGGTTCTAGAGGGGTTGGTATCCTGATTAAGAATTCTCTCCCACTGGAGACTGACTCCACGATCCTCGATGATAGAGGGCGTTATGTCGCTTTCACGGGTAGGTGGGAGGGCCGAACCCTTTCCCTGGTTTCAATATATGTCCCTCCTGGCCTACAGTCGACTACTTTTGCTGACTTGGGGCAGGTTATCCTCGCTCTCCCCGAAGGGTCATTGCTTTTAGGTGCTGATTTTAACGCGGTGGTCTCCGGTATGGTTGATCGGCACCCACCCAGGGACCTCAGAGGCGCGCAGAACTGGCTTCATGATTTCCTTGACACGTTGGGTCTGGTAGATTGCTGGAGATTGTTACACCCTGCTCAGCGGCAGTATACGTTCCATTCGGGCGCTCATGGTAGCCTTTCCAGGATCGATTATGTTTTGGTACAAGCTGCTCAGGCTCTTTCTATCACTGAGGTTAAGCATTTGGCTCGGGGAATTTCGGATCACTCTCCTTTATGGCTTCGTATGGAGTTGGACTCCGCGACCGAGGGACGGGTGGCCCCGATTAACCCGTGGTATCTCCGAAACCCTAAAACTCGTGCTGCCCTTGTAAAATCTCTTGATATGTATTTTTTGGAAAACGAGGGTTCTGTTTCGTCAGCGGTATCGCTTTGGGAGGCTTTCAAAACCGTCCTAAGGGGCCAGGCCCTGTCGTTAATAGAGGGAGTTAAGAAGCGGAGGGATGAGGAGGTGGTTAAGATTGAGACAGAGATAGCGGACTTGGAACTTGACCTGGAGGGGGAGGCCACCCGTGCCAAGATACATGTACTACGCCTAAAACAACTTGAGTACAGGGCATTGGTTACTGACGCGGCTAAGGCCATGAGTAGGGAACAGCAGGGACGACTATATGATGTGGGGGATAAGGCTGGTAAGTGTATTGCTTGGTTGGATAAGAAGGATAGAGCTAGTCGGGTGGTGCCTGTGATCGAGAAAGCCAGTGGTGCTCGTATCTCGGACCCCAAAGAGATCGTTCAGGGTTTCGCGGACCACTTCCAGACAGTGTACTCCTCAGGGTCGGACAGGCCGGAGGAGGACTCACATCTATTGTTACGTGATATCGCTTTGCCGCGTCTCTCTGATGTTGATAGGGAACAAATGGACGCTGCAATAACAGCTGACGAGGTGGCTCTTGCTATTCGTTCCCTACGCTCAGGGAAAGCAATGGGTCCCCATGGCCTACCTATTGAACTTTACAAGTTGAGGCCTGACAAGATAGCTCCCTATCTACGGGATATGTTCTTGGACTCTCAGAAGTGTGTCTCTCTCCCCTGTGATCAGCGTTTAGCGACTATTGTGGTGATTCATAAGGAGGGGAAGCCAAGAGATAGGTGTGCGTCGTATCGACCCATATCTCTTTTGAATGCCGAGCCTAAAATTCTCGCGAAGGTACTGGCTAACTGATTGATCACTGTTATTAGCGAGTTGATACATCCGGATCAATCCGGCTTTATCCCGCATAGAAACACCGCCCTGAATCTTAGGCGTCTGCATGGTGTTCTTGCGAGAGCTTCGACGTTGCGTGAGCCGGCCATCTTGCCGTCGTTGGACGCCACGATGGCTTTTGATACCATTGAATGGCCGTATTTATGGGCCGAGTTGGCTAAGTTTGGTTTTGGACCCGGTTTTATTGGCTGGGTTAGGCTGCTCTATGAAGACCCCCTCGCGCAAATTGTTGTGAATGGCCGAGTCTCTGCTCCGTTTGGTCTTGGGAGGGGAACTCGTCAGGGTTGCCCTTTGTCACCGCTCCTGTTCGCCCTAGCCCTCGAGCCCCTCGCCACGTGGATCCAGTGGTAGCCCTCAATGAAGGGTATTCGGTGGTCGTCTGAGTTTGAAGATCGCATCTCGCTTTATGCAGATGATATCTTACTGTATTTGACCACGCCACGGAAGTCATTGATAGTACTGTGTGATGTCTTGAATTCATTTGGTAGGAACTCAGGCCTCATCATTAACTGGACAAAATCCTATTTATACGTTCTTTCAGGTGATGTCCCTCTTATTCCAAATAATTGTCCCATCTAGATTGTACAAACGGGGTTTAAATACCTAGGTATCCATATTTCATTGGATCCCGCAATTCGGTATGAACGGAATCTCCTCCCACCCTTGTCCAGATTGAAGCAAGATGTCGCGGGTAGGCGTAAGCTCCCGCTTTCGCCGCTTGGTTGTGCGGCCCTCTTTAAAATGATGTCGCTGCCTCGTTTTCTCTATGCTCTCCAAAACACTCTTGATGTAGTTCCGGCTAGCTATTTCCGTGCAGTTGAGGGACTTCAAAGGAAATTGATATGGGATGGTAGACCTCGTATTGCGCTCCCTAAACTGACGCTCCTGTGGTACGACGGGGGTATCGCTCTCCCTGATATCAAACGTTACTATTGGGCGTCTCAATTGGGAGCCATTAATCATGTTATGTATGGTCCCGAATTGAACCCCGCCTTTGCCATGGATAGATGATTGTTAGCTGGGGGCAACTATTATAGGGCACTGTACTCTAAATCTGTGATTAGGGCCTTGTCGGGACCTCCCAAGATGGCAGTACGTCTATGGCAGGACGCAACTAGTTCGATGGGATGGAAAGACCGCTTGACTCGAGCGACCCCGCTTTTCGATTCTGATAAACTCGGCAAGCTATGGAAGACCAATGGGTTCGATAAATGGGACCTCATTGGAATTAGTAAAGTGGGAGACCTCTGGGTTAAGGATCAGGTAAAATCGTTTGAGTTGTTACAGAAGGAGTTTGAATTGGGTGATTCAGAGTACTTCCGTTATGTCCAGGTTCGCCATGCCTTGAGGTTGGTGTTCCCGGTGGGGGAGGTAATTCCTGAGTCGTCCCCGCTCGAAGATAGATTGTTGGATGGCTATCTGCCTCATAGTACCATCTCCCTAGTCTACAAAAAATTAATAAACGATAGGTCAGACCGCCTATTGCATCTTTGAGACTTGTGGACCCGTGACGGCCTTGAGCTAGATGACGAGGACTGGCAATCTGCGATCTCCTCTCCCAAGAAGGTCGCAATCCCAGCTCGACTCCGGCTGGTTCAACTTAAGATTCTTCATAGGATATACGTCACGGGCCCCCGTTTGGTTCGCATGGGATTTTCTGAGGAGGGTCTGTGTAAGCGAGGATGTGGGCAGATAGGGACATTTCTTCATATTATTTGAGAATGTCGTGAGGTTGCTGCCTTCTGGAGCGGGATACATGATATAATGAAGGAAGTGACGGGGGTTGCCCTCTTGCCGGAAGCTAGACGATGTTTACTGAATGTTTGGGAGCCTACGGGTTATAGTGTAGCTCAGACACAGTGGGCGACGCTGGGGCCATGATTGCTAAGCGAGACATTGCTCAATTGTGGGGATCTCAAAGGCCACCTACAGTTGAAGTATGGAAGGAAAATATGGATTGGTGTATGTTCAGGGAAAATACCAGTGTACTTGGCCCGGGGCCGACCCCGGAAGTGGTGTAGAGTGTGGGGACCTTGGAATGGCTACCGTGGAGATATATTTACACCGCCTATAATAGACAACTCCGATGTCCCACTTTCCCCCTGACCCCGCATTTTGACGATTTTAATTGTATGTGCATTGATTTATCCCCTGTCCTCCCCCTCTCCCTCTCACACATTGATTGCTGATTTCGTTGTATTGTCTTTTTCTTCCCCGTTTGGACTTTGTACCGTATGTAATATATCTCTTTGCCTTGCTGTTTCTATGTTTTTTCAATAAAAAGAAATATAAAAAATATATATATATCATTTACCTATTAAAATCTACGTTTTTCATCTAATTATATTCTAATGAAAATAAAATATTTGTTCACCCTATTTCAAGGTCTAATTATTTACCAATGTTTGTATTTTTATAAAATGCTTATTATAAATACATTTATTTACCAAAAATACTTTTGTACATCAATAACAATTTTCCAAAATATATAATAATATGTATTAAAAAAGATAGTAAATAAAAATAATTTACTAATCCCACTCCAGTCAGTATTAAATGAGGGAAGATGCTGGATAGTAAATACATATAATTTACTATTCCCACTCCAATCCATATTAAATCAGGGAAGGTGCTGGATAGTAAATAAAAATAATTTACCATTCCCGCTCCAGTCAGTATTAAATCAGGGAAGGTGCTGGATAGTAAAGAAAAATAATTTACTATTCCCACTCCAGTCAGTATTAAATCAGGGAAGGTGCTGGATAGTAAATAAAAATAATTGACTATTCTCACTCCAGTCAGTATTAAATCAGGGGAAGTGCTATATAGTAAATAAATATAATTTACTATTCCCACTCCAGTCAGTATTAAATCAAGGAAGGTGCTGGATAGTAAATAAAAATAATTTACTATTCCCACTCCAGTGAGTATTAAATCAGGGAAGGTGCTGGATAGTAAATAAAAATAATATACTCTTCCCACTACAGTCAGTATTAAATCTGTGAAGATGCTGGATAGTAAATCAAAATATTTTACTATTCCCACTCCAGTCAATAATAAATCAAGGAAGGTGCTGGCTGGATAGTAAATAAAAATAATATACTATTCCCACTACAGTCAGTATTAAATCTGTGAAGGTGCTGGATAGTAAATCCAAATAAATTACTATTCCCACTCCAGTCAGTATTAAATCAGGAAAGGTGCTGGATAGTAAATACAAATATTTTACTATTCCCATTCCAGTCAGTATTAAATCAGGGAAGTTGCTGGATAGTAAATAACAATGATTTACTATTCCCACTCCAGTCAGTATTAAATAAGGGAAGGTGCCGGATAGGTAATAAAAAATAATGTACTATTCCCACTCAAGTCAGTATTAAATCAGGGAAGTGCTGGATAGTAAATAAATATATTTTACTAGACGCCCATCTTTCTGTTTCACCAGCAGCAGCAGCCGGGACAGCAGGGTGAGCAAGGGGGCTGGGACTCAGTGCCCCAGAGTGCCCTGCAAGCCTTTGATCGCGTCGACAGCCGGGCCAGGAGGCACCGCCTATAAAACAACAAGCGGGCTTCCGCAGCGCGGGATGCCCGTCTTTTTGTTTCACCAGCAGCAGCAGCCGGGACAGCCGGGTCAGCAAGGGGGCTAGGACTTGGTGCCCCAGAGTGCCCTGCAAGCCTTTGATCGCGTCGACAGCCACGCCAGGAGGCACCGCCTATAAAACACCAAGCAGGCTCCCACATCGCCGGACGCCCGCGGGCGAAGCCTGGGCCAAGGGCGGGCCCGTCCTTGCCCGTACACAGCCCAGAATAGGCTGGGCTGGGCCACCCCCCCTTCATCCACCACTGGACTACTTGCGCTGGTTCAAAGATCCTAAGGTACTGTGCCCTACCACCCTATCCCACCTAGGCGCTCCCTGTGATCCATCTAATTATGGACATTCCATACAAATCATCACTTAATTTTCACTCTTGGTGGACTCTGTACTTAGGAGAATTGTTGAACTTTCCCTTGCTTCTTTGCGAGCTATAGTGATTCCAATTTGATTGCAGCATGGGCAAAAGAAAGACAATGGAGGGGTTGGGTGCAAACAGTGGCTCACAGCCGGGGGCAGGGTGTGGGAAGAAAGCTAAAAAATAAAATAAATGGGCTAAAAATAATTGTGTAATGGATAGGATCGATACCCTTGTACTCGAGTGCGAAGATATCTTAAGAACCGATATATCTGCACCTATTAGTAATGCCCATTCACCACCTCGTACCCCCACCATACAAGCCAAGTCTACCATCCCTTCGATGTTTACTAGACATCCCATGGGTAAAGTAATCAAGCATACTAATAAAATATTGCACACACCCAAGCAGGTACAAACATTGGAACCTCAGATTATAGATATAACTCCCCCTCAGGCAAAAAACCCACCGTTAGCTAATCTACCTGAAACTTTAATACATTGCACAAACAGGTTCGCAGTCTTGGCTGATATTTCCGACAAACCGGAGATTGATGCTGCTGTAATATTGTCTGGACCTGGAAGTGCAAGCAATAAGGAGGCAGACAGTTCATCCCAGGGTCTGCACCAGCTTGTTGCCTTGCTTGGACAAGACATAAGGGCCTTGAGAGCAAAGATTGACATACTGTTTGTTGCGATTAAAATTCTGACACCGAGCGAAATAGCTCATAATCAGGCTTCAAGTACAAAGTACTCAAACATGTGGACGCCTATTCGCTTCCTTAGCATCAAAGAGGGATATAGCACCTCCCCCTTTACACAATATACAGCACAGGTCTTCAGCCTTGCATGCCCAGAACCCAGTTTTGCAGCAAATTCCTGTACCTTGCATGGTTAATAAAACACAAGCATTAATGACAACCTCTGAAATAGCGACAGGAAATCACCGTCAGCTAACTCTTTATTCAGAAGGGAATAAAGTTTACATGGTGAATGTTCCAAAACTGGGTATTGCATCAGGCTACAAAAGTGAGGAGTCATTGATAAATAAGTGAATACATTGGATTCGTCATGTTAGGGGGTGTCGTTCACTTATTAGGGAGGATATTGTTAGGGCAAGGAGGTACACGGCACGCACACAATCACAAGATTATATTGAGTTGACTCTAGCTAGTACCTTCCTGGCAGAAAATCTTGTTTCATTCGAGTTCCGTACCTGCTCCCCTGACTCATCCCTAATACAGCTCAGGAAGATTCTGTTATCTTCATCTTTAGGAAGAGTTAATGTCCGACATCCGGTAGGGTTGACAAGTGGATCCTCTTCTTTGGAAACCAATGATTGACCACCAATTGAGATCCAGTTATCGAAGCAACCGCAGACATCTCTGCCACCCATGTATATAGCCCTCCCTAGCGCCCCCAGATTCACAACAGGTACCTACCACAGCCGTAACTTATGGTATGTCTACTAATAGCCAGTTAAAAATGTTGTCATGGAATATCACTGGCCTTAGTAATAAGTTGCCCTTACCCCATTGGAATGACTTGGTAGGGGGTTATGACATTTGCGCCTTCCAGGAAATTTGGAGTATGGTCCTCTTGTACAAATCGGGCAATAGCTGTTTTTGTATACCTGCTAGCATCAACGGGAGGGGTCGTCCTTCAGGAGTGCTGATTACATGGGTTAGTTTTACCCTCAATTGTACCATGCTCAAAAGCCATCCTTTGAGCCCCGATATTATGAAACTCACCATTAAGTGCGTAGGAGGGGGGACGGTACTGGATATCTTTAATGTTTACATAAGGTGGTAAGAAGGGGCAACACATCACCTGCTCTTATGGTATTTGAACAGGGCCTATCAGATTGCTCGCCCAATTCCAGTCATTTACTAGTTGGTGATTTTAATACTACTTTCGAGCCACTTAGTGCAGGGGATAAAGTTGGGATAGAGGAGGAAGATGATGGTTGGGGTGTACTCCCTTTGTCCATACCCCCTGTAAAGCAATGGACTCAGGTGGCTATCCAACTGTATGCACTTACTCTGGAATACGGTCTAAGAGCAGCAAATGGTAGGACTCGATCTGATGCCCTAGGGGCATTAACTTATAATAGGGCAACTAGTCCATCCCGAATTGACTATATATTAGTGGATGTGAGGCTTTGGGGCAGTGTTCTAGATATGTTGGTGGGTAACACAATGGACAGTGATCATAATCCTTTTTGTTTGTCATTGAGATCCCCCTGGTCACCAATTTGCCATACATTACCTAATCACACCTACTCTGTAACTAAGGAGGTGATACCCTCAAACTCTAGTAGAGCACTGAAATGGCCGAACGTTGCCCTTGATGAAGTAAAAATGGGGGCCATTAAGCGAGTTCTTTGTGAAAGCATAAATGAACTAAGAGAAGGAACAGTAGAAGGGTCGATTAATGCTCTTAATGTACACACTCGCACTATTGAACAAATTTGTAGTTACTTCCAAGCCTCGAATAGGCCCGCTAAACCTGTTGCCCAAATGGGAAAAGGCTGAAAATGGTTCACAAAGAAGTGTAGACTCAAACGCACAGCCCTGATAAGTGCGATTAGAGATAAAAAGAGCCCAGCCATCAAAGTAGCAAAGCAGGATTACAGAAAGGCGCAGCATCAAGCAAAGCTAGACTGGGATGAAAGTCATTGGGTTGACCTAAAAAATTTGAGTTTAGCAAGAGACACCAATCGCTTTTTGTCATTGGTTAGACAGGCAAACATGGGGGAGTCAGAACAAATCCCTAATCACATCACATCCCAGTCCTGGTTTGATCATTTCTGTAATTTGTACTCCGAGCCTATCAGTTTAGATTTAGAGGTTTATCCTGTTCAACCTTCATTAATCCCAATAGAGGGCGACTGTGATCCGTTTACATTAAAAGAAGTAGAGTCAGCCATAAGCAAGATGCTACCCGCAAAAGCCCCGGGACCTGATGGCCTACCAGGGGACTTATTCTTAGCTGACTGGGACAATTGGGCTGCGTATATTCTCATCCTCATCAACTCTGTCGTTGGAGGATGCCCGATCCCAGTATTATGGAAAGGAGCTGAGGTAGTCCCAATTTCTTCATTATAATCTTTGTTTCGGCACAATAGAGCCATAAAAGATACATACATAAAAACAATAATTATATAGCAAAATCTGTATCGAGGAATTGATAATCTTGCAGATAGCATTGATATGGTTAGGAAATCATGACATTAAAAACTTGATTTAAATAGACTAAAAAGGCATCAGTTTATAAAAAGCACATGGGAATCATATATAAATTAATTTTTCCTTCATTTCCCATTGCTTCTAATACTTAGAAAACTAAAAATATATATACAAAATAGCAGCATCATTTACAACCAATTTCATAAAAAAATATATTACAGTTCTCCCTATATCTTCAGACCCTTTTTGTTACGTACAAAACGTATTGCTAGTAGGAATTATTAACCCCAAAAACAATCACCTGCCTAGTGTCGGTCTTGAGAATCCTTTCCACTTCTTTATATGAACGCACGCTTAGGTTCCGACAGAGAGGTTTAATCCATCTTTTCCAAGCTGTCTCATAACATGGACAGAAAGACAGAATATGAGACTCATCTTCTTTTGCATTACTTGAACACATAATACATTGATCACTGGTCTTTTCTTTACATGAACTTGTCCACCAGGCTACAGTCTTATTTGTTTTCAAGGTTCCATACCTGAATTTCATATATAATGTTTTAGCCAAAGGCGGTTGGACCTCATCTAGGAACTGTTCAAAATACGAACTATCTTTAAATACAAGAAAGTTACTTATCAGCGTTCCACCTGTTTGGTCATTTGCCAAGCTTTGATCAATATATGCCCAAAATGCTGTTTTCAATAGTTTTTTCGAATTTTGGGTCAGTGTTGAAAGCTCTTCCCAAAAATGTGCCAAACCAATCCTTTTTAACCATTTACGCACATGTTTTAGCCAAACATTTGTGGTATTACAATCTAATCTCATTATTTCTTAGAGGCCATTTTTATAATCAACTAGCTCTGGTGTACACCAGAGTCTCACCCACAATGATAATGGTCTCAGAGTAACTTAAACCAAGAAGGGAGGTAGAGCTGTTCGTTGGATTTGTGCTCCACTATGATATTTAAATAAACAAAGGAAATCCAACATCAAGATGGGGGAAAAGGAGAGTGTTCAATGGATATTGAAGCACTCAGTGTTTGATAAAATACCCCTCACACACCAAAAGGCCCCTTGGTGTCATGCTTCATCATTGGGGTCTTCGCACCCCTCTATCGGGATGCGGCGTGCTGCGACCTACGGATACGCGGGAGCACTTTCAAGTTGGCTATGTGTGGTGTAGCAGTGTGTGGGGTATGTGTTTAAGGTGAGTAGGGAATGTGGTGAAGGAAATTAAAAAGTACCTGGCGCTAGAGTGAAATTTTTTTTTATTCTGAACTCTGGCTGGTACTATTAAAAACAAGTGCAGGGCGAGATCAAATCTGTTGTGTTAATGAACAGGATCTCTGGTGTGCTGTGTTGTCGACATGTTTCGGAGACAAGCTCCTTCTTCAGGACAGGGGCACAAACTCCCTTCCCTACTCACGTCTTCTTCTACAAAAAATTATGTAATTTTTACAAAAAAGTGAGATTTTTGTATGAATAGGCTAAGTGTGCCTACAGCGGTCTGCTACAAGTGCAATGACCTGTAGAAAGACAAAAAAACACAACTAATGGTTACCCATGTAGCGGGTAGTTCCAGCAGGCGCAGTCGCCTGGAACCACACCATTTGCTTATTAATAAGCTTGTAAAAAAGGGGACTCACACCACATACAACATAAAACACATATAAACTAGGATTTTACTGTCAGTTATACTCATACTTGTGAAGCCTGGTTGGTGGGCTTCATGAACAGAACGTTGGGGTGCTGCTCCAATGGCTATCTGTAGTGGAGAATGATATAGCTGTAAAATGCAATTCAATCCCACTTACTTTAGTAGAAAAAGGTGGGTTGTCGTAGGATACTCTTTCTTTGATGTTATACTCACAAGGTCTGGACACTCTGATCGCCGCCTTACCCCTAACGCTGCTCCGCTGGTATGGAGCCATGCAAGAGACATGCTTATTTATACTCTGTTTCGTTAATTGGGCGGAAACGGGAGTGTCTCCATGTATGGGTATTCCGCATGCCAGCCATACAGGGCGTTCGTATGTTACAGCTGTGGTAGCATAGGATCAGCGTCTGTCTGCCTGACAGGTCTTTCCTGAGTTAGCGCACGGGGCCGCCACTGCTCCCTTGCGCATGCGTCTTGAAAGGGCTGGTTGTGTCACCCTTTGCGCATGCGCGGTGGGCCCATGTGCCCACTGCTTGGAGTTCTTTCGAAGGAGCGCGATTGTGGTCCATGTGCTTCTGGAGCGACATGCTAGTTTGTTGAATGGGGGTGTGTCCGGACAACGGCCTTATACAGCGGTTTGACAGAAGTGACACATACAGTATATTGCCGCTTACCACAAAGTTCTGTAATTAGTGGTAATAGATCATAAAAAGGAATCGTTTTTGGAGCCTGTGGAAAGTTTGTACACCAGCCTTCCCCACGACGAAACATTGATGATCATTGAAGAAGTGCTCTTTTCCACTCCGTGGAAATATCAAACACCACGAAATTTGGTTCTGGAATGCATTTCATTGGCTTTACAAAAAAACTTTTTCCAGTACAAAACCACAATTTACCAACAATGCCATGGGACCAGCATGGGGAGCACCTTTGCTCCGAGCCTGGCTGGTCTCTACGTGCACCACCTCGAGACCAGTAAGATACTCCACGAACAGAACCCATACAGGTCAAATATAAAATGTTGGAGAAGATATATTGATGACATCCTGGTCATATGGCAAGGTGACCGTCATTCAGCCGAGCTCTTTTTGGAATGGTTGAACAACCAAAACGCTTTCTTGAAGTTCACGAGTACAATCTCAGACCAAACATTGGTGTTCCTAGATCTCAACATCTATGCAGATGCAGGCATACTAAAAACAACCACCCATTTTAAACCTACTTCCAGAAATTGTCTACTGAGGTACGATAGCTTTCACCCTCGACATCTACGGGAAAACCTGCCTTATGGGCAGTTCTTACGCCTAAGGCGAAACTGCACGGATGTGTCTGAATTCAAGGAGCAGGCAAATGACCTCAAAGAAAAACTCAGACAACGAGAATACCCAAACAAGATCATTAACAAAGCACTAAAGAGGGCAAGAAATAACAACAGAGAGTCGTTACTGGAGGAACGAATTAAAGAACCTCCTAAAAACAGAAGACCTATCTGTGTGACAACTTTCAACACGATGTCAAATGGAGTATCCAAGATTGTGAATAAACATTGGAGAGTACTAACAAGTGGCGATCTGGATCTGGACAAACCAATGTTCGCCCACCGCAGAGGACGTAACCTCGGAGACATTTTGGTACACACCAGACCAAAACCAACCACTGTGTCCTCTCAACCATCAATAGGGATTCAGGGTCATTTTCCGTGCGGTAATTGCAGTAGCTGTCATCTAACTGAAAAAAGTAAAAAACTCACCTTTCGCAATGGCTCAACATGGGAGCAACGGAGATTCACGAACTGTAACTCAAAGAACGTAATCTACCTCATAAAGTGCCCATGCAACCTCGAATATGTGGGAATGACAACACGAGCCATCAAAACACGACTAAATGAACATAAAAGCAACGTGCGCTGCAAAAAAAGCACGACAAAAATGGCCACACATTTTCTCACTATGCAACACTGCGTCAACGACTTAAAATGGACAGTAATTGAACAATTGCCCACTGATGTTGGCCTTTTCCAAAAAGAACAAAGATTGGTGTTCCGTCTGGGCACCCATATCAATGGGCTTAATGACGATGTGCCCTGGAGCCAACTATCAGCATAATATTTACAGCAACACCCCTGCTGCACAACTCTCCAGAAACAAGCATAACCCCATAACAGGCTCCAAAAACGATTCCTTTTTATGATCTATTACCACTAATTACAGAACTTTGTGGTAAGCGGCAATATACTGTATGTGTCACTTCTGTCAAACCGCTGTATAAGGCCGTTGTCCGGACACACCCCCATTCTACAAACTAGCATGTCGCTCCAGAAGCACATGGACCACAATCGCGCTCCTTCGAAAGAACTCCAAGCAGTGGGCACATGGGCCCACCGCGCATGCGCAAAGGGTGACACAACCAGCCCTTTCAAGACGCATGCGCAAGGGAGCAGTGGCGGCCCCGTGCGCTAACTCAGGAAAGACCTGTCAGGCAGACAGACGCTGATCCTATGCTACCACAGCTGTAACATACGAACGCCCTGTATGGCTGGCATGCGGAATACCCATACATGGAGACACTCCCGTTTCCGCCCAATTAACGAAACAGAGTATAAATAAGCATGTCTCTTGCATGGCTCCATACCAGCGGAGCAGCGTTAGGGGTAAGGCGGCGATCAGAGTGTCCAGACCTTGTGAGTATAACATCAAAGAAAGAGTATCCTACGACAACCCACCTTTTTCTACTAAAGTAAGTGGGATTGAATTGCATTTTACAGCTATATCATTCTCCACTACAGATAGCCATTGGAGCAGCACCCCAACGTTCTGTTCATGAAGCCCACCAACCAGGCTTCACAAGTATGAGTATAACTGACAGTAAAATCCTAGTTTATATGTGTTTTATGTTGTATGTGGTGTGAGTCCCCTTTTTTACAAGCTTATTAATAAGCAAATGGTGTGGTTCCAGGCGACTGCGCCTGCTGGAACTACCCGCTACATGGGTAACCATTAGTTGTGTTTTTTTGTCTTTCTACAGGTCATTGCACTTGTAGCAGACCGCTGTAGGCACACTTAGCCTATTCATACAAAAATCTCACTTTTTTGTAAAAATTACATAATTTTTTGTAGAAGAAGACGTGAGTAGGGAAGGGAGTTTGTGCCCCTGTCCTGAAGAAGGAGCTTGTCTCCGAAACATGTCGACAACACAGCACACCAGAGATCCTGTTCATTAACACAACAGATTTGATCTCGCCCTGCACTTGTTTTTAATAGTACCAGCCAGAGTTCAGAATAAAAATTTTTTTCACTCTAGCGCCAGGTACTTTTTAATTTCCTTCACCACATTCCCTACTCACCTTAAACACATACCCCACACACTGTTACACCCACATAGCCAACTTGAAAGTGCTCCCGCGTATCCGTAGGTCGCAGCACGCCGCATCCCGATAGAGGGGTGCGAAGACCCCAATGATGAAGCATGACACCAAGGGGCCTTTTGGTGTGTGAGGGGTATTTTATCAAACACTGAGTGCTTCAATATCCATTGAACACTCTCCTTTTCCCCCATCTTGATGTTGGATTTCCTTTGTTTATTTAATGGTCTCAGAGTGGCATAATTGTCAGTGTGTTTCATATTTAAATCAAGCATTACAGGTATTAAAGGCGGTCTTGTCAGTAATCTCCGGAGTGCCCTAAAAAATTTGTTTTCGCTATTCGCAAAAATATTTCTACACATTGGCCCCCATATTTCCACCCATATAATGCAGCGGACTGGGCCTTGAACTTAAAGACCTCAAGTGCCGGGCAGACAGCCTTACTAAGGCTCTTCCCATGTTTTTTCACGATTGGCAGTGAGTTCTGCGCTAGTATCATTCTACTTTTTTCCACTTGGGTTTTCCATGATAGTTTTGAATCCAGTGAAGCACCCAAGTCTGTAAAGTTCTGCAAAGATTCTAATTTTTGGTCATTTAGAAACAAATTCCCCTTAAAAGTTTTATGAGTATTTATGGCCATGTATTTGGTTTTATTGACATTGATTTCAAGGCCCTTCTCGTTGCAATATGCTTGGAATAAGTTTAAGAGAGATTGCAGGACTCTCGGTGTTTGAGATATCAATATAGTGTTGTCTGCAAATAAAAGGGCTGGAACCCTTTCTTCATTCAATTTTGGTGCGTCATTAATACAGCCCTCCAAGTATGATGGGATATCATTAAAAAACATGGAAAATAATGTGGGAGCCAGCACACATCCTTGGCGGACTCCCCTCTTGATTGGAATGGCGTTTGTTAATTCATAGTTTGCACCCCATCTTACTTTAGCAAAGTTGTTCTCGTGTAACCTTATAATCTGTTGCAGAAGACAATCAGGAAGCCCTTGAGAATGTAACGATTCCCATAGTAGTTCACGTGGGATGAGATGGAAAGCAGCCTTGAGATCTACAAATGCGACATACAGATGTCCTTTCCTTATACTAACATATTTCCAGCATATGCAACAAAATCTAAAAACCTGGTCCACAGTACTTATTCTGGGTCTGAAACAAGTTTGGAACTTCGTAAAGACAGAATTTTCCTCCATCCATACATTTATACGATTTAAAATGTGCCTTGCATAGATTTTCTGTAAAATATCCATTAAACTAATAGGGCGATAGTTTCCTGGTTCATTCCTATTGCCCTTTTTTAAAAATCAGTACGATTTCCGCCCATCTCCAGCTATCCGGAAAGTCTATGCCTGCTGCTAAGGCATTGCATAGATAGTTAATGTAGGGTGCCCAAACATTAATTTCATGCTTATATAGGTCACCCGGAACTTTATCTAATCCTGGTGCCTTTCCACCTTTAACTGCATTAATAGCTAATACTGTTTCCTCCAAGTCGAACTCCAGTTTTGCTGCACTAGGGTTAGGCAATAATATGTCCTTATCCAGAGCACCAATATTTTCTGGTGTCCTATATAACTGTGTAAAGTGTTCGACCCAAGTCGTTTCGACAAGAAAAACAATCCTAACCACTCCTCCCGTATGGTTCCCCTTTGCCACCAATCTCCAGAACCCTACTTGGTCCTTGTTCTTAGCTGCCGTGAGCAGATCTGACCAACTTTCCTCCTCCCAGTTTGACCTCGCCTTCTATTGTATTTTCTTATAATCTCTTCTAGCCTCCTTTATCTCAGTAGAGTTTTTATTTTTTATTGCTTGCAGTAATCTAGCCTTACCATTACGACAATCCTTATCATACCAAGGTGTTTTATTTGACATGTTTTTAGGCTGGGGTGACTTTTTTTGGGCATTTTGGTCACCAATGGTATTAGCGATCTAAAGAAACCATTGTGTAAATCTACAAAAGCGCTCCCTTCAAGAGGTATGATTAGGTGGCTAGCAAATATATCGGCTAGTGAACTATAGATTTCTGCTAGCACTTCGCCATGCTCCAATATATGGGCCCATTTTAGTCAACAGCGATTGTTGCTAGCTAATATAACACCATTAGATTCATCAGCTATACTGCCTACTTCATTATTCATAGTTATACTGGACAGTAAGCTACTAGAAGCCAACAGTTGGAGCAGGCGATGATCGCTTTCAATCCTAAACATAACCTATAGGTCCATTACATAAGACCAAATATCAAGAGAGACCATGACAAAATCAATTTTGCTTTGGCAATTATTCCTGGAGAAAGTAGAGGCCTTTAGTGAATCCGATGGCAATCTTCCATTACATGCTTTCAATCCATGATTAACTGTCAGCCTCGTAATTTGAACTGCCAATACAGTACAAGGGACCGAATTAACATTATGTGACATGGGTATATTATTGGCACTATCAGCATCTTCAAAAATTTCCCCAAGCCCTATAATTGGCTCATAATTACAGTTCAAATTGCCACCTAATATTATACTTGGTTTCCCATCCAAACAAATTAAGAATGAGTCCAACTTTTCAAATATCTGTGACTCTTTTGATAAGGGGCCTGGTCTATTATACACGTTGAATAAGTATAGCACCCTTCCTTCCTATGTATTCATTCTTAGACCCAATATGTCCAATGAGTTAATATTTAATATTATTATTCTAATCGCGAGGGTTACTCTTACCCATATTACCAACCCTCCGAGGGCCTACCTCTTACAGAGGGAACTGCATCAACATTGTATGTTCTATACCCCACTCTATGCGGGGTATTAAACATCCAAGTTTCCGGCAGGAGACAGATATCACTTGTTTCGATGTACTCGTTCCACTCCAGATCACTAAGATTTTTCCTAAGCCCCGCTATATTCCATGAGATAATCCTTATTCCTTGGCGATTACTACCACTCATGGCTGTAAGAGATTCGTCTGGCAAAGTGTCGCTTAGACACATATTTTCTCCTAGCAGTGCTACTTCAACACCCACATTCAATGCATTTTTTCTAATCGCTAACCCATCCTTGCCCATATCTGCCTCCTGTACCTTCATCATATTAGAATGAGGTACAATATCCGGCATGGTTTTTATCCCCTTCATCTCAGTTTCTACTGGTACAGACTCTGTTCCAACTCCCAAAGTTATTAGCGGATTCAGTCAGTCGATACCCTCCAGGGAAGATAACTCTTGGAACCTATTAGAGATGTGAAGGGGGAATAAATTATCACACTTCCCAAGTGTTTCTTCCCCATCCGGTCTGTAAAAGTACCCCAAGGGGAGGAACTGGATGTTAGTATTCTGTGTCATGGGTTCCTTGTGTATTCTTAACAGGTTATGAACCATGTGTGGGCACCTAAAATTTACGACTATACAGTCACCTTCAATGTTTTTCCTATGGACCCCCACCCACCCTACCCTACGCACCATTATGATTTCGTTCATTTTGTGGGGGCTAAACCTTTTAAATCTTTGGAGCCAATCTTTGATTCCTCCTTAAAGCTGGCACACCAGTTAAAATTAAAACATATGGACCTGAAGCTGGGGGCAAATTTAAATTATCCTGATTGGGGATCTGGTCAATTAAGCTTGGGCTAGGTGCTGGTGCCCTTAAGTTACTATTGTCAGAATATTCTGGTCTCTTTGTAATTTGGTCTACTCTTCCCTCTTCTGGACGAATAGACTTGGTCTGGGGTACGTCTTGTCTTGGGATTTGCGCGCGGTCCTGGCGGGAGCAATGCAGGGCGCTGGTGCAGTCAAGTCGGGCAGGAGTCTCCCCCGGGTAGGATTAAAAGCAACCGCTGGGCCGTAAGAACAGCACAACACAACGCTGTAGGAGGGTGTCCCAATTTACAAAAAGGGGGCAAGAGAAGACCCCTCTAACTATAGGCCAATTAGCCTCATAGATGCAATGCAGAAGCTAATTGACAGGGTCATATTACAGAGAATTCAACTATGGGCAGAGGAAGAAGATATTCTCTCACAATTTCAAGCGGATTTTCGGACCAAGATAGGAACGGTGGACCAGGTCTTTAGGCATCCTATGATTTACTGGAAAGTGGTGACACTTGGTGGGGGCAGTCTTTATGTTGCCTTTATCGATCTGAAGACTGCCTTCGACCTGTTCCCTCGAGACAAGTTATGGCTTGTATTGAAAGGCATGGACATCCCAACATTAATTCTTAACTTACTTATAAGGCTACACAAGGGTAACCATGCTCAGATTAGGTGGGGGGGTCACAAGAACAGCTTACTAGCAGGATTCCATTAAACAGGGGAGTTCGCCAGGGTTGTGTGATGGCACCCACTTCTCATTATATGTGAACGGGGTGGTTACATTCCTGCAAGAAACACTGGCAGATGACCCGACCCTGGCAGGCAACAAGGTGCCAACTCTCCTGTTTGCTGACGACACGCTCTTGATCTCGAAGACACCAGCAGGCCTCCAGAAGCTTCTGAACAGGTTCCAGCTTTTTTGTAGTACTTGGGGTTTAGTCATAAATACGTCTAAAACAAAGTTTATGACCTTCTACCCCCATAAATCCTTTAAGAGCAATATCATCTTAGAGGGAGTCTGTCTTGAGAGAGTTAAGTCCTTTGATTATCTTGGGATACGCCTCTCTGATAAAGTTCAGTGGAAATTTCATTTGGACAAAATGCTTCTGAATCACAAGCGCACGGTTGGAGTGATAAGTAAGGAACATCGCTTGTCATATAGCAGGCCTATTCCTCCAGCCCTCGTTGTGTACGAGGCTAAGGCAGTCAGCTTGGCTCTTTATGGCGCCGAACTATGGGGTTTTAACAATCTTGATGACCTTGGTAGTTCAGAAAAAAAGTACCTTAGGGACCTTCTTATGCTCGCCCAGAGAACACCTTTAACCCCCTTGTTGTATGACTTGGGCAGGCATCGTATTAAAGATCTGGCTAAACTTCGCCCTCTGCTGTACTGGGCTAGCCTTAGGCACACCTCAGAAACTATGCTAACGCATTCACTGAGGTAATGACACTGGATACTGGTAAAAACATAAAATGGATTTCGAATGTTAAGGCTCAGAGCTAACCTTGGGACTTAAAGAGTCATGAGCCTCCCAAAACCCCCGACAAAAAGCGAGCTCAAACACATTTACTGAGAGTGGATAGGTAGGCTGACAGAGGAGTTCTTTTATCACAAACCATCTAGAGCATTTGAACCTTATCTAGACATGATTCAGATCCCTAGAGACAGGACTCTATACATCCAATTTAGATTTGGCACAATCCCAGTTGCCGAATTTACTAAGAAGTGGCGTCTCTGTCATCTAACCACTGCAGAATGTCCGTCTTGCGGGAATCCTAATGAGAATATTGCACATCTCATTTTCGTCTGCCCTGCTTACGCCAGCACTAGGTCTAGTTGGCTTGCGCCCATTTTCAAACAGCTAGGTACCACTAGCCATTGTGATGCCCTTCGCATATTTAGAACAGACCCAAAATCTTTATATGTCTCTGCTGTAGCAAAGTTTCTGGGTAGAGCCTGGTCAATCAGCCATAGGGCCATACACAGGGCTTCCAAAAATGTGATATAATGGTCATAAGTATGTGCATTGTAAGATTGAAGTTTTTTATGCTGCTACTTGATTAAGACAATGAATTTTTTATATCTTCAACTGCCCTTTCTGTCTTAAATTGTTTTTCTTAATTATGCTGATTAATTATAATATTTGTCATAAGCTTTATTTTTTGTTGACTTAATGGGAATCTTGCTGTAGGTTTTTATCTATTCGATTATTTATGTTTTAATGAGCTATACATTTGATTGCATATGAGAGAATTGTGTTGTATGTTTTTATTTATTTATGAATTTCTCTCCTGCATTGAAACTGTAGTTACTTTTATGATATTTATATCGAAATAAAGCTTGATTGACTGACTTAATAATTTACTATTCCCACTCCAGTCAGTATTAAATCAGGGAAGGTGCTGGATAGTAAATAAATATAATTTACTATTCCCACTCCAGTTAGTATAAAATCAGGGAAGATGCTGGATAGTAAATAATAGGATTTACTATTCCCACTGCAGTTAGTATGAAATAATAAAATGTTTTAATGCAGAAGATATAAAATAATAGTTGTTTTTTAAACAAATATATTAAACAATTTTATTTACCCACAATATAGATTTAAACAATACATTTAATGTTATAATGATACTGCAAATATTATAAAAAAATTGGATTTTTGTAACATTCCCAATGTATTTAATCTATTAATTAATTATGAATTCAACAAACCCATCATTACAAATAACATATTTTCTGAAGTAATCCAATTACTTATAACAATAAATATAATATAAATATTAACTATTACATTATTTTTAAATTTTAAAAATATTTATAAAAATGTACATCACAATTTACAATTATTTCAAATTTAATTATTTACTCTCAACAATTTTTACAAAATGTTTACATTTCTTAATTGTTAAATATTTAACAATTAGAAGCTGTAAATGTTAAACATTTCTTAAATATTTATTTTCTCTCAACCCAAAAAATGTATTTCCATTTTTTCAATCTCTGTAATTGTAAAACACTCCCCACCCTTATTCCCTAATAACCCAATATCCTGCTCCTAAAATGTATATTACAATGAATTTTTTTCTAATAATTATAACAAATATTACATAACAATTTACAATTCATTTTCAAATATTAATTTACTATCAATAAAATTAAATGTAAAATTTAATTTCTTAAATTTTAAATATTTAATATTTATAAACTGTAAATTTCAAAAAATTCATAAATATTTATTTCCTCTCAATTTTTTTTTAATTTCAAAACATTTCTAGTATTTAAACTATAAAATGTAATAAATTGGATAAATATGTATTTACTCTCAACAAAAAATTGAATTGAATTTCTACTTTATCAATCTCTATATTTTTAAAACACTCACCACCCTTATCCCCTATATACCCCAACATCCCACTCCTAAAATTTATATTACAAATTATTATTTTAATTAATATTAATAAATATTATTTAAACTATTTTTACATTTCTTATTATAACATGAATAACATTTCGATATTTAAACGTTTCGATATTTTTAACATTCTATATTATCATTTTTGATATTTTTACCTTTACAAAAAGATTATATTTTGTTATGATGAGATTTTGAACTCGATATTTTGGAATTCGTTTTTTTTAAGGGATAAACAATATTTTGACATTTGATATTCATAACATCGATATTTTAATTCTTTTGATATTAAAAACTTGATATTATATTGTGTTGATATTTTAAATTCAATATTATATCCGTTCAACATCAACTCAAGGTATGGACATCCCCACTCGTACATCAGATATCTCAAACAATAATGGGCAGTTGTGTAGAACAAAGGGAAATGTATTGAATATTGCTGTATTGGTGTCTACTTTGCAGACACCAAAATGTATTACTTCAAAATGTAATTAGTTAAATATATAAATGACAAAGGAATATCAACAAATGACATTGTAATAGATCTATATAAGTAACCCACATGTTCTCTAAGGGACATTAAGATATATGTATGTATTATATATTTAAAATGTTCACTTTAATGTATTGAGATATTATTATTATTAGCAAACATATAACACAAATACTTTTCCTACCAAATATTAGAGAACTTCCATGTACGCAAGTCTGGCAGCGATAAATAATATGCCTAAATTGCATAAATCATGGGCACTTCCAGGATATTTAGCAACAATATTTGTGAAATATTATTTAGAATCTTTAATAGCATGCACAGTGATTGAGTAAATGTTTGCAGTTGCTTCTGGAGGACTAGTTGGATGTGAGTACAGTCCATTGCCCCGCCACATGGGGAACATGAACATTCTGGTATAAAATCCTTGCTTGGTCTAAATTTACTCTGAGAGAGTGTTTGGAAAATGAAAAAAGCTCAGGAGTAACATGATGATGGCATCTATTACAATTGGAAAAAATGAACAAAGAGTACTCTAAGAAGTACCACATGCTTTAGAATGGTCAGAAATGCAAGCTGATGGAGTACTGGCAGTATTTTTCCATGTGGTGGTATTTCAAGTGAGCGTCCAGTTTTGGATTGCAAAGTGGGTCCAATTTTGTCCAGTAAAGCAAAGATGCTCTCTTTCCTCAATATATAAATTGAATCACATCCTCCTCTCGTTGGTCAATGAGGTTGCTCCTCTCTTGAAAGGTCTTCCCCATCCTCCTTCATTGAAGCTTGTACTGTCACAGTAGCTGGATAGCTCATACAACGACAAATCCCATGACTGCACATGAATGTGCTATGAAGTATGGAATGATTCTATATGTATTTTCTGCAAATTGCACAGCTTTTTGCTCCTGCTAGTAACATGCGTAGGTTTCATGCAAATTTACCTTTGCGTTTTACTGCACAAGTCTCCTTTACATTATAATTAATCATTGTGTTGGTTTTTCCTTCAGAACATCCACCTTGCATACTTTAAAAACAATTTGATGGGACACAACACAGACCTTGCACAACACAAGGACAGAAAAAGAATGCAAACCTAACACTGAACCACTTTTTAAATATAATGTAACACATTGCGTTCTCCTGTGTGATGCACATACGATGCAAGAACTTTGTACATTTAGGTCAGAGTGTAAAAAAGAAACCCAAGGCAGCAGACCTTTAACAGGTATGCACCCAGGATCAGGAACAACATGCGTGTATCTATCAAGACCACCCCAACCCTCTGCCAAGATATTAAAGAGTTAAAGACACACCTCTGGAAATAACACTACAGCACAATGCCGCAATCTTCCTACTAGCAGCAAACTACTTCTGCTATCAGTCCTTGACTGTATGCTTACCATTGACCCTCTACAGTGCTCCACTGCCTTGTTATCTAAGTTTGCACGTTTCAAATATCAAATGATACATACATAGATACAGTACCTCCAATTTGTTGTAGGAGGTCTCTCTGCTTTTCCAAAAGCAACTGCTAAGGAATTAAAAGATAATGCGTATATTTTTAAAAGGTGCAGCATAAGAACTGTTTGTAATGTTTTATTTTTTCTTTAAAAATCCCAGTAAAACAATGTTAATGATGCTCTTCGAGTATGCTCCCAGCATGTGGGTCTGACTGCTTTTCACTGACCTGGACTGTTCTGGGCAGGATTTGACATGGCCGAAAACGAGCAGCCTTCCCACGTCATGTGGTGGAAGTTGCCTGCCCTGAAAGTACTTCTTGCCAGGAGAGCCGAGGTGAGCCCTGTCACTGGAAACACAGCGTCCCCCCCCCCACGTCTATAATAAACTGGGATATAGAGAACCTTGAGGAAATGGGATCAGAACACAGTTGACTACTCCTCTAAATGAAGCACCTACAAAAATACTTTTATGCAAATACATCTTTTCCCAGGGGTAGAGTGCGGGCATTCCGAGGCAGGAATATCTTGCAAATGCGTGCACACCACAGCAATTCTTACACCAAAAGGGCAGGACTCTGTGTGTGTGTGGGGGGGGGGGGGGTGACGGGGTTGGGGCTTCTAATGTTTTGAATGGTACTATAACTAGTGCGTACAAGATGTCCATAATATTTTCAGACATTATTTTCAGGATGTAATTTGACATTAGTCATACTAAAAAATGAGAGAACAGATCTTTTCCATTATCCAGTGAAACTGCAGGAAAATGTTCAATTATTAGAGCTGTAAGACCTTCTGGCTTCACCCAAATCAGGCTTGCACGGAAATAAAATGGCAAGAACAGAAACAACTGTTCATTATTCAAACGTTGAGGCGGTCACCTGAATTTGGCCACTGGATTCCAACAGATGTTGCCGAAAAACGGTGGATACAAATTCCAGCCACTTATGCTGAAAACACGCAGCAACACGGTAAGTTCACGTGTCTGCATACAATCCGAGTGGATCAAGACCTGGGTGGAATTTGTTGATGAGGGGTGCTACCACGAAACCGGTCCCAGGATGCTTGTTTCCAGTCAAGGGAAGACCTGGTTTGGCAGTTCAGGCTAGACTGCTCCCATGAGGCACAGGGTCAAGACTGATTTGCATATGGCTGGGTCTGAACTGGGGTGGCTAAGTGAGCTAAAGAATGATGATGGATTAAATCCAGATCTGTGACTGGTGGTGAGTGTCTGAAAGATTTTAGCGCTCCATCCATCATCTCCTTGTGTTTGCGCAATTTCTTTCCACCCATGTTTACAACAACTTCAATTAATGAATAATAAAAACTACGTAGAGGTGTTGTGCAGGACGGCACTTGTTTTGTCTTGAAGAGACTCACGTAAACCACAACTTGGTCCAAAATGCTTACATTGTAAGTAGGGATTGTCTGATGTGTATACATATTGAGGGCAGTAATTTGTGAATATGCACTGTACTGTTGCTATATATAGATTCACTTTTGTACAAACTTTGCATTATAAATTAGAGAACATATTGGAGAAAGTGAAAAACTTAGGAATTCTATCAAACAACAGACTGATATTTGAAAGCAAAGTCAACCATGTGAGAAGTTGGCCTGGTATATGATGTCCACTATTCTAGTGGGCACCTTGCACCAGTCCAAACGAGCCTTATTGATGGTAGGCTGTAAAGTCAACCTTATAGAAAGCTATCCTAGTGGTAGCTGTGGAGAGCAGCCTTCAGGCTAAGTCTTAGAGATGAGTTAAGCAAGTTGTTTTACCAGTAATAATATCTTGAATGATCAAATGAAAGCACACTACACAAGGTATATATCAAATATATATGTATTTAATCTAAACACAACTTCTCTGGACTCTTTATGAGGTCAGAGATAAAAGTACAATACAAAGAACTTAACTAGCATACGATAAGTTGCACAGTATACGTTTTGCCCTAGGGGCCTTACAAACCCTATACTAAAATAGTGGTATAAGAACCACGTGAGGGATAGAAAGCAGGCCTAGGGCCTGTAGAACCGCTGGGGCAACCAGGAACCACCCAAGGTAGGGTCGCAGGAGGCCCACGGGGGACGCGTGCAGTGTCTAAACACAGCCGCGGATCACCATTGACTTTCTATGGAGAATGAACAAGTTACAATTTTAAAGAATAAGGGCACTTAGAGGTAAACTACGATGGAACCCTTTTAGACTAGGACACTTCGAGAGTCAATACCCATTGGAACACCAGAGTACTCATGTTACCTCACCCAGGGAAGCCGGGTGCATAGGTGTCTTTTGGTGTCGGGTTTCGTCGTCGATTCCAATGGAGAGCTGCGAAGAAATGCTGCAGGCGACCAGAGGAAAAGTGTCCGGGTGGATCCAAGGGTGGATTAGAGATGTGAAGAACCTGAACGCAGAGGGGACAGAGTCTGGGTCACTAGCCAGTGACCAAAATGGCGAGGAGAAGATGCCAGCCGATCTTGGGTGATTTCCGTTGAAAGAGGTGAAACTTGACTCTTCAGCCACGAGGACCAGGAGGTGTCGAAAACAACCAGGAGCTGGATTCGAGCTGTCCCACAAAGAAAGTGCTGCAGCATCAGAATCTGGATTGAACCCAACAATCCCTGGCAACAGCAACCCACGCAAGATGACAAGATTGGCTTCGGTTCAGACCAGCAAGGTCTGGAGAACTCCTCCTTTGAAGGGGAGTCGGAGCACAACTGGAGCAACCAGGAAAGCTCAAGGATTCAAGGATTGACCTTCATGGGGGCTCACTAGCCAACAGACTAAGAACCACAAAGGAGCCTCAAGCGGAAATTCACAAAGCAAGCCCACGGAATACTCGTGGAGTGTAGGCCTCTGAGCTTCGGAGCAAAAGGTGCTTTGGGCAGGGGCTTCAAATACCCTAATGCACAACTTCGGGATACCTCGGGAAGTAGGTGCAGTAGCAAAAATGTAGGATGTCCAGGAGTTACGGTCCCATGTCTCTCGTGTCCGCTACGGGTCTCATCTTTGCTGGGATCTGGGGTCAGCCTCAGAGATGTCTGGAAGTCCATCCCCTGTGTCGCAGAGTCTTTGGGATCCGATGGGAGCCTCAAAAATGCAAACAGGCAAAGATGCTGTTGGTGCCTGTTTGAACAGGGTGGTCACTCCTTGACCACAAGGGAGATTTTTTCCGTCTTCCAGTCGATATGGAATGTCGAAGGTCCCAGATATAGGTTGTAGAGATTCGTCCAGGGTTATCTAAAGTCCTAGTGACTGGGCTCCTATTCTTATAGTAAGTTTAGGGGTTGGACTAACTCTAGTGTCCCACCTTTGGGAGGACCGGGGGAGGGGGTGGTTACACCTCTTCCCCTTTGTCCAGTTTCGCACCAGAGCTGGGCAGAGTGCCCCAGCAACCGGTTTGAACTGGGAAATGCATGGAGCACCTTGTGTGCCCCAGGCAGTGTCTGAAAAGCATTCACTGAATGCAACCCACCCTGCCCCAATACACTAAAGCCTGTCTGAGGAGGTGCTAGCACCTCCCTGGAAAGGAAACCTATTGTCCAGGCCTCCCCTGCTGGAGTTTCGTCCAGCAGCAGGAGGGCAGACTCATGTCTGTGGCAGCAGCATCCATTTTGTGATGCTGGGGCTCTGTTTAACTTTAACCAGGTGTACCAGTGTGTACATGCCTTTTCCCTCTAGAAGGGTGGAATGCTACCCCCGCCCCCAGAACTGGCGGGGAGTAGTTTTCCAAAGTGTTTGACACCAAACACAACATGCTTTGATAAATCCAAACCAAAGTTAGCATTAACCGCAAGGATTATAATGCACTTAAGAGTATATGGTATGGCTATATCATAGAACAGCTATAAGGAGATGGTTCTGAAAGCTGTAGAGGGGGCTCAGCTCATGCTAGGGCACCCTCTCACACAAAACCAAGCAAGCAAGGCAAGGCCTGGCATAGGAGTGACTTATAGGTTAATATGGGTCTATATGTAAACGTAGATATAGGATACTATATGTAAGTAAGGGGTGCTTACACCACCTTACCCAGGCTGCAAGTGCAGACCTGTGGTGCCATTTTGGAAAGCTAACCAGGGGTGGCATAATACATGCTTCAGCCCCTGGTAGGCCTCTGGGGTACTTATGCCCTGGGTACCTAAATTACCATATACAGGGACTCACAAGGGTAATCCAGGAACCAATCTGGGATGTACCTAAAGTACATGATATCAATTTAGAGAGAGCACAGCTAGGCTGTGGGCCTGATTAGCAGGGCCACAGCCACACTAAAGTTGAAAAACCAGTGAAACACAGCAAAAAGTGGTGGTAACCATAGGAAGCAGACCCTACTCTCCTACAAACCAGATTACTTCATGTTTTTTTAACATTCTTAAGATGCTTGGAAAAAAACTTAGTTTTTTTCCTGAAAACGTACAAAAGACAGAGGTCTATTCCACGCATTTTCCAAATTGGATTATTGCAAAGCACTCTACACTAAAATGCAGCACAAACTCCTAAATAAATTGCAAAATATTGTGAAATGTAGCATTTCGGCTTCTATTTGGAATCCCTAAGCATCAGTCAACATCTCTGGTGCTTCGGGAGGTACATTAGCTGCCTATAAAGTAGTGAATTTATTTTAAGGCTCCATGTGTTGCCTTTAAAGCACTTCACCAGTCAGGCCCTGATTACCTTTAAATGTAGGTTTTCTTGGTACATTCCCTCCAGGCCACTGGGCTCATCTGCTGCTAAAAATTTAATGGTTCCTTAATTTAGAAAATCCCTTTTGGGAGGCAGAAGTGTTGACACCTGTACGGCAGAATTATGGATCTCCCTCCCTTTTAAACTCAAGGAAATGACGAATCTCCTTCATATTAGGAAAGCATTATTACTTGGCTGTTTAGTCAATAGTATTTGACCATCATCTTGACAGTCCCCCTCATTTATTTTAGTTATTCTCCTCACACTAAATTTAGGTTAAAGGCAGCGCCAAGATGCCTCCGGTCATTCGAGCGCTTGATAAATATACCTATCATTTGATTTCATTTTCGTATATGCATCATTGTCAAATTCTGTATACAACCGCACTTTTAAGCAGTGCGCAGTCTGCACCATTTTAATTATGTATGATTTGTTATACCTATTTTGAGAATTAATTCTGCGATCATTTTCAAATGTGGAGTTAGAAGGCTATATTAAGTTTTTAACAAAAAGAGTCCCACGGAACTGTTGTTTCGGTTCTTGCTCATTTCCCTGGGACCCTATTTGGGCTTATGGGTTATGTCCTGTGTTTTCTAATTTTACAGAACTAAAAAAGCAACATTTGCCTGCCGTCCATGTGCGTCTGCATCAATGTTCGATAGCAATGGCATGAATAGCATACATGAGCAGCTGCACAGGAGTTCCCATTCCCCTCTTCATAGAAACTCATTGGAGGAGAAGGTAGAGATTGCACCAAGGATTTGGGTAGGGCAGACAGGAGGACTCATGGCCACATGGACATGTCGAAGTACTGCTTCCTGATTGGACACCTGACATCTTTCTAAAGTAAGCGGGGATAATAGCATATCTTAACATATAAATAGTAAGGGAAACCTAATAACCCTTCAGCCAATGCAATAACCATGAGGCTGACTAATCCTATGGAGAAAGTAGGAATGTGTGACGTAAAATATTTCAGATATGTCTGATAGGCACCTCGTTTTATATTATGCCTGCTGGGATTGTTGTCATAAATGTATGCACACGTGATACATAATAAATATCCTTTTTTGTAAAACATTAACAACTGTGTGTGTCTACTGTTTCTTAGTGCCAAGGGTGATCTGTATCTATATCTAATACTCCCTCTGCCGATGAGGGTTACTCTGACAGAGGCGCGTGACTTTTAACACTCTGATTTACCTGAGCATAACTCTTTTTTTTTTTGAAAATTTTTATTGAGCGGAACAGAAACCAGGTACAGGACGGATAAAAACCAATCTTTACAAAAATGGAGAAGAAATCAAAAGAAAAATACAGCTTCTTCTATAAAAAAAAACAAATAATAAAAAAAAACACAAACAGTCAGGCAATCCATATAGCTATTACTTGGTAGAAAAAAGAAAAAAAGAGATGCAAAGTCCATATTTTGCTTTTCCAATCTAAAGTGCAAGTATACAAACCATTAATACGGTTTTCACTTTCTAAAGTGCAAGTAAAATACAGTACAATACAATCTATCCAATAGAAGCAAGTTGCAGGATGAGTAAAAAGCAGCCTCCTTTTAACACCAAGAGCAATCAATATAGCTGTTAATTCACATACCAAACATATATGCACAACCCATAAATTACTTTTCGATTCTAAAGTGTGTGTGGAAAAACCATACATTAATTTTCAATTACTACAGTGCTAATGCAATACAATACGGTACAGACCGTCGGATTCAACTAAACCTCTGCTATTTAAAAATGCAAATATAATACAGCACTATACCAATTTAACAGTCCTAAAGTGCAAATGCTGAAGAACCCTAAAGTGCTCTATAGCCCAAAGTGCTAGTGCATACCCACCCATTATATTCAGCTTGCCCCAGCCTCGAGACTATTTAATACTCCTGGTTTAAGCTCGCAATTAAGACCCCCTTACATCCTCCAAATTCTCCAAATAGTGCCAATTCCTTTCAAATCTCCTAATAGCCCCTACTCTGCTTGAATATGCTTTCTCAAAATTTCGTGCCCTTCTCATTTTGTTAAGCCATTTCAGGTGTGATGGGGCTTCTTTAGATTTCCAATTTTGTAGGATTAAAGATCGTGCAACTGTGCAGGAAATAAAAATGAAGGTTTCCTCATCATCTTTGAGCCACCCTCTATTATGACAAATCCCAAAAAGGGCCATTTCGGCTGAGGGCAAAAGTGCTTTCCCCAACGCAGCCTCAATGTCTAGAAAGACCGTCTCCCAGAAACGCTTCAAGTGGGGACAGGTGTAAAAAATATGGAGCCAGCCACCCTGGCCGTCAGCTAGACATCTAAAACATTTATTCCCTAACTCAGGAAACCTCTTTCCCAACGCTTCCGGAGTCCAATATGCTAGCCAACGAGACAAAAAGGACATTCTCTTAAAATTAGCGGCACGCAATGACCTAATACCCAGCCGACTAATCGTTTCCCAATCTTTACGTGTTAGGTTGCATTGTGTTAGGTCATTAATTTTATCTAAATGGCTATCTATAATTGGGAGTTGTCCTTCACATGAAAGCTTCTTGTACCAGTTTCCTATCCCACAACTTTTGGCTTCATACAACAATTTCATCATCCCGTTTGTTGAATCTAAATGATCCCCTATATTATTCCGTAGAAAATGTGCAATTTGTAGATATTCAAGAAGCAGCGAAGACCCGGGAGTACTTACTCTACCCAGAACTTCTTGCCATGTGATTATTCTATCCTGGACAAAGAAGTGCCTTATCTCCCGAAATCCCATTCTTTCCCAGTTCATTATGTGGCTACTGCTAATTTGGAGGCCCAAACCGCCACATTCTCGAATGCTTAGAAACTGAGAAGCTGAGGAGCTAAGATTTTTTTTAAAAAAAAGACTGTAGTCTAAATACATAATCTTTAATAGTCTTGTATCTTGTCCTTTTCGGTAGCTTTGCCACCTTTAAAAATACCTGGACTTGTGAGTCAGCCTCCTGTACCATTTTTTCCAAAAAGAAGCTATCATGATTATTCTTTGATCCTATCAGGCCTGCCACTATGTCAAGAAGGGCCGCTTCATAGTATGTTTTTATATGTGGAAGAGCAAGACCCCCCTGTTCAGCTGATAGTTGAATTACAGATAATTTGACCCTCGAAGCTTTCCCACCCCAGATGAAACTCCTAATCAAAGATTCAATTTCTTTAAAAAAGCGGGAATTAAGTTTAATTGGAACGTTACTAAACAAAAATAATAATAAGGGTAAAATTGACATTTTTATCAGTGAGACTCTGCCAATCACTGTGAGCGGGAGAAGAACCCATTGGGCAAGGAGATTCTTAATTTTATTTTTCATCCTCACATAGTTTAGCAGGAAAAGCTGATGGAGATCACTGGTAACATATATGCCTAAATACCTTACAGGATCTTGCTTTGAGGCCTGTACACGTAGCCAAGATGGAAAAGAACTAAGGCTGGTATTCAAAGCAAGAACCTCTGTTTTCTTGGCATTTATTTTATACCCACCTATTTGTTCATACGCTTTAAATTCCCTTAGAATATTTTCTATATTTCCTTTATCTGGTTTCAGATATAGGATGATATCATCTGTGAAAAGTTTGAGTTTCGCCATCCCTGGAATGGGGGGGGGGATAACAGGGTTATTTCTAATCTTGATCACAAGGGGTTCAATAAAAAAAGTAAAAAGTAACGGAGACAGCGGGCAGCCTTGTCTCGTCCCACGATTAATTTTGATTGAGCCTGCCTTACTTGAGTTTATTATTACCTGTGCTGAGGCATTTTGATAGATATTCTGCAACATTACAATTACCTGCTCCGGAAAACCGAACATAACCAAGCGGGGATGGCTCCGGTGCTCCACGCCTCCGGATAGCCGTCAGGACCTGTGACCCCGCCCTCCCGCAATGTGGGCTCAGCGCTCGGCAATGGCGGAATGATGTTGAACACGGGTGTCTGCTTCAACCTGTCCTAACTCGGCAGATGGGCAGCAGTAAATGGGCAGCAGTAAATGCGGCGAGAAAGAAACTGCTTTAATAGTGAAAAGAAAGAAAAAAATTCGGCGGCGATGGTGAAATAAAACTGTGAAAAGGTGAGCACCGTCTGCAGAAGCAGTCGGGGAGAGACGCTGTCTTGTGGAGGCTCGACAATAATTCCCCCCTTGCGACTGCAGGTGTCCTCTAGGTGCAAAAGCGTAAAGGCTGCAGAGGCGTGCTGGCACTGTTTTCTCTGCAGCCCCAGGAGGGTCTTTGAAGATTTTGAATCCTAGAAACGCTTTTCGAACTGGTTGAGCGAGGGGGAGCCTCAATTGCCAGTAAAGCCTGGATCGCAGAAAGACAGCACTGCCTGCCACAAATTCTCCAATAAATTCGGTGGTCTTTTGCTCTTTATAGGGAGGAGGCTGCACTAAAGAAGTCGTTTTCCGAGTGCCTTTTTTTTTTTTTTTTTTTTTTTTTTTCTCCTCTCTTTATCTCCAAAACCCAAGAAGACAAAACAGAGGGGAGGGGAAAGAAAGGGAAGAAAGAAGGGGAAAAGTGAGCACGGCTCAGAAGTAACCTAGCAAATAAGCAATCAAGCCAGTAACTGAGTCGGTGGGGGTAAAAAAAAAAAAAAGCTGATAAGATGGAAAACTCAGCCCGTCTGAAAAGTAAAACTCGCTTGGCACTAGCCAGGAAAGCTGCCCGAATGGCGGCTAAGGCAAAGGAAAAAGCAAAAGCCAATAAGGGAGAAGGGAATACGATCTCCCCTCAAGAAAAAGACAGTGCGATGGATAGTTCGGATGATGACTCTCTAGTCAATTTAACTTCCCCGCCAAAAGAAAAGGTGCAAGAGGTAACCAGGGTGCCAAGTTGTGCAAATGGTGCCTTGGGAAACAGCCCTATAGAAAAAGTGGTGGTGGGAGCAGAAACCGGGCCCCTTCCAAGTGAGAATAGCATGAGTGGAATAAAAGAAAAAAGAACCTTTCCTCTGTTTGAAAAGAAAATCCCTCCTACGCCACAAATGCTGTCTGTCCCCCTGGAAGGGAATCATCAATGCCTCTCTCACCTACCACAATCGAGCTAGAACAGGCACACACGGACTCTTTAAATTTAAATTTACCTGAGAGACTACACTCTCCTCTGATAAACCATGTGGAAGAGACTGGCAGGCTATACCAAACTAATGGAATTCCTGGGAATGAGGCAGAGGCAGAGACAAGTTTGAGGGAGGAGCTAAGGTCAGAAGCAGTATTCAATCAGTCTCCTTCAACACCACTGCAAGAAGATGTTTCAGGGGGCCCTGCTCCTTCAAAATCAGCATTTGCAACTCCACTACCTCCATCTCAGAAAGGGAGTATGGACGATCTGGATAAGGGTAGGAGCTATCAAATGGATATCCGCGAGATGCTGAATTTAATTCTTGATGAGATCCGCGAGATTAAGGTGAATCAACAAGCCGAGATAGCCGCCCTGCACCCCAGATTAGAAAAATTTGAAGAGTCAATGTTGGGCCTTCCTATTAGATTAAAAGAGGCGGAGGAGAGAATATCAGCTCTGGAGGACCAAACAAATAGAGCAAATATAGAGGCCAGAGAAACAGCAAGTAAAAAAAGCCACCTTGAGAAAAAGTTGGAAATTAAGCTTGATGAACTTGAGAATAACTCACGAAGATCGAACTTAAGGATAGTAGGTGTCCCCGAGGGTCTCGAAGAGGGTGACATGCTGCACTGGGTCAACTCGTTCATCCATCGAAATGTCCTTCCCGAATTTGAAGGGGACTTAACTATTATGAGAGCCCACCGAGTTCCGGCACAGAGATTTGTAAATTCAGCATTCCCGAGAACTATTCTAATGAACTTCGCGGACTATAGAATCAAAGAAAAAATTCTCACAAAAGCATTTCAACAGAGACAGTTCTCGGTTACAAAGACAATAAAATGTAGAATTTTTTCCGCCATAACAGCCATAGCGGCGCGCCGCAGAAAAGAATTTGTGAAAATTCTCCATCTCTTTAAGTCAAATGGCGCTCAAGCGTCAATCGCGCAACAATCCAAACTTAAAGTCCTTGTGAAAGGTCAATTTTATATGTTCTCGGACGTCGAGGAAGCTCAATCCCTCCTCAAAGAGATCTCATCACAGACAACTGCTAGAGCTTAAGGAATAGCAGCCGGTTACAGGGGGTTTAACTAGTGTCCGAAAACATTGCAAAACATTGCAAGTATAGCAATCTATGAGATCTGGATATAAGCTAGGGTTTTTCCTAGCCTCAAGAACGCTTTTTCTAGGGGGGTGTTATATAAATTTGCATTTCATGAATGTACCGTACTAACTGTTTTGCGGATGGGGGGGGGGCTTCACAGGGTCCTGCAGGGTGTGATGAGAAGACACCCAGGTCACAAGGGGGGAGGGGGGATGTGGTTTGCGTGGGAAGGAAGGGAAGATCCACATCCCAGGGGAGGGGTTCCTTGGGGTAGGGGGAGGGGGCTGGGGGGGCGAAATGCAGTAAAAAAGAGCGGAAGGGCTAGGCAGGGACTGAAATTAAAAATTGATTTTGGAGTAAAAAAGCGAAAAATGTCTTGATGGAAATGATTAAATGTAGTATCCTGTCAGTGAATGCCAATGGGGTGTTGAATAAACAGAAATATGGCGCTCTCATTAAGTGGGCAGTATCCCAAAACCCACATGTTTTAATGCTCCAAGAGACCCACCTAAAGTCCAATACCCCTAATCTATTCCTCCCAAGATATTTCTCGCATGCATTTTTTGCATCAGCCGGAGTAGCACAGAGAGGTGTTGCTATCTTCTTGTCAAGAAGAATTCCTTGGGAAGAAGTGAAGATTAGAAGGGATCCCAGGGGGAGGTGGCTCTGGGTGTGTGTTAAAATTCAGTCAAAAGTATTGAACTTTATTAACTACTATGGTCAGGTTGTGGATGAGCTATCTAGTATTCTTGAAATCAATGACCTTTTGAGGGGGGCTCCTGGGCAGATCATTATGGGAGGTGACTTTAACTATTTACAAGACATAAAAAGAGACACCTCCAGTAAGAACAAAAAACAGGTAAAACCTAATACTAAAAAGGCCCTGGGCTCCTTCATTGCTGAATACCAACTAATAGATCCGTGGCATACGTTGAATCCAGAAAGCGAAGTTTACACTTGCTTTTCACATCGCTTCCAAACAGCATCCAGGATCGATTTTTTTTTTATTTCAAGATCCATCCAGATTTTGGCCTCTTCGATAGGAGGAAACCCCTTCTCAGACCATGGGAAGATATAACTCGTGGTGGGCTTGGGAGTAGCGAGCAGGGATCAGTCTAGGTGGCAGCTGGACCATACCCTGCTCATGAATCAAAACTGGGTAACAGCTTTTAGAGAGTGGATTACGGACTATTTTAAAATCAATGAGGGTACAGCTGAACCTTTCTCAGTTTGGGAAGGATTCAAGGCGGCAGCTCGAGGCCAAATAATACCCTATACCTCGGTCGTGGCCAGGGAGAGGAGACAGAAAATAACAACATTGCAAAGGGCGGTTGACAAAGAATATGTTTTACAACTACAGCTATGCCCGAATCAATTGGTCCAAGCAAAGGCGGAACTAAGGGATTTTTTTCTTCTCGAGGAAATTAATAGCTCCACAACTTATCAACAAAAAGTCTATGAGGACAGCCAAATGGTTGGGAAGCTCTTGGCAAATTCCGTAAGAAAACGTCAGGAATCTGCCTCAAAATTAAAATAAAAGATCCCCTAAATGGCCAAGAAATTGTAAAGAGCGATTTAGTTCAAAGGGCCTTCTTGGACCACTATAAACGAATATACTCCACTGAATATCTTTCAGGGCTAGATCAAATACAGGAGTACTTTGAGGATATAGAAATTCCAAAGACTTCAGCCGATTGGGTTGAGCAAATGAGACGTGTAATAACTATAGAGGAAATCGCACTGGCTATTAATTCAATGGCTGGGGCGAAGGCCTGTGGCCAAGATGGGTTTCCAATCGAATTTTATAAATTGTTTCTAAAAGATCTCTTAATTCCCTTAAAGAATGTATACGATCATATAAAACTAGGAGGATTGGTACCCTCAGCATTCAAAGAAGCCACAATTATATCCTTTGCCAAAAAAGATAAAAATCCTGAGGACATTAATTCCTACCGACCGATTAGCCTGCTAAATTCTGACTATAAAATCCTTATGAAAATCTGGGCTCTCCGTTTTGTGTGCGCTGCACAAGAAGTTATCCACAACGACCAGTCAGGATTTATAGCAGGCCGCTCAATGGCTTCAAATACGGAATTTTTGATTCAGGCTTTGGATTATTTTAACATAAATTTAACCCCAGCATGTATTTTAATGGTTGACGCGGAAAAAGCGTTCGACCTTGTCAACTGGGCAACGCTGTTCCACTCCTTGGTTATGTTCGGGTTTCCGGAGCAGGTACCTGAGCATAACTCATTGTGGTGAGGAGTAAGACATATCTGCCCGACCTCCTTTTCTCCAAAAGAGGGTATGCGACCTACTATTACTCTTGGGGCTTAGGAGATCTACTCAGGAGAAGGGTAGTTCGTGATAGGTAGGAGGATTTGGTAAGCATTTTTTATGGGGTAAATTACTTTAAGTTAGGTTTCATGTTGATGTTAAATGTTTAGAGTCCAAATGCACTGTTCCACCTAACTCTAAGCAGGAAGATTTTCAAAAGGTAGAATATTAGCCTGAGTATGGTTCCAATTTCTAGCTGTGCAATTGAAACTTGACAAGACGCACTTACTGTGAGGATCTATGCATGGAAAATATTTTAGTGAATCAGGAAATTACGCCACTGCACAAATGTCTTTACTATTCCGTACTTAAAGTCAGACAGGTGTCTAACTTTGGACATTTTTTGCAAGTCCTACCAGAATATTTTCGCTCAATGTCTCCCATGAACAAGCAGGTTACAATGTTACTAACACAAATATAGTCTAAAGCTACAGGAAATACGGAAGGTGCATAAACCAAATTAATTTTAATCTGCACGTCTGTTCAGAATAGAAATTGCTGTCTCTTTTTAAGATTCAGATTCAAATCCTAAAACGTAGTCATTAAAATCCCATCCAAACTAGTTCCGCACTTCAGCCAATTATTTTGCTATAGGGAACAGTGAATGTCTAGATCTAAGACTGAGATTACATTCAATTACTTAAAAAGATCTTCCCCTACCCATAGAAATCAAGCATCCTTTAATTGTTCATATTAAAGAGAGATGTCTCATAGAGTGGCATTAGCGATGCTTGTGTTGAACAACCTCTAAAGTTTTCCTACTAAAATGTTTGAAACTGGATATCACCTACTGTTAGATATGTGCTCTGGTCACACAGTACAGCGTAATTGAACTGTTTTTCTACAAGTCCGTCCTCTATCTTAATGCAGTTTCCAATTTACATTTTAGACAACAAAGAGATAATATGAATTAGAGACCGCATGGGTGGGGCATCAAATCACGATAACATTAATTTAGGAAAGTGGTGTGTAGACTTTCAAAATTAAACCAGAATCTGATTAAGGAAAATGTGTAATTAACATTGTCTTAAGGGGGGGGGGGGCTTTTATGCTGTGGCAGCCCGGTGTATGAGGTGTCAAATAGGTGCCTGGTGCTTCCGTTGGTATGTGTGTGGATTCCTGTAGACATTCTGGTGTTTTTAGGAAGGTGTGGCATGCTCTTCATAGAGTGTTATGTGATCAGTTCTTCCCATGGAATGCTTATTGCAATCTATGGGTGTTGGGTGATGGTCATGAGGTTCATGGTACCTTCCCTTTGGAGTTGATTACTCTCCATCCATGTCTTTTGAGTACAGGTCCTTGCTATGTATGCTTTATTAAGTGCTCCTTTGAGTGTGCTCTTTCGTAATATGGGTAATCTGGCCCCCTCACTTGACAATGGATGTTTTATTTTCTGAGCTTCGTGCTTCCCAGTTGATGGGTGTTGATTTCAAAGTGGAAGAGTGCTAAGAATAAGGGCAACCCAATATACCTCGTAGGAACGTGGTTAAAGTACGTTAGAACACAATGGTTTGCTTAGGACACAATTTAATTCACATTTCAGCATATGCTTTAGTAGATTGGTTACCTCACAATCAGTGGATCCAAGCTAGCCCCTGCAGAATGTGACAGTGTGATCACCTTAAGCACCAGGCACTTTAATTCCTGTTTTAAGGTTATGAATATTAATCTGTGCTGGCCTGCTTGCGGGTGTTTATTGAGAGTTGGTAACCAATCTACCAAAAATGTATCTATGTAATAAACAGTACCCTTAGTGAATGTTTGCTTTTTTAACATTCGAAATTGAATGGGGTTTTCCAAGATTCTGTGAGAAGTTGGCCTGGCATATGCTGTCCACTATTCTAGTGGGCACCTTGCACCAGTCCAAATGAGCTTTATTGATGGTAGGTTTAAAGACAACGTATATATAGAAAGCTATCCTAGTGGTAGCTGTGAAGATCAGCCTTCAGGCTAAGTCTTGAAGGCATGTAAAGCAGCTTGTTTTACCAGTCTATAATCTCATGAATGGCCAAATGAAAGGAGAACTACACCAGGTATATATATATATATATATATAAAATATATGTATTTATTCTAAACACATCCCTCTAGTTTCTTTATGAGGCTAGAGGCAAAAGTACATCAGTTAAACTTATTTAGCACGCAGTAAATTAGCACAATATATGATTAGCCCTAGGAGCGTCACAAACCATATACTAAGAAAGTGGTATAAGAACCACGACTGACATAGATAAAAGGGCGATTCATTTGAGGCAAGATGGCTGCCACTTGGACGGCCGAGTGAGTTGATCACCTACTCTCCGCTGCTGACCTGCCTTAATGCAATGCGGAACATTGCTGTTTGAAGAGAAGAGACACGAGATCTAGGAAATAACTTACTAACGCTGTTTAGGGCCGGCTTGATCTGAATGATCTGGCGGTCAGTGTTCTGGTTTGGAGCATCCCGCTCCCTTGCTCCTTGACATCCCGCAGTTTGAGTGGTTTGGCAGCCGCTATCTCTCTGTTAGCTACACAGGGGGAGGAAACAGAAATATTGCAGCCGGAAACTACCAGTGGGAGTATCAGGGGCCGCGGCTCATCGGTTGCACCAGGTAATCAGGTGAAGACATCCGCTGCTGATGTCGCCGCTGAGAGCAACGAGGCTGGGAACCACCGTACAGCGTCTATGATGGAATCCATCAGCAAGAACAATACTACCAGCCGCGGGAAACAGACCGTACCGGCGCTGTTCAAAGCCCAGACATTGAAGGGCAATGCAGCGTTCTGTGCCCCCGGTGGAGTCAGAAGATCCACACAACAGAAGACACCGGAATCGACTCCTATCACCTGTGCAGAAGTGCTGGTTGTTTTAACTGAAGTGGATTGTAAACGCACAGTACTGCCGTCCAGAGAAGCGTTAACACCAGGGGCAGATAACTCAGAGATCAGTAGTACAGATGTAGGAGGGAATTCTGGAGGCACCACAATGGACTCCCCAGCGATGGCAAAGTCCTATGCAACTCCCATACAACAGATGCAATGCACTCTGGTAAATGCAGTTTCCTCAGTTGAAGATCAAAATCCAGAGGGTTCGGATACAATAAAAAAAAACAGGCTAAACCACCCAGAAGGAAAGCAGTGAACTCAGTGGTAGGGAGGAAGATACTGTCGATACATTTTTCTCATTATCGGATTTATCAAATTCCTCTGAAGATGATACCCGTGATAAAGTTGGCAAAGGGGGGCGGGGTAGTGGGGTGCATAATCTGTTTTTCACAAGCGTAGTTATGGCAATCAATACAAAATAGGCAAGCAGCAACATATGTTTAATTTTTTCTTTGTTAAGATCCTGATCAGGAAAATTGTAGCAAAGTGTCAAGGTTTCAATGGGCTGGTTTTGACAACCTTCAAGGATGCTGGGTAAGAACAACTACATTTGTATCTGTTTGTTAAATTGCTACGGGCTAAACGACAGAAAGAAGAGAGGTATTTTAGCAAAACTCACTAGATATATGGATAAAGATGTACTATGTTTACAGGAGACTCATGTTTCTTGGAATAACCGTGCTTGGCTAAGAGATTTGGGTCTTGGTCTCATTGCATGTACTCGACAAGCTACAACTATCAGGGGGGTAGCTATAATGGCAAAGCGAGGCATGCTCACCACTAAGCGCGTTAAGGAGGATAATCTAGGTTGCTAGGCAATTGTTGAAACACTTATCAAGGGATCATCAAATACTATATGTTCTTTGTATGGCTCCAACCTAGATGACCCTACCATTCTAAATTTTTGGAGCATTGAACTTGCCGTATGGCCCTCCTCTATAGTCTTATGTGGGGAATTTAATATCCATTTGAAAGCAAATTTTGATTTGTATAGTAACACAACATATCTTGGGAGGAAGGGTAAGACATTTAAGGCTATACGGGGGCTCTGTCATGAACACGGCTTGGTAGATATCTGGCAAAGACAACGGCAGACCGAGCCCGGGTACACCTTCTTTTCTGCCCCTCACAGCAAATTTGTACGACTAGATTATTTTTAGGTATCTGATTCAATTATAGAAGAGACTAGCTGTGAACTTCATCCTAGTTTAATATCGGATCATAATCCACTAATAATGCAAATTCCGTCTAGTAGTTCAACACAAGCAGTGGCAACATGCACATTTGATAGGAAACTACTACTACTAGACCAAGAATATTGTAGCTATATGACAAATTGGATGGTAGAGTTTTTTGTAGGAACAAGGATACAGCCCGAGCTAATTGTCTGGGATGCCTTTAAGGCAGTTGTGAGGGGGGAGATCCTCAGTTTCTCCCTTCATCGACAGAAAGTGATTCAAGAGAGGATAAATGGCTGGGTTAATCAGCTTCGAGAAATAGAGGAAGAGTTCATTCGAGTTATTGCAGATCTTGAAAAAAGAGGGGAATGTCAATGACAGATAGTAATTGTTAGAAACAGAGCACATCAATATTTCGGGGAGGAACTCGCTGGTAAGTTTATTCAATATCTAACTGATATATATGAATTCTGTGAAAATACTGGCAGACTGCTGGCTAAAAGACTGCAACATAAGGGTGCTTCTAATAGAATATGTCGAATTAAAGATCAAAGGGGACAGACTCAGGATCGACCGGTAAAGGTGCCGGAGTTTTTTCAAGAGTTTTATAAGGGACTTTACTCCCCCGACGAGGACGACTCAGCTTCAACGGGTGAGGAATTTCTTCATGACTATATAACACCCAAGGTTACACTGGAACAGAGGGTTATGCTCTCTGCTCCGATTACTAGGGAGGAGTTGGAACTCGCTATAACCTCATTGGCAGTGGGTAAGGCTGCTGGTCCTGATCCTTTGCCCCTTGAATGTTATCGAACATTCAGGCAAACACTATATGGAGAGCTCGAATCTTTGTTCTTACTTGCTCAGAAGGGCCAGACCCCTGATTCCTGGCACAAGACTACCATTGTAGTTTAAAAAAAAAAAGATAAACCAGAACTTAGCCCTTCTTCCTATCGTCCTATTTCTCTAATCTGTGCTGATAGTAAAATCTATGCCAAAATGATTGCGCTTGGGCTTGGTAATGTTATTGCTCCCTTGGTGTCTATCCGCCAGCATGGTTTCATACCTGGGTGTGATACATCAGACCATATCAGGCGGGTAATAGCTTTATTCGATTGGGCTCAGGCCTCCAAATCACCCCTGGGGATGATCCTGTTGGATGCCGAAAAGGAGTTCGACAGGGTCTCCTGGGGGTTCCTTTTGCTAAAAATCAAAGGATTTCCGCAGGAGTTTAGCAAAGCCATACAAGCTTTGTATGTCTCCCCAGAGGCCCCTGTCCGAATATCTGGATAAGAATCAAACTCCCTTTTTATCAACAGAGGAACTCGTCAACGGTGCCCTTGCTCCCCGTTGCTATTTTCAATATATATTGATCCTCTCCTTAGTAAATTGGATACTAACTTACAGATTAAGGCAGCAATGGTCAACGGCGTGGCTTATAAAACACTAGCTTACGCCGATGATGTCGCCATTTTCACGACGGACATACGTTCCACTCTTCCAGCAGTGTACGATTTGGCCAAGCAGTTCGGCTCAGTGTCTGGTTCCAGGCTGAATGTCGACAAAACCCAGGTCATACACTCGGATTTCTCAAAGTCAAAAGGGTTTCAATAGTCCCAGCAGCAACCTATCTGGGGGTGAAGATCACGCCTGTTGTAGAGCAGATACCGGAATTAAATATACTACCGATCATGAAAGATATTAACCAGACTTTGGAAAGATTGGATCATTTACACCTTTCGTTACACGGTCACTGTAATGTCATTAAAATGTCAATATTCCCCAAATTTCTATATTTATTTTAGACTATTCCCCTAGAATTTCTGGCTCGATGTATTTCTAGAGCAGAAAGGGTTTGCATTAGATTCTTGTGGGTTTATCATAAAGCCAGAAGTGCAGCTAAAATGGCTAATGCTCCCAAGATTAAGGGGTGGCTGGGGTTTACCCTCCATAATGTTATATGACTGGGCTGCACTGTTACAACAAATGGGGATACTATTGGTTGCTGTTAAGGCGGCGGTACCCGAATTCACCAGACCTACTATTTTTGAGGTTTTACTTGGGGAGGATGCATGTAAATGCTTAATAAAAACCATTGAACCAAGTGACTACAAAAAAACAAAATTTAAGGTTCTCCAATCTGCTTATACTGTTTGGAAGAAAATGCGGCATCGGTTTGGTATATCGAATATAAATGCTTACACCCCTCTGTTTGCATATGGGCTTTTACCTTCAATTTTTCAGGATCAGATTACTATTAGTTGGAGTGCTCTCGGAATTAATGTTTTGGGGGATTTTTTTGTGATGGTCAAATCACTTCATTTTCTAATTTACAAGAAAAATATGGACTTCCTTCCAGACATTAAGTTTTTACAAATTAGGAGTTACTTGGTTAAAATTTTAGCACAGGGAAAAGTTCAGTTTGGGAAAATTCCTTTGGCGGGAATCATAGAGAATAGATCTCGGATTGGTAAAATTTATCAAACACTTATTTCTGGCTTATCTGATGATTTAGCTATTCAAAATGACAGGTGGGATAGGAAATGTGGACAAGAGGGTACTGATCTGGAAGCTTCTCTTGAGTTGGCCAATCAGATTTTAATAACTGGCAGTTTGAGGGCCCAGCATTACATGTACATATTTGATTTATATTATACCCCAGGGAAAATTTCCAAATGGTATGGAACCCGTGGGAACTCGAGTAGCAGATGTGAGTCACCAACTGCTGATACGATCCATATGTTTTTTGCATGTCCTAAACTGGCTACATATTTACAAGATATTGAATTATTTTTAGCCCAGATTATCAGCAAAACAATGACGCTAACACCTACCTTTGTGATTTTGGGGGTAGACCTGATGCAGAACATGGCTGGGTGGAACAAAGCTGAAAAAGGTTTCTTGTTTATTGCAATGGCTATCTTGAGAGCTGAAATAACATCTCAATGGATCAGTCCTGACTCTCCCACATTTATAAATTGGTGGGCCCGGCTGTTAGCTATTTACAACATGGAATTAGCTGTATACAAATTAAAAGGGCGTAGGAGAGATGAAATGGGAAAGAAAATTTGGGGCCCAGTTATCGATTGGATAGGATTAATGTTGCTCTTCTTTATTGCAATATGTGACTGCCTTTTTCTTTTCTTGTCTTTTCTTTATTTTATATTCTGTATATAATCTATCTGTCAATGTTAATGTATGTTTGCCATAACATTTGTATTGAAGAAGAGATGAAAAACTAATTAAAAAAAAATTAAAAAAGAACTAGGCAGTTCTAGAGTCAATACCCACGGGAGCACCGGAGTACTCAAGTTACCTCACCCAGGGAAGCCGGGTGCATAGGTGTCTTTTGGTGTCGGGTTTTGTCGTCGTTTTCAATGGCGAGCTGCTGAAAAGTGCTGCAGGCGACCAAGTCAAAAGTGTCTGGGTGGATCCAAGGGTGGATCAAAGTTCTGAAGAACATGAAAGCAGAGGGGACAGAGTCTGGGTCACTAGCCAGTGACCAGGAAGGTGAGGAGAAGATGCCAACCAATGTTGGGGGATTTCAGGTGAAGAAGGTCAAGTTCGACTCTTCAGCCAAGAGGACCAGAAGGCGTCGAGGACAACAAGGAGCTGGATTCGAGCTGACCCACAAAGGATGTTGAGTGCTGCGGTGTCAGTTTCCGGATTGGACCCAACATGCCTTGGCAACAGCAACCCACGCAGAGAACAAAAATTGGCTTCAGTGCAGACCAGCAAGGTCTGAAGGACTCACCCTTTGGTGGGGAGTCAGGGCACGTCTGGAGCAATCAGGAAAGACCAAGAAACAGAAGAGTTACCTTCGTGGGGACCGACCAGTCGACGGACCAGGGATCGCAAAGGAGCCTCGAGCAGAAATGCTAGAAGCGGGCCCACTAAACACTTGTGGAGCGTAGGCCCACAATCTTCAGTACAAAAGGTGCTCAGGGCTTGGACTATAAGTAGCCCAATGCACAACTTCAGGAACGCTCGGGAAGTCGATGCACTAGAAAATGTGCACGCTGTCCAGGAGTTCCGGTCCCACGTCTCTCCAGATGCCTACAGGTCTCAGCTTTGCTGTGATCTCGTGTTGGCCTCGGAGATGTCTGGAAGTCCATGTCCTGTGTCGCAAAACCTTCAGGATCCAGCAGGAGCCTCGGAAACTCAGACCAGCTAGATGCTTCTTTGGTGCCTGTTTCAACAGGGGAGTCACTCCTTGACCCCAAGGAAGATTCTTCCGTCATCTAGTCAAAATAGAATGTCGAAGGTCCAGGATATATGTTGCAGAGTTCCGTCCAGGGTAATCTAAAGTCCTAAGGACTGGGTTTGTATACTTATACTAAGTTTAGGGGTTGGACTAACTCCAGGGTTCCACCTATGGGAGGACCCAAGGTGGGCGTGGTTACACCGCTTTCCCTTTGTCCAGTTTCACGCCAGAGCAGGGGCTGAGTGCCCCTGCAACCGGTTTGAATTAGGATATGCACAGGGACACGAAGTGTACCCCCAGCACTGTCTGAAAAGCATTTACTGAATGGACCCACCCAGCCCCAATACACTTAAGCCTGTCTGGAGAGGTGGTTACTCCTCCCTGTGACAGGAAACCTATTGTCCAGGCCCCCCTGCCGGTATTTTGTCCAGCAGCAGGAGGTCAGACTTGTGTCTGCAGCATCCTTTTTGTGATGCTGGGGGCTCTTTTAAACTATTACCGGTTAAGTAAGTATGTACATGTCTTCTCCCTATAGAAGGGTGGAATTCTACCCCCACCGCCTAAACTGGCTGGGGGGTAGGAATCCAAAGTGTTTTTTTGTTGTTTTTTTTAACTTTATTTTGCAAATTTTAGAGATTAAAGCAAGGCACAGAGTTCAATGGTATGACATAGCAGATACATCTCGACAATGGCAGTTCAACATACTCTTCGCTGCACAATATGACAGTGCAGTTTCGACACAATACAGCAGATACATTTAAAAAAAAAAAATACCTGGCAGTAAACATAACCAGTTTATAGTCAAAGGCAATCCCATTAAAGTCTCCAAAAGACCATTAAGTTTCAACTGTAGGTGCAGCATTTCACTTCAGACTACCCAGTGTGTGCATAGTCATAATTATGAATGTGATATCCCTCTCAGCCTATCCCCGCTGGCTCCTTACCCTGGCTTTGTTGTGTAGGGGAGGGTTGCTGCTGTGAGGTCAGGAAACTATGGAGAGGGCCCCAAATGTCTATGGGTCTGGAAGATACCGGAATAGTACTAGCATACATATCGCTGTGCGTTGTACAAGTTGCCATACTTTGCATCCATCCCTTCTTCGTCGGTGCTCTCCTACCACCCCAAGATATAGCAACTTCCCTTTTGGCTAAGAGTAAAGAAATAGCAGCAAATCTACGAACTTTTAAAGGGATTTGCACCACATACCCCAATAACGCAATCTCCAGCAGCGGCTCCAACGGAATTTGAATCATTATACTAAGGAGTTTATGGACTTCCAACCAGAAATCGTGAACTCGCGGGCAGCTCCAGGCCAAATGTGCGAAGTCTGCGTGTGCGTGTGTTACTTGACAGCGCTGACATGTTTGTGGTCTGGAGGGGTCTATCCTGTGTGCTCTATCGGGCGTAACATAGAGTCTACGGAGGAATTTAAAGTGCAGCAGTCTATGTTTGCTATTTAACGATACCGTTCCAGTGACCTTGCAGCATGCTAACCATAGCTCGTCAGTGATGGAGGTGCCCAGATCGGACTCCCATGCGGAGCGGACGCTTGTGTCATCTAATGGCATCACATCGGAGCAGGCCTTATAAAGCTGTGATATGAGGTGTTGTCCCTTTTTGCTGTTTATCACCAATGTTAAGGGGGAAAAAGAGGGTGGTTCCAGCGGATAGTCAAGGAACTTGGCACGTAGTGCTGCTCGCAGTCTGGCCAGCACAAACCTGTCCCTTAACGAGGCCTCCGAAAGTGTCGGCATGTTTTCCGGGTCAAAGATATGACCAGCAGGAAAGAGATCTCCCATTGTGTGGAAGTTGAATTTAGCGCAAGTCTTTTGGACTAGTTTTTCGGAGGTAATGGGCAAGAAGGGAGCATTCAGTAGGGGATGGGAGGAGGAATACAGAGTGCTCATCTGCGTGATTTTACTTAGCTTCAGCCATGCCCAGCCGGTGGTGTAAATGGGCTGCATGACTTTGGGATCTCGGGAGACACCCGAGGGTAGAACCGAGGCCAATACATTAGGGAGAACAACATCTGATTTGGGGCGAAGAAAGGTGATTCTAGCATCTGGGTGATACAGGGCATGTGCAAAATAACCCTGGGTGAAGGACTTTGCTACGTCCACGGAGTGGGCTTAGTGTTACCTACTTCGCCCTTTGCAAAGTAGGCGTAGCAGGCAACACTACGCCCACTCCGTGGGCGTAGCGAAGTTGCCCGCCACCCGCCTCCCTCCCGCCCCCCCTACATACCTAATTTGTGCCAATACTAAAAGAAAAGTAAATAAAAGGCACTTACCTTGTCCGCAGCATCCCGGGTCTCCCTCTTCTCATTCGCGCCGCCGTCTCTGATACCAATGCGCATGAGCGGCCGCCCGTGCATTCGCATTTCTCGCGAGCGCATGCGCATTGGTATCCAAGACGCCGGCGCGAACGAGAAGAGGGAGCCCCGGGACGCAGCGGACAAGGTAAGTGCTTTTTATCTACTTTTCTCTTAGTATTGGCACCAATTAGGTATGTAGGGGAGGGGGGCAGGCGGCGCGTAGTGGGGCTACGTGAAGTGCATAGGTGGGCGTAGTTTCTCGTCCACTTTGCGTAGCTTCGCGTAGCCCCACTACGCATACTACGCCCACCCTTAGTGCAAAACTGGCTTGTGCAGTCAGATAGTATAAGCGCAAATCAGGTACTTTATACCCACCCCGGTCGTAAGGAAGAGTCATCACTTGCCATTGTACCCTGGGTGTCTTGCTTCCCCAAACTGGTTTGATCGGCAAGGACCGCAGAGTACTGAAAAATTATTGGTCAGGGGAATCGGAATGTTCTGAAATAAATACAGAAATCTAGGGAGAACTACCATTTTTATCAGGGCTACACGTCCCGCCATAGAGAGTAGAAGTTTAAGCCAGGAATCAATTTGTGTCTCCAGTTGGGAAATCGCTACTCCGTAATTTCAGCGCACTATCTGCTCAGTATCTCGAAGTATGTGGATTCCTAAGTATTTCACTGAGTCAGTGCACCAATCTAATGGGAATTCCGAGGTCCACCGATTTGTTCCTGCAGTGAGCGGGAAGATAACTGATTACACCAATTCATTTTTAGGCCAGAAAAATTGCCAAATCGTAGGATCTCTCTGAGTAATGGGTCAAGATTAATTTGGGGGTCATATACATACAAAATCGTGTCCTCAGCATATAGGGAGACTAACAGAGGGCCCGTCCGAAATACCAAGCCCCTGTGAAGGTGTTTTTCCTCGAAGTGCCGAATCAGTGGGTCCATTGCCAGAATAAATAATAAGGGGGAGAGGGGGCATCCCTGACGTATTCCGTGTGATAGACCAAAGGGGACAGAGAGCGTTCCGTTTAAACGTAGCATAGCTATAGGTCGCGTGTAGAGCAAGGCCGTGGTTGCTATAAAACCCTGGGGCATACCCATGCGCTGCATTATGGAAAGGAAAAAGGGCCATTCTAGGAAATCAAAAGCTTTCTCAGTGTCCAATAAAATCGCCGCTGCAGGTGTTTCCGGGTCTAATCTATGTAGAGAATTAAATAAGGTTTGAAGATTGAAGGCAGTGGACCGGTGAGGATTGATTCCTGATTGGGCGGGAGAAATTATGGATTCCACGAGTAGGGATAGGTAGCATGCCAATGCTTTCGCTAGAATTTTATAGTCTAAATTTAGTAATGATAGCGGTCTATAGGAGCTACATTGGGGATCTTTGCTAGGTTTTGGAAGCAGTATTATTATGGCCTCTCTCAAAGTAGGAGGGAGCTGCTGGGACTCCAGGGCCTCTGCATACACATCCAATAAGTGCGGGGTCAGTAGGTCCTTGTAGGCTTTATAAAATTCGGGCATGAAGCCATCTAGTCCCGGGGATGTGGATGTGTTCAATGCATCAATGGCCTCGTGAATGCTGTCAGCAGTAATGGGTTCTGCCAAAAAGTCTTGCATACATTTTTCCAAGTAAACTATGCTATTTCTGAAAGATATTCTTCCTGACCAGATTGGTCGGGTCCCAGCTTGGTAGTGTATAATGTTTTGAAATAGGACAGGAATTCCTTCTGTATCAACAGGGGGTCTGTGAGTGTGTGCCCCGATTCCGATTGTAGCTCTAAAGAATATGCTTTCGCATAGGGAGGTCTAAGCATCTGAGCTAAGATTCTGCCGGGGCGCTCCCCCTCTCTGTAAACTCTGGCGTTGTCGTATTTACCCATGTACAAAATTTCCTTGTCAGCTGTTTCTTTATACTGCAGGAGTAAAGTTGCCCTCCTGGCTTCATACCCGGTGTCGGCAGTCGTCTGTTGTGAAGAGTTCAGCGCGGCCAGGTCTATTCTAATCGGGACAAGGTGTCCCACCACTCTTTGAAATACATACGCCCCTCATATGGGCTTTCAAGCCCTCCCATAATACTGCCTCGGAGTCCACCGAGCCCGTGTTTATATCAAAGTAATCTTCGATGGCTACGTATAGTTCTTCCCTAAATTGCTCGTCATCTAGTGCATGTGACGGGAACCTCCACTGCTGCTCGTATCCTTCAGGGCGGGAGACAAGCATCCTCAACAGAACTGGAAAGTGGTCGGAATAAGACCTGGGCAACGTATGTATATTGTGGAACCATCTAGAGAACTCGGGGGAGGCTAGCCAATAGTCGAGCCGCGTCCAAGTATTACTAGCACCCGTGTAGTGCGTATGTGTGGTGTGGTTTGGGTCGCGTGCCCGCCCCAGATCCATCAATGAGAGGCTGTCACACAAAGAATACAGGGCTTTGCGTGTTCTAGGCTTCGGGTCAGGGGCCGTTGATGTGCTGTCTAGGAGAGGGTCAAATGTAACGTTAAAATCCCCTCCCAATAACAGGGAAATGGAGCCCAATTGCAATAGCTTCGCATATAGGTCATGAAAGAAATTGGGGGTCAGTGTTGGGGCCATATATACATCCTAGCGCAATCTTGTAATAATAAAGTGTGCCCACCGCAATAACAAATCTACCAGAGTCGTCGTGTACGACGGAATGGCATTTAAAGGGGAGTCGTTTATGGATTAGAATAGCTGTACCTCTGGCGTAATTGCTATAGTTAGTGAAATAGCAGTTTGGGTCCCATGTGGCTGCAAACCGGGATCGGTCCGTTGAGGGGAGGTGAGTCTCTTGTATCAGTGCAATGTCTACATTATGACAATTTAAATAATGTAGGACCTGCCACTTTTTCTGAGTGTCGTTCAAGCCTCTAAGATTCCACATGGCCAGGGTGATATTGGATGGGCCAATAGTATGTCCTATGTGTGCCATAACTGCAGGCTAAGCGCAATAAAGAAGAACAGCCTACGTCCGTACTCGCCAATGATCATATAAAGTCTAAACTCGGTGCAATGCAAGAAGAACAATTCCCATCCTGCCTCCCCCACCCAGCATTCCCACCCATTCGGAAAGGCAATATCCAGTTGTCCATAATAACCCACAGTACCCATAGTACCCAGAACATACAATTTTTGTGCAAAACTAAACCCTTGGGGTACATGATAACACGATAAACACAGGTCAGATGTGTACACCAAATAGGGGGACGTTCGCTATCCAGCAGTTTAGTAACCAAGAAAAAACAAGCATTTGCAAAGTTTGAGCTATTGGTATTGTAAATGACACCTTTTTTATTTATGTTTTGATTTTGAAAATAGCGAAATTAGTAGATTTGTCATTTACAATGCCAATAGTTTTAACTTTTGCAAACGTGACACCTACAGCATTTGTAATGCAATATGTGTTCTATTTACATGACTTGGATGTATTAATATTACAAATAACATTGGCTTTTATTTTTTTTAAATAATTAATACTTCAATAAAAGTTATTGTAATTTATATTGGCAATAGCTTAAACTTTTGTAAATAACTTTTGGGACGATTATGTTCAGTGTATTTTATTGTGATTAAAATCCAAGAACAGAAGTGAAATATTAACATCTTTTTGTGACATTTGTAATAAAGCTTGAAACATTGAGAGAACATATTCGAACCAGTTTTAGTTGAATGGTTGCACAGAGTGTTGCTGTGGCCTTCAGTGGTGCTGAGTGATGCTGTGGCCTTCAGTGGTGCTGAGTGATGCTGTGGCATTCAGTGGTGCTGAGTGATGCTGTGGCATTCAGTGGTGCTGAGTGTTGCTGTGGCATTTAGTGGTGCTGTGGCGTTGAGTGGTGCTAAGTGATGCTGTGGCATTGAGTGATGCTGTGGCATTGAGTGATGCTGTGGCATTGAGTGATGCTGTGGCGTTGAGTAATGCTGTGACGTTGAGTGATGCTGTGGCGTTGAGGGCTGCTGTGCGCTGAGTGGTGCTGTGGCATTGAGTGGTGCTGTGGCACTTAGTGGTGCTGTGTCGTTAAGGGGGGCGGTGGCATTCAGTGGTGCTGACTGATTCTGTAGCGCTGAGTGATGCTGCGGCATTGAGTGATGCTGTGGTGGTGAGTGGTGCTGTGGTGTTGAGTGGTGCTGGTGCATTGAGTGATGCTGTTGCGTTGAGTGATGCTGTGGCGTTTAAGTAATGCTGTGGTGTTGAGTGATGCTGTGGCATTGAGTGATGCTGTGGCGTTGAGTGATGCTGTGGCGTTGAGTAATGCTGTGACGTTGAGTGATGCTGTGGCGTTGAGGGCTGCTGTGCGCTGAGTGGTGCTGTGGCATTGAGTGGTGCTGTGGCACTTAGTGGTGCTGTGTCGTTAAGGGGGGCGGTGGCATTCAGTGGTGCTGACTGATTCTGTAGCGCTGAGTGATGCTGCGGCATTGAGTGATGCTGTGGTGGTGAGTGGTGCTGTGGTGTTGAGTGGTGCTGGTGCATTGAGTGATGCTGTTGCGTTGAGTGATGCTGTGGCGTTTAAGTAATGCTGTGGTGTTGAGTGATGCTGTGGCATTGAGTGATGCTGTGGCGTTGAGGGATGCTGTGCGCTGAGTGGTGCTGTGGCGTTGAGTGGTGTTGTGGCATTGAGTGGTGCTGTGGCGTTGAGTGGTGCTGTGGCATTGAGTGGTGCTGAGTGATGCTGTGGTGTTGAGTGATGCTGTGGCATTGAGTGATGCTGTTGCATTGAGTAATGCTGTGGCGTTGACTGATGCTGTTGCGTTGAGTGATGCTGTGCGCTGAGTGGTGCTGTGGCATTGATTGGTGCTGTGGCATTGAGTGGTGCTGTGGCATTGAGGGGTGCTGTGGCATTGAGTGGTGCTGTGGTGTTGCGTGGTGCTGTGATGTCGAGTGGTTCTGTGGCATTGAGTGGTGCTGTGGCGTTGAGTGGTGCTGTGGCATTCAGTGGTACTGAGTGATGCTGTGGCGCTGAGTGATGCTGTGTCATTGAGTGATGCTGTGGCGTTGAGTGATGCTGTGGCGTTGAGTGACGCGGTGGCGTTGATTGGTGCTTTTGCGTTGAGTGGTGCTGTGGGGTTGAGTGGTGCTGTGGCGTTGAATGGTGCTGTGGCGTTGAATGGTGCTGTGACGTCGAGTGGTGCTGTGGCGTAGAGTGGTGCCGAGTGATGCTGTGGCATTGAGCAATGCTGTGGCACTGAAAGCAGATGAAAAAAATGTTTAACCCACATTGCACAGTTTGCCAAATACATATATGGTGAGCAGTCCGTTTGGTTTGCTAACATAGGATACCTTGAGATTACGTTTACATACATGTCACTCTACTGTTAGTAGATAACACTTTACTGTTTTTAAGAAAGTTCTTGGACTAGCTATAGAAGTATTGAAATCGTTAACTGATGGAGTTGGTCCTGAGTTTAGGATAATCCGTGTCCTTGCGCCTACAGAGAGTCGAAAACTATTCATTTTAAAACCGGGTTAACAGGACTATAATTTCAGACGGAAAAAAAACGAAGGTTTATGAGCTGCTTGTGCACAGAATCGGGAAACCTGTGAAATGTGCTTGATTTATGTGATGCAGAAATGAAGTCACGTTGCAGCATACTTTCTGTGGTAGGCATTCAGACCGGCAGAAAACCGAAAGTTTATGAGCTGCTTGTGCACAGAATCGGGAAACCTGTGAGATGTGCTTGATTTACGTGATGCAAAAATTAAGTCACGTTGCAGCATACTTACTGTGGTAGGCATTCAGACCGGCAGAAAACTGAAAGTTTATGAGCTGCTTGTGCACAGAATCTGGAAACCTGTGAGATGTGCTTGATTTACGTGATGCAGAAATTAAGTCACGTTGCAGCATACTTTCTGTGGTAGGCATTCAGACCGGCGGTCTTTTCTATAAGACTAAGCCCAGGTCGTCTTGATGTTGGTTGGGTGGGCGGGGACGCTGACGAGGAGGTGGGGAGGGGCAGCGAGGCGCTTGGGAGAGCGCTGTGCCTTGAGGCATGATGGCCTGAAGGAAGGCGATACATTTTGGAAAGAGGTTCAGGGGGAGAGTGTAATAAAAAGCAGCAGATGGCGGGGAGCTCTGCTGGTGTGCGAGGCGGATGGGGGTGGGGACGGGGGAGCAGGGGAGCGAGCGAGTGGGAGGGAACCAGCATATGGGGTGTGACAAGTGGGAGGGAAGGAGCATGGTGGTGTGCGAGGCGGATGGGGGTGGGGGGGCGGGGGAGGAGGGGAGCGAGCGAGTGGGAGGGAACCAGCATATGGGGTGTGAGTGAGGCCAAGCGCGCGCTGGCGAAGCGTCACGCTTCAATAGATCACATGCATTGGGAGGAATCCGCTTGGTCAAAGAGTTTGTTTCAACTACTATACTCTCCTCTATTTATCCCTGCGGGATAGAATAGATAGTCGAGATCTAATAATGTCAATGCATCAGAAAAGACTATTAAGGAACATTTGCGGTGACAAAGTTCTAAAAGGATACTTGTTCAGCCGGGGCCGGACGTGGAAAATAGGTCCGCACTGGCGTCAGACCCACTCAACGGGGGGAGGAGGCAACAGCATCCGGTGAACCTTTGTTGTTGAGTTTGTAAGTGTGGCAGAAATCCTGCACCTCTGCTGGGCTTTCGAATATATGGAAGCGACCGTTGATGTCCACACGTAGTCTGGTGGGATATAGCATTCCATACTTCAGTCCCAAGTTCCTAAGGGTAGCTTTGACACCCTGGAATTTCCTCCTGGCATCCTGTACCATAGTGGTAAAGTCAGGGTACAATGACAGTTTGGAGCTTTGCCAGTTGAGTTCATCTTTCTCTCTGGCCATCCGCAACGCAGTGTCTCTGTCCCGGAAGTTCATTATCCTGGAAATGATGGGCCTTGGAGGGAGGCCAGGGTTGGGTCTTGGGCCCAGCGATCTGTGGGTGCGTTCTACCCCAAAACTTGGGGTGAACGCCTCCCTTCCAAAAAGATCTATCAGGATGGTTTCCACCAGACTGTCCATGCATCCAGTCGCTGTAGATTCCGGCACGCCTACAAGGCGAACATTATTGCGGCGGCTCCTGGCCTCCGAATCCTCGTTCTTTATTGCCACTTCGTTCAATATTCTCTCCATCCTGTCGACCCTCTTCAGGGATTGAGCCATGCCATCTTCCAAGTCTGATGTCCAAGATTCCACCACATCCAGGCGGCGGTCGTGTACTTGAAGTTTAGCCCCTAGGTCAGCTATGTGTTTGTCTAGGGTGTCAAATCGGACGTCCAACGCCTTGAACCCAGGCCGCATTCCTGTAACAGGGGACTCAGTTGTCCCGCATCTTCTGTGGATGTAGATGGGTTTTGGCCACCCGTCGCCATGGTGGTAGGTGGGCCCTTGCTTGCGTCTGTTGGCTTCTCAAAGGAGAGCTGGCTTTGTTTTAAGTCTCTGCGGCCCATGCCGCGACAGCCCGCCAAGGAGTGCACCGTGGGGGGCAGAGAGTTGAATGCGCGTATCTACGAAATCCAGCAAGATGTTGTTTCTGAATTCCAGATCGACAGGGAACCACCCGGCCGGAGTTCGAGTGCCGGCGATGAGCGATAGTGGCACTTAGGTGGGTGTACCATGTGTGGCAGATGAGGCTGGTGTCCACAAGGGCTGCAGGCTGGACCCACGGTGGTTAGTGCTACAAGGAGCTGGGTGTATGCTACTGCCCCAGTGTGCCTTGTGGCTCAAGATGCCGCAGTTGTCTGTCGGCGGCGAGAAGGAGCCTAGTCGTTGGGGGCAGAGAGCGCAGCGTGGATAGTGCATGTATCAGCGAGGTCAGCATATGGCGGGGGGAGGGGCAGCGGTTCCTGGGTGGTGCTGTGTCTAAAGTGGTCGGGGGGGTCAATACAGTTGTTCACCACTCACCGCACCTAGTAGTGTCAGCTATACGCAGGGCTGTTGTTGGGTCATTCGCCACCACCACAATCGCTGCAGTAGCAATATCCGGGCCGTAGGATACTCTGATCGGTCATCCGTCCCTGTCCGCCGTTAATAGGATGTACGGCCTCACTAGACTCAGAGTCTCATAGCCGGTCTCGCCTTCCCAGACATGGAGCCAGCAGCCGGGGGAGATGCCAGGGGCGCCCACAGGGCCACTATCTTGGATTCTTCGATCTTGCGCCCCTCCGGCACCCTGCTCAACGTCGCGCCCGCGGACGGGGCAGGGAGTTCAGCGTGGAGGAAGCACGCGGCAGCCAGTTCAGCGTAGAGCGGGGGGAGGGGAAGCAGTCTCCTGACGGCGTCGTGTCCATTGTGGTCGGGGTGGCCAATATAGTTATCCGCTACTCACCGCACCTCGCCGCAGCAGTGACACATAAGACAGTTATCGGCTCACTCGCCTCCTCCACAATCGCGGCACCCAGGCTGTAGGATGATCTGAGCGGCGGCGCGCCGGTGCTCGCTCGGGCTGCTCGCTCCCCTCCGCCACTAGCAGGATGTATGGCCTCACCAGTCCCAGAGTCGCACAGCCGGTCTCGTTGCACCAGTCGCGGAGCCAGCAGTCGGGAGAGACGCTGGGAAATTTCACTGGGCCGCCATCTGGTTTCTCTCGGCCGCGCATCTCTCGGATTACCTTGACTGATTTCGTGCTGCAGGCGGGTCACGGAGCAAAAGGTCTCCATCGGGTGCTGTAGGATTCCGATACCCCGTGAGAATAAATTCGGGCCGCCAGCGAGTCCTGTAGTATCGGATGGGTTACATAACTCTGGAGAGCTTTAGTACAGCGCGGCCATCTCGATCGCGTGCTAAGCCACGCCCCCAGGAATCCAAAGTGCTTGACACTAAACATGATATGTTTCCATGCAGACATTCCAAAGTAAGCATTAACTGTGAGGTTATAATGCACTTAAGAGTATATGGCCTGGCTGCATCACAGAAGAGCTATAGAGAAGTGATTCCGAAACCTACAGAGGGGTCCTGCTCATGCATGGGCACCCTCTCATACAAAACCAAGCACTCTGCCTACAGGATTGTTAAGGCCTGCCATAGGAGTGATGTATAGGTTTATATGTGTCAGTGATATAAGATAGGTATAGGTAACCTATATCTCAGTAAGGGATGCATGCACCACCTCAACCAGGCTGCAGTAGCAGACCTGTGGTACCATTTTGGAAGGCGTCCCAGGGGTGGCATAATACATGCTTCAACCCCTGGTAGGCCTTTGGGGTAACTATGCCCTTAGTACCTAATGCAAAAACAACAGTTGATGGACAGAATGCAGAACAATGTCCTAAATTCACCCCAGTACAGAGATCTGGGCTTAAATCCATCATTTATTTGCTCACCATGTCATTACAGTTTGAACCCACCCATATGCAAATCAGTCTTGACCCTGGTGCCCCATGGGAACAGTCCAGCCCGAACTGCCAAGCCAGGTCCTCCCTGGACTGGAAACAAGCATCCTAGGACCAGTTTCGGGCTTTCAGCCCTCATCAGCCAGGATAGCTTGATTCCAGTGGCAAGGAGAGCACAGGACTCACGTCTGAGCATACCCGCCCCACTCGGCGTGACAAATTCAAAAATAACAGTTGATGGACAGAATGCAGAACAATGTCATACATTCACCCCAGTACAGACATCTGGGCCTAAATCCATCGTTTTTTTGCTCACCATGCCATTCCAGTTTGAACCCAGCCATATGCAAATCAGTCTTGACCCTGTGCCCCATGGGAACAGTCCAGCCCGAACTACCAAGCCAGGTCCTCCTTGGACTGGAAGTAACGATCCGAGGACCGGTTTCGGGCTTTCAGCCCTCATTAGACAGGATAGCTTGATTCCAGTGGCATGGAGAGCACAGGACTCACGTCTGAGCAAACCCGTCCCACTCGGGTTGACAAATGCAAAAACATTAGTTGATGGACAGAATGCAGAACAATGTCATACATTCACCCCAGTACAGCGATCTGGGCCTAAATCCATTGTTTTTTTGGTCATCATGCCATTCTAGTTTGAACCCAGCCATATGCAAATCAGTCTTGACCCTGTGCCCCATGGGAACAGTCCAGCCCGAACTGCCAAGCCAGGTCCTCTCTGGACTGGAAACAAGCATCCAAGGACCGGTTTCGGGCTTTCAGCCCTCATCAGCCAGGATAGCTTGATTCCAGTGGCATGGAGAGCAGGGGACTCACGTCTGAGCATACCCGTCCCACTTGGGGTGACAAATTCAACATTCCATCCATCATCTTGTGTGTTTTGCTGTTTGCCCTGTGTGGGAAGGGTATGCCCAGACGTGGGTCCCGTGCTCACTACGCCACTGGAGTCAAGCTATCCTGGCTGATGATGGCTGATATTCAGAAACCGGTCCTAGGATGCTTGATTCCGGTTCAGGGAAGACATGGCTTGGCAGTTCGGGCTGGATTGTTCCCATGAGGCACAGGGTCAAGACTGATTTGCATATGGCAAATAACGATGGATTAAACCCAGATCTGTGACTCGGGGTGAATGTTTTGCCAATGTGTAATATTCCGTCCATCATCTCGTGTGTTTTGCTTAGTACCTAAGGCACCATATACTAGGAGCTAGGCTGGGGTCCTGGTTAGCAGGGCCCCAGCCAGACTAAAGTAAAAAAAACAGTGAAACACCAGCAAAAAGTGGGAGTAACCATAGTAAGCAGATCCTACACTCCTACACAACCCCCCCCCCCCCCCAAACGCAGGGACACTTATCTAACCTTGACCAGTTGAGTCTTCATGTTCTAAGTGGAAATATCTGGAGAGTTCATCTGCATTGGCATGGTTACTCACAGGCCTATGTTCCAATGTATAATCCATCCCCTGTAGGGAAAGGGACCACCTCAAATGTTTGGGGTTTTCACCATTCATCTGTTTTAGCCATAAGAGGAGCTTATGGTCAGTCTGAACAGTGAAGTGCCACACAAGTATGGCCTCAGCTTCTTTAGAGCCCATACCACATCAAAGACCTCCCTCTCAATAGCTGACCAACGTTCCTCTCTATGGGTCAGCCTTCTGCTAATAAAATCTACTGGCTAGTCCTGACTTTCATCATTCAATTGTGATGGCACAGCCCCTACCCCCAACTCAGATGCATCTGTTTGGACAATGAATTCTCTTGAGTAGTTAGGCAGATTTGGTGCAGTGCACATGGCCTGCTTCAGGTCATCAAATGCCTTTTGACAGCTTACTGTCCACTGAACTTTCTTAGGCATTCTTTTAGCTGTTAAGTCATTCAGGGGTGTCTCAATGGAACCATACCCCTTGACGAATCTTCTGTAGTATCCAGTCAGGCCCAAGAAAGCTCTAACCTGAGTCTGGGTAGTGGGAGCAATCCAGTCCATGATGGTCTGGATATTGCTCTGCAATGGTTGAACCCAACAGGCAGACTGTCCCCAGTGTCCACTTCATGAGTGCACCAGGCGATCTGACTTGGGGTCAGAGAGAACATATGTCTAAACTGACTGAGCACTTGTCTGCAAACAGTTTGCTGCTGAGCAGTTAGGCTGCCTGCCAAGGCTACACCATCCACTGACCCATCATCAGGGTTCTGTGAGATCAGGTCAGAGAGAGGGTCACTCTCCCCCTCCTGTCCCTCATCAGTTGCCATGAGCAAGCACATGTCAGCCCTGTCAACATATGGTTTCAGTCTGTTGACAAAAAGCACCCTATGGGGGCTCCTGGGAGTTCTTAGGTCCACCAAGTAGATAACCTCTCCCTTCTGTTCAACAATAGGGTGGGGTCCACTCCACTTATCTTAGAGAGCTGCTGGGGCCACAGGCTCCAACACCCACACTTTCTGTCCTGGCTGGTAAACACTCAGTACAGCCTTTTGGTCATGCCAGGCTTACTGTAATTCCTGGCTAGCCTCAAGGTTTTTAGTTGCCTTTTTCATATACTCAGCCATCCTGGAGCGGAGACCAAGTACATAGTCCACTATGTCCTGTTTAGGGGGTTTGAGAGGTCACTCCCCTCCCTCCTTCACCAGACACAATAGATATCTTACAGGATGCCCAAACAGAAGTTCAAAAGGGCTGTAGCCAACCCCATTCTGAGAAACCTTCCTGGATGCAAACAAAAGTCAGGGTAGCAGGATGTCCCATCTCTGCCTAAGTTTTTCTGGGAGACCCTTGATCATACCCTTTAAGGTTTTGTTGAATCTTTCAACTAAACCATTGCATTGCGGGTGATGGGGTGTGGTGAATTTGTAATTCACTCCACACCTTCCACATTGCAGTCAAGTATCTAGACATAACGTTTGCACCTCTGTCAGATACTACCTCCTTAGGGAAACCCACTCTTGAGAACACTCCCAAGAGGGCTCTTGCCACAACAGGTGCTGTAGTGGTCCTAAGGGGAATTGCCTCTGGGTACCTAGTGGTATGGTCCACCACCATTAGGATAAACCTGTGCCCAGATGCAGCCTGAGGATCCATTGGTCCAACAATGTCAATCTCTACTCTCTCAAAGGGAACCCCCACTACAGGTAGTGGTATCAGGGGGGGCTTTGGGGTGCCACCAGCCTTACCACTGCCTTGACAGGTTACACAGGAGTGACAAAACTCCTTTGTGTCTTCAGACATGCGGGGCCAGTGAAAGTGAGGGACAATTCTGTCCCAAGTTTTGGTCTGGCCCAGGTGTCCTGCTAAAGGAATATCATGGGCTAGTGTCAGTAGGATGCCCCTGAACTTCAAAGGTATAACCAACCTCCTGGTTGCACCAGGCTTGGGGTCTCTACTCTCTGAATACAGGAGTCCATCATCCCAATAAATCTTATGGGTGCCACTAGCATTTCCAGCAGCCTCAGCAGCAGTTTGATGTCTGAGGGGTTCCAGAGAAGGGCAGGACAGCTGCACCTGACTCAGACCTGCCCTGGATAGGCCCCCTGTCCCGAAGAGCTCAACCTGATCAGGCTCAAGCTCCTCTGGGACAGTTCCTTCTTCAGGAGCATAATCATCTCCCTCAAGAGACTGATCATCACTCTGAGTCAGGGGGGAGGCACTGCCTTAACCCTACTTCTCCTTTTCTTGGAAGGCACCGGGTCCTTTATTCCAGAATCCAGGGCCTGTTCAGTGTTAGACTTTCTGACCTGTGACCTAGTCACAGAAAACACATGTGCAGGGATCCCTAACATTTCTGCATGGGTCCTTAACTCCACTTCAGACCAGGCTGAAGTCTCTGTATAATTTCCAAGCAAGCATTCTACAGGGGGTCAGCACTTACCACAACTTTCTTAAGGCCAGTTACCCCTCCCCAGGAGAAATTAACAACTGCCAGGGCATGGTTGGTCCTAACATTGCTAGCATTGGTCACTTGGTAAGTCTCACCAAGTATGATCTGTCCAGGGTCCACAAAGTCTGGTGTCACCATTGTGACACTTACCCCTGTGTCCCTGTAGGCCCGAGCCTCATTTTCATTAACAAAAGGCTGTTGTCTGTACTTGCTCAGATTACTGGGTCTTATAGAGGAGGACATATCTATGCCTCCTCACAGACTAACACAGCCTGAGTTGGAACTCTGACTAGGCCAGAGCCCATCTCAGTACCCAGGGTTAACCCTACTACCACCGTCTGCTGAGTACCACCACTTGAAGCTGAACTAGGGGGAACAGTTGCCTTAGGGGCAATGGTGACTGGAGTTGCATCCTTCCTGGTGCAATCATTAGTCCAATGGCTATTCTGTTTACAGATTTTACACCATGGTTTCTTTTAGCCTTTTCCTTTCTTATCAGATTGGGAATCCCCACCAAAGACTTCTGGTCTTTACCCTTCTCCCCACCCTTATTGGGATGGTGCTTCTTCTGGTCACCACTTTGGTTCTTTACCTTCTGCTTCACCCTGGTTCTGACTCATTTGTCTGCCTTCTTTCCCAATTCTTGGGGAGAGGTCAGATCAGAGTCTACCAGGTACTGATTCAACAGCTGATTCTGACAGTGTTAGATCTGGGGGTCTCTAGTTGGCAATGGTATTCACCTTTGTCCAAATAGGGACCCTTACTTCTAAGTCAGGATAAGGGGATTACACTCCTTAATAACCCCTGCTCACCCCCTTGATAGCTTGGCACAAGCAGACAGGCTTATCTCGTAGGCAGTGTGTTAAGCATTTGTGAATATACACAGTAATACAGTGAAAACATTACGGATGGACACAACTCAGGTTTTATAAAAATAAGTATTCTTTTTATAGACCTAATACAAGACCACAAACGACAAAAATCCACAATGCTACACTTAAGATTGCTTAAAGATGATAAAACGTTGCTTAGTTCACATTGATGATAAATGCGATAAAGTTCTCAACAAAGTACCTGGTTGCGTAACGCAAAGTAAAGAAAAGGCTCGCAAAAGGGGAGATGCATCGGTTCCGTGATCTTGGGGAGATGATGCGTCGTGCCTCAATGCTTGCGCAGAGTAGAGGATGCGTTGTGATCCTTACCGGTGCAGGGGTGATGCTTAGATTCTCTGCCTGTGGGCCCGTTGCAATGCACAAGATGGCGCCTTGATGCAATGCGATGATCCGGTTGTGATGCAAGAAGATGGCGCCCTTGATACGGCGATGCGATGACGATGCGTAGACGCCCTGGCAGCCTTGCGACGACTCTGTACTTTCAAGCCGTGACAGGCCCTGCGACTCGCTTCTCAGGTGATGCGATGGCGACTCTCTTGATGGCGTCACGCTTCTCCGGTGATGCGACAGCAGGCAGCTTCGATGAACACACGCTTCCAGGGAGATGCGGCGAAGGCTAGCTTCTCCGGCGATGTGACAATTTCAGCTGCGGCGGCGACACGCTTAATCTCAAAACGTCGCGCTTCCAGCTCCCAGTGACACGCAAATGTCTGGAGTTGAGAATTCCAAGCAAGGAAATTCAGAGGGGAGCTGGAGGTGAAGTCTTTCGTCCCTGAGACTTCAGCAGGAGGCAAGCACAGTTCAAGCCCTTGGATAATATTCTGTAAATGATGAAAGTCCTTAAAAAGTTCCTTCTCCTTTCCTTGGCAATGAAGCAACCACTGCAGGCCAACCCAGCAAACAGCACACTGGCAGAGGGGCAGTAAAACCTCTGCAGCTTCCTTGGTTCTTCTCCTTGGCAAAAGGTTTCTTGTTCCAGAAGTGATCTAATTTCTTGGGATCAGGGTCCCAATATATATACCCCAAAATCCTTTGTTCTCTGAAGGCAGAGAGGCCTCTGCCTAGTCCAAACCAGTTCCTGAGCACTTTGTTTCCATGACTCTCTTTTTCCTTTCACTGTGCAGGGCAGAGATATCAGCCGTCTCACAGGAAGTGAAGCCAGCACAGGAGATGGAAGATACAGCTCTGGAGCACTCTGTTGACATGATTCCTTCTCACCTTTCACAGTGCAGGGCAGAGGCATTAGACAAGCCACAGGAGGTGGAGCCAGCATTGTAGAGGAAAGGCCCAGCCCTATTCAGGTCCCAGGTACAACTCCTCCCTCCCATCTAAATGCAGATCTCTCTATTCACCACCGGGCTGCTCCAGCCTGTCTCCTGGAATCCGCCAGCCCTGTCACTCACAAACCCAGACAAGGAATACACAACCTAGCAGAGGCAGGCCTGGGCAGTTAGGCAAGAAAATACCTACTTTCTAAAAGTAGTATTTTCAAACTCAGAATATTAAAAACAACTTTACTAAAAGATGTATTTTATCATTCTGAGTTCAGGCATATTAAATTCAAATTACTACCATGTTCCCTGAGTCAGTTAGAATTATAAGTATGTAATAATCTAACTGCCCATTTTAGCCTATGGAGAACAGGTAGCCTTCAATAGTGAAAAACGAAAATGGCTGTAATTCACTATTAGGACGTGCTACACATATCAGAGCAGGTCCTACCTTATACTTACAATGCACCCTGCCCTTGGGCCTACTACAGGGGTGTCTAATATGAAGCGAAGGGAAGTTTTGGGAACTGGCAAGTGGGTGCACTTGGCCAAGTCGACATGGCAGTGCTGGATTGCCCATAGGCCTTGAAATGGCAGGCCTGAGACACACTTTACAAGCTGCTTCTGTGGGTGGCACAACCAGCGCTGCAAGTCCACCAGCAGCATTTGATTTACAGGCCCTGGACACACATGGTGCACTGTACTTGGGGCTGGCAGTTAAATCAAATAACCCAATCATGGAATCACCAATTAGTACATCAATTTAACATAGGGAGCACTTGCACTGTGGCACTGATTAGCAGTGGCACGGTGCCCAAAGCATAAAACCAGCAAAAACATATCAAAACAGAGGAGGCAATCCGTCAAAATGGAAGGGAGACTCACGCCAATGATGCCAAGTCTAACAGACAGTTTGTAAGGATCTGCTCCCTCATGATCAAATTATACACTCTCGTATAGTCACACACTTGACTGCCCAGTAACCAGCCCTCCAGAGCCTTAGTAGCACAATCAACAAAGTCAACCCAGTCCTCAGTCTGTGCCTTTTGGGTATCTCTGAACTGTATCCTATATTGCTCAGTGGTTAGGCCAAACCCATCTATAAGTGCACTCTTCAGGACTTTGTAATTATCAGCATCCTCTTCTCTGACAGTGAGGAGCTTGTCTCTACCTTTGTCTGCAAAGGAGAGCCACAAGATTGCTGCCCACTGCCCCTGGGGTACCTTCTGTACTTTGAAGGCCCTCTCCAGTGTAGTTATTCATTTGTGGATGTCATCCCCACTTTTGTAGGGAGGGACAATCTTGCTTAAGTTTTTATGGCCATAAGACCTATCCCTACCTCTAGGGACATTGCTGCCACCATGGGACTCTAGTCCCATCTTTTTCCTTTGTCTCAAGGTCTAGGAACTCCCTTTCTAAGGCTACACTCTGTTTCCATATCTCAAGCTGGGCATTTTTTAAACTCCAGCTGTTTCTCTCTCCTCTCCTGGGAGGAGACCCTCCTATGAGAGGAAAAAGAAGTTCCTACTGATGAGTCAGAATGATCAGATTCCACTGAAGGTGATTTGGATCTTCTGGGCCCACCACCAACTCTTCCTGGAGGGACAAAGAGAGGGCCCTGCTTGCCATATTCATCTCCAGTTGGAGCTGGGTTCTCCAGGTCTAGATCATTGTCACCTCCCTGGTCAACTTTAGAGTCTGAGTCCTGTGGATTGGTACACTGGCCTTTTCCCCTTCAGTTAAGTCCACCAACTGCCTACCCTTTCAGGCTCTGAAGTCTTTCTCTGGTCATCAAGCATTAACACCACTGTGAGATGCTGAATGGTTGCATTTTTTGGTGTCTTTAGTTTTTCCTCATAGTACACAGAGCCCTTAATTCAGAAAAAGGGATTGTGTCATACTTGGATGTCTGTAACATAATGACATCTGGCAGGGACACACTAGGTCCTGCTCCTAAAGACATAACTAGTGAGGTGTCCTGTATGCACTACCTACTCTAGTTGGGTACCTACTGGACTCTCTTGAGTTGTAGAAAGGGTGTGCTTAAGCCCTTGACACACAACTCTAAGTTCAGTAGAATGTACTGTATTTAAGCTTGTATTATATGTACCTCTGGTACCTTTAGTGGTTTTTAAATGATCACACACTTGAGATAATCTGGTAAAACAATGGCAAGCTGGAATCCCACACGCTGCACACCAATGTGAGAAGTTGACCTGGCATATGCTGTTCACTATTCTAGTGGGCACCTTGCACCAGTCCAAATGGCCCTTATTGATGATAGGTTTAAAGACAACCTATATAGAAAGCTATCCTAGTGGTAGCTGTGGAGAGCAGCCTTCAGGCTAAGTCTTGAAGGAATGTAAAGCAGCTTATTTTACCAGTCTATAATCTCATGAATGACCAAATAAAAGGAGAACCACACCAGGTATATATATAAAATATATGTATTTATTCTAAACTCATCCCTCTAGTCTCTTTATGAGGCTAGAGGCAACAGTAAATCAGTTAAACTTATTTGGCACACAGTAAATTAGCACAATATATGATTAGCCCTAGGGGCGTCAGAAACCATACACTAAGAAAGTGGCATAAGAACCATGACTGAATTAGACACAAGGCCTAGAGCCTTTAGAACCGCCGGGGCCAGTAGGAACCACCCAAGGTAGTGACACAGGAGACCCACGGGGGACGCGTGCAGTCTCTAAACACAGCCGCGAATCACTATTAACTTCTATGGGGATAGTCGCGGTTGGAAAATTACAATTAAGGGACACTTAGAAGAGGACTTGGAGCAAATCCCTTTAGAACTAGGCAGTTCTAGAGTCAATACCCACAGGAGCACCGGAGTACTTGAGTTACGTCACCCAGGGAAGCCGGGTGCAGTGTGGAGGGGGACTTCATCCCCAGACTCCCTTGCAGGCGGAAGTCACCAGCGCCATTTCCGCGCCCGGAGGCGCTTCAAAACTGAGGGGCCGTGCAAAGGGCGGGCCATCCGGGGCAGGACGAGGCCAGGCCGGGCTAGCCCCTGAACATCTTCGCCACGGACTGGGACTAAAAGTATAGCCAAGTGAGCTCTGAAGTTGCTTAATGCCTTGTAAATGAAAGTATTTGCTTTGTTGACCTAGTGTAGTGGGGTTCACCAGCTACTAATAGAACTTCATTTGATACATGAGTAAATTAAACCGTAAAGTGGGGGCTGGGGCAGGGGGTGTGGGGACGCTGGATGTCTATCTTCAATGGGCACAAACAGTAGTGGCAAAGAGAGATAGAGCTTGTAGAAAGGAGGCTCTCACTTGAACCACTCTGCTTGATTTCAAATCCAATATCAAGTTTAGAGCCGACTGAAGGTAGCTGTGCTTCCCCTGGACCTTCGTTGGTCTTAATCCCCACCCCCGATGACGACTTAGTGTTAGCTACCCACTTGACAAACACTACATGCTCATCTTTAGCGAGTTCTCCCCCCTCCCCTCCCAATACTCGTACAAGGCAGTTAAGGGCCCCGCCGGTTGCTAAAGGCAGAGATCTTCCGGGGAAAAGAAAAGCAAACAGTGCCCCTAAAGGTAGCAGACAAAATGCTAAACAGGCTAGGAAAAAGAATTCCCCATTTGGGTTGGGCACTCTTAATGATATAGTAACTGGTCAGGAAACTCCCCCCGCGAATCAAGGAGGGAGTAAATCCACCAATCCTGTACCAGATGTTACTGTGGGGGGCATAACGTCTGAGCTCATCAGACATATGGAGGACAGGCTGAGAGCACTAATTTCCACAGTTATGGAAAAGTTAGAATCAATTGACCGTAGACTTAATGCTTTAGAAAAGTGCCTACCGAAAGAGCAACTTCCTTCTAATGAAACAAAAATAACAAAAATACAAACCGACAGTGCCCCCATATTGTCAGGTACAGGTCTGAGAGTGGCACCCGCAGCTCCAGTGGCCACAGCAACTAATAATCAGGCCCCTGCAATAGGTACAAAAGCAGGAGCCAAGCCTGGCCCTAGGGGTCCGGTTGGGAGATTAGATCTATTAGGTAATGGCTCTCCTAAAGAGGCATTTCTTCATTTCCCTCCAGAGGCATGCCCGTACTCTATTATTCTGGCAATCGTCCCTAAAATTAACAACGGTGGGGAAGAACATTGGACCACACTCAAAAATAAAGCTCTCAATTTCTAGAGTACAAAAACAGTGCTGGGGGACCACCTTTTTAAAAATTTCAAGATGATGAGAAGGGTGGCTTGGGTGGGAAAGACAAGGAAGAGTTTGGAGGGGGATTGTGTTGTTGTGAGCTATTGTTCCCCACAATTGGTGGATCACATCCTGAGGCAGGCAGGTTCTTTTAGGATCCACGATGATTGTATTAATATCCTACCTCTGGGTTTTTTCTATCCTCCCACCCCTGTTGTAGGCCAGAATAGGAGAGACAATGAATACCAGGCAATTCCTCCCTCTAGCTTTGTACCATTGAGCAATAGATTTGAGGTCTTTAGTTCATTGGACACCAATGATTGACTTCAAGGCGCCCAAGTTCAGGAAGAGTTTGTAGTTAGTACAGCTAACCCACATAGAGTGTGCTCATCCACAGTTTCTAACTTACAAGGAGCTAATTTCCCTGTTTTGGGAGACAGTGTACTACCTAGCAGTGCTCCCATTACTAATAGCTTGTCCCAGGAGGGTACTCAAAGGGGGCAAAATGACAATGGAGGGCTAGTTGAAGGAGTAGCCCTTGGTCAGCATCCCATTGATGCTGATTATAATATGGTATCACTGGTTTCATGGAATGTGGCAGGGCTTAGAAGTAAGGCAACCTCACTGGACTGGTTGGCCTTTATAGATAGTATGGATTTAATACTGCTACAGGAAACTTGGTTGAATGTTCCTGAGTTTAGACCCGGTTATCTTAATTTTTATGTTCCTGCTATTCCTAGCTCCCAAGGGAGAGCAAAGGGGGTTCTTGTAACATGGGTAAGACAAGACAGCCGATATATTATAAACCAAGTAGACACCAATAGCAGTGATATTCTACTAATCGAAGTTCAGTGCCCCGAATCAAAATCTCTCTTTGTTTTTAATGTTTATTCCAGGGGGATGCCTTGGGGTAAACCCTCGACCACTATTGAGGAGTTAGAGGCACTCCTTGAGTTTTATCGTAAAAGAGGTAACATTATAGTAGCGGGTGATTTTAACTGTTGTTTTGAACCACTGGACAGAAACGACATAGATCTTACTTTGGAAGAAGACTGTCCATGGAATATCCCTCAGTTGACACTAACACCAATTAAAAAGTGGACAGAGGCAGCACTGCAGCTCAAAGTCGGATCTGTCGGGCAAGGGCTGCGTGCTCTTAATGGTAGAGCACCTTCTGATAAGCATGGGGCTTTTACTTTTAACAATGGTACACGCAAGAATCGCATCGACTATATATTCACTAACAAAGAGAACTGGCCCAATATTAAGGACATAAAGGTAATTGAAAGGGTCGAAAGTGATCATGACCCATTACTCCTGTCATTTAAGATACATAGCTCTCACTGCCAGGAGATTCCCCCAGATGAGATTGAACTTGTCCTATCTAATGATTCTAGACGTGTAAGATGGGCTAACTGTGTAGTGGATGAGGATAAGATTGCGGCTATGAGGGAACTGACAATTCAGGTGTCAGCTGAACTCCAAAAATGCAATACTCAGGAAGAGGTAGTGGCGAATGTTAATCCAATCCACACCAACTTCTTTAATCAGTTAAAGAGTTTTTTTATAAAAAAGGTTTCTAATAGACAAAATAGGCCTCTCAAAAAGGAAGAACAATGATATGGTAAGTCCTGCAGGGCCGCGTACAAAGCCCTGGCAGAGGCAGTGAAAACCAAGGATAGAGCTAGAATAAAGAGTGCCCGTGTCCTTTATAAAAAAGCCCAATATGACGCTAAACGTGCTTGGGATGAGGACTACTGGAGAGATCTCTATCAAGCTAGCAAAGAACGATCAATGTGTTCCTTTTGGGATATGATTAAATGGGGTAGAGGCGTACAAAGGGGAGAACCAATAAATTACGTTTCTCCTGACCTTTGGGTTTCTCATTATGCGTCCAAGTTTTCGTCGGTAGACATGACAAGCGAAACGGACGAAGACCATATCCCCTCCAATAAGGATTTAACCCCTTTACACTTTGAGAGGATAGAGGTAGTCAATATACAGAATACCATCCCTAAGGGCAGGGCACCAGGACCAGACTTAGTTCCAGCCGACTTGTTCCTACATGACAAGGGCGTCTGGGCTCGGTATAACCAAAACTTGGCCAATGGCATTGCCAATGGTTCGCCCATACCGGACACCTGGAAGGACGCGGAGATCATTCCGATCTACAAAAAGGGGGAGCGCTCAGATCCAGGGAATTACAGGCCCATAAGTCTTATAGACTGTATTCAGAAGGTGGTAGCAAAACTTGTTCTGCAGAGAATCCAAGGGTGGATTGAGGAGGAAGAAGTTATTTTACCTCTCCAGGCAGGATTCCGCAGTCAGACAAGCACCATAGATCAGGTTTTTAGATTTGTTTTAATTTATTGGCGGGTGGTTTTGTTAGGGGGTGGTACGATCTATGTGGTATTTGTCGACCTTAAATCAGCGTTCGACTTGGTGCCTCGTGCTAAAATGTGGGATGCTTTTGCAGAACAGGGCATGCCATCAAATATCTTGTCCTTTTTAAAGATCCTACACGAGGACAATTTTGCACAAGTCAGATGGAACCAACAGGGTTGTGTAACTGATAAGTTTCCGATAGCCAGGGGGGTTCGCCAAGGGTGCGTACTCGCCCGACCCTCTTTTCATTATACATCAATAGGGTGATCAACTACTATGAGCATCAACCTACCAATGCTCCTAAGCTGGATGGCAAGTTGATCCCCCTGTTGATGTTTGCAGACGACACTCTATTAATCTTAAAGACTCAACAGGGCCTTCAAAAAGCTATAGATGTGTTTGAAGTTTTCTGCAATGATCATGGTCTTTTAATAAATGTGAGTAAGACCAAGTTTATGGTCCTCCATAAGTCCAAGCATGTAAGAGGAAAGGTGGTTATGAATGGGGTACAACTCGAACAGACCCAGGTTTTCTCATATCTGGGCATAACGCTGGCCTCAAAATTGGACTGGAAATTCCATACATCACAGTTGGTCACAAAGCACGCACAGCTAGCAGGAGCACTAACTAAAGAGCTACTTCTCTCTCACACTAGGCCAATTACCCCTGCACTTAAAATTTACGATGCTAAAATTGGAGCAGCAGTTCTTCATGGGGCAGAATTATGGGGTTAGAGTAACCTTGCCCTTTTAACCAGGGCACAAAATAAATTTTTACAAGGAATTACGGGTCTCCCCGCATCGAACCCCTTGACCCCTCTTTTTTATGATTTGGGTTCCCAACGCCTGAAGGATATGGCCCGATACAGACCTGTGGCATACTGGAGGACATTGTGGGTTACGCCAGATATCTCCCAGTATGCATGGGCATTTCTCGAAGTTAGAGATGCGGACAAGGTACATCGAATTCCGTGGATGAGGGAGGCAAGGGCAACCTATTCAGCAATGGGCCTAGCCAGTTTGTGGGGAAATCCAACAGCTCAAACCTTCCCACCTAGAAAAACATTTAGAGAACTTTACTGGAGTATGGTCTCATTGAAAAGATTTGGCACTTGTGTTGGTCCGTCTTTGACTGCGGACTTTTTGGAACTTAAACACTCAATAGCTCTAGAGGGATATTGGGATTGTATTACGGTCCCTGAGGACAGGAAGCGATACCATCAATTTAGGGTGGGTACATTACCTATTAATTCCTTTACTGCTAAGTGGAGACAAGGCCAAGATTTTAGCTGTCCCTTTTGTCTTACCCAATGGGAAAGCATCGGGCATATTTTATTTATCTGCCCTGAGTACAAAGCCCCTAGACAGATATGGCTTAAACCCATCTGTTTGCAGTTGGGACTCCAAACAGGGTGTGAGGCTCTGAGGATTCTCAAAACAAATAGCACCCAACCTGTGGTTATTGCTGTTGCTAAATTCCTTCATTGGATGTGGATTATCCGAGCTCGTAAATTACGTCTTAACTGAGTATTTTATTACTGCCACCCAAAACCTGTATAGCGAAATACTTTGTATATAGAATAGTATGTACCTGTTCTTCTTTTAATAAGTTTTTATAAAATTCTGTAATTTAACAAGCATAATATTGATGTGAAAATGAATGGTGCACGTTAATTAATTGATGTAAATTATTTTTTTTAAGATATGGTGGGATGGATTGGGATTTGTCAGATTGCTCTGAAGTCATTTTTGTCTTTGTGTTTTCAAATCAATTATATATCATGTGACCTCTTTGGTTTTAATAATTGATATGTTTTTTTATTAACTTGTAGTCTTTTATGATTCCAAAAATCGAAATAAAGACTTATGAAATATGAAGAATCATATATTATTTCAAATAGTAATCTGCATTTACATTATAACTGTACATGTATCCATAATCATGCATTTAAATCTGTATTGAATGTTTGCCACATTAACTTGACCAAAGACATTGACATTTGAATCTTAATGTTCAACCTTCAACTTGAAAGTTTGCTCAGGTTGCAATGTTTTCCTATTTTTTTCAGGTGTGTACTTATGGTCTCATAGTTAGAGAAAAGCACATTGTGTATGAGAGATAGAGAGGCTCAGGAGGAGTATTTTTGGCAAAGACGAGAGGTGATAACAAACAAAGGGAGGACCACTGTCCATGATGTATCTGGAGATGGGAGGAAACCAAGGACATTCTGATCTGCGGACCAAAGGAAAGTAGTTTCAAGTGTAGTTGCCAAGGTTTGCTGTGTGAAGGTGGAAAGCAATGAGGCATGTGAGGTGAGATTCACAAATATTCTGTGAAGTTTTAATTAGAAATCAAATAACATTAGATAGATTCCTTTTTAGTCTTCGAGGGGAACAGATGTCTTTGGTATATGCCAGTTGTTAGGCTTTATGCTATACAATACCTTTGAGTTGAGAGAACATTTACAGAAGGTCTCCACAGTGCTGACACCTTCCTCCTTTGTTGGATCCAATTAGGGTTTCCCCAGTCATACAACGTAGTTTAGGTTTAGTTAGATAATTTAGAATCACTCAAGTCTAGGCATGAGGAATGCAAATCATATTCTGATCATTGAATCCTATTTCTCATTTTTTGCATTCCCATTACTGAATTTCTTTAAAGCTTGATGTTATTGAGATTTAACTTAGTCAGACGATTAGGTCTGCCAGTAGTTATTCTGTATTTTTACAACATGTTCTTGAGATTAGTGTACTTCAGCTTGGCCTTGAATTTGAAATAATTCTATACTTCTTGCCATCTACCGACTTTAGGGTCCTCACTGTGTAGCCACATGGACTACACTGTAAACTGAAATTGCTCCTTAGACACCTAAAAAGGTCCATTGTTGCCATATTTGGCTAAGTGGCTTGGTGCTCTGGCAGATGATAGTAAAGCGAGAATGGTTATCCCTTGGAATAAGGGGAGTTAGGATAGCTTGCTAGAATTAGTCAGACCCAATCCCAGCCCTAAAGCCCATATTTCGGTTTGGAGGATCAGCAGAGTTTTAGCAGTTCGAGAAAGAGCTGTAACGGCGAAGGTGTGAGTATTAATATGGTTGTGCATTCTAATGGCTTGTGGTTAGCTTGTGGTGTTAATAGAGATTATATCATGTTTGGCGGAGATGTTTTGAATGTCGTGTGAATGTGGAGCTTTACGTGGAGAAGCTGAAGTTGTTATCAGGTCTGATGACGCCTAAGATCCCAGGATGATAAGAAAAAATGTAGAAGAAACTGTATGGTAATTGTCTGCCAAAGTTTTGTGGTGGTTGCTGTGAGACGTCCTCAACAGCACAATTGAGTTAGGATCATTTATCTTTGTGTGTGAAAGTGAAGTGTGTTAGTGTGATGGAACCTTTACGCAGGGGGAAGGTGTACTTGTTTTGGTGAGTCCCTGCTGGTCGAAGTCTCTTTCAAGTGTGTTTGAGTAGTGTTGTACTTGCTGCTCAGCCAGTGTGAGTGTGGTATGGAATGTTGGTGTGTGGTGATGCTGTGGAATGTTGGATGAGTGAGAGAGTGTCAGTTGATGTATGGGCTGAGCAGCAGGGAGACTGCTCCTGGTGGGGCTCTCTGTACTTTTACTCTTCATCTTACGATATTAATAAATACTACATAAGCTACCTTGGAAGTTGAATCTTCATTCCATTACAACATTTTAGCGATGATTTTTAAAAGAACCTGCGTGGGAGAATTTGATGGAAGCTGAGACTAAGTGAAACACAACCTACTGGAATTTGAAGCTTGAAATAACTTCTTAACGAAGAATCCCCTCTTGAAACTAAGTGCAACATGTGTAACAGCAAGCTGGCAGCCTTGAGGCCCATCGGTGACCTCAAGACTAGTCGGCCCCAACCTGGGCGTGCCCGATCCTGCTGTGTTTTCCTGGACTTTTGAGTAGACCCGTTGTCCCACGTGTGAACTTTGGATCGGTCTGCCCCAACCGTGGTGTGGGAGGACTTGCCAGCTGTTTGTGTGTCCCTTAGTATTTCACCGCTCCCATGGATATGGGCTACTGGGTTGTGACCACCGTCCTGTTGGGGAGAGTGACAAGTAAGAGGTAGTTGAAACCCGCCCTTGTGACATGTACAACTGGGAGTGTTGATGCTACTGAAGAAACCTATCTCTACTTCTGTGGAAACAATCAACCACTCTGCCTCTGTTTTTTTTTGGGGGGGGGAATATTTTTAATTTCTATCACTCACCTGCCTCCAACTCTTTCTGCTCGTGAGTTCTGTCCAGTTCGAGCCATGGCATCGGGAGCTCGTGGAGTGGTGAAGAGCCCTTACGCTGTGCAGCATGTGCGTGCCTGGAGCCACCAGGGACGCTCCCAGCATTTGTGCTGCCGATGTGCTACCATCTTAATAAATACTACTTCAGCTACCTTGGAAGTTTGATCTTAATTCCATTACAACAAGTAGGTTGAAAAGTGTTATGGCAAGCAATTTCTTTTTGATTGAATACTGTTGTTTTCTTTAGTGGAGATGACAAAGTTATTTGTTGCAATTGCCTTGTATTTGTTTACATGCCTAGTGCTGAGGAGAGTGCGTTCCTGAAAATTATAAAAGAGGATGAACTGCTGCAAGGAGTGAGATGGATGTCATAGTGTGCTGCACTGAGATTGTTCGGGTGTATACATTTGCACTGTCTACATCAAACAGTGTCACATTGGTATCGGCCATTGACTTTAAATCAGAAGTATAAGTGAACTATTATTTCCTGCTCTGAACAAAATTCTATATTTGATTATTGCATTTTTTAATCTGAAGATGAAATGGTTTAAGATTATACGAGATTTGATTAGGGGAGATGTGATGATACCCGTTATAGAGGGAAAAGAGGCACCACCTGAAGACACTGCAGGTCATTATTTGGCAATAAATGTAGGGCTCCATACCTGTATTTGGCTTAGAAATAGCATAAGATCACTGAGAAAGAAGGTGCACTGGCTATTCCATGCTATGGTACATTTGATGGGAGAGAGAAGGAGAATTATCAGGGAAGAGCTAGAAAGAGTGCTAACTTATGCCGATGCGAGGTGGTATACAGAACAGGAGTGGAGAACTGACATGATAGAGGGAGCCAAGTTATAACCCGCATTAGCAGATGAAGAATTTGAGAAAGAGAGAAAAAGGAATGAGAAAGGAGACAAGTGAAAGGAACCAGATGAGGGTAGCGAAAACAATGATCGTGATACTAGCGATAGTCTTCTAATGGGCTGTTGTCAGACTTAACAAGATGGAGAAAATTGTTAAATAAACTGGATGAATTGTGACAAACAGTATTGAGTATGTGGATATTTGATCACAAAGGTGATTGAGGCTGTGCTACCCTTTTGTGACACGAGAAGTTTGTGTCACCACCTTGCGATTAATACATTTTGCGCATTCGGAGCAAAACGTTAAAGTGTGTATACACGCCAAACTTGACAAATTGATGAATTTACATTTGGAACATAAACAAAAAGGGTGTGCTTCAGGTTGCCCTTCAAATTAAACTGTTGTCAGAACACCCACCATCATATAATGAGACCCATTTAATGTGAGAGAGAAGCATTAATGCAAATAGAAATTCTCTAGTGGCTACTACACCAGTAAATATGAGTCCTAATGTGATGGGAGCCCCTCCTGTGAATATGAATCAAACTCCAATGGGAGGGAATTCAGGGATTTGTGACCATGGTACCTTCACAGCGCTTATGCCCCAGATGCTCCTACTGTTCCTGTTACTATTGGTCCTATAGTTGCTATATATAAACCTGGCTCTACAGGCAGTATAACACAGGATTTGGCTGTCCCTGCTAAGCTGAGGGCCCTAGAGAATGCTCCCACCAGTTCAAGCACTGGATGATTCATTCCTCTAACTCAAATTCGTTCCCACTGTTGTGTGAGTCCAGACTCCATGATAAACCAGACAGGATTTGGACTTTTAAAGTCATTTCTGGGATTGCCAGACTGGATACGCTTACCTGGGAATACACACAGTATCACACCAACAGAGAGGCCAGTACATAAAGCTCTTGGGTTGTACCACAACTTTAGCGCTCAGGAGTTAGATGAATGGTTGGAAGTGGTTAATGTCACTTTGAATAAGTGGAAGTTCATAATTGAGCTAAGGAATGATTCAGTAATCAGTGATTGTAAATTTAGTAGATGTAGCTAAATTAAAACTAGAATTAGATAAAATTATAACTGGGACCCAAAGAGATGATTCATGTATATTGTGAGAGATTGTTGCAGGCATTTAAACAGTACAGTGGAATGGAGACACTGGAGCCCAAAGATATGGGACATTTTGTGTCTAGATTTGTGATGGGACTGAGGCCCGATTAGTTGGCAGAATAATCTGGTTGATGAGATTTTTCGATACACTAAGAACTGTAACAATGAGAAGAAACTTAAAGAGAAATTGATGGTGGCACAAATAAAGACTGCTTCAGAGGAGGTCAAAGTCATCCTTTTGTTGGGAATGTTCCCCCTATGCAGGAAGTTTATCAGTAAGCAGCTCATGCAATGCAATGTATAGGTGGTGGTATGTTCCTGGGTTAAGCTGCTCATTCCTTATATTGTCTTCTTTTCACAATAACATTTCTGCTATGAACATTTTGATATATATATATATATATATATTGATATATATTACTTAGTTTACACATCTAGCTTTTCACAACTTCATCACAAGGCCTTAAACATCCTTTATAAGGCCTCTTTATGCACTCTGTACACATGTCGTCTATCTACATTCACGGGGCGACAAAGCTAACTACATATACATAACATCGCTAATCTACAATGTACATCACCAGGCTGATTCTATTATAAATAATGAGCATCCCGATAGATTAGCAGAGGAGGCCCTCCAGCTGACAGTAAATGTCCCTGCATGCTGAGAATTCCCCACAAAGTGGTTTGAAATCTCATGTGGGGTGCCCAGATTGTGACCCACCAGGTAATAGGGTTGGATGGCCCGTAGGGTAGATTCTTGGCTCTACACCTACATACACTCTAGGTAAGCTTATAGCAGGGTGTGCATAGTAGGAGTACAACTGATTACTGCCTTGTTTATATGCTTGCATATATACACACTGTTTTAGCACGATGGTAGAGCTGTACCTACTATTTACCGTTTTGGGGATCATAATCCCTTTCATCTGCTTCTGTCTACTGATTATCACAGCCCTAGAGTCAGTCTAGGCACCTTGTCCAAGGTTTATGTTGTCCAAACAAATGTGCAGGTCCTACATATTAGTGGGAACTACACCACATGGTGCAACCAACGCTGGTTGGTCTCCTTTTTAGCGGTATAGCTGAGTAGTACTTTAGTGCTTTTTCAGAGAACCCTAGTCACCTCCAAACCAGAGACTTCCATGTTGGTAAAAGAAATCCGCCTCAGCTGAGTAGGTAGACCCTATGTATTGGCTGTAGGTTATTCAAGCTTGTAGGATAAAGGTTTCCCATATTTGTACTAACCCTATCTCCACAAACTCATATACTAAACTCCTACTGTCTTCACAATGTATGTAAATGGAGAGAAAGTTGAAGAACAAGCAGTTAGTCTAAAGATTACAAAAAAATTGCAGACATGCAGTTACTCTAAAATTATTACATTATGGCCTCCCGGTAACGGGTGGTGATGTTACCTTTGTGGTTGAGGCACACAAAGCATTTAGAACTGATGTATTCTACATTCCGGTTAAATTCTTGCCTGCAGATGCTCACACAAAATTGTTTCACACTTACATTGAAAATGATACACCAGAAGAATATTTTCCATATGTGGACATAGAAATTCTGTTAACTTACCACAAACATATAAATTGGCTTAAAGGTGCCTTCTCCATACTGTAGAAAATGTGAGACTTGGTCGGCTCAGTTAAGAAGGAGCAATTTGGTTGGTCCTAGCTGCTTATACACCGCATCCTAATGATTTAGAAGTAGCAGAAATAAGAACACTATACAAAGAACTAGTAAAGATGAACAGAAACCTCATGCAGTACATTATGCGAACACAGTTAACCTTGCACAGACAGCTCAGGCTGCGCAACCACTATTGGCTCCTATGGATATCAGCCCTCGAACGCTAATTGTTATGGGAATGGGAAAGGTTCCCACCAGTCGGGAGCAAATTCTGTTCTGGTTGGTAGAGAAAACAAGCCAGCTTGAAGCTGTTTTTCCCCATATGGGACCACAGGACAAACACAAAATATTAGCGATTTGCTTGCCAATGGGGATGGCTTGGGTCTTCAGATCGTAGTGATCTGGATTGTGGTATTGGAATGTGAAATTGTTTTCATGTGAGGCAGTGTCAGTTGGCTATTTCCCTGCTGTCCTGCTGGTTGTACTCATATACTTGTGAAGGAAAATAAAGTTATCCTACCGGCAAAGCTGCTCTGCATTCTTTTAACTGGATCTTTTCAGATGGCTCCCTTGGTTGACGATTGTACCACTTGGGTTACAGTCATCACTGCAGTCTACACCAGAACTCATGATACCCCTTGAATAGCAGTTTTACCTGATGTACTGAAACAAGTACAGAATGAGTATGGGGCAGGAGCTGCCCTGGACTTGGGGATGAAACTGATGGGAATTGCCTAGAATTATCAAAGAAACCTGTGCCACGCTCGGCGGAGATAATTTGGGAGCCTGACCTGGGAAACCACAGGTTAAAAGTAATTCTGAAAGGATAACTCTGAGCAAGCACCCAATTCTCCCAAGAAGAAATGGGACAATAAAAAAAATTATAAACAAAATAAAACACTATCATGGGGTGGGTCTCCTCAGCAGGAATCTACTGACAAAATATATAATTTAAGAAACTGTGATAATATTAGAAAGCCTGGCCGGTATTAGGATATTGATACGCGCTGCTCTCATTCCTTTCAGGGTTCTTCCGATAAATGTTTGGAGAGAGATGGATGGTCAGAACGCAGATTAGGAGGGCGTGTGAAGCCAAAAAGGGAGACACATTGCACTTCAGATTACATCCTTAAGGAGGACAAACAAAAGACTCAAAAACCTCAATTCAAAAATAAGACAGTAGCAGGGATTAAAATAAGACATGCCCAGACTAATGAGGACTCTGCTTCTGAATTTGGAGTGTCAGTGCCGATGTGGGACAATGCGACAGAAGTCACAATAGCTCGCCGGAACCTGATGGATTACTTGGTGGTAGTAGCGCTGAATGAGCGTATCACGGTGGACAAACCTGATTCTAGGGTAAGTGTCGCCCATCGTTTATACAAAATAACTCTCCAAATGGAGGGGACATAGCCAGGAACATCAAGGCTCTCTTTTGGGAGAACCAACACTCTGTGGAAGAAATATAAAAAAACACTAGATATCTCAAATGGATTTTTCTGCCAGAATATATCACCTGAAAGCAGATATTTGACAGCATTTTCAGCGCTAGGTTCACAGCATCAATTTTGCTGTTTACCTCAAGAGGGTGGAATAGCCCTGGCTGCTCTAAGCCAGGTTAACAGAGTTACTTCAAAATTTTGATTAGGAGACATTGTCCTATGTAGATGACATCTATCTCATGGACGATGAATTAATGGAACACTTGGCTCACCTGGGTTACACATTTAATTACAAAAAATCAAAAATTGCCCACCTCAGTGTCCTGTTTCTAGGATATGAGTTGTCAAGGTAAGGCAAAATCCTGGCTGCAAATCTTTTGAAAAATGCACACTGCTCCAACCTCCAACAACTCTGAAAAGATTACAATCCATTTTAGGATTTTTGAATTTCAGCAGAACATACATTTTGAATTACACAGAAAGGGTTACACCATTCTACGATTTAATTAGACCAGAGTTTTCAATCAACCATTGGACACAGGAACACACAAACATTTACATTCCGTAGAAGCTGATATGATAGCTTCCAAACATTTGCACACATGAGTGAACACAACTAACTTGGTGATCCGCGTAGTTGCTGGATCCACCAGGTACACCTATACTACTTTTAATTAAGGTGATACAGTACCCCCTGCATATAAATCACCTTTGTACACCAACGCTGAAATGCTTTGGTGTACAACCTACTGTGCACCTACTGAGAAAATTCTCATGGAGGTACAGACTGCTGTGGTGAGAGACAGAGAGAGCACTGACTCAGGGTAAGAGAATAATTGTCGTTACCCAGGACTGAACTTACAGGCTGTTACAAAAGCAAGTGTTTCAAATGCCAAAGCATTACATCCGCGTTGGATTTAATAGGCTAATGCTTTCACTGCAACAGATGTATATTACAGGTTTGATTCCATACTGCAAACACAAGCATTCCGGCAGTACGAACAAGAATATCCTCTGTTGAATGAAATTATGCCTCTAGATCGATATGAATAAATCATTTATACCAATGAATTTGCTCAGAGTGCCGTGGAGAACATCAATATTCTGCTGCATGTGTAATTGTAAAAGGGCCCATGCATGATGGAAAGTTCTGTCCAGAAAAAACACACACTCCGTCCTTAGGGGACTGGATAGCGCAGCTGGCAGAACTCAAAGCCTGAATAATGACACTACAAAGTATGGATCATGAATTCCCCACTGCTATAGTGTGTGATTCATACTACTGTGTTCTAAGGCAACAATCCACACTGCTTCCATTGCTGCAATCACTTGTTCAAGTACAAGAATAGACAGAGATATCATGGTGGCTGTCAGTACTGCTCACAACGACACCCACCGGCCAAAAGGTTTTCCACTCCAGTACTCCTACAAGTTAGGTTAGGTGCACAAAATATTCTGTATGATCAGATTACAGGAGTAGGGGATAAAGTAATCCCAAACACTGATCATAGATTGGGGTTAATAATAGATGCACACGAGGGTCTGGGGTCAGCGCACATAGGGTTGGGTACTATAGTTTCACTACTGAAGCCTCACTATTTGTGTCCTGGTCTTTCAAAACAGACCAAGAACTTTGTCCTCAAATGTGACATCTGCCGGCAGATGAAGTGTTCCACCATAGCACGGCCTTCACAGACACCTCTATGATCTCAGACAAGCTTCTAGGGGTTGTTTATTTGGAGTACTGCTGGCCCTTACACTCAGATCGTGCTTACAAGTACATCTTGGTGGCAGTGGATTCCTGTCCCAGATTCCTGTGGGTTTGGCTACAGCACTCGGCTGACGTTCAAACTGTTATAAAGGATTTTCGAGTCTTCATCAGGACATATGCAATAGGCACACTACATTCCGACTAGGGCCCGGTGTTTAGCTCTCTGGCTTACAAAGAAGCCATGGGAAGTTTGGGTGTGGCCTTACGGTACTCCTCCCCCTACCATCCTGAGGGAAATCCGGTAGTCAAGAGGAAAAACTGTGACTTAATGCAGTCCTTAACACAAAAGTATTAGGCTTGGGTGGCAGTTTGGTCAGTCACTTATATCGGGTCCAGGGGGCACTCAATAACATGCCTCTAGGTGTTAGTACACCTTGAGAACTCCTGGTTGGTGTAAAAAGGTGGGTACCAGACGTCAATAATGTTAGCACAGTGGCGACGGCAACACCATTTGACATCAAAGAACGTTTGCCTGTTTTACACAAACTCAATGAATTCCAGGGTGCACAAACCAAGGTCTAAGTAAAATGCGCCGCCACTGGACAAGTGAAGGATGTACAGGCAAGGCCAGTCTGGGTCCCTGGTCAGAGAAAAAATTGTGGACAAGAAAGAATTTAGGCCATCTTACAGAGCCTGTCCTGGCTTTTGAAGGTACTAGAACTGTACTTCTTCTGCCCCTTGCCGGCCAAAGACGCAAAAGGTTTGTCGCCCTTGATCAGATCAAACAACGCTATGTGGCCAATTCTCAACAATGTTCACAAGAGAGGGTCTACACCCTTCAACAATTTAATACATTATTAAAATCTTATACGTAATGAGCTCATTAAATATACAATATTTCATTGTTATCAGTTTTCCCAAGAGACAGTAAACGGAGGCTTCTTCAATTCAACTCAATTCTTTATTCAATTCTCTTTGTTTAAAATGCAGATAGCCAACCCGTTACCGGATGACCACATGAAGGACAAGATGCTGATATTTGCGGTTTTACACCATTTTTTTGTGAAATCTATCTTTGAACTTAAAACGCCACTGGAGCATGTATACCTTTGTCCTTTGACAATTGATTTACCTTCATCAATGTGTGAGGATTTTGAGAAATTAATATTATAAGGAAGTCCATAAAGCCCTGAAGAAGGCCGGTAACGGACAAAACACGTTGGTTATCTGCATTTTAAAAAAAAAAGAATTGAATAAAGAATTGAGTTGAATTGAAGAAGCCTCAGTTTACTGTCTCTTGGGAAAACTGATTACAATGAAATATTGTGTAGGTAATGAGATCTCTACATATAAGATTCTAATAATGTATTAAATTGTTGAAGGGTGCAGAGCATCTCTTGTGAACTTTGTAAAGAGAACAGGGTTTTCACTGTTCCCTCTTGGGATCGTATAGGGATTGCGTTCCTGGTTACTTGCACCTTCTCTATAGATTTATATGTGTGGTATTTAAATAGTGGTGCAGGCGCTTATGCCTTAATCCCTAAATCCTTGTTGCAATTCTCAACATTGGGCAATGTGGGCTCCTGGGTAGCCACGGCATTCCTCACGCTACCATTCAGGAAGTTAAGATAGAAGCTTTGATAACTGCAGAAGATTCTACTCTCCAAAGAGAAGCTGTAAACAATAAGTGATACTTCTTTCTTGTGAAACAACTACAACTGTACAGTCAACAAGTGCAGAAATCTCAATTCGAAAAATTGATGACGCACAGGTGAATATGCCACAGAGCGAGTCATCTCACAGTTCGACCAAACCTGCTGAGCTGCCAAAAATAGACCGTATGACGTCTGACTACTTTGTGCATTTTTATGACCTCTCATCGGATTCAAGTGAACCTGAGCTGTCACCACCACCTCTCCCTTTCAGGCTACGGGTGTATACCATATACCTTTGGCTGAAAAAGGCATAACTTTGTTGCTCCTTGGTTACATCTCTGGATTACAATTTGATTACTTTCCTTGGTCCTCTGGATTGGTTTGATAACTGTCTTTTTTCTATACCTGAACAGACACTATCTGCCAAGACGCTCTGCGGTGCAACTTGTGAACTTGGTTCTGAAACCGCATGCATCATCGCACCATGAACGAAGGGACGTGTCCCTGGTGAACATTACAGCAGTTCCAGTTCTGGAAGGAATAGTGTGGGACAAGGTATCGTATGATTTGTAAGGTCCTACTGAACTTTGACAAATTCCATATTTGTTCAAAATTTCTTTAAATGATATCATCACCTTCAGTATTTTCTCTGATGATTGGGTTAGGGACATTGAAACTGTGCACAATTTGTTTGCAGATCTAGAGTAATCAGCTGCATTTTCTAATTATGAATTGTATGTTGGTACATATAATTTTGGCGCCATGTTTTGTTATCAACATTATGGTCACCATTTGTTACACAAAACTGGTATCTCACAAGCTGTTTACATTTACACTCAATTTGAACATTGCCCAATACCGCCGAAAATTAGTTCAAAAACATTTGCAGAAAAGTTTGCTTATTTTTCTAAATTAGACACATCAGACCCAGCCTCTTATTAATATAGGCTTGCACCTACACCAGAAAAAAAAATTGCTAACGAACAGCAAGATGATATACTCTGCTTCCTTTATTTCCCAACTGTCTGTGCAGGGTTCCAACTTTTGGAAAGACACCATATACACAAACTTTGTCTGGGGACAAAAGATTGGCAAGTTCAGGGAACGGAGGCTTTATTTAGAGCATGCCTCATACCACATCAAATGATTTTCCTGCACAAAACAGTGCAACAAACTTCCTGTCTTCGGATAGTCAAAATGAAGGATTTGAACACACCACGTATTTCCCTGTTCTCATGCTTCAAGAATTGGCAGCAGTTAACATACTTCAGTGAGGATGCATTAGACACCATGATACGTTATGGTTCTTTTAATTCATCAAATCCCAATTGGAAGGGGTGGTTGGTTTGGCCTGTGGACACAAACCAGTATCAGTCTAGATTCCTGGGTAACACTGAAGGGTTTAGGATTGATAGCCCTGATCAGCGATATGTACAAACAGAACACTCTGGGATGGTGACTTCATATAGTTTTGGGACTGTGTGCCTTGATTGGCTAAAGACCTCAACACTCTCTCAGGTGAAGCAACACTTGTACCTTCTTTCTGATGGCATGGATTCCAGGGATGTCTTGTTAGATTTCTGAAACTCACATCAAAAGCTCTTCTTGTACGGATTATACAATGAGCTGAGGACAATTTCTAATCAGAAAGCTGCTGAGAGATTGCGCAAGACAGACAGGGTTAGTTTAGAATAGGCTGGGGCTGTGGTTGACAGTGGTATGACCACTTTACAATCCAGAATGTATTCACTGGGCAACATAGTGTTTTCTGCAATTAATATTATACAGCAAGAGAAGTGGGGGCGTGGCTTGCCGCCAATCATGGCGGACACAAATTGACTGAGCTCCGGAGCCCAAGCGCAGTTCTATTGAATAATTGCCTTCTCCTTGTATTTTTGTGATGAGCTACTGCATCAGGTAGCTGCGGGCACAGGGCAAGCATCATCCTAGTGCCAGAACTGCACCCACCCAACGGCAAAACTGGAGGTTTGGCCGTGGCCTGCGAGGAAGCTGATAGCCGGGAGATGGCAGCCTGACGAAGCCAGAGGAGGCGTTTCCTGAGCAAGGATCAGCGCCGATGCCTAGCTCATGTGGCTTACCTGCTCTGTGCCTGGAGCGGACTCGTGGCCACTGGTGTGTGTGGTGAAAGGACAAGACTACAGCCGGGGGCCTGAGATTGCGAGAGGACGAAGTGGCCTCCGAGTGTTCGGGCATGGCCAGAGCTGCACCATCGAAGTGAGGAGCTACCCCGGGGTAGGCCTGATCTGGGCCACGTCACTACACTACACGGAGTTGATGGGTGAGTGTGGAGGCCCCCTCCTTCATATATGAGCGACCAGAGGTCTGTCCTGAGGTTCCTCTCCATCCCTAGTTGTCCTGGCTGATTTTTGCCCTGGATGAAGGACGTTGCCTAAGATGCTTGAACCCTCGGCTACCCTGATGAATGTAAGATGGTCATAACTGGTGGATTGAGCCAGTCGCATATGGACTGTACAGTGCATTTCTTCAGCTTTCCCCCCTCCTGTTGGGACTGTGAGCTTCCTTGCCCCCCCTCCTGAAGTAAGATGAGAACTAGAGGGGCAGAGGGGTGGGGTATATGTGAACGGCCCCCACCGGCTTTGAATTTATGAGGAGGTGGCGCATGCACTCGCACGTGGCAGCGGTTGTGCGGGTTGCAGCGGACTAGCAGTGGAGGGCACATTTATGGATTTACTTCTTTGCTCCCCCTTGAAGACATAGTGGGAAACACCACAATTGGAACAATACAATGGTTAGGGCCTTGGGATGTGGATAGGCCTTCATGTTTGACAGTGACTAGTGACTTGCAGGCGGCTAGTGGCGGTGGTGGCTACACCATTGCTTCATGGTGTAAGGGTCCTTGCGGAAGGTATTACTGCTTCGCACGCATCCTGCAGGTAGTAATATGCAACTTATCTGGGAGTGCACACTACAGTGCCTGGCCCTTTTTTGGGGGGCCCTCGAAGTGCCTTTACATCACCGATGGGTGTGATTTGGAGTGTGAGGTTACCGGTGAGACACTCATGACGTGTGGCACACTCTTGTAGTTATGTGAATGCCCAGCGTTGACATATTGCTTTGTCAAATCTGGGGACTGCCGGATAGTTTGTCTCTCCCGACTGCTTGCTCCCGGCTCTTTTCAATTGCACAGGAGGGTTCACACGCACTGCATGTTGGGGCCCTAGCGACATTCTTCTGGACCACTTGGACTGTGCACGCTCATAAGCACTAGGATGAACCTCAAATATGCGCTGCTTTTCCCCGAACGTTTCAAGATAATTTACCATCAAACGACCTACTTCTTTGAAAGTCCAGAAGATGTAGAGGAATGGCTTTAGGTCATGGATCCCACGCAGCTATCTGGTACATCTCTCCAGAAACCACCACGCAGTGCACATGGCCGACACTCGCAGTGTGTAGTCGGAACTATAAGGGTGGCAACATTTCCCGGTCCTACACAGGAGCAGATCCGAAAAGACAAGGAGGTGGCCTTGGCAGCTGCAAACTCTTTCAGAGACAATTCCTCCAGCTGAGATTTGGAATCATCAGAACATAGTACAAAATGCTCAGACTCAGAGAACAGCTTAACACTATTCATAGCTGTGACACCTCAAACGGCAGATGATTTACTGGGACTGTAGATCTGTCATACTCTCTGCAATACTAGACACTACCGCGGATGGGGGCGCTGATGGCACGCGTACCCAGGGCACACATATCCTTTTGTTCTGGTTCTTTACAAATGCATATGGCACATGTAATGTTGTACAATATTTGCTCAGGCTCGGAAGAGCTTACGATTGTATGTTCTTTTACATGAAGGTTACGGCTACCATCCCCCCTTTGCGAATGCTACAGTTTATTACGTAACAGTTCAATGTGTGTTTTTTTTTTTTGGCCAGGTTAAGTTTGTAGGAGAAACCTGGTATTAAGTTTAGTTCATTCAACACAGATAAGGGGAGTGGGTCAATCATATCTACAACTCTCACACCTCAAACCCCCTAAGTTATAATTATACACACATAGAGGGGTGGAGAGAAAAACAAAGAAAACCCCTACACATCCCACAAAACAAAAAATCCATTGTTTTGAAAATACTGCCCTCACTCACACACCGATGCTTCATCATCGGGTCTGCTTACAATACGCCCAGGTGTAGCCACACTCTGGACGGAGCATAGGGGGGGGGGGTTTAACATAAAAAGACCATAAGACAAATATACACAACCAAACAACATATATACATATAAATCAAATAGTGATCATTGGATATCACCCTGTGACTGGAATAGGTCTACAACACGTGCAGTTAAAAGGAAAGTGTCTAAAACTGGTTTGGGGATACCAAACAGAAACTTTATTAACAGGTTCCACAACCAGGATTAAAAGAGAAGAAATGATGGGTGATGTTTCTAAGAGAAAAGTCAAGATTCTCAAAACAACCTTCCTAATACCGCCTTTGTCAACATGTTTCGACCGACTTACTGTGCCACGAAGGTCACCCCGGTCTTCTTCAGGACATGTGTTGCTACCCGTCCCGCTATTGGTCACTCCGTAATTCGGTCAAAGTACCAATTCACTGATCGCATGGGATTCCAATTGAATCAACATGTGTGGAGGGGATCCCAACAACACGGGAAACATATGCTGGAATAGTAAAAAATCCCCTGTAAGTATATTGTTAGAAACCCAAGGGGGGGGAAAGAAAATAATCATGTCGTCCCATCTCCCTTGGTCATAATGGAAGATTCTCCCTTTTGCTATGGACTTCGGGGATACCATATTTATCACCCACCAGCATCAAATAAAACCTTGTGTGCAATGCTATAATCAAAACCGAACTACATATCTTTATACATCCGCCCTCTGTCTCCGGTAATAATATTTAATTGCAGTCTATATGCCCCACATGCAGCTTCACCTGGAGCAAAAAGGTCTAACTTTCATGCAAATAACTCCCCGAGTTTATTGAGGAAGAAAACTCGACATGGCGTCCTGCAGGTAGGTGTCCCAAGAACACAACCTGTAATCATAGAGACATGACAAGACAAGAGAAACAAATCGCACCCAAACTGTAGTTACGTCTAGCTCAAACTGTCATGGGCGTGAGCCGCCGTGAGTAAACATATGAGCCCACATCCTCTAGACAAAATGGCATCAGCCCGAGCAGTGCCGCCTGCCTAGAGAATAGCAAGTCGCGATACTACCCAGAGCCCCTCTGTAACTCCTTACTGTTCCGAGGACAACTGCCTGTCTTTGGATCGCCGCGTAGATAATGGCGATCTGTTGGGAAACGTTAAAATACCCTGAATGTCCCACCTGCAAGTCACGTACTCAGTGTAACGCGTAATGGGGCGCCCTACGTCATTCCGCACCACGTGCGGACCCAAGGAATCATGGGAGACCGAGTTTATGCTAACTAGTTACCGGAGCGTCAATCAGACATTCTCGTTTCAAGGCAACTACTCGTAATACGCTCAGCTTCTCCAGAGTGGAAACATACAGCCGAATGAGTCCGAACTCCCCTAGCTGTGTCACAGACTCCATGGGTACCTCAGACCTCTGACTGCCTCGAGTGAGGAATAATGCAGTATGGTAATCACGTCACTTCAGCCCATATATAGACCAGGGTGTATCATAAAAGGCAAGTCTCCTGTAGGGGTCCTCAAAAGATTTGCAGAATTATTATAGGTCCCTGTTGAGATGTAGTGAGACCCTTCTAAATGTAAGTGGTTTCATGACAGATTCAGAAGCGAGTCTCATGGTACTAGACTATGTGATCTTATCCCTCAATGTATAATTGATCTAATGCCGCTCTGACATTCCATCCAAAAAGGAAAAGAGCTACTGTCTGCCCAATGCTTGCCAGGGTATGTCGTCATTCAGGCCTGTAAAATGACTTTTCAGGCGGTAGATCCACTTCTGTTCTCGATGTAAGAGAATGCGATGTTCATCTGCCATGTGTCTGCCTAAGTTCAGTTTCTCGATGACAGTCCATTTCAGCTCATCGGCAGTGTCCCATTTCTAGAAAATGAGCTGTCATTCTGGTATTCGATCTTCCACACCGTATAGTACTCCGGTGCTCAGTAATCCTGGTGCGCACCTTCCTACTCGTCATCCCCACGTAAAATGTGTTACAATGGCACGTAATCAAGTAGATCACCCCCTGGGAATTGCAGTTGGTATGAGATCTCTGTTCCCAGGGGGTGCGAAGGCCCAGATCCAGTTGTTTGGTGTTGGATGTCAAGGTGCATAGACTACAGGAACCACATCTTGTGTGGCCCATCAGTCTTGGAAGACCGGTCACTGGCCTGATGTCTGTAGTCATATTAGTGACTCTCGGTCTCGTGTGGACCAGTAGGTCCTTTAAATTCTGACTCCGCCTGAATGAAAAGAGAGGCTTCTCTAGGTGTAGTCCCCCTGTATTCAGAATCTTCCAATTCCGCAGTACCAGTCGTCTGATCTGCTGGGATGCCGTGTTAAAGGTCGAGACGAAGACAGGTTTATTTGTCTTAGGTCTATTTGTTGTAGCAAGAAGGGAATCGCGGTTGGCGTTCAGTGCCCGTTTCTTCGCTCTTTTGACCAGGAGGGTGACGATCTGGATAAGAGGGGGGTTCCATTTGTTATACTGGAAAAAAGGGCTAACACACAGGGCAGGTGAATCTTCCTCCGTGGCACATTGGATCGAGTACCGGTCATCCTGGGGAACATTTATGCTCCAAATTTTGACCAACACAAATATTTTATAGGTCTGAACTCGATTTTGGTGGGGTGGGAGGCCTACCCCTGGATAGTAGGGGGAGAATGTAATCCAGTTATGGATATCACCCTGGACCAATTGCTTCTCCTCCTGAGAGGCACAGTGGCCAGTAAACAGGTAGAAGCCCTAAATGGCTGGATCAAAGGCTGGTCCCTGTGCGACACGTGGAGGCTTAAGAACCCCCGGAATAATAAGGAATACTCTTTATTCTACCTGGTACATCAACTACATACCAGAATAGATAGACTTCTGTGCTCCAATTACATAGCTGATCAAAGTCATAAGCACCACATACCTGGCAAAGATGTTCTCTGACCATAACCCCCTAGAGACTGTCTTTACTTGGGGTAGAGTAACGACCCCAGGTCCCACATGGATGTTATGGCCCGACTACTGGAAGACAGCATTTCGTAGCACGATTTACACTACATTCCAGAATTCTTTTACAGAAAACAAAAACACTACCTCCACATTATTGGTGGAGTGGGATGCAATGAAGTCAGTTGTAAGGGGAGCAGCAATTAGAGCCACTGTGGGAGCAAGGCACAAGAGACATATGAACCTGAAAGACATCGAGAACAAAATGTCAAAGCTTGAGCACGAGGCAGTGCATGATCCCACAAAGCAGACACCACTACAGGAAGCACACATTCAACATGCAGAGTTGCTCGAAACTCTTAGACTAATAGATTATAGCTCTTATACTCAAATGAGACACTCTGACGTGGACAAATCGGGCACTCTCTTAGCAAAATTGATACGGAATGACCCTCCCACCACTGTCATTAGTTATATTATTCTCCCTGGGGGAGGCACCGCGAATACGCAGTATAAAATTAATGAAGCCTTTGGTACATAGTACGAAAGGTTACACAGTAAACCGCTGTTCTTAGAAGGGTCCCACATCAACGAGTTCCTCACAAATGTACCATATCCATAAGCCCAAAAGGACATGTGGGACGCCCTGGCTGGACCCATCACTAGGGCAGAAATTAAAGCAGCTATAGGTAGGCTTTCACGTAATAAAGCACCGGGCCTACATGGTCTACCAGCAGAATTTTTTAGACGCATACTCAGAAATATGAATGCCACAATTGGAAGAGGTATATAATAAGTTGCTCGAACTGGGACACCTCCCCTGCACCACTGTCCAAGCACTAGTGGTATCATTGCCCAAATCAGGTAGGGATCTATCGGACATGTTGGGTTATTGCCCTCTGTCATTGTTATCTACAGAATACAAAATCCTAAGCAAAATTCTGGCAAATAGAATCCAACCATACCTCAATAAACTGATCCACATTGATCAATGTGGATTTATACCAGCCAGGAGCATGTGACTCAACATACGCAGGTTACACCAGATTATGTCAATGGATCTTACACAACACCAACAGGCTGGCTGCATATCATTAGACATGAGACAGGCATTTGACACATTGTCAATGGAATACATGTTCAAAGCCATTGCATATTTTGGATTACCCCCGAATATGTTTGGTGGTATGGTTATTATATGCAGCCCCAACTACATGAGTTCGGTCTGGGAAACTTATTTCAAAGGAATACTGTATCCACAGTGGCACACGCCAGGGATGTCCCCTGGCTCCAATATTATATGTCTTCGTGCTGGAGCCATTGGCACTCCATCCAAGATTAGAGGCTACACAATGCGGTATACCCGTAGGTACATTGATGCACCTGGTGTCAGCGTATGCAGACGACCTAATTATATATGTGGCGGACATATTGGAGGGATTTTGCCAACATTGAAATAATATCAGGCTTAGCCATTAACAAATCCAAATCAAACGCTTTCTTTTTCCAAGACCGTCCGCACCCGGACAGTAATAATTTTGGGAGGCTCACCCTACCAATGGCCCCACACACCTTTTAATGCTTTGGCATTAACATCCACTGCTCACAAGCGGATATGTTGAAGGGTAATCTCAGTAAGGCCATTTGGGGTCTATGCTCTCAGGTAGATTTCTGGGCCACGCTTCTCGTATCGGCTATCAGCTGCGTGGCATTATCTAAAATGGTGATGCTTCACCGTCTTTTATATTATTTTACGAACCTGCCATTGCTGGTACCTTCGACCATTTATAACAAACTGGATACTGTTTTGCTAGATCTCATCTGGAGTACGGGGTCATTGTTGAATAAGTCTTAAGAAACTCCAAATTAATACACAGGGGCAGTGGGGGGCACCTGATTTTAGGGCTTATTATTATGCATGCCAGTTGCAGTGTCTGTCCTACTGGATGGCAGGACGCAATTTGCAGGAGATTGGCTGCACTATTAGATATATTGAGCAGGGAATGCTCCACACTCTATTCTTACCGCACAGTAAGTCCTACCCGGCACTGCCACCCCTATTACACACCATGTTGCAGTGTTGTATGAAAGCCCTGAAATACACCTCTGGCGGTGGTCGTTATGCTGCAACATCCCGCTAATGGGGATACCACTGGCGAGTGGCAAGCTGACACAACAGGCACTTGGGCCCTGGCTGAATGTGGGTGTAGAGCCTGTCGGTGCACTTTTTGGTGGAGGGACACTCATGGATCATGATACCTTTACACACGAAACAAGAGCACCTAATACGCTATACATGACACATCCAGCTTTACTGAACTATATTAAAAAAATAGTGGTCTCCCCACCAGGAGGAGCCCCAAACGAACGAGTGAGTCAAGTCTCTTTACTACATGGGACACTGTAGTCATTTCATTACGTGGTTATACATTGGTACCCGGGCACCTGCAACACTTCCCCGAGATACTATCCGAGCGCAATGGGCAATAGATATGAGATGGGACTTCACTGATAGGAAATGGTTAGATATTTTGGAATACCCGCGTAAGATACGTCGAAAGGCTAAATTCAAGTTTACTCAATGAATGATTTTACACAGAGCTTAACTGACCCCACAAAGGCTGCAGAGGATGTACCCGGCCACTGCACATCAATGTCCCCGGTGCAAATTGCCAGCAGTAGAACGACTCCATATGCTACGGGCAGTGCCCATGCCTTGGCGATTTTTGGGGAGGGGTTAAGAGACTGATAGAGGAGACTACTCACCTCTCCATAGGGTGCGCAGCATTGGAGTGCTTATTAGGTATCAGTAGACGTAAAAAGGCACACAAGGTTCAGCTACGCTTTCTGGATTTGCGCGCTAATAGTTGCTAAGAGATCTATAACCATGCACTGGAAGTCGGCCAAAGCTCTTACATTACAAGTGGGGCCGAAAGTGTTGCACTGCATAGGGAAGAGGCCCGTGGTCTATGGAAACATCCAATATCTCTGGACTGGGACGCAATGTTAGAAGGCCAGAAAAGAACCGATCCTGTGATGACACCCCTGATGTTCCACATACGCAATAGCAGTTGTAGTACCAATTTTATATGTAAACACTCATCGATAGATACGAGCAGAACAGTGCAGCAATTTATTGTAACAAAAGAAACTTGTTCAGAGAAGGACGAATACTCAGGATTTTGAACTATGTAGCCAGAGCCAGGGGAGGGGGATGGGCAGTGGAATAGGTGAGGGGGGTGTTAATGGGTCATAATCAAATATTATTGCATATATACATGGTTTATGTCCTGACACATGGAAAGTATGTTATGAAAGAATGTTTTATATTTGACTGCTCACTTCAATGATACAATGCTTTTGTATGGAGATCCTATATGAAGTTAATGTATATTTTCGTTACAATTTATATTGTATTGTATACTTACTACATGGGGGGAAAAAGGAAAACCCATTAACATTTGTTTAAACAAATATATACAGCAAGAGAAGTCTATTTTAGAGCATGGACAATCAAAATTACGGTTCAATATAATATTGAGCTGGAAGTTGCCAACACTATGTTCTGGTCATGTGCCATGGTGCTACATCAATAGTACAAGTCTGTTTTCTGCATATGATCTAATGGAAAGACAGATTGTAATGGCATGAAGTGATGCAAAGTATACCATGTTGGACATTGAAAAAGTAGACCAATTACCTTTCACCGTGGCTGAGACACCATCCACAGACTGGATAATTTCATGGTTACATCAGCCTACCGGTTACGTCTTTCCAATTCCAATATTGTCTCCAATACCAGCATGTTGGCAGATACAAAGTGCTAGGGGAAGGTTATGTGTATGAGTACTGGGAGTTACCATTCAGGTTTAGATGCAGGAATGTGGACACAGAAGTTTTCCTTAGTGGTTCTGCCTGTGAGGATGCTTTAGGTTGGTCCCTATTTTGCAAGGAATTTTTCTTCATGGTGCATGCAATGCTTCAATTGCAGTCTTGTCCAGTAATCTGAAGGGTTCCCCAGCTGCCGTGAATCAGCCAGCTTTTAAGCTGATCTTGAATGGGAGCTATTTGATGCTGAATGATCAAGGTTGCTGTTTAATGGAACCTGGATTCGCATATCTGTTGACAGGTAATTTCATTGTCACTTGTTGTACACATGTATTGCTTTCACCTGCCCGCACAGTTTGGGTGGCAATGCTGTAGCCTTTTAATAAATGTTTCCAACATACACTTTGATTCTCTGAGCAAACTGAAAGCCATGCTTTTTCAAAAGGATGTGGCCTTAACTTCAGCAGGAGAGATGTTTGATCCATGTTGGGAAGTGTTTTTGGAGGGCTGCTGCTAGTTTTGCTGCTTGTGGCTGGAATCCTGATTTTAATTTTTCTGCCTGCAATGGACATCCCAGTTCAACCCGGAATGGAGGCAGCACTGCTTGTGCTGCAATGCCGTGAGTGTATGATACACTCCTTCGGCACACCTCTGCTTCAAGAACTGAATGAGCACTGATTCTCTGAGCAAACTGAAAGCCACACTTTTTCCAAAGGATGTGGCCTTAACTTCAGCCTGAGAGATGTTTGATCTCCAGGTTGCAAGGTCCTCGTCTGAGATACAGACACTGCTCCACACTAACTTCCCACTGAATTTTGGGGAGCTGGTTCGCTGTATCTTTAATATGTATGATACAAAGGGGATAGTGCACTTTTTTAAATGTATCGGCTCTGGACGGGTAGTTCCTTTCAGACAGTGTTTGGAGTTATACCATTATTCATACACTCCTTGTTGACAAGCGTTTTTGGAGGCCTCCTGCTTGTCCTGCTGCTTGTGTCGGGAATCCTGATTTACATTTTTTTGCCCACAATGCACATCCTAGTTCAACCCAGACTGGAGACAGCACTGCTTGTGCTTCAATGCCGTGAGTGTATGGTATACTCCTTCAGCACACCTCAGCTTCGAGAACTGAATGAGCACTGGCTCTTGTCCTTCAGGCCTGTTTGGCTTCAATGTGTACAACCTATATTTCACTGCCTGCTTTGCAGATGAAAATACATTTTGGATCTACGCTTATAATCACAATCAGTTGTGCCACTGTACTGTGAAGTACAAATGGACCCCTAAAAGGCCCATGGGTACTGTTGTCCCCAGCCTCTTCCATTGCTGATGAATGCATTCTTTGAGTCACCCAGGGATGCTTTGACTCCTAGTGAAATGGACACCGGCTCTACAATACGCTTACAAGCTGCAGTCCCTCCCTCAGCAGCTGCTGTGGGAACTGGTGGGAACCGGATGGAATTTCTTTTGCTCTATACACCTGCTTCAAGGTGCACCTCTGTGAAACGTCGCTAGCAACATCACTGTTGCGTCTACCACTGGGAACACATAAACAATTGGCTTTTACCAAGTGGTGCAAACCATTTGGTCTGATTTTAAAACAAAACAAAAATGAATCAACAGCGTTTCCTCTATTTTTCTAGGCACCGTGGCTTTCTGAGTACCGGGATTTCAAATAAGTATAATGACTTTTTTAAGGCTTCGAGTTATGGCCTATTGTCTTTTATATAGCTTTTATAAATCAACCTTTAATATAAGGAGCGGGTGTTTCAGGGTTAGGCCCGTGTAGTGAAGCTGCTCATTTCTTACATTGTCCTCTTTTCACAATAACATTTCTGCCATTAACTTTTTCATATATCTGCATACACGACAATGTCGGATTAGTTTCCCTGAAACTACTTTGTTTACACATCTAACTTCACACAACATTATCACAACGCCTCGAGCATCATGTACCAGGCCTCTTTATGCACTATGTACAAATGTTGTTCTATCTTCATCCATGGGGAGACAGAGCTATCTACATATCCATAACATCGCTAATCTACCACGTACAGCGTACAGCGTAATGCTGCTTTCTGTTATAAATAATGAGCATCCCGATAGATTAGCAGAGGAAGCACTTCAGCTGACCCTGAGGGTCCCGCATGCTGAGACTTAAATCTTGTGAGGGGTGTCCAGTTCGTGACCAAGATGGGGTCCTTGATTCTTTTCCACCAGGTAATGGGGTTGGATCGTCCCTTAGGGAGATTTTTGGCTATACACCTACACACACTATAGGTACACTTAGAGTAGGGTTTCCATATTAGGAGTACGCCTGATTACTTCCTTGTTTAAATGCCTGCATATACACACTGTTTTAGCACCATGGTTGAGCTGTACCTACTATTTACTCTTTTTGTGCTCGTAATCACTTGAATCTGCTTCTGTCTATTGATTATAGCAGCACATGTATTCTATACAAGAATAACTTTGGCTCAATAAATATACTGAAAACATCCTGATGTGCATTCTGTATATTTCTCTGAGCCCACGTAAGCTGAGTGAAAGGTTTTGATCTGATTCCACGATTCCTAAGGGGTCAGGGTTGCCATGTTCAGTGGTTTCCAGGAACTATTCACTCCCTAGTAAGGTTAGATGGGGCTTGCGGTGGCACTGTGAGCTAGCTGGTCTCTAGGTCAACATATCCTGTGGAGTGCCCGGTGTCAGCCTAGGCACCTCGTCCAAAGTTTATGTTATCCAAACAAATGCGCAGGTCCTACAGATTTGTGGGAACTACACAAGAGTGGATTTCAGTCACAAGGTAGAGGTTGTGGCGTTCCAATTGATCCAAGTACTGGGATCAATGTGGCTATGTTGAAGAAGTATAATCTCTGTCAGTATTGTAAATTGGGGCAATTGTAGCTGGAATGTCATCTTAATCCTGCCAATTAGGGTCATAATTCATGGTTTACACAACCTCAGAATAATAACCCAGGGCAGTCAAAGAATGTAATGAGACCAAGGTCTCAGAATTTCAATATGCCCCAAGCTCCAGTGATGCAAGTCGCATAACTCCTGATGTCGCAACAAGCTTCTAATGGTCCTAGATTCGCTTCAAATCAGGTTTCAAATATGAACTAGACTTCTTTTCAGCAGTATCCCATGTTTGCCTCAGTTGACAATTATGGCTCTGATTAGTCCACCTGATGTTGCCTGAGGAGGGAGGAAGATTGCCTGCTTGCCGCAGCCTTGGAGGTAGACCAGAGTAGTCCATTCATACATGGTAAGGTAAATGGCCATGCCGTATTATTTTTGGTTGATACTGGTGCTACATATTATACTGTGAGAACAATGGACTTTCCAAACCTACCACTCTCAGGAAATAAATCCACATTTTAGGCATTGCAAATAAACAAAAGACCAATCCTGTAACTGAGGCTGTGCCTGCAAAAATACGGAATTTTGAGGATAATCACTAATTCTTGGTGTGTGATTCGAGTCCTGCAAGCGATTTGTTGAGGAAGCTAAATTGCACTTTTTACGCACACCAACAGGTGTGAAGTTTCAAACCCAAGATGAAGATGTTGCCTTTAAATTGGTTAATCAAATTCCAGCAGTTTACTGTTCCCTATGATGACAAGTAAAGAGTTACCCCTGGATACAGTGATGACAGACTTGTGGGATTTTTCAGGGAAGGACATTGGACTCATCAAAGGAGTTGAGTCTGTTTGTATACAGATAAAGCCAAATGCTGAATACCCAAGAACCCCACAATATAATCTGATGCCTGAAATGTTTGGTGGAATAACTCCAGTAATCAAGGCAGTGATCCAGCAAGATATTCTGAAGAAGAATATGGGGAGTCCATGTAACTCACCCAAAATAGGATTACAGAAGCCTATAGTGCAGGACCTCCAAAAGATAAACAATATTATGGTTCCTTGTTGTCCTGTGGTACACAATCCTGCTGTGATTCTGTTTCAGGTTCCATGAGAGGCTGAGTTGTTTTCGGTCATTGATTTGTGTCAGGCCTTTTTATCTAGAGCCTTGCAAAAGAACAGTCAGTTCCTCTTCATGTTTCAGCACTTCCAGTCTTGTTTAGGCATGGTGCCAAGTCCCACAAGTGTATACAGAGAGCTCATTGATTTTTAATCAGGTTCTTAAAAAGAACTCGAAATTCTTGGTTATGCCCTGTGACGCTGTCCTGGTACAGTACATTGACGACCTGTTTGTTGCCTCAAATACTCAAGAGGCCTGCAAGACTGACACTGTTGCTCTGCTTAACCACTTAGCTGACAATGGACATAGCATGTCCCCATATAAGTTGCAATACTGCTTGAAAGAAGTCCTAAACCTCGGACATCACATTGAGAAAACAGTCAGGAAGGTGTCACAAGAAAGAATCTCAGTGATTCAGCAAATGAAACTGCCAACAACACAGAGAAAATTTAGAATGTCACCAATGGATACCCAATTTGTCCCTAGTGGCCAAGCCTTTACAGAGTCTGACACACAAGGATGTGTTGGATCCAGTACCTTTGGATAAAATTGCTTGGTCACCTTCCTAGAGTTTAGGGAAAGTCTCTGATGCACCCTGACACTAGTAATGCTTGATTATAACAAATCATTTTCACTTGTTTGCAATGAGATGGAGGGCTGCCCTCTCTCACTGCTTACACAGAATCATTGAAGTGCCTGTTGACCTGTAGCTTATTTCTCTGCTACCCTTGATCCAGTAGCTGCAGCGTTACCTGTGTGTCTCCCATCCATTGCCGTTATTGGTGTTAGCATTGAGAAGGTCATGTGTATGTGCGTCACTCTGTGGAGATACTGTTAAGCAATACTCACACTCAACACTTAACCAACAGTCGCTTGACCTAGTATGAGCAGTTCATTCTGGCAGCTGAGAATATTACCTTGAAAATATATGCTTTTTTAAACCTGCCCCTTCATTGCCTCTTCCTAAGAGTGCCTTGTAAGATGGTGTGGTGGAGCATGACTTTCTTGAGGTTACTGAACTGTGTGCCAGATATACAAGATGAGCCATTGACTGAATCTGATTTTTTATTGTTTGCAGATAGCTCATGTTTGTGAGATCATGGAGGAAATGAAAGGGCTGCTTATGCAGTCTATACAGTTTCAGGAGAAGTTGAAACTTAATGGCTCCAAGGAGTATTTTATGTACAACATGCAAGTGGCTGAATTGATTGCTCTTACAAGAGCATGCTGTGTCTTTGACCAGCAGAGTGGGATAATTTTCACTGACAGTCAGTATGGCTTTGATGTCCATCACAATTTCAAACAGTTACGGTCCCAGGAGGGGATTATGACCTCTTCAGGGTCAAAGACTCGAAATGGAGAGCAAGTTTGAAAGCTTATTGAAGCATTGCAAATGCCCATTCAGGTTGCAGTTTTCAATTGCACTGCTTATTGTAATTGAGATGATTATGTATCTATTGTAATAGATATCCCGATGTGGTTGCAAAATATTGTGCTCACAATGCTTGCACCTTTATTGGCGAAAACAACAATGAAGGGACGGACAAGACCAACTACAACCTTTTTTTAATAAAAGCTGATGTGTGGGAAGAAGTCAAAAGGCTTCAGGAGAACATATTAGAGGTAGAACAGCATAGCTTCATTAATGCAAGTTTTGTCAAGAGGGATGAGGATGAGATTCGGTTTCAGGAGATAGACCTGTGTTGTCAAATGGTCTTTGGCCCCCAATGGCTAGGCTTTGTCATGGCCTGACTAATGCAAGGAGGCATACCATGGTCAGGTTGTTTTAGCAGACTTAGTTTAATCCCAGATTCAGATTAATGGCTGAAGTATTGTGTCATAGATGTGTTGTGTATCAACAGAACACTATAAGAAAAAGGAGTACAGTGACATGAGACACATTGGAACATCAAGTGCTCCCTTCAACAGGATGCAGTTGAATTTCATTGAGATGCCCGTGTGTAATGGGATGAGATATGTCATAGTTATTGGGTGCATTTTTTCATCCTGGGTTGAGGCATACCCGACTAGGAGGAATGCCAATCTCATAGTAGCCAAGTTGCTTTTGATGGAGTCAAGTCCTTGGTTTGTTTTCCTGACTTCTCTTAAATTTGACCGAGGCACGCACTTCAACAATGAATGCCTGAATGATGTGTTCAGCTTTGCAAGTTGATCAGAGACTGTATTGTTGCTACAGACCTGAGGCTTCAGGTCTGGTGGAACAGCTTAATGGGACATTGAAATCCAGGCCTGCAAAGGTCTGTGCTTCTATGTATTTGAAGCAGCGAAATGCGTTGCCTCTCGTGTTGATGAGTCTTTGCAGCATACCTGATCGTAGGACAGCATTGTCTCCCCATTAAATCATCAATGACATTGCCAGCTGTACCTGCAAATGCTGTTGTTACATTACAGATACTTGATTACTACAAAGGACTGGCTGATGTAGTGTGTTCTGTGTCTCATCAGGTTGAAGCCGCCACAGCCCTCCCACATCAGGGGCAATGCCATGACCTTAGTCCCGGAGACTGGGTCTTGGTGAAAAAGCAGTGCAAAAGAGTTGCCTGGAGCCATGCTGGAATCCTTTCTAGGTGATTTTGGCCACAGCAACTACTGTGAAGTTCAGTGGTCTACCAATTATATGCATTTTGCCCACACTTTCCAAGTTCTGTGTCCCCTTGATGAATTAACAGCACCCTACCCAGAAGTGCCGGTGGTGGTCAAGAGATCACTGAAGCAGGTTAGTCAAGCTGTGGGGGGCCAGCAAGAATCTGAAACAGCACTTGTTTGGCCTCAGGGGGTCTTGGAGAGTCGGTAGCTCAAGGTGAAACAGGATAGTCTTGTTCTGTGGTTATGAATGAAGCAGACTCGCACTGACAAAGGTCCTAGTGCTGTAAAACCGTGAGTGGCAGCAAGAGAACCTTGGCCAAGTAGATAGCAAAGAAGGAGACTAGTTCTGCAAGGAGACGGGGGGCTCCAGGCTATTCCATAAGACACTAAGGATTCTGATCTGAGTGACAGAGGAGGTGAGGGGACTGCACTCAGAAGATCAAAATTAGGTAGGTACCTCTCGGAGGAACTCAGTCTTAACCTGAATGAACTTACTTTGCTGCAAATGACAGAGAGAATTCTTGGAATTCTATGGTAACAGTTGAGATCCAACTGAAACTTGACCTTCAGTTCGATCTTACTTTTCAACTTCATTTGTTCCTAAAACTAAAGGCTTGATTTAGATTTCAGTGGACTGGTTATTCTGTCACAACGGTGATAGATTTTCCATCCACCAAAATATAAATCCCATAGGATATTTGGGATATATATTTCGTAGGACAGGATATCCATCAACATTGTGATGGAGTAACTGCAGCGCGGAGAGGCCATCACCCCAACGGCCCCGGAACTCTTCCCCCACCTGTGGGGATTCATCATGTGACCCCCCCTCTTGTCTCCGCAGCCTAACGATTATTCAATGGAACTATGCCGCTCACGGACAGAGGTGGAAGAAGACGGCAGTCTCTTTAATTGGCATGATCTAGGAGAGTGGGAGGAGCCTACACCAAAGTCAAGTACGGCAGCTGACGAAGCACAGGTGTGCTTGTTCACCGGAGGAGTTAGAGACAAGTGTGGAGCGGAGTCGAGCGAGGAGTCGGAGAGTGTACTTGGAGAAGCAGCAGTGAGAGGAGGGACCGGAGTAACATCTACGGCGGAGAGGAGAAGTGACCCGTTGGTGGCACGGGAGCCAGGAGGCCATCGGCACCATGAGCCGCCCAGCCGCATGCCAGGAGGTGTGTGTCTCACCGAGGTACGGAACCGTATAGCAAGTTGGGTGGGGAGAAGGGGTAGGTCAGTCCCGTGACCGCATACCCTGTTGTATTCCCCGGTAACCCCTTCCAGCACATCCCCTGCCCCTCACACGAGACTGTAAATATTCACCAGTGGTGTTCCCTCACTCCCTACTCCTAGCAACCGTTAGGACTTCGGACATAGGACTGATACCTGTCCTCTCTTCCTTTTCTCCCTTCACGGTTCTCCTACTACCACCACGGAGCCGGAGGAGCATAACTTCCGGAGGAGCCCCAGACAAAGCAAGAAGGATGGAGACCGCATCAGACCAAAGAGACGCTCTGAAAGAAGCCGATCTCCACGAAGGCCCCCTTTGAGAAAAACATGTACAGACTTTCTGAATTTGAAAATAAATCCCGGTATCACAAAAACTCGCCTCTTGCCCTTTCCTCCTAAACCCGCTACAGTAACCCATTCACCAAAATCTAAATCAGGCCCTAAGCACCTTGAGACATCTTATCATGGATCTAATTTAATTTCCTTTTCTGGATGCAAGTGAATTACCTCTGCTAATAAATGAAGTAAGACATTTCATTCTGGAACTGATTGTTAATGAAGTTGAACCGTTGCTTACCAGAGACAATTAAACAGACTTTGCAGGAGAAGTAAGAAGAATACCGAGGACTGAGGCACCTGATGGAGCACAAGGTTGTCCTTTAGAACACTGAGTAGGGTTAAGGAAGTCTCACAAAGATTTTGAACATAATTTCCTTGCTTATTATTTGAACTTTGATTTTGCTGTTTGCATAGGTGGAAGTCAACAGAGAAGACTGTTCGGCTGCTAAGTTCCAATCAATAGTCTAGGTTGTAAAGAAGTTATGGAAGCCAAGGTACACTAAAAGTTGTAGTTGTAGTACTGATCAATTTGCTTGTAGGATTATATCCCTCTACATCAAATTTAGTAGACCGGACTGGCCGCAGCGGGCACCGGACATTTCTCCAGTGGGCCGCCAGGGTTGGGGCCAGTTCTGGGCCCCTGGGGGGGCCGATTTTGTTACAGGGCCATTTTTGCAGCATAGCTGCAATATCAACTGCTGTAACCAAATCAGCTGAAACCCGCCCTGGCAAACTGCTTGGCCGCACCCCCAATTCCCCGGGGGTCGGCCGAGCACTTTGCCAGGGCCGGTTTTGGTTCCCAGTCCCGCCCTGCTAAGTCTGCAAGTAATTCCAAGCCCTCACCCCGTAGTGTCATGAGCTTCATGCCACATGTCATGATTGTTTGTTCACACACTTCTAGTTTGTGCAATCATGCACAGTTGGCTGCATAAACATAGCAAGTTTTAACTCTGAAGATATTTATAAACAGGTATAATTATCAAGAACTCTTGTGTTTGTAAATCGTCAGTTGGAAAGCCTTGCGGCACATTACTTTGAAAAGCAAGCTTTCACAAGAACTGCCATATGTATTTATATGAGGATGCACATGGCTTAGAAAAGCAGTTAGTCAAAAAGACTTTCATGTGTATTTAAATGAAGTTTTAACCGTTATACACACACTCCCTCCAGCATGTGTATTCTAATTAAGGACCTCCTGCACAAGTGATTGCAGCCATCAAACACCTGCTGTGGGTTAAGCAAATGAGTTTTAAATCAAAACGGGGGATTGAAGAGAAAATCTTTAAAGAGGTCCTACTCCGGAGATCCTCCAAGGACTAGCCTCAGAATTATCAAATATAGGAAGTAGTTCCTCTGTCAGACAGACGAACGTATTGGTGCTGTCAGGCCGGAGTAAGTGTCACTGGGAGATCTGTAATTCATATCATAATGCCCTCACACACCTGTTGGGGGTCATGATTCATCATCGGGCGCTCCTTGACAGGCCGGCGCTGCAATGTCTGACTGGCCTGGTGGCTGCCTTAGCAGAGTTCTTTTGATCTGAGGATGCCGAAAATGGTGAGTGCAAGTGGGCAATACGAGTGGTGAGTTCTAGTGTGTAAAAAGTGGATTACAATAGTCACAGGAGCCCATAAGAAACATATTTAATCAGATATGGGCCCCAGGACTAAGTAAAACAGTAGTGCTATTGTGTGGTCTTAGGTGCCAGGATAGCTTTAATAACAGATGGTCAACATGTTTCATGTTGTCTATGCCCAACCATCTGGCGTCACTTCTTCAGGGCCTTGATGATCAGTGGTATCCCCTCATGGGGCTGGAGGTCTCCCCGCTACTCGAGGATGATCTAGTTCAATATGCTGGTGACCCCTAGTAGGGTGCTGGCGCAGTTTTTCACCTCAATTCAAGGTGTCTAAAACTTGATAGGAGGACTGGAGGGTCCCGATCACAGTGTAGGACACTTGGTTGAAGATTGGTCACTGCTGTCTCACCTGCCCTGCTCCGCTCTGCCTGATTCATGTATTTCTACATGTTCCTGAGATTAGTGTACATCAGCTTGGCTTTAAATTTGTTATTAATCTATATTATTCCCATTTACTGACTTTTGAGTCCTCACTGTGTAGCCAAATGGGCTACACTGTAAATTGAATTTGTGGATGATGTTAAATTCTCTTTACTCCTTAAGCACCTAAAATGGCCTGTTGCAGGGACATTTGGTTAAGTGGCTCAGTTTTCTGGCAAGAGTCATCTTGCAATATAAATTATCTGGGAGTTAAGGATAGCAAATTAGTTGGCAACTTCAGTTAATGTATCTAGAAATTGAGCAGGTGAGTCAGGAGGCTTAAACATAGCCAAGAGATACATGTAATAGAAAGCAGATACTTTTAACGTACAACCAATGGCTTCTTCCAGGTACTTATTAAATCTTAGAACTTTCTACTTTCAAATGTAATCTTTAGCTAAAAATCAATGTAACCCCACCCTCTGTGGAATTTACTCTATCTGTATGAATAATGCCATACCCAGGAGAAATAGTAGCAACTACTTCAGGGGCAGCGGCTTGTTCCTTCAGGTCTCTGTGATTATGCATACATCTAACTTTTAAATCATTCTGTCGTAAACAAAGGACTTCTTTGTGTTTAGACAGAGACATGTTAACCTTCCCTTCTCAATATTCCAAGTGAATGAAGGGAGAGTCTATCTAATGAGGATTCAAAAAATAGGATTATTTTTAACACCCAATGAATGGAGTTTACTGTATACCTTAACTTTAAGGTGCTGTGGCTTTTCTCCTAGATCCCATGCAACTGCTGTGCTTAAGTGGTTGAGCAGGCCCTTGTACTTTCATTCTATGGTGAGGAGGCCTTGCAAAGCTGAGCATCCACAAACCTGCATGCCTGTGGGAGTTCACAAACTTTTCCAAGGTTCATTCCCACTTCTGACATGACTGGGCATTTACTTCTGTCAAGGGTGAAATTCACTATTAATTGAGACTGGAATGTGAAACCTCCACAAAATTTGTGGAGGCGTTGCATAAGCATTTTCTTCGGAGAGAAAAGCATTTTCCATTTGTAAAAAAAAAAGATTTATTGTGCAACTGCCTTTTGACAATTTAGTTACTTATGTTCATCCACATGTATGCATGCAAAACTGTTTTGCATTGAAGGGCATATTTATGAGCCCATTTACGTCGCTCCTGCACCATGCAAACTGGGGCAAGAGCGACACAAATGTAAAATGAGATTTATGAAGCCATGCATGACCACCTTCTGTGGCCCTGCGTGGTGTCATACATCTTGAGTAATAAATGTAACACAGTGCAAATAGCTCTGTTGCATTACTCTGCGCCTGGTAGGTGTTTCCATAAGTGTTACGTGGGTGTTCCCAAGCAACATCTATGGATTTTGACGCATTCCCAGATTTACAAGAACTTGTAAACCTGTCACTTTGCTAAAAAGATACGTCTCCCCAGGAGAGGCGTAATGAGGTGTAATATACTTATTTCTCCTCGATGTTTCCTCTTTCTATGTCTGCTGCATTCAGCAGCAGAAATAGAGAGAGGAAAAAGCCTCTCAGGATTGTTTTTGTGCAGGAAGGTTCCCTTTCCTGAACAAAAACAATCCTGCCTTCCAGTGCTTTAAATGGGAAAATATAAGAGCAGGTACTCATTAAAATGAGGTGTTCAGGGCAAGACATGATGATACTTAATGACTTCTATATTAGTTGCAGCACATATCAAAACACATGATTAATGTGTTTATATAAATAAAACAGGTGAACTCATTATACAAAATTAAAGAGAAATGCGATAATATATTAATATTTCCTTTTTTTGCAATAGTTGCACCTTCTTAATGCTATACTGTTAATTGATGTTGTTTGGCACAATACTATATATTTATGAGCACGTGAGTAGGAAGAAACTGAAAATACCCCCACTTCGAACCAAAGCTCATATGGCACCAAGCAAATGAAGCGAATCATCATAAGCCTCCCTAGAAGATATCTCTTGTCTCGTCCATCGATCTATCCATTCATCCTTTCATCCTACCATTTACCTGCTAATGTCCGCCATTTAACCTTTACATTCTGTTGTCTATTCAGTCTTTCATCCATCATTCAGTTTTTCACCATTCCGTCTGTCCACCCTTCATATGCAAATCTATCCATCCATCCATCTCCAAACCTATCCATTCATCCTTTCACTCATCCATCTCTTAATCCACCATTTCGCTCATCCATCAATCCTTTTGCTCACCTATATCCTTTCACTCCTTTATTCCATCTACCCTTTCATTCCATCCACCCTTTCACTCAATCCCTCCTTTCACTCATTCATCATACACCCGTTCATCCAACCTCCCTCCCTTTCTTTCATTCATCCATGCAATCTTTCACTTATCCACCCATCATCGCCCTTTTATCCAATCATCCATCCTCTTTCACCCATACATCCATTCTTTCACTCATCCATCTATCTATTCATCCATCTATACATCCACCCTTGCTCACTCATCCAACCACTCACTCACCCACCCACCAACCCTCAATTTTATGTAATTTATGAATCTTTGTAGCCGAGCAGACATGCAGACACAAAGTGCCACCCATTATCTTTAAAATACCTCCAGAGAGTATACTGATTCTCCCTCTCTTTCTTACAAAAACAGGCATACAAATGCAGACAAACACACAAACATAAGCTGACACACAAAAGACTCGGGTATGATAAAATCCATGTTATAATCTTCACCTACCATGGCTTTTTTAAGTGCCAACAGGGCCGGACTGCCCATAGCCTGATTGCCACTGCCAGGGGACTGCCATGATTCCTGTGTTTGCACAAATGTACAGGATAGTGTGAATGTGATTGACAGCACAGGGTCTGAACGGACCTTGCTCTGTTAAACACAACATGATGGTGAGTGCCTGGACATTATTCAATGAGCCCTGCTGAATAGCTCAGCTGGGGCTCAGATCTGAGCTACTGAAGCGGTTCCATGTCTGTCAGACAAGTTCCGCTCCTGCTCACCTGCAGCCAAGGAGCCTACTCCTTCTTGAGTACCGGTACTCTTCTTGGCAGTAGAGAAGTGCTGGTACTCTGAGTGATAAATCTAAGAAGAGGGGATGAGTACCGGCCCATTTAAAGCACTGCTGCCTACAACACAGGCATTGGCGCTAGGCTGCCAAAACGTTGCCAGTGCAAAGGAAAAAGACAGGAATGTGCCGTATTGGATAAGTACAGCACATTCCTGCGCTTTCCTTATGATGCAGGGCAGCGCAGCAAGGTGACTTGCTGCATTGCCCTGCACCATAAAAGTCATCAATATACCCCTGAGTAACTAAAAATCAGCAGGAAAAAAATAACTGCTCTGGGAACTGCAACTGTCCCAGGTTCCAGGGAGAACTCCAAGAATATTTTACGAATTCCCCAAAAACTTTTGCGTAACATAGAGTAAAGCTACGGAAGTAAATGTTCATATTTTTATGAGAACTGGACCCAGAGATATGTCTTGTCTCAAGCACATAAAACACATTGACATATATGATCGAATTGTTGATATTTTACAAGCTGCTGTTCAACAATGTATTAGTTCTACTGCACTCAGCATTGTCTCATTTAATAAATAAACACTCCTTGTTCTATCGCAATTTATGCTGAGCATTTAAACCAAAAACCAGGCCTGCATTAGGAGTAAAAATACATTTCACCGAATTTCAGGATATTTTTAGCGGAATTGCTCTGGTGAGGCCACTTTGGTTTCTAAACCTAGACATAAGAGACATTATAAATTGGATACATTATGCCACAGCTTCATGGGTCAAAGTAAGTGGCTCTAATGCAGCACAGTTATGCAGTTAATCTTTTCTAGAAATGCTAGAAATGTGAGATATTTTAACTGTGACCCAAATTTAGTGGACATAAAAAATAGTAGAGGCAGTTCAAGTACTAATAATAGCCCATGAAAAGAACAACTGGTAACCTTAGCTACAGTGTCAGGTCTTTGGCACACTCTCCTTTCAGAATGACAAACTACATTTTATCGCTTCTTAGCAGACTGAAAATCACAGTTCTTGGAATTCTTGTACCATTATTTGATTGTGATTTGCTTTGTCTGGGCGCGTTGCTGTCTTTCGGAATGAAAAATGCTTCCTATAATTGCATTCACCCTGTAGTATCCACCATCACTTACTTACAAAACACTCTGGGGCTCATTTACAAGTCCTGTTCGCCGCCGATAGGTCGCTTTTTGGTGATGTTCGAGGAGTGCACAGGGCTTAGCCATAACTACAAGGCCACGTAAAGCCACCCTGCGTACATTTTCATGGCCTTGTAGATATGGAGAGAGGCAACGCAGCGACTTGCGCTGCCTCACACTACGATGGGGAAGGGAGCGATGGGTGTTACGGTGGGTGTTCCTACGTAACGCCCATGGCATTTGACACATTACCAGATTTACAATAAGTTCTAAACCTGGAAATGAGTCAAAAGCCTATGCCACTCATGGAGAGGCATAGGGGAGGCACAATGAGGAGAAACAACATTATTTCTCCTCGTTTTTTTCCTCTTTCTATGTGTGCTGCATTCAGCAGCACATACAAAAAAAGGAAATCACCTCCAATTCTTGTTTTTGTGCAGGAAGGTGTCCCTTCCTGCACAAAAACAAACATCCCTTCAATGCAGACACACTTGATCATGGCAGCTTTGTTTTTTCAATTAATGTTCATATTATTTTGGAGCAGATACGTCCTCCTGAAAATTCTCTGCAAATTGAAAATATGTTACAGATAAAAGTAAATCAATCCCTCTCCAGATGAGTGCGTTTTTTTTTTTATAGGCTTTATTTCGATATGAAAATATCATAAAAGCTTGTACATCAAATATAAAACTCAACATTTGTGCGCTTTTTTTAATTGACATTGACATTATTTGCAAAAAGAAGCACTTTGTGCAAAATGATGTTCATCAATAATGTGTAATGCCTCACATAAAATGCAGAAAAGTCAACCATGGTCTGCAACAATTGTACCTGAATGCATGTGTATAATAAAAGAAAAAACATTTTTAGGCTTGCTTTTCAAGTTCTCTAAATACAGATGTATCTGTTGCTTCTTCGTGAAAAAATCCATTACTGCTTCCAGAGGCTGTATAACTAGCACACAATTTCAAGTCTGCCATGTTAGTGAAGATGATGGAATGGGTACTGGCAGGCAATTACAGTGTGAGCAGGAAGATAAGTCTCTTCCATTGCAGCCAATCAGGATTCCGGCCAAACAAAGGCACGCACCAGGGTATTAGAGCATCTCTTGTAAACTTATCGTATAATGAGCCCGCTGGCCTCGGTCTTCCTGAACTCTCCACCATATTTTCACTATGATCAGTTATAAGTTATTAATCAACCGTTGAGTGCAGAGGGACGGGCCTCTGATAAATTGCTAATATGGGAAAATCCAATCATATTGAAATGCAGCGCAGAAAGAGGAAGGGGTATTTCTCTAAACTAAGTACCACGATTTGTCACATCCTCCGAGGCTTATCACTCCCAGACTGTCTCCTTAACATCTAGGAGTGAGTGTTTGAGACCTCAAAGAACAGTGAGTGTGGCAATGTGGCACCCTGAACTGCTTTTCTGCCTAAACTGCTTCTAACATTACAAGTGTTTTGTCAGAGCCATTCTGTGGTGTCTTAGAGCTGACTGCTTTTATGGAGTAAAAGCTGAAATAACGATAGTGGATCAACTGCATTTATCCCATCACCCCTTTCCATACCCCTTTACTGTTAGGCCCACAACAATTTGACTAGCAGTGGTGAATCTGGTGTGACACCTCCTTTCCTTTGCATTATGACTTACATTCTCCAAAAACATCGTGCATCGTTATATTCCTTCACATACATCAGAATAGGTGGAATTCATCATCAGAATTTACACTGTTTACCCCTTTCATAACACCGTCAGCCCTCTTCATTTTCAAAAGGATGCCTTATGGATTTGATGATCTACCTCTGTTTTTTAGGAATTGATGGATCACATTTTCAAGTAGTGAGATTCCAGATTGAAGGTATTTCACACAATAGCCTAAGTCTTTCTGAAGATATAGTCTTCTACTGAGATTCTTAATTAAGTGTGTACTTGATAGTTACATCGCTCTCTACCTGATTGTCTAGTGGGACGGATGGGTTGGGAGAGGTGTTAATCCCTCAGCGGATTTTGACGCTCCTTGCCAGACTTGTGTCTCTCAAAATCACTCTAAATGTAAAATTCTATTTAGACATGTAAAACCCATTTGGGTCTCAGACGCAGCCAGTACAGGTAAGAGCGGAGGGCGAGGCAGGGGGGAAGTCGATATACGACGGGAATGGGAAAATAAATTTAAAAAAAAATAAAACCACTTACCTTGCGCTCACCCCGCATCGCTGACTCGGAGATGCGGCGAGCTCAAGGTAAGTGGTTTTATTTATTTATTTTCCCTATCTCGACGTATGTCTGGCAGCCCCGTCCCACAGCTCCTACCTGTACCAGCAGTGTCTGTTGGACCTACAAGAAAGATAGACAGAGAAGGCTTAAGCTAAAGGTTTATTTCAGATTATAAATCATGCACAAATCAAATAGTATAGTTAAAATCAAATAGTCAATAAATCAGAGGGCAAAGCTCAATTAAAGTACAGGATCAATCAAAGAGTTCAGGTCAGCAAAATAGAAAGTATAGAATGGGAGAGAAATCAGGCATGGGCTTGCCTCCAAATGTCAGCAAGAAAAGGGGTCTCTGACACATACAGAAATAGACACTTTTATAGGGTTCTAAACAATGGATTTCATACATTAAGTACAGTTGTACCTGGTTCCCACAAAATAGACTAATCAGTATTAAATGGTGTGGAAAAGTTGAAAGTAAATACATTTTGAAAATCTCTCATCATTTTACAACATTGAGCTACATCCTGTGTGATTCTGCTAAAACTAGGTGTAACCTAGGACATGTACAGATGCACTGAAACAACAGCTTAATGTTCTTGTGAAGGCCATTTTCTTGCTTATCAATGATGGTGTGGGGATTGTTGTATCACAGTCTTTGGGTGTAATCATTAAATAACCCCCACCACTGGCCATATATACCTTTGTGCGTCGACAAGGAGAAATGAGATGTAGCAATCATTTACATCAAACCTTATTAAACAACAAGTTAATTTATGGCGCCACAATCAATAACAAGAATTCAGGTGAGTTGAAGAATTTTGTCATCAATCCATTAGGTTTCGAATATTTAATTCAGTAAATATTAATCTTTTAGTCATCATTATAACAAACTAAAATAATGCATTAGTTGATTTTTCAAAACAAGGTAAAATACCAAGTTAGAGAATAATAATAAATAAAAAAGAGATAATACAGCAAGTCTGTTCCATAAAGGAATTTCCCTAATCTAAATTAAGCATAAGAATGGCAATTTCTTAATTAAGCCAAGGAAAATGTGTCAGTTTCATAAACCCAATAAAGAGTTCAGATGAGAGAATAAAACGCATATGCATGAAACCATTATACTTAAGCAATAACTAATTTTTCAAGCTGGAAATTAACATCATCTATAAATCAGCACACATCTTCTAAAAAGAAAAGAGGTGGAAAAGGGAATGTCTTCTGAAGAGAAGTAACCCTAAGAATCTCAGTAAGAGAGTTTTCAGAAGAGAGAGAGATACCATGCTAATATAAATTTGCTGAAACATTGGCAGAAACAATTGATGCATTCCCCATATTTGCATCCACTCCAATTTCACCAACCCCTGGGAGCTGGCAAACGCCCTAGTTTCTCACGTCTTCACAATAGGCCACAGAAACAAGTCCTTGAAAGGATACTAGGTCCACATCTTGCGGTTCATACAGTTCTTCCCAAGATCCATACTTCGTGCTATCTCCTCCCGGTGAGAATCTGATTATCAGTTGTCAATGTTAAAAATAGACCCTTTCAATTCTAATGTATATATCAATGTTACAATAGCATCAGTGGTTTATTAGTAGTGATAAGTAGTGACTTACAACTAGTAATAAGGCCACAAACACAATTAAAGATTCAGTCAAGGTCTCAATAAATATTTCCTTCTGCAAACCTTGGTAGCTCGCAACAAGAAGGCGGGCTTAACTTAAGAGACAGGTGTGTAAAGCATTAAAAAACACCAGTACATTAAATAAGTAAGACACAATACACAATAAAATCTAACTCCGATTTATAAAAATAGATTATATTTTTATGAACAAATAGACACCAAAATGTCAAGCGAACAATGTACGGGACCAGCGATATGAGTTTTTAAAAATTAAATGTTAAACAAGTGCTTGGAAGCAAATAGCGCTCAATATAGTCAAAAAAGGTTGTGCTGGACCAGGATAAAGTAAATAATTTTTTACTGTTACTTACAGACTGTTTCTTGATGCAGAAAAATGGTCTACAGCACCAGCCAATGGTTCAGATTCTCTGGTTTGCCTCTTGGGGTCTGGGAATTCAACTCCCACAATGTACCTGGTCAGCTTCTGGAGATTTTTACAAAAATAGCTCAAAACATCTGGAACTTCATCCAGAAGGTCTCATTTAGGGTTCAATGTGTCCACAACACCAATCCAGGGGTCTAGAGCTCTGAGATGGTCCTTGGGATGTTGGGACTACAATTCCCACAATCGCCCTGGCCAACTCCTTAAAAGTCCACTGGATACACTCTGGGATGGGGACTTCTTGGTGGAGATGATTCAGATGGGCTTTGTTAACCTGTAGCTTGCAGGGAGTCCACTCCTTGATCCCTTTTGAAGCAAGGCAAAGTCCTTAGGGCAGGAGTTCCAGACTGTGCAGCAGGTGCAGTCCTTCAGTGTTTCCGGGCATCAAGCAGGTAGGCACCCCTGACCAATGAGATGCAGGGTGCCACCCACGTGTATGACCACGTCCTTCAAAGTGTGGCATATTCTTGCCCTAGAAAGCATTATTCTTCCAAAATCCAAAATGGAGAAAGTCTTTCCTTGGAGGTTGGATCAGGCAAAACCAACCCACAGATCCCCTAACACTCCCCTTCCCTAATCAAATTACATTGGCTCTTGTGTAGCTGGGGTTGCAGGGTATGGGGCTGAGCCTGTGCTGTCCCAAAGTGTCATTCTCCCTTTAAAGACCAGTTTCTGCCTGTGGCTTCTGCAGCTGCTGTTGTCTTCCCACAGGCAATCAATTGTCTCTCTAGCAGGTTACTTCACACTTCATTATGTCCGCTTGACTCAGTTTTGCAGAGGCTAGTCAATCAGGAGAAGGCAGATGAAAGGCTGGAGCTTGGCTTAAAGAAAAGAAAGTTCCATAATTGTTTTCTGTCATTGTCATTATAGAACTAACAGTGGCAAGTTGTTGGAGTTATCATAGCTACCATTTTAAGTCTTTGATTGATATTTTAGCTCCTTCATGTCAATATTTATACTTAAATAAAATATCCCAATATTAGCCTATGGAGTTAATTATCTACAATGGGGAAAACAAAATTGACAGTTTCCCCTCACCAGGGCTATTAAAACATATTTTATAATGTCTCTGCTTAAAGTTACAAGGCACCCTACCCCTGGGGCACCTTGGGGAGAACTTAGGGGTGACTTCTTATATGTAAAAATAAGGTAGATTACTACTTTAGAAGTACTTTTAATTCCAAATTTGAGTTTGCATTGAATTACAATTTAAAAGCAGCCTGCAAGGCAGGATTGGCTTTTAAAGTGACAAGAAGCAACACAGTAGTGCAGACTTTAGTGCAGAAATCTACTGGGCCTCTAAACCTCCCAGCCCTTTTATATACTAGGAACATATAGGTTGTTTGAACCCCCCTTGCCTTATTACATACTAGGGACTTTAGGAGTTCTGTCAGCACAACTGTAATTATACCTAACTACCCTGTAATTTTAATCAGAGCACCGGCCCTGGGTCTGGTTAGCAGAGCCCAGGGCACCATCGGAGTCAGAAAACCAGCTGTCAAAAATGGGGGGGAAAGTGGGGGGACAATGCAACCAGGTCCTGATTTCTCACACCTACGGCAAAATATGCATATATAATACATATCGTATTTAGCATAGACATTTGCACATTCTCTTTAAATGCGTTTTTGTTTGCAAAATGAAAAAAATTGTGTCATCAGCAACACAATCAGACATTGTTTTTCTGAGAAATTAAAATAATAGCTTGTCCCTGAGAATAAAAACATTGCCAGTAAACGCCCCAAACAAATTTGAGTTTGGGCCTACATTGCTAAGTTAGCCACATTTTGGGGCCGATTAGGATGGCGGACGGACTTGCGTCCGTCCGCCATCCCAGAGGTGGAGGGACCGTCCGCATGGGCTGCGGCGGTCCCTCCGTGCAAATTAGGATGTGACCGCCACCCTGGCGGTCACATCCTGGATATTTAACATTGCGGCGGGTGCTGCTTCAAGCAGCACCCGCCGCAATGTTAAAAGTGCATGTTTAACATTTACATGCACAAAGCGGCAGGCACCGCGCGGTGCCTGCCGCTTTGTGCATGTAAATACTGGGGGGTACCATAGGTACCCCCCATGTGCACCGCCCACCCGCCTACACCCTGGGGGCCCGCAACGGGCCCCCAAAATCAAAAGTACACATGCTTTTCCACGGCGGAAAAACCGCCGCGGAAAAGCATGTTTACTAATGCTTCCTAATTTGGCTGGCGGTGTCTGATAGACACTGCCAGCCAAATGAGAGCTTTTCCGCCGCGGTTGTAATCCGACCGCGGCGGAAAAGCAGCGTACTGATACCAAGACCCACCAGCCATCGTAATGCGGCGGTGGGTCTTTGGTGACTCCGCAGAGGATTTTCCGCCTCCTCCGGGCCGGAGGTGGCTTCCGCGGGCCCGGAGGAGGCGGAAAATCCTCCATCCTAATCGGCCCCAGAGTGTGGATAATTTGAAGTAGATTGAATTGACTTTGACATGATTTGAGGAAAAAGACATTTCAGGCAAAATAAAGTTTGCTAATAATGTGTCACATAAAATGCAGAAACGTCAAACATAGCCATTACAAATTGTACCTGTGTATATATTCATAATCACAAGAAAAAAAATACAATATTTTAGGCATGCTTTTCAAGCTCTATAAATACAGATGTATCATTTGCTTCTTCGTGAAAAAATCCATTACTGCTCTTAATGTGCTTTACAACTATCACCCAATTTCAAGCCTGCAATTCTGGTGAGGATGATGGAATGGGCACTGGCAGGCAATTACAGTGCGAGCCAAAAGATAACAGCCTCTTACACTGCAGCCAATAAGGATTGAGGTCAAACAAATGCACGCACTTCAGTATTAGAGCATCTCTTATAAATTCATCATGTTAATGAGCCCGCTAGTCTTATTCTCCCTGAACTCTGCACCATATTTTTTACTATGATCGACCATAGGTTATCAGTCAACCATTGAGTGCAGAGGCATGGGTCTCCTCTGAAAATCAGTGCAGAAAGAAGAGGGAATATTCTCTCAACTGAGAACCATGATTTGTGTCATCCTCCAAGGATCATCATTCACAGATTTTTTACTTAACATGTAGATGCGACTGTTTGAGGACCTCAAACAACAGTGAGTATGGCAATCTGGCACACTCAACTGCACTTCTGCCTAAACTGCTTCCAACATTTCAACTGCTTTGTCAGAGCCATTCTGTGATGTCTTAGAGTTGACTACTTTTGTGGATTAAAATCTGAAATAACGATAGTGGATCACTTGCATTTATCCAATGACCCCTTTTCATACCCCTTAACTACTAGGCCTAGAACAATCTGGTTAGTAGTGTTTAATCCGGTGTGACACCTCCTTTCCTTTGCACTATGACTTAACTACACTAAAACATTGTGCAATGTTCGATTCCTTCAAATACTACACAATAGGTGTAATTATCATCAGAATTCAAACTGTTTTTCACTTTCTGTTAGACTTGGCCCTTTCTGCAGGGTCAACTCCAAACCTTTTGCTTTTACTACTCCTATTTTTACTGAATTCGTTTTTATTAGCCATAGGACTTGGTGTACATTACCACTGCTAACCAGTGCTAAAGTGTGTGTTCTCTCCCTAAGACACAATAGAATTGGCTTATACTCAATTGGTATATTTAATTGTCTTGTAGGTCCATAGTAAAGTGGCACTATCCATGTCTAATGCCTGTAAATTAAATGCTACTAGGGGGCCTGCAGCACTGAATATGCCACCCACTTAAGTAGCACTTTAATCATGTCTCAGGTCGGCCAGTGAAGCCTCTGTGTCCAGTTTTGGAACTACCATGTCGACCTGGCAAAATAAATCTTCCTTTTAATTGATATAAGTCATCCCCAAGTGGGCCCTGGAGAGCCCAGAGGGCAGGCTGCATTGCATTTAAAACATGGGACATGTGCTTATTTGTTTTACATGTCCTGATGGTGAAAAACTCTTAAATTCATTTTCACTACTACAAGCCCTGTCTTTCCTGTAACATAACATTTGGGTTACCTTATTCCATCTAATAAGTGATCATTTTCAAATGGGAGTAGGTACCCAGTTCATGTTTGGTTACTTTGAAATTGTAATGAAAAATCCTCTCTCATTGTAAGTAACAACAAGATGATAGATGAAAAGCTTGAATTAATCTCAGCCACTGGCAATTGCTTTTCTGTATACTTTAGTGTGTTGCCCAAAGTGGAACCGTGATGCCCAGACATGAGTCCCGTGCACACTGTGTCACTGAAACCAAGCTGCACTCAGCTGATGAGCCCATAACTAGGGTGAAACTGGTCCTGGTTAGCTTGTGCTCCGGTTCGGGGAGGACTTGACTTGGAAGTTCAGGTTGGACTGTTCCAATTGGAGAGGGTCAAGGCTGATTCGTATATGGCTGGGTCCCAATTGAGGTGACATGGTATGCAAAATTACGAGGGATTTGGATGCGACCCAAGTAATTACCAGTGGCTGAGATTAATTCAAGCTCTCCATCCATCACTTTTTTGTATACTTTTAGGAAGTTGCTATTTTCCTGTCTTAGCTGTATGACTCATGCAATCTGTCTCTGGGTCACATGACCGGGTGTAGCTGAAAGTTCAGGTTTGTGTATTCCTCCTAGACAGCTACTCATAATAAAGAACTTAGTAGTGCCCGGATGGCACTGGCAGACGGAGCTGGCACAGTCCTGCATACATTCAAATAGGTTGTTCCTGCCTCCACACAAAGGGCTGCATTACCCTTTGTAGTTAGTCTGGAGCCAGGAGAGGGAAGTCTGGATGCCTGGGAACTTCAAAAGGAAACCTCCAGAAGCTCCTCCCACTTCAAAGGAAGGCCCAGGTATAAATACTGGACCCCAGGTACCAATGCATCAGTACTCCTATAGACCTGTAGATACTCTGCCCAGAAGAAATACTGCTGTGCTATTCAAAGGATCTTCCCCTGTATACAGACACCTTTGCACTAATAATAAAACCATTTTAGAGCGCATGGTTACACTATAACAGTGTGTCCCCGCGCTATGGAGAAAAACCGTCCAGCAACCAAGACCTTCTGCACTTGGTACCACAAGGGGGGGGAAGAGGTGAAAATACTGGGCTTAGGTTTGAGGGAATAGGTATGTTTTCAATTTAAGACGGAATCTTGCTTCCGAACGTTCCATACGGAGTTCGATAGGGAGCTCATTCCATCTCTTACAAGCTAAGTATCTGAACGAGCGACCTCCCATTCGTGCTTTGAAGATGCGAGGAACCTGAAACAGCATGCTCCCAGATGATCTCAAATTGCATTTTGGGTGATGGATCATAAGAAGCTTTTGAAGATAGCTTGTCCCTTTCCCCTGGGCTACACAATGTGTAATACATAGTGATTTGAATAGGATGCGTTCCTGCATGGGTAGCCAATGGAGGGTCTTAAGAGCCTGTTTCCCTGAGGCTCTTCTGGACAATTTCAGGACCAATCTGGCAGCCGAGTTTTGAACGCATTGCAGCTGCTGTAACCCTTTCTTACTCAGGCCAATAAACAGGGAGTTTCCATAATCCAGGTGGGAGGTGACTAGTGCATGTATGACAGATTTCCTGGTGTCAATGCGCAAATAGTCGAGTACTTTACGTATGGTTTTAAGGACTCCATAGCATTTGCCCACTAGCCTTCCAATGTGCTGTCCATAGGATAGGCTGCAGTCCAAGAAGACACTGAGGTTCTTCACCGTTTCTGCGGGGAGGGTGTGGGCCCCAACTCAGATGGCCACCAGGCTGATGACCAGATTGTGGGAGCTCTTCCAATAACCAGTAACTCGATTTTATCGCCATTAAGGCGTAGACAATTGTCATTCATCCACTCAGATACCTCCTTGAGGCAGGAGGAAAAGTTCACTGCTGCCTCATTCTGACCTTGGGCTAGGGTGATCATCAATTGCGCATCATCTGCGTACGTCATGATGTCCACTCCGTAGGGTGCTACAATTCTAGCCAGGGGTTCCATGTATATGTTAAATAGCGTCGGGCTCAGACTCGAGCCCTGAGGAACGCCATGCCTTAACCATCTAGGGGAAGATTTAAACGGAGGACAGTGAACTTGGAAGCTTCTATCTTCTAAAAAGGATTGTATCCATTCATGGGCCGGTCCTTCCACTCCTATTTCTGTAAGGCGGGTCAGCAGCGTGGTATGAGATACGGTGTCAAATGCCGTACTCAGGTCTAATAGTACAAACGCTGCCGTCTGTCCCTCATCTACTATTTGTCTAAGCCTCTCTGTAGAGAAGAGAAGGGCTGTCTCAGTTGAGTATCTAGCCCTAAACCAAGACTGAGACGGGTGAAGACGCTGGCCCTCTTCCAAGAACTCCATGAGCTGAGAGTTGGCAACTTTTTCCACTATTTTCATACAGAACGGGAGAAGAGAAATAGAGCGAAGATTCGCAAGTTGAGAGATGTGGAGGTTAGGTTTCTTTTTCAGGGGTATCACCTGAGCCCTCTTCCATTCATCTAACATGTGGCATTCCTTGAATGAGAGAGCGACCATGTTGCTAATATGGTCTATTACCACCTCAAGCTGGTTCTTAAAACGCTTGGGTGGAGCTGCATCACTAGGGGAGCCTGATTGAATACTGTTCACTAGTCTCAGCATTTCCTGTCTGGGAGATACTGTAAAGCACTTTAAATACATTTCTTTGACAGGTGTCGTTCTGTTGTTAGAATGATTAGTAAGCCGATCAGTCTCAGCCGGAAAGGAGGCGTTCATTTTCTCGACTTAATCACGAAGTAGTCCGCAATTGATTCACAGATTTCTTCGGAAAAGATGTCTTGGGCTGTTATCCTAGTTGGAGCCGTAAGCTCTTTGTATATAGTAAACAGTTCCTTGGATGAATTATCCGCGGATTCTATCCTCTCCTTAAGGAATGCACCTTTTGCTATTTTTATGAGTCTATGGTATTTTTTCAGACTGTCTTTATATAGCTGTTTGCACTCTAAGTTGTAGTTTTTACGCCAACTACGTTCAAGACGTTTGCACGCCGCTTTGGCCGCCCCTAGCTCTTTATTAAGATACACTATGGTGCAAGGGTGTCTGCATTTGCGCATAGCTGCTAAACTTAGCCCTAGCACAGGGGGAAATGCAGGGATGCACAATATTCTTCTAAATATGGTGCAGCCCTCCATTTCATAAGTGGCGGTGCATGTCTTTAAGCCAAGGAGGCTAATGACACGCTCTGCAACTTCCCTTGTACATATGCCCCTGAATGACACAGAGTGCAAGTAAGTATGCTGTTATTGAAAAGGAATTGTTGGCTTGTGTATGGGCCATCAAACACTTCAGACACTTTTTGTGGGGGAGCAAATCAGAACGTCAACAGATACGTAAAGTCAATATTTGCATGCCTCAATGTTATTTGATTATATTTTTGTCATATTTTGTTGGTGATATTTCACCGTCCACCTATTATCTTTAAGCTTCTCTGTCTCTAAGGATTTAGGGCCTTATTATGACTTTGGCAATGTGGGAGCACTCCGCCACGCTAGTGCCCCACTCCCACACTGCAAAACTCGTCCACCGCCCACCAGATTCGGAGTTTTCTCCTGGTCTGGTCAGCTGTGCTTTGGTAGTCCCAGGCAGTAAGCCTTACAAACGTTCCGCAATAAGAATGCCAAAGCAAGTTCCTGCATGCCATGTCCTGTTAAGGCCTTGCCATTCAGGAACTGGGAGTGCATGCATACAGGTGGGCACACCATGTGCCCCCCTGAATGCATCCTCATGGCCCTAAGGCAACAGGGGGGCCCTCCTCACCACCACACTTTTAATGGTGAGCTCTACACCATGAAAACTGTGTCGGTGAGGAACCCCGTAATATGCTTGGTGGTGCAGCAGTGGCACCACCAGCATATTGTGAGCTTCAGACTGCTGAAAAACCGCCAGGGATCGCAGCACTGCCATTGTGGGTTTGGCAGTGCTTCGGACCACCAAACTCATAATCAGGTCCTTCACAATCTAATCCATGTTTACCGTAATCAACATGTTTGCTCCTGGTGGTGCATATTTGGCCACATGAGGACTTCCCTCCTCTTTTCCCAACTGCAAGGATACTCCTGTGAAATCAAGTATGATCTGTCCAAAAACAATACCATAGCTGATTTTATCAGACAAAGAGGTGTGTATAATAGATACTATCTCTTTAATCATTGTCCTGGTGAGCAATGAAAAGTGACATAATAAAGGCAAGTTATGTCACTTTTACTATACAGAATCAGCTGTAGGAGGTATCACCCTTTGTTATTGCTGCTCCTGGCAACAAATAAGGGGCTCATTCGGATGTTAGTCAGAAAGCCTCCGACCGCAGGTCAGAGGTTTTCCAACCAACATCCATAGTTTAAAGTCCTACCGCCTAATTACAATATAGGCGGTCTGAGTTTAAACTGCCTGGTCATTCCGGCTGGCTAGTAATGGGCTGTCAGAAACCACCACGTAATCCCTTATGGATGGCATTTCCACCATAGGGATCATGAAATCAGTTTGACAGGCTTGTCCTTTTGAGCTTTCTGACATGGAAAGCCTGTCGGAAAACAACTTAGGTGGCCCCTAGCAGGGCCCCCTTCACTCAGCAGTCTCCGCTTGGGGCCCACCTATGGTGCCTCCTATAAATCCCTGCATTGTGTGGCAGGACCATGAGGTGCCTGCCACAAGGAGAAGGGATTTACACAAACTCCCATTTCTCTACAGAAGCTTGTACTGCGGGCAGAAACCACCCGCAGCACAAGCTCCTATAGAAAAATTGAAGTTTACAACCACACCATGTGTGGTTGCATCATAATATGGTGTTCAGAACCGCGGATCTATGGTCAGTCGGTTCCTACACAGAAACAGTGTCGAGCGGACATCGTAATAGGGCCTAAGTGTTTTCACTTGCTCCGACTGTCTTTGCTATTCCCTCTATGCTCTGCACCCACTTTTTTCATTCTATTAATATTTCTTGTCACTCTTTTTTGCACCCTTGACTGTGATTTATTTCTCGTTTTTCGGTTTTCTTGCTACATTGCTTTATATAAATGGTCTTCCATTATCTCAAGAATTCTACTAAAATATGGTTTCATAAAAATTGTGAGACACAAATGTTGTCAAAACTATTGTGTTGTCAGAAATATCATAGGCAAAAGGCAAGAACATTGTTTTTTTGTCCTTTTTACTGTTTGTTTTAATAAATTTGTACATAAAAGCTTTGCTTAATTATTTAGTTGATTTTTCTTAATATTTGTACTATTGTAATGTAAAGTATGTTTAAACATTCTTAGAGAGTTTTTTATCTGACGGTATATTTTAAGGTTTTTTATGAACTTCATGTCAGTTCTTTGGGCCGAATGTTGGTTTTAAAGGAATACTTTGGAAGGTGTTCTAGGTATTTATTTTTCGATGAATTATATTTCTTTCATAAGGTTTAACTTGTTAACTAGACAATCAATTATGTAAATATTGTTTTAGTTATGCAATTAATAGTTTTAAAACATGGTAACACCTGTTTGATCATTGTTGTTTGAATAATTGTGTTAATTATGTAATTGTTTTTAATAATTTTGATACTTATATTACTATATTCAAGGTTTTTTATAGTAATTAATTTTATAGTGTTATATATTTTTAAATATTGTATATTATTTTCAGTCATCTATTTTGTGGTTTGAAATTTAGTGTATTAGCGTGGGAAGTATCTTGAATCTATTGTTTTTAATAATTATTCTTTTTAAAATACATTTATGTATAATTTTATATGATTCTTTTGGGTTTTTATTTTGTAATAATATTTATAAATTATACAGTGTTGAAAACATTTCTACATGTTTATGGAAAGACATTTTACGTTTATTCATTTTATATATACATGTGATTTATTTTGTATTAATTTAGAATAGGAAAAATGTCGGGCGTTTTTCGTACTGTTGCTTACATTTGAGGAGGAATAGTAAATGTGACACCCTCCAAAGTCCACCACTTTCCCTACTGTTGTGTATGTTGAAGTAAGAATAGTACATCCAACTCCTTTATGTCCAACTCTTTCCCTACTATTTCTTACGTCAGAGTGTGACTAGTAAATCTGACCCCCTTCCAAAGTCCAATAATTTTCTACTGCTCAGGTTGGAGTGGGAGTGATGAATTTGACCCTCCGAGTCAATTTTTTTAATCAATTGTTTTACAAACTTCTTTTAATATATCTTTTATTTTAATTTCAGATGTTAGTTTAAAGTAAGTTCCATGGTATTTTTTAGAATAATGTTTTTGTTAATGTATTTTTTATTTTAAGGTGTTGCATATTTATTTTAATATATTTTCTAGCATACGGAGCTACAATAAACTGTATTAATATTATACACTTATATTTAAAATATAAATCATTTTTTTTATGTTTTTTCAAATATATTTGTATTTTATATTTGTAAGTAATAGCATTTTGTTAATTGTTTCATATTATAAATATACATTTTTTAAATGTAATATTTTGTAAGTTAATATATGTTTTCTGAATCATTTTGTCCACCATAAGCGTGGAAGGGTATACTCAGATGTGAGTCCCTTGCTCATTGCACCATCAGGATTCAAGCAAGCCGGGCCGACGACGGCTGAAATGCCAGAAACCGGTCCCCGGAAGCTTGTTTCCTTCCCAGTATAAGAATTGGCTTGGTAGTTTGGTTTGCCCTGTTCCCATCATGCACTGGGACAGGAACAGACTAATTTGCATGTAGCCAGGTTCTGAGCTGGGATGGTGCAGTGAGCTAAAAACGGTGATTGATCAAGCCCTGATCTTTGGACTGGGTAAGAGTGGTCTGCTTAATTCAGACACTCTGTTCATCACCACCCCCTTTTCTGAATCATTTTGTCCACCATAAGCGTGGAAGGGTATACTCAGATGTGAGTCCCTTGCTCATTGCACCATCAGGATTCAAGCAAGCCGGGCGGACGACGGCTGAAATGCCAGAAACCGGTCCCCGGAAGCTTGTTTCCTTCCCAGTATAAGAATTGGCTTGGTAGTTTGGTTTGCCCTGTTCCCATCATGCACTGGGACAGGAACAGACTAATTTGCATGTAGCCAGGTTCTGAGCTGGGATGGTGCAGTGAGCTAAAAAACGGTGATGGATCAAGCCCTGATCTTTGGACTGGGTAAGAGTGGTCTGCTTAATTCAGACACTCTGTTCATCACCACCCCCTTTTCTGAATCATTTTGTCCACCATAAGCGTGGAAGGGTATACTCAGATGTGAGTCCCTTGCTCATTGCACCATCAGGATTCAAGCAAGCCGGGCCGACGACGGCTGAAATGCCAGAAACCGGTCCCCGGAAGCTTGTTTCCTTCCCAGTATAAGAATTGGCTTGGTAGTTTGGTTTGCCCTGTTCCCATCATGCACTGGGACAGGAACAGACTAATTTGCATGTAGCCAGGTTCTGAGCTGGGATGGTGCAGTGAGCTAAAAAACGGTGATGGATCAAGCCCTGATCTTTGGACTAGGTAAGAGTGGTCTGCTTAATTCAGACACTCTGTTCATCACCACCCCCTTTTCTGAATCATTTTGTCCACCATAAGCGTGGAAGGGTATACTCAGATGTGAGTCCCTTGCTCATTGCACCATCAGGATTCAAGCAAGCCGGGCCGACGACGGCTGAAATGCCAGAAACCGGTCCCCGGAAGCTTGTTTCCTTCCCAGTATAAGAATTGGCTTGGTAGTTTGGTTTGCCCTGTTCCCATCATGCACTGGGACAGGAACAGACTAATTTGCATGTAGCCAGGTTCTGAGCTGGGATGGTGCAGTGAGCTAAAAAAACGGTGATGATCAAGCCCTGATCTTTGGACTGGGTAAGAGTGGTCTGCCTAATTCAGACACTCTGTTCATCACCACCCCCTTTTCTGAATCATTTTGTCCACCATAAGCGTGGAAGGGTATACTCAGATGTGAGTCCCTTGCTCATTGCACCATCAGGATTCAAGGAAGCCGGGCCGACGACGACTGAAATGCCAGAAACCGGTCCCCGGAAGCTTGTTTCCTTCCCAGTATAAGAATTGGCCTGGTAGTTTGGTTTGCCCTGTTCCCATCATGCACTGGGACAGGAACAGACTAATTTGCATGTAGCCAGGTTCTGAGCTGGGATGGTGCAGTGAGCTAAAAAACGGTGATGGATCAAGCCCTGATCTTTGGACTGGGTAAGAGTGGTCTGCTTAATTCAGACACTCTGTTCATCACCACCCCCTTTTCTGAATCATTTTGTCCACCATAAGCGTGGAAGGGTATACTCAGATGTGAGTCCCTTGCTCATTGCACCATCAGGATTCAAGCAAGCCGGGCCGACGACGGCTGAAATGCCAGAAACCGGTCCCCGGAAGCTTGTTTCCTTCCCAGTATAAGAATTGGCTTGGTAGTTTGGTTTGCCCTGTTCCCATCATGCACTGGGACAGGAACAGACTAATTTGCATGTAGCCAGGTTCTGAGCTGAGATGGTGCAGTGAGCGAAAAAACAATGATGGATCAAGCCCTGATCTTTGGACTGGGTAAGAGTGGTCTGCTTAATTCAGACACTCTGTTCATCACCACCCCCTTTTCTGAATCATTTTGTCCACCATAAGCGTGGAAGGGTATACTCAGATGTGAGTCCCTTGCTCATTGCACCATCAGGATTCAAGCAAGCCGGGCCGACGACGGCTGAAATGCCAGAAACCGGTCCCCGGAAGCTTGTTTCCTTCCCAGTATAAGAATTGGCTTGGTAGTTTGGTTTGCCCTGTTCCCATCATGCACTGGGACAGGAACAGACTAATTTGCATGTAGCCAGGTTCTGAGCTGGGATGGTGCAGTGAGCTAAAAAAACGGTGATGATCAAGCCCTGATCTTTGGACTGGGTAAGAGTGGTCTGCCTAATTCAGACACTCTGTTCATCACCACCCCCTTTTCTGAATCATTTTGTCCACCATAAGCGTGGAAGGGTATACTCAGATGTGAGTCCCTTGCTCATTGCACCATCAGGATTCAAGGAAGCCGGGCCGACGACGACTGAAATGCCAGAAACCGGTCCCCGGAAGCTTGTTTCCTTCCCAGTATAAGAATTGGCCTGGTAGTTTGGTTTGCCCTGTTCCCATCATGCACTGGGACAGGAACAGACTAATTTGCATGTAGCCAGGTTCTGAGCTGGGATGGTGCAGTGAGCTAAAAAACGGTGATGGATCAAGCCCTGATCTTTGGACTGGGTAAGAGTGGTCTGCTTAATTCAGACACTCTGTTCATCACCACCCCCTTTTCTGAATCATTTTGTCCACCATAAGCGTGGAAGGGTATACTCAGATGTGAGTCCCTTGCTCTCTGCACCATCAGGATTCAAGCAAGCCGGGCCGACGACGGCTGAAATGCCAGAAACCGGTCCCCGGAAGCTTGTTTCCTTCCCAGTATAAGAATTGGCTTGGTAGTTTGGTTTGCCCTGTTCCCATCATGCACTGGGACAGGAACAGACTAATTTGCATGTAGCCAGGTTCTGAGCTGAGATGGTGCAGTGAGCGAAAAAACAATGATGGATCAAGCCCTGATCTTTGGACTGGGTAAGAGTGGTCTGCTTAATTCAGACACTCTGTTCATCACCACCCCCTTTTCTGAATCATTTTGTCCACCATAAGCGTGGAAGGGTATACTCAGATGTGAGTCCCTTGCTCATTGCACCATCAGGATTCAAGCAAGCCGGGCCGACGACGGCTGAAATGCCAGAAACCGGTCCCCGGAAGCTTGTTTCCTTCCCAGTATAAGAATTGGCTTGGTAGTTTGGTTTGCCCTGTTCCCATCATGCACTGGGACAGGAACAGACTAATTTGCATGTAGCCAGGTTCTGAGCTGGGATGGTGCAGTGAGCTAAAAAAACGGTGATGATCAAGCCCTGATCTTTGGACTGGGTAAGAGTGGTCTGCCTAATTCAGACACTCTGTTCATCACCACCCCCTTTTCTGAATCATTTTGTCCACCATAAGCGTGGAAGGGTATACTCAGATGTGAGTCCCTTGCTCATTGCACCATCAGGATTCAAGGAAGCCGGGCCGACGACGACTGAAATGCCAGAAACCGGTCCCCGGAAGCTTGTTTCCTTCCCAGTATAAGAATTGGCCTGGTAGTTTGGTTTGCCCTGTTCCCATCATGCACTGGGACAGGAACAGACTAATTTGCATGTAGCCAGGTTCTGAGCTGGGATGGTGCAGTGAGCTAAAAAACGGTGATGGATCAAGCCCTGATCTTTGGACTGGGTAAGAGTGGTCTGCTTAATTCAGACACTCTGTTCATCACCACCCCCTTTTCTGAATCATTTTGTCCACCATAAGCGTGGAAGGGTATACTCAGATGTGAGTCCCTTGCTCATTGCACCATCAGGATTCAAGCAAGCCGGGCCGACGACGGCTGAAATGCCAGAAACCGGTCCCCGGAAGCTTGTTTCCTTCCCAGTATAAGAATTGGCTTGGTAGTTTGGTTTGCCCTGTTCCCATCATGCACTGGGACAGGAACAGACTAATTTGCATGTAGCCAGGTTCTGAGCTGAGATGGTGCAGTGAGCGAAAAAACAATGATGGATCAAGCCCTGATCTTTGGACTGGGTAAGAGTGGTCTGCTTAATTCAGACACTCTGTTCATCACCACCCCCTTTTCTGAATCATTTTGTCCACCATAAGCGTGGAAGGGTATACTCAGATGTGAGTCCCTTGCTCATTGCACCATCAGGATTCAAGCAAGCCGGGCCGACGACGGCTGAAATGCCAGAAACCGGTCCCCGGAAGCTTGTTTCCTTCCCAGTATAAGAATTGGCTTGGTAGTCTAGTTTTACATTTGACTGTTTCCACACCAACAGAGAGATAACCCACGGGGCATTCCTGCAGGTTTACATGTTGATCAGGCCACTAATCCATTTTCAAAATAGGGTGCTATTAGTTTTAGAAACACAACTTGTCAAAGGATGTTGTAATCTGTGAAAAAAAGTATTCTTGATCAATAGTCATAGGTGCCTTTTGTTTGGATACCTTCCTCCCTCGTTAATGGAATGTTCCCTTCCCCCATGTTCCCCCTTCACTATGCATTGGTAAGTTCTGTGGCAGTTTAGAACATTGTGCTACAGCGGTAGCTCCTGTCGGTTTGGGTGGAGCCGGAGACTGACTATTTTGTCACATAGCCTTTGTGACTACACTGGCGAAGTGAAGCCTGGTGTGAAGGGGACAGCGCCAGTCTCTACTCCTCGCCTTGCTCTCTCGCCAAACCAAAGGGGTCTCACTCTACCCATGAGGTCTCCTCTATCGACTTCACCTACAATCACCAAAGTTGCTGAACAAATACTTCAACTACTAGTGGGAGCCTATCTCTCTCTCCTCCCTCTCAGCCCTATTCGTATTGAGGGTTATAAAAATAACATTTACCTCAGTGACTCCTTCATTGGAGTCTCAACGAGATAGTTGGATCCCTGTTCTTCGACTCAGTCATCATCGGAGGTCTCCTTCTCTGGATGTGTCAACTGAGAGGATTGCCCACCATTGAGTTCCCCTTTCCTCGACGTGCAAGTTTGGATCCTCGAAGGTCAGCATCTTCCCTGTGTGTTTTGACCAGTGGGAGGGTCTACTATGGACTCCTCAGACCTGTGCTGCATATTATTCCCTGTGTTGTTTTAGCAGGTAAATTAGGATGTAAATAGATATTGTACCTACCTCGATGAATTCTGTTCTGTAAAGAATTTTTATGGCACTGTTGTCAATTTTTACACTTCTGATGAATATGAAAAGCCAACATTAAATTATTTCTGGTCCAATGTGTTCCACATATCGTGGTTGGCTTGCATATGACTTCGATTTTGTGACTCTTATTCCTGGTCAAAAAGGTGGAACACACACCTTTCCTATCTGAATCTTCTGTGTCACAGTGATCATGCACCTTAATGTTTTCATCTACAGGAAGAAAGCATTGACACACACCCTATCTACAGTGTTCCTTATTGCCTAGAAATCTATATGATCTAGAATTGGAGAGTTAGTATACTTTGGTGTGCTGTCCTTCTGCCTATACCTCTTTTACATTGTAAATCTTCATAAGCATAATTCTTCGGCACACATGACTCATATAAGCATGAATCAACCACCTCCTTTTTTAAATTAGATTGGGAAACCATACTTACTATGGAAGGAGTGGGTTAAATCATTTGAGCCATAGTTAATAACGATTGGTGGAGAAAGGTTCAGTGGTGTGAGGAAATAGCACATACTTTCACATAACCTAAACATCCAAGGTTGAAAATGTATGTAACATAATATGAGCCTGAAATTGAGGAGGAATGAGAGGAAGGAGCATTGGATGTTTTTAAAATCACATTTATGAAACTAGAAGAACAGTTTGTCGACAACATAAATGTTGCGTTTGAGCACCATAATTAATTTTAGTAGAATGCAGAGCAAACAGGAAAGCGTCACAAATTACACTGCAGTATTAAGAGTTATTTCTAAACTGTGTGATTTTTAGACGTTGATAGACTGATAGATCATTTAGTGAGGTGTACTAATAATTCACAGAACCAATAACAATTTTTATCCAAAATACGAACGTTAAGGGAGGCTATAGATATTGCCAAAGAAATGGAACACACAGCCCAATATATCCAGGAAATGAATGCACCTACTGAATTGGTGTCTGAAGTTAATCTTGACAAACAACACAGTGAGAGATGAAAAGTCCAAAGCAAAACAGTAAATGAAAGCAAGTCAAACAATGAGGCGAGCAAACTTAGATGCTTTCGTTGTGCCAGCAGCAACTACTTAGCTAATAGTTTGCAATGCAAGGCAAGGAATTCGACTTAAAGGAAGTGTAACATAAGAGTGCATTTTGGAAGATCGTGTATAGAAAGAGATAACAAACAAATCATGCCATTGAAAGTATCATCCAGAATGAAAAGAACATAGTTTTACAAGTCTGTAATGTGAGATATGCCAGAGTTATCCCAAAAGTAAAGGGCATTTAGATGGTAATGCTGTGATGATTTCTGATTCATGCCACCTTATACTTTAATCAGTTATGAAGATTACAAGCAATTTCAGAATTCTGAAATCCTAGAATTTGAAAACCCCTGATATATTACCCAGTGGTGTTTTATAGTTCCCACTAAAAAGGTAGGACTGCGTATTAAGGTGACAGAACTTCAGAGTATAGGGACTGAGTACATCTGCCCCATTAGAGTGTCATCTCAATTCCTAGCTAGCTCCCAGTGCCTCACCCGAACCCCTAACCTTCCTGGGGAAGCAGGTGAATGTGGCAACCTTGAACATGACACTCTGATCCCCGAAGGAATCGTGGAAACAGATTTTACCCCTTTCATTGTTTACTCAAACATGTCCAAAGTAAACACAAGACAAATACGAATAAAGTTTTCAATACATTTATTGAAAGAATTCTAGTCTTGCAGGTATAGAAAGAATGAGCTGCGATTACCAGGCAGATAAAACAAAGCAATGTAACCCCCATTATGAACATGGGGAATAGCATAAACAGTCCAACCATGGGAGTCTAATTTCTATATATACCTACCTCTCACTACCCTTACCCTTAGAACATAGTGGGTGTACCCTCTGCCCGATCTCTTAGGTTAGCCTGTGCCCCCATACCTGGATAACTGGGCCAGGGAATCAGCCTGAAGTAAGATTGGCAATCCTTCGCTGCAGGGTGGAAGATCAGAATCAGCAGAGCTGCATGTCGAACAAAGGATTTGTTCCAGGACAGTTGTGACCGTAGTGCTCCTCAGACTCATAAAAGGGAAGTGCACAGTTTATATAATAAAAAACACACTGTGTTAGAGACACAGCTCTGATGCAATGATATGTCTAGATGTTAGAAGCTTTCTTCGAAAAGACAACATAAGTACTAGGATATCTTGTTCTGTGCTCCCAGCCTTGAACGGGGTGCACAGATTACATAGAGAGAAAGGCTTTGCTAAAAGAAGAAGCATGTATAAACACCTCAGAATAATAAGGTGCAAACCTAAACTTTTAAAATAACATTGCTAAGACAAATTCAGTCTAAAATGTGTAAAATGTAAAACTAAAATGGAGAACCAAGGTGTGTTCAAGAAGTACTCACAACAGTGTGTATAATAAGGGCCCCATTCTGCTAGTTGCCATAGTAAAAGGTCAAATAAATGTCAAGGATCAATCAACGCTGGGAAGGTGTTTGAAGTTAAAAAGGGGTCCAACTTATTAGGGTGGCAACCTCAGACAGAGCTAGGTATTACTTTAGACCCTAGCAATAGATTCAGTTCAATATTATGTGCTCAGTCTCGCCCCCAATCCGGCCAGAAGTAAGCCCATTCAGGCGCACCTAATTCCTCTATTGTGTGACTGTCTGGGAGGAATTCACAAAGTATAACTGTCAGTTACACCCAGTCATGTAATTCAAACGAGGCAGTAGGCACACACAAAAGGCTGAGGTCAGAGAATTGGCAACTTTCTAAAAGCCGTTTTTTTTCCAATTGTGATCAATTTTGACTTTACCATTAAATAGGGGTTATCGTTACCATTATAATTACAACGACACCAAACATGATATACTTCTGAGCTCCTAACTGGAAATGACAGCTTATTAAATATAATAAGGAATTCTCAATGTTCCTATGAGAGGGGTAGGAGTGACAATAGTAAAAAACAAATGTGGGAGTTATTCACTACCAGGATATGTAAAACTTAAAAGTACATGTCCAAATGTGTAATTACACAGCATTCTGCCCTGTGACTTATATGTAATAAAAGGGGGGTTTAAGACTTGGCAAGGAGGTTTTGATGCCAAATTGACATGGTAGTTTAAATCTGCATTCAGGCTGCAGTGACAAGCTTTTGACATATTTTAAGGTGCGGCTAAAGTGGGTGGCACAATAAGTGATGCAAGCCCAATGGTAGAATTTAATTTACAGGCCCTGGGTATATATTTTACACCACTCTGCAAGGGACCTACAAGTAAATTAAATATGCCATTTGGGTATAAGCCAATTGAACCTTGTTAATGGGAGAGAGCACATGCACTTTACAAAAGATTATCAGAGGTAAAGTGCACCAAGTCCTAAGGCCATCAAAAACAAATTCAGCAACAAGTGGAGGACCAGGTCCAACCCAATCCCCCTGCAGCCTAAAGCCACAGGGGACTAATCAAAAACTAGAAGCAACACTAGTGATGTAAATCATACTCTGCATCGGGAAATCTTGAACTTACAGTCTAATGCTATTAGCAACACCATCGCTCTAAGCAGCAAAAAGACCTATTCGGAACATCAATTATTACATCAGGATGATAACCGGAGTAATAAGGTCGCTGAATCACAACGGATGGACCTTGATTTGGCGTCTAAAGTCATCTCACCCATTACAATACAACGCCCTCATCACGACTCTAATAGAGAAATAGACCAGGACATAAACACGCAACTAACAACTGTTCCTCTGACTCCCGGCCCTATCACCCATCCTACCCTTAACAAAGTGATTGTCCCACTAGCAAATACAGGCAGCAAGGAGGGAATTACTCCAACGGATCATGATCAAGTAAACCTATATGGAGCTTTGGGAAACCTCAAAGGGAGACAAGGAACTAGCCCTAAGCATCATGTAACATGCTCAGACCGTAATGGGTTAACCAATGAGTTTCACACTCAACAACCCTCTAGAACACCCGATAGTCCAGTCTCGTTAAGGTCCAGTACCCCACAAATCAATAGTGATATCATAGACCTCAGTTCACAATCATGCAAAACATACAAAGCCATGCTCACCGCCATCAAAGACAGGAAAAACTTGCTTTGCTTATCTGAAAAATGGCTGGCAAAAATGGAGGCTCTTCAATCGTACTACCCTGAAAAGCACGTTAAATACTGCTCCACCCCCATGGCTCATGCAAATAGAATTTACCGTCCCAGAGAGCAACTTAATTATCTGTCTGACAACGAGATCTTATCTATTATGGCCACATACGAACCATCACCTACCTCTCAAACTAAGATAGAAGAAAACTATAATATTCAAACGATCTCAACGGACGCCTGTAGAATCTCACAGACAAACACAAGAAGGATCAATACTAACAATCTTAAGAAAGTTTCATTAACGTCTTTAGAACCTCCGCCATCAGAGAGCACTGAGCAGAAACATATTCGCTGCGCTCTACTCAACTGTCGCTCAGCGAATAAACATGCGGCAGACATAGCATACTCAGCCATGAAATTGACGTAATCATATTAACAGAAACATGGCTCTCTGACTCATCTTCGCCCTGCATAGACCTCCTAGTCCCCCCGAACTACCAGATTATGAGACAGGACAGATATTTCAGAAAAGGTGGAGTCATCGCTTGTGTACATAGATCTGACATTACCATCACAAAAATACAGGCTGATCCTCTAGAGTCCTGTGAATATCTAGGCATGTCTTTAAGATCAGCAGATAATCAATACTGCAAACTCCACGCACTATACCACCCACCAGGTACTAAGACCAAATTTATCGAACAGTTGATTGATAGCATTACTACTAACGCCAATAAGCAAACGAACAATATTTTCTTAGGAGACTTTAACATTCATTGGGATGATCATGAGGACAATCAAATCACCCTGTTGAAAAATTTCCTGGATGACCAATCGTTAATCCAAGGATGCCATTTTCCTACCCACAACAAAGGGTCCATATTGGATTGGATAGTAGCTAAAGAAAAAGCCATTGAGAACATTGTAATCAACCCGTGTGATTGGTCGGACCACCACATAATTACCTTTGAAATTCCCATCAGTAAATACAAATCGTCCACACAAGCTATTAAACCCAAAAAGTGGACCAGGGACACTAGAGGAATTAATATGGAATACTTGGCAGCACGTTGCGAAACTGACCTGCAGCCTCCCAAGAGCATGGTTGACGTCAACGACCTCACGCTGCACTATAACAAAATGATGTCCTGCATTATGGAGGACATAGCCCCACTAAAACTGAAAAGGCTCTCGGAGAAAGACAAAAATCCTTGGTTCAATGGTGCCCTTAATGAAGAAAGAAGGTCACTGAGACTAGCAGAACGGAAATGGCGACAACACCCTTCTTCACCACATTTATCCTTACTGAGACAATCCAGGAAAGCGTATAACAAAAGCATCATTAAATCTAAAAAAGAATTATTTAGGAAAGAATTGGATAGCGCAATAAATAGACCAAGGAAACTCTTCGATATTCTCAAAGAACAATCAAACAAGGCGGCCAAAATGGCTCCAGTCATCTCCAAAACTAACCTAAATAGCGAAGACTTCTCGGTCTTCTTTTCAGACAAAGCTAACTCATTGGAGAAGGAACTCAAAAAAGCAGCAGAGGAAATTGAAATGGGAAAGAGCCAGGGAGATATGGTACCTGAGCTACAGGAAACAGCCAAACGTAAAAACAATGCCAGATGGTCAGTCTTTAGACAGGTCAGTGAACTAGACATTTCAAAGATCATGGCCTCCTCGAAACCGAATAATCACTATAATGATCCCCTACCTGCGAAATGCTGGTCCTCCAAAAATCACCTGCTAATCCCAACTTGGACTAAGATCATCAATGCCTCTCTACCACAAGGTCAAATACCTGCTTGCCTAAAAACAGGCCAAGTAACTTCTCTCCTGAAAAAAACGACTGAGAACCCCTTAGATCCGAACAACTACAGACCAGTAACCCACATCCCCATGTTGGCCAAAATTCTGGAAAAATGTGTACAACAACAATTGAGCTTACACATATCGAACTTCAACCTGCTAAACGACTGCCAATCCGGCTTCCGCCCAAACCATGGCACGGAAACTGCGATGCTACAGATAGTTGATGACGCCTTACTGGCTCTTGACCAGAACAAAACATGTCTTTAAATACTGCTGGACCTGTCGTCTGCCTTCGACACGGTTAATCATGCCTATATACTCGATCGTCTGAAAAACAGGATGGGTTTTGAAGATACGGTACTAACCTGGTTTAACTCCTTTCTGGAAAATAGATCACAAAAAGTCATTATCAACCAAACCCTTTCAAGCCCAACCGACAATAATATAGGAGTCCCGCAAGGCTCAACGCTATCTCTGGCTCTTTTCAATCTGTATGTAGAACCTCTCACAGAAATTCTACAAAAAGACAACATTGCTTTCCATATGTATGCTGACGACACTCAGCTGTACTTCAAGATCGCTTCAGTGGATGACAAAGTCAATGAATCTAGCCTTAAAGAGAACCCTACTATGGTTATCCAAGAACCACCTAAAGCTTAACCCTCAGAAAACTGAATTCCTTCTGATTACTTCACAGAAAAGTAAAATATTGATTGCAGACTGGGCCAACCTCATCACTGCTCTAAATTGCACTCCGAAGATTGTGGAGTCAACCAAATCTCTGGGTATCATTCTGGACAAAAATCTTAACATGTCAGCGCATATTAACACAATGGCAAAAAACGCTAGGTTCCACTTAAGCTACTTACGAAAGCTAAAACCTGTTCTAAATAAAGCTGACCTTAAAACAGCAGTCGAGGCACTGGTCATCTCAAGGATTGAATATGGTTGCACTACTTTAGCAGGGCTCCCTAAAATCCCAACAGCCCCATTGAAAGCATGCTTTAATGCAGCCACAAGATTGATAGCGGGATCAAAAAAATTCGACCATATCTCTCCGCATCTGAAAGCTCTCAACTGGCTTCCATTCGAAGCACGTATCCAGTTCAAACTAGCTTGCATCACTCATAAAGCAGTACACAACAAATCCCCAGTCTATCTTGCCCAGAAACTCACTCTGTCAGGAGGGTCTCGCGCATCCAGGAGCAAAGAGGACATTGTACTGAAACCGGTACGTTTCCATAAGAAAAAAACCTATGACCGAGCATTCTCAGGGGCAGCACCGAGAATTTGGAACGCCCTACCCCCGTACATAAGAAGAATTCCATACATCTTAACTTTCAAAAAGGAAGCAAAACTATTTTACATGAAGAAATTTCTTCCCTAATACCCTACGGCCAAACTTTGTAAATATCATGCTCCCATGCCGTTCGAAGGCGAACTCAAGCCCTCTTTGCAATCATGAGACCTGTTCAATCATGATGTGTTTTATGGCACCAACTACAGGAACTGTATAATCTTTTTATTGTCGTATTATGTGGTTTATTGCTAAAATAAGCTATCTGTTTGAATACTATATATTGGACTATGCCGTTTGCAATTCTAATTGTTTCAAACTAGTAATGACTCGAAATATGTATGATTTGGATTTTTATTAGGATCTGTAAAGCGCTCTGATACCCTGTTCCAGGGTCATGTTCGCGCTATAGAAAACACAAAAATAAATAAAAATAAATAAATAGAAGGACTTTTCTGCTTAGGTGATATAACCTGGACAATGGCCCTCTACTGCAGGGGCCCTTGTCAGTTGTACGCCCTCCTGAATACAGTGGACCCCTCTGTCTACATTCTCCTGAGCGACTGGACTGACCATGGGGAACCCTTCTCCTCACCTCCGGACCCCATTTGTGCAGCACTTAGCCTTACTTTGCTCACAGAGGCATCCCAGTAGGCAGACAGTACCACACCAAAAATGATGTGACCCATTCCACCCCTTGGGTCAGACATCTGTCCCCAACCCAAGGAAGAATCTGCTTATAAGGACAGCAACCATCTGAGGCCACTGACAGCTATGGATGGCACACAGGCTGTGGTGAAGCAAGATCCACATACTTCAGTCAAGAAGATACTGATGGCCGATACATCTTAAAATGGCAACATGACAGACATGTGTATGCTCTTTTTACTTTCTTAAGACAGATCCCCAAAGTGAAAGAAGATCAATATCTCTGATGGTCTCGGAATTGGGTACAAGAGCATATTGGCCATTTTTCCATTTTTATTGTAGGCTTTCTGATTCTTGAACACTGAGTTGTGAGTAAGACTTGTACCAATCCGCTGGACCAATAGTCTGAGCTTCAGAGGTGCGCATTTCCCCAAGATGCTCAGTTGAGTTTAGCCAATATTTCCTCATCCATTATCTGACCATCACCAATGTTTGTTGGAAGTCATTTACCAATAAAACATGCATCTTTGAGGATGCCTAAAGGGGCCCTTCAACTGTTGAAGAGATAGGGTGAGAGTGTGGAACCCTTGTGAACTCCACAAGTGGTAAAGAATCTTTGGAAGCCAATTTCAATTTTCCTGTGTTTATATCTGAGGCAGCCATGGTCAACCATGTAAAATGCTTATGAAAGGTCTAACAAAATCAAGGCAATGTTGATGTCAACACCAAGACAAATGTCACGCAGTGCAGCAACTAGGAACGTTTCCTTGAAATGATGTAGGTACTATGGCGTATGTGCTTAATGTGTAGGAGTATAGTTGGACAGTTACATCAGATTTGTTTGTCTTTGTAGGTCTTTTGCTGTCATCAGAAGAAAGTTAATAGAACCTTAATAAGAAGGTCCAGCCAGGTCAAGGTCAATGTTTTAGCAGCAGTAGGACTAAAGCTTCTTTTGAAGAGAAGAAATCTTTAGAGAAGGTCAGAACATCAAAACGGCAACACCAAAAGTGTTGGATGACATGCATTGTATCCTCAATCGATGAGGAGGCCTGCCTTTTTGTATGGCTGGATTTGTCAGCAGCCTTCAACACAATGGAACACGATCTACTCTTAAGGACACTGGTACTAAGAATCAGCTTCAAAGACTGTGCTAAGCTGGTTCAAATCCTTCGGGAAGGCCTACCTGCATCAGCGCTGTCCCGCCTAAAGGTTGTTTTCCACTCTGTAACGCATCCCATTGAAGAGAAAAAACAGCATGACCACATCTCTCAAATACTAAGCTAAAGTTATTGGCTTCCACTAGAGGCAAGGATCAAGTTCAAAACCTGCTGCCTCACATACAAAGCTCAACACTATGTCAAACCTTGCTACCTAGTTGTTCTCTTTTCCATATGAGGAGGCTTAGGACAATCTAGTAGCAAGACTTTTCTTATCCTAGAAATTCTGAAATTCAGGTATTCTCAAAAACAGAAATAATCCTCCACCGGCACAGCTTAGGAAGTCCCTGACGCATGAGTTTAGCATCAAATAACTTGATATTAGGAAAAGGCCTTCAGACTTATCTTGACAGATCAGGTGCCCCTGACATCTCAAACGATTTAGGACTGAAATGGCTTAGCACCCACTAATGTCAGAACTGTGTCTAGTGACTGAATGCGGTTCAGGAGGTCATTTAACAATCACTTATGCTGATCTGTGACTTGATAATAATTCTTTATCTTTTTGAATAAGACAACTGAATTCATTATATATTTTCCTTGCCTTTTCCATTGTCCAGCAACTCCTTTTTACCCTCTTTCATCCCTCTACCCTCAAGTGTTTCCTGTATATCTTGAAATATGCATGCACGACACTGATTTGTTTGTTATGTAAAGTACTTTAATACCTTTCCAGTGACACAGAGCTATTCAAAACTGTTAAATAAATAAATGACAGATTTGTTGCTCAGGTTTGAGAAGTGGAAAAACATGAAACATACCAGAATATTTTGCTCATTTCTAGTTGCCCAGGGAACAATTACTCTCCAACCCTATAGAGGCACATTGAGCAATATTGAAGCATCAAGTCATAAAAAGGCATATTCAACAAAAGACAGGGTATAATGATTTATTTACAAGTGCTCTGAGGCAACATCCTTCCCTTATTAATATTGGTACTGAGATGGAGAAAACCCAGGCATGTACTAGCAAGACACTGAAGAGAACAGTCATGCTTAACTATGTCTTACCACAACGAGGATTAATGAACATTTACCAAATTATACCTTTTAACACAGAGCTTTTATTTTGTCATTGCATATCCCACAGCAAGAAATCTCAATGGGCCTACTTACAAAAGTTATTTTTGGAGTATGTAAATTAGTATTACTTTGCATTCTTCAAAATACATATCACAAACCTACCACCATAGATGTGAGAAACACAAATACAGAGGTGGTAAAATTGGGAATAATTTCTATTAAATCAGTGTGGTTTAAGGAAATTAAATGAATGATGTAGGGATGGACAAACAACACAAAACACATCCAGAATTGAATAGGGTAATTGCAAATCACAAAATACACATAAACGTCAGCCTTTGTAGTACTACTGACAAAACAGGCTTAAATGGACTCCAGTCAATCCTTGGAGTAATTCTATCACCACACATGGCAAACTACTAGCTCAGCAATACACTCATGTAGAAAACAATGGAGGCAAGGAAAGGGCAGTAAGAATAAAAACTTAAAATAACAAACCTGAAATAAGTCATTGTATATTACATTTATTTCAGAATATTTTCAAAGTCAGAATTTGTTTTAAATGAAAGAATTGTGTTACTAATGTAAAATTTAATTTTTATCACTTAATTTGCATTTTACCATAATGTAAATGGTAGTTTGAATAAAATGTAATATATATGTATAAAAACCAAAGTATGCCCGTTTGTCCTTTATGCATTACTACACCATTCATCCGATCGGCATGAAACTTTGGGAAGTTGTTAAGCACACTCCCGCAAAGGTTTCTGGCTAAAAAAAAATTATTGTTAAATATCCCCCCCCAGGCCACCCAGGTCCCTCATAATCTTTCCAATACTGAACGTTTACAGTTTACGGTGCGACTCGCTTTTGCAATGACCATCAACAAAGCACAAGAACAATCGCTGCAAGTGTGTGGACTAGATTTGGAAAATCCATGCTTCTTACATGGACAACTGTATGTGGCCAGCTCACGCGTCGGAAAACCTTCTGATTTATTCGTGTACACACCAGACGGAAAAAGAAAAAATACAGTGTATCCACAAGCACTCAAATAAATAAACAGAATTAAAACAACACTTTAAAATGAATTCCATATTAAAATAAATAGGTTTCAATAAAAATGACACAATGTAAATTGAATTTTATCATAACAAGTTTCCTTAAATTTCCTTTCTTCTGAGATCGCAGCAAAGCGCGACGGGTAAGCTAGTTCACAATAAAATGAACATTACCAAACTTGCATCTAGTAATACATTCAATACAAATTAACATGGTAATGAATGTAATTTATTTACAACAAATAAAACATTAATTTAAAATATAATTAAAACATATACAAAGCTTTTGAGCATGTGTGTTGTGTCTTTTTAGTGTTGTGGTTGTAGCTGAAGGGGAGTTAGTGAACAGTGTTGTTATATTTTTAATTTTATATATACATACATAGATATGTTATTGAGAATATGTACTTAACTTGATTGAATAGTTTTTAAAGTGGGATACCTCACCTCCTCTGGTGCTGAACAAAACAGCAGACATAGTTGTCTCAAGTAACTGTAACTCATGGCATAAAGTGACCATAACTCACACCCCGCCATGCACAGTCTTATTATCAGTGATGTACATTCAGATGTTGCAGTTATGTTATCAATTATGCCACTGAACATTCGATGAATCATAAAATAGGAGAAAGTAATAAGCAGTGGACGGCAAGGGTGAAAGTTATATATGTAAAGGATGTATCCTATCTAGACACAGCACTTTCAATGGGAATGGCTGTGTAGTGTACTGTTTGCTGACATCTCTGTATTCACTGATGTTGTTGAGTGATAGGGTGTGATAAGAGAGTATTCATGTTGAGGCTGTCAATCTTTTCTGTTTGTCACTGTTACATGAAGACATCTTCTCACAAAGTTTAATTTAACTGAAGATCCTCCAAAGGCTGTGTAAATGTTTCTACATCAAAGAGGTGATTGTAAAGGAGAAAAAGAGGATGATCATTTCTTTTATTAATGTATGCCCTTAGTACTAACCAATTCAATCTTTTAATTTGTATGTGTCTCTACTCCTGCAAGAATCTTGCAAGCCACTCACGAGAAGCTTGCAAGATTGTGGAGTCATAAATGTTGTTTTGTACTGTTGTACACACTTCTTAATCTTGTGTTGCATAAGTGATTAAGACTAATGTTCAGTAAGCGTGTCATGTAAGTGTCTATATTATAATAATTTTAATTTAATTTTAATGTATAGCTTCTGTGAGCATGTCATGAGATTTGGCGGGCAGGACTTCTGCTAGCCCTTTAGCTTACACCTCTGTCTTGGATGACTGGTTTGTATAGGTGAATGTGGGACGGTACTGTCCTCTAACTGTGACCTCTCCCCATGGAGAGGTGTACAGTTGGGTGTGGGGAGGAAATGGCTTCTCCACTGATATCTCTTCTCAAGGTGACGGACGTCTATAATAGGGTGTTGGTAAAGAGCAGCCTCTTCGCTGAGATCTTTCCCCGTTGTGACAGAAGTGTGTAGTAGGCTGTATGGATGGACTGGCCTCTCTGCTGCTACCTCTACCCAGGGTGACTGGCATATGTAGTAGCATGTGGGGAGTGACTGGCCTCTCCACTGGCACCTTTCCTAAGGTGAAACATGTGCATAGTAAAGTTGGGGGAGGACCTACCTTCGCCACTGACACCTCTCTCTCATACAACTGTGCGTAGTACAATGTGGGAAAGACTAGCCTCTCTGTGCATACCTGTCCCTAGGATGACAGTGGGTATGTATAGTAGGGTGTGAGGAGGGACTGGCCTCATAGGTGAGACCTCTTATTTGGATGACAGGTGTGCATAGTAGGGTATTGCTGGGGGCTGACCTCTCTGCTGGCAACTCTCTCTTGAGTGAGAGATGGGCATAGTTGGCTGTAGGAACAGACTGGCCACTCTACTGATAGCTCTCCCTGGGGTGAAGAATGTATGTAGTAGGATGTGGGTGGGGACTACCCTCTCTGCTGAGATCTCTGTCTTGGATGATGGTTTAGCATATTTGAATATGGGAGGGACTGGCCTCTCACTAACACTGCTCCCCATGGGGACGGATATGCATATAAGTGTGTGCAGACGAATGGCCTCTCTGATGATAACTCTCCCCAGGGTGACATGGAAGCGTAATAGGATGTGGGGAGGGACAGGCCTCTCCCCTGGCACCTCTTCCCCCGGCAACAGGTGTGCCAATTCTTTTCTTTACTGCTACCACAACATGTTCTGAATAATCCCTCTACTGAAAATAGAACAGAACTCCTTCCTCTTCTTTCAAGTATAGGTTTTTTAAACACAAATTGTATCTTTCTTTTTTTTATCCTCATTTGCCTTTTCTCCGCTCAAAACTCAGCGAAACCACCCTAGGCTTTTTCACCTTATTTACTGGCTATAGAGGGAGGGCATAAACAATTCTATTTAGAGCTGAGACTCCTCTCCGGGCAGAGCCCACCATAGGAGAGGGACAGGGAGTCTTCTTCCACAGCGTGTCCACCCTTACCCCTGATCTTCCCGGCGCCCAAGAAGACTTTCCTCAGCCGAGGTAGGCGAAGGCTTAATCATTGGATTTGTGATTTATCAAAAGCAAATCACCCTTACCCTCACCCAAAACACACCAAAAATGGAATCCAAAATGTATATCTCTTCTTCCTCTGATCCAAAATATCCAATTTCGCAATGGATCTCATAGCTCATAGCCAATCCAAATCTGTTGGGGGGACCGGGGAGACCCACAATTTACAAATATCTCTTCGTGCCAGGAGTATAGCATAAAAAATAAGCATTGCATTTTCGTCTGTGCCCTTACCTTGCTGGTCAAGTCTTTCAGATATGACTAACTCCGGGCTTACCTTGATCTGCAGGCCTAGGGCCTTCGACAAACAGCTACTCACGGCCTCCAAAAACACTTTGATCTTCAGACAAAGCAGAAACATATGCAGGTCGTCTTCATTGGGGCTTTTGCGCTTGGGACACACCACCACAACCAAATTTTGAGAGTCTTCGTGGAGACCAATACGCCCTATGCATCGTAAAAAAATGATTCCGCCTTAAATTTGCAGGCTTAACTATTTTATATAGCATAGACATTGTTAATTGCCATTGGTCTTCTGTAGCAATCTCCGGCAAGGAATCTCCCCACAGGATCTCGGGTAACTTGAAAGGGCCGTCCTCCATTTCTAACATCAACCAGTACCACAGTGATACTTCTTTTTTAAATTCACAATTTGAGAAGAGCTTCTCCTCCAACTCAGTATAGGTTCCATTTTGATCCCCTGATACTGCCAACTAGCTCTGAATCTGTAAATATTTGAATCTGGAAAAACTATGGCCCCATTCTTGTTTGCAGTACCCCCAGAAGACTAATTTCCCATCCGGGATTAGCTCCTTCCATCTCTGAGGACCCATCTCCTTCAATGGTCGAGCCAACACATCCTTCGACCAAAGGGGAGTTCCCGGCGCATCCAAGATCGAAGCCATCTGGCTATAATATGACATTTTTAAAGCCCTCTTAATTCTAAACCAAGTTTCTGCTAAGTCCCTTAAAACCTCAGATCAGCGAATTTATATAAGAAACCGTTTTTGTTAAAGTTTTGCTTCTTGAGCATTGCTCTGAACATTTTCCCAATCACTGTGTTAGTCGGAATGTCCAGCAGCATTCTACTGTTTTTCAACAAAAAAGCCCATGAATAAAATTGCCAGTTCGGGACCACTAAACCTACTTTATCAAGTCTTCTCCTGAGCTTCTTCCAAGACAAGTGCAGCACTTTTGATGCCCACAGAAAGGTGCTGATCTTGCTCTGCAGACTTGCAAACCAGTCCTTCTTAAATATCAGAAGGACTGTTTCAAACAAAAACGTTAACTTTGGCAAAATCATCATTTGCACTAAGTTCGTCCGACCAAACAATGTAAGTGGTAAATGTGCCCAACCTCGTAAACTAGCACTCATCTCCTTTTTAAGCTTAATAAAGTTGACTTTAGTGAGTTCCCCAATATTCTGAGTTATCCTAACTCCGAGATATCTCATCTCATTTTTGCATTAAATTCCCTCTGCATTCATGTTGCAGGCCATAACTTCTGTTTTCTCTTTATTAATATTATAACCTGAAACAGCCCCAAACTCTTTAGTTAAATCTAGGAGACATTCCATTGACTCATGTAGATTAGGGGCATAAATAATTATGCCGTCTGCATATAATCCAATCTTTTTAGACCATCCTTCAAACTCAAAAGGGACAATATTCTCAACAGACCTTATCTTACTTGCTAGGGGATCTATATATAGGTCAAATAGAAGTGGTGACATCGGGCACCCTTGTCTGGTACCTCGCATGATTGGCACTGGCTGAGTTAGCATGCCATTCACTAAAACCCTTCACGAAGGAGCTTGACATATAGCTGAGAGAGATTTACTAAAGTTTAGTCCCAGGTTAGGATGTTTTACTAAAGCGTGCAGATAAACCCAATTAACACGATCAAACGCCTTGGCGGCATCTAAAGCGATAACCGCCAAGGGAAGATCATGAGCCGAAGCCATATCTATAGCACCAATAAGTAAAAAAGTCAGCTCTTCTCTTTCAAATATCTACCCTTTATAAAACCTTTTTGATCCTCGTGGACTAACTGTGGGATGACACCATTCAACCTATCTGCCATAATTTTAGCAAATAATTTATAATCAAAATTGAGTAATGAAATAGGCCTATATGAATCCATATACTTTGGTGACTTCCCTGGCTTCGGTATTAATTTATATTTGCCTCGTTCCAGGAGGGGGGCAAAGACACATCGCCCAAGAATATCTGGTTAAACAGCTGACAAATAATCGATGTTAATATCTCTACCAGTGGTTTATAAACTTCAATGGGAAGGCCATCTGGCCCTGGTGCGTTGCCTCTGTCCCCCCTTAATAACCTCTTCAACCTCCAACTCAGTAATCTCCTGATTTAAAACATCCTTAAACTCATCCGGTAGAGGGTACAAAAGTTCAACCCAACTCTGCACAGCCTGCTCCTCACCCATCATATCCTCCTTATAGACCTTTACAAAGTACTCGTAAAAAGCAGCAGCTATTCCTTTATTATCTGTAATCATCCGCCCCGTCTCCACATTCATTACTTCTTAAATCAAATTCCGGACTTTGTCACTCTTTGTCTTCCACGCTAACAATTTACTGCAGCCCTCACCATATTCAAAATGAGCCAGCTGACTAGAGTCCCACTTCTCCTTAACCCTCTCTCTCAGAATTCCCACTAAATCTGTCTCTAACTCCGTTAGCTCTTCAAGGGCCCTTTCATTGGGACCAGTACTACCAGGATTCACCATATCTTTCTCCAGCTTACGGATCTTCTTCTCCAGGTCTGTAACCCTTCCATAATAAAGTCTCCTTTTTTCCGCCCCCAAAGATCCCAGTCTCCCTCGTAAGAATGCCTTGACGCATCCCAAACAATCTCTATCCTAGCTGATCCCAAATTCTTTTCGAAGAATAACTCTATCTCCTCCTTCAAACGCTCTAGTACTTCCTGATCAGAGAGTACCGTGCGATTTAACCTCCAAATTGAACCCGATATGCCATCCCCTATTGCCAGCCAGAGGGTTGTGGCTGAATGGTCAGAAAGATGTACTCCGAAGTGACCCACCTGAACCACTAAATCAACCAGCCTAGAATCTACCAAAAAGTAATCAATTCAAAATTTATGATTGTATTTTTTTATTATAAAACGTAAATGCTGGCTGCTGTCCAGACCTGGATCTCCAAATATCACATAACCCTAGCTGGGACATCATCAACCTAACCCTATTTGACATTTTAGGGTTCACAGAGGCTCTGCTCCTTTCAGATCGATTTAACTTATGATCCAACACAGTATTGAAATCGCATGCCAAGATGATCTGTCCTGAAAAATTCAATAATTCCCTAGCCAGGTCATCTAGAGGGCCTATATTGTCCTGGTTTGGACCATAATAGCCCACCACAATAAACATTTGCCCACAGATCTTTAGCTTGACAATCAACCACCTCCCTCATGAATCAGCCGCTTTCTCTTCAACTGAGATATTTAAACCCTATTTATTAAAACTGCGACCCCTTTAGTAATAGCTGTCTGGGGAGTATAAATTGCATGAGCCAACCACTGCTGAAACAAGAAAAGCTTCTTGCTTTCATCCCCAGATAGATGGGTCTCCTGTAATATTATTATTTGAGTCAAAGAGTTCCTCAAATATTTCAAAATCAAATCCCTTCTTCTTTTCACGTGCAATCCATTTATATTCCAAGATAAGATTCTCAGCTCTTTTGAACTACCCCCACTCATCCCAAGTCTAAGCAACAATCTCCACACCCTCTCTTCCTTTGACAGCAAAAAAGCTTCTGAGGATTTTTCTCCAATTTCCCTTCCCCCTCCCCTCCCCCACCCCAAAGACAACCTAGAGAACCCTTTCCCCAGAAAACCCATCCTGATTACCCATGGCTAAAAAAGCCCTATGGGTGCCCTACAGCGGACGGTGTATTTAGAAAACATTACAACTTAAGTAAGAGTTATGATGTACCTGCATAGAATCCTTTAAAAAAAACAACATAAACAGGCTAATGAATACAGTATATAACAATAGCACTTCCTAACTTACTTGCCCCCAGATTGACACTGTTCCAAAAAATGATCAACCTCATCGACAAAGCGGAAAGAGTGCATCTTGTTATTCCACATAACCTTTAGAAGCGCAGGGAACTTCCGTTGAACCGAAGCTCCCAGTATTCTCAGCGGCTCGATCCTCTTACCAAGCTCCCATTGTCTATTGGAGGTTGCTAATGACAGATCTGATCTTACCTACACCCTGGCACCATCTACTTCAATTGTTTTTTTTCTTACGGGCGCTTGTCAGAATCTTTTCTTTTAAAGTATATTCAGAAAATTAACCAAAATTTTCCTGGGCTTAGCACGGTATTGGTTTTTTTTGTATAACAAAATGGAACACTCTCTCCCATCAGTCTTTGCATCCCAGGCATGGTCAAGAAACCAAAATTGATATCCAAACTGCCTATAAATTCCTGACAGTGAAGTGTCCTTCATCAAAACAGTCTGTTACATTTCTAGTTAAATGTGTCGGGGACTCTTCATCCATACTAAAGTCCATCAGATACTTGGTATTGCGCTCCAATACATATATACATTGATTTCAGGCATTGCAAGGATTTTTCAAGGTCTCCTCCCCGAACACATGATCTTTTCGATGCCAAAGTGACATATTAAGTCAGACCTACTATAATGAATGTCCTGAATATAATGTGCTGCAGAATAAGTCATAACCAGCCATTTGATCGCCCATAAATGTTACTATATTCTTTTCCTAACAAAAACAATTGTTCTCTCTATCTTCCTCATAGGACATAAACATTTCAAACATATATTCAATAATAAGGGTTACATGTATACAACTTGCATATGGGTTTGTCCATTGATTTCCTTAAGTCAAGAACTTAACACCATGACTACATTTATATGATTTACACTTACTGCATTTTCTGAATCCTGGAACTTGAGCTAGCCATCTCGTTACATTTTTGCCAAAATAACTATGTCCTTGTGTGGAATCAGCTTTTCCATAGGTTACTATTCGTCCACTTTGCTAATTCCTACCAATGATCCTGTCAATTCTAAGAACATGTCACTGTTAATCTAATCGTGCTAACATCCCTATTATATGTGGTGATAAATCTAATGCCCTAATTGTCAGGGTCCTTTGGAGTTTGATTCGTAAACAAAAATGTATTCCTCGACTTACCTTCAATTTTCTTTTTTGAAGCCATAAGAATCCTATCTTCTAATTAAAAAAATAAGGTATTGGTGCTAAAATTGTGCATATCTAACAATGATGCCCTAATTTTTAAAGGGAAGATCACAAGATTACAATGAAGGAAAGTTTTACTGCCAGTGTGTACTCCGGTAGGATTCTTATAACTGCAGAAAAGAAAAGAAATACATGTCATAAGGACTGGCTGGATCAGTATATTTTAAGATTTAAAATACTGATATAATCTGTCCTTAAAAAATTATTTTGACAAACAAATATTTTCAGGGATTGGAGAAAGTTTACTGTAGAAATATGGGGGCAGTGGTAAACTTTCACCCAAACAGCACTCTTAATTATTCTAACACCACTGCTAAATACATGTCTTACTGCATCATTAAAGGCTTCACAGTGAACAAATTGGCTCCACATGTGCAGGCAAGCCAAAACTAATTCTAAATCTTCACCCTGATTTAATAAAAGGATGTTCCAGTCCTGGAAAAAAAAGCAGCAAGAACATGCAGAACATGCGTCATGCTCTAACTCATTGAAATGGGAAATATGGTAGGCTTTCATTGCACTAAGTCCCAACAAGTTACAGCAACTACTATTGCGCTCTAGGTTGGGCTTCCTTCTTGAGCCTATTAATGTTAGGTTTCTGTCCATTCAAGATCATATTGCGGCACTGGGTCTAGCAGAAATTACTTCCATTGCAGAAGGTACTGATACTAAGGCAGGAGTAGCGATTCCCTTATTGAAAAAACTTGAGCTAGATCGTTGGCTTCCAGCCAATAACCATCTGGTTACTTTAATGCTAGCAGGCAATATCCTTGAAGCATCTGTTGTTAAATAACATTGCTCATTCTTGGAATTTAATAAAATCCTTGATGACAGAGCAGCTGGATTTCGACCCCACCAGAACACCAAATTGACTGTACTGGCTGGGCTAGACTATTTTTGTATGGTCGTAGGTGGTGACAGTGCTAATGCCCTGCTATTATTAGATTAGTCTGTGCATACTGACATAGTCAACCATGGGATCCTCATTAACCAATCTCTGTGGGCATACTTGGTAAAGTGGTAGACAGGTTAACTTCTTATTACTTGAAAGACCCCAACAGGTAGCATTGTGCCACTACTGCTTTCCTTCCACTAAAGACAGCTTTGGAGTATCCAAACCCCAAGGCCTTAGCGTTTTCATCTTTGAGACCTCCAGACACTATCATTTGCACCTTGACTCTTAACTTATATACTTATGCTTATAACACTCACTGTTTATTCAGACCAACCAAACATTAAGGATGCCTTCCAACTGTAATATTGCCTGTTTGAGATGCTCAACTAAATGACCCTATACTGGCTTAAACTTAACACAGATAAGACTGAAATTCTGACCACTTGCAGCTAACATGAGCTTAAACATTCTTCACTTTATTCAGTATACTTTGATTCCTGTCACAAGATATCAAAAACAGAAAACAATGTGGGGGTCAAAGCTGACATGAATCATAAGAAGGATACCCAAGTGTCCTCGGTCATATCACGTGTTTTTCACATGATCCCTCGACTATTACTCCTACTCTTCCATGAAAGCAGATGGGCGTCTATCATAGCTTTAATCAGCTCCAGGTTGGACGAATGTATGACGTTACAACGCATACTTTTACAACGCCTACCTTTACAACGCATTTTTTACACCGCAACATCCATTACAACGCACACCATTACAACGCATACCATTACAACAAATTCTTTGAAACTACCTTTACAACGCATTTCACTACAACGCATACTACATTTACAACGCATACCATTACAACGCATTACATTACATTGCATGTAAGGTAAGTGTTGGATAGTGTAGGGGTAAAAATGACTATTCTAACTCCAGGGGGTGCCACAGTAGGGTAAGTGTTGGATAGTGTAGGGGTAAAAATTACTATTCTAACTCCAGGGGGTGCAACAGTAGGGTAAGTGTTGGATAGTGTAGGGGTAAAAATTACTATTCTAACTCCAGGGGGTGCAACAGTAGGGTAAGTGTTGGATAGTGTAGGGTACTATGTGTTGTAATGCTATGCGTTGTAATGGTATGCGTTGTAATGACTGCGTTGTAATGGCATGCGTTGTAGTGGTGTGCGTTGTAGTGTCATGCGTTGTAATGACTGCGTTGTAAATGCATGCATTGTAATGGATTTTGCGTTGTAAAAGTTTTGTTGTAATGGTAGTGCGTTGTAAAAGTTGCGTTGTAAAGGTTGTATACCGGTTGGACTATTGATGGGCTCACAAACCTTTTCAGTAATAAGAGACACTTATGTTCAAAGAAAAAATTGCAGATCCACTAATATTATTAGGGTTGTAATTGTGACAGTATCAATCAAGATTACATTAGTAGGCACAATGCATGATTGCCAGAAGTAATCATGTCAGTGAATCAGGAATGGTTGTCTGTCTGAATTTTAAACATTGCTTTGTCAATTTGGAATTTGTCTACATTGGTAATATATAACAGCCATCACTGCAAAGCCTATGGACCCAAGTTAATAATAGTAGTAATATGTCACTTCCAAACCCCCTGATTTATCACTTAAATAACTTCAAATATATTTTGAAAACACAAACCATATTTCTCCACACTTAAGCTATGTGTGTTCTGAATACATACTTTTAAATTGCGGTATACATATATTAATGCAACCATGCACAAGCTACTAATTTATTGGTTGGGATGCACATAAGAGAGCTATTTACAGGTAGCTGGTGAGCCACCGCTAGCCCACAAACTGCTAGTTGAGGAAGACTGGAATCTTGTAATAGTCTATAAATTCTATATCTGGTTTTAAATCTTACTCAAGAAGTCTGTGACAATAAATCCAAAACCAAGCAGCTTAACTCATGATAAGAATCCCTCATTTAGCCAATCTACAGCACAGATGTTATGAAATATTTGATTTGCTCCTAATTTGACAATGAAAAAGTATGTTGTGCATCATTCTTTTTAAAGTCACACTCCCAGATTTCTAACAAAGAGCATAATGAAATAGTCTTCCACCAGAGTGCTCTGCTTTTCTTTACCTCTTCATTTCAGTTTTCTGTGATTGCTTCGTACCTGTCCATGAAGCAGAGTCTACTCTGTAGAGGCTACTTCACGTTGAAACAATCTACTAAGAGATCTTCAAGCTATGTTTAACCACTTACCATTCAGGCAATTTCTCAAAACCTAGCTTTTTTCATAATTATGGCTCTCAGTGGAATTCTTGTCAAAGACAGTGATAGTGGTTGTTGACAGAGCACTTAAACAAGCTCCAACTTTAACCTCGCATAGTTGTCATACCTTTCATCAATAGCAAATAGGCAGCACAACTAGAAATTAGCTATTTTAGAAAACAATCTCAATAGAAAAGATAGTTGAGATGTTTTTATAAAGGGTTCACAAGCCAAATATCCAAATAGATTCCGAAACATTGTAGTCAAAGGCACACATCATTTTCAAAACAACATAGATCTGAACATTATAGAAGACACAGGATTGGCATACATTGAGAACAATCGGTTTTTTTTACAAAGAAGAGACAAGTAACTAAATGTCAAACCAGCGAAAGGGGGAGCAGGACACTGACCATCTCCCCCATAAGGGCAATGGCGCAACTCTTACAGCGCAAGGCACTAGCTGTTCCTTCCTTGCCGTGAGGGGAATGGCGCACAGAACTACAGCACCCAGCTATCCCTTCTCTGTCGCCCGCTCTGACACGGGGCAGCATGCCAGGAGGCGAAATAAAATCACCTTCGTCCTCCCGCAGCGTGGGACGTCAAACCAGCGAAAGGGGAAGCAGGACACTGACCATCTCTGCCATGAGGGCGACGGCGCAACTCTTACAGCGCAAGGCACGAGCTGTTTCTTCCTTGCCGTGAGGGGAATGGCGCACGGAATTACAGCCCCCAGCTATCCCTGCTCTGTCGCCCGCTCTGACGCGGGGCAGTGCACCAGGAGGCAAAATGAAATCACCTTCGTCCTCCCGCAGCGCGGGACGTGCGTGGGCCAAGGGCGGGCCTGTCCTTGCCCGTCAAAGACCATATAAGGCTGGGTTGGGCCATCCCCCTGATTTTTTACTCAGTTCGCTTTGTACTGTAGCTGGTAAGGTTATTTCTCTGACTTCTAAATGGGCCGTGAACTATACTGAACTTTGGCCACAGAATAATTGTTATTATAATTTCACGCAAAACATCATTTTAATGAATTAACTGTTGAGGGTCCTCTAAATACATGAGCATTTCGGTTTTTTTGGGTCATCTTTACAAAGGTTACTGTACTGTGGGTAAACTATTGAATGCAAGTGTATTTGCCCTTGATACACATTGTTTCGCCTTCTCGCTTTTCTATTTTGGTTTTTTTCTCCAGAAATTGCATCAGTTCCTGATTGAGATCACATGTTTGCGTGTTTATGCTCTAGCCCCAATTAGGCTGTTATATTATCTATAGCCTTACAAGAATAGTTTTATTAAATACTTGTGGGTAATAATGGGGAAAAGGAAAGCAGCCGAAGTAATGACAGGCAGGAAAAAGATAGCAAGGACACACAAACAGTGCAAATCTGCTGCTGAGAACTGCACTTTAGCTGCCATTGACAACTTAATAGAAGAGGTAGAAAATATGTTGTCTAATGGTAAAGAGACTGGTGCTAAGGAGAAAACCAACATTTCATCTTATTATAGCAAAAAGGACAAAGTGATTACTCCAAGACTTAGTAGTCCTACTGTTATAGTTCACCAAACTCATGACAAGGCACCCTTGCACTCAATAGCCGTTCCTCCCTCAAAGGCAGGAATGAGTCCCTGCAAGATAACCCCCCCTAGAAATGATAGTACAGATAATATATATAGGAATCATGGAAGTGGATTGTAAAGAGAGATCATAAATGTAGAGTGTTCTAGCAGGTACTCACCCTTAGTAGATAAATTAGAGGGAACATTAGTTGAGCAAATAACAAGGAAAGATTCAAGTAGCCAATGCTCTATAAAATTGAACACAATGAAAGTTCACACACAGGCACAGTCACCTGATATACTAACACTTGTGTTGGACCTCCACACAAAACTAAATGTAGTCGAGGAAGAGGTTATAGCACTTAAAAGGATGATCGCTGCACTAACCAGTAATTTACACACAAGTACGGGGGCGGGGGTAGTTATTGCATCAAGGGATAGTAAACCTACAGAGAATAAACCCCTTCATAATAACACAGGAAATATTTTATCGAGAAAGCCAACTGATGGAATATTTAATTGTCCTCCAAACCATATAGTGCATCAGAGTGATACCACAAGCTCAATACCTCATTTCCCATCTACCTCGGGGTACCTTGCGACTAACTTGCAAGAACATCATAGAGTGCCCAAATTGCAGCAAATAGCGCCAGGTACCAATACACATTCAGATAATTATTTCTTAAACAGATCATTACAGGGTGTTTGGGAATGTAGGAGGGAGTATAGGGACCCTGTGTGGCAACAGGAATCCTGTCAGGTACCTTATCATCCGATGAATGGGAAACCAAAATCTTATAATGTCTTCCTTACCAATGTCCCAAGATTAAAATCAGGTACTAGGGAGGATAGGGACTCCCTTGTAAACAAAGTCATACATTGGATAAGAACCAGATGACAGTGCCTTTTGTAATAAGATCTGATATAAAGAGTGCTGAACGGTTACAGCAACAAGAAGGGGATTTGGATGACATAAGGTTAACATTCCACTTAAAACCCATTGCTGACAATTTAATAACTTTGAATTTAAGAACTCACTCACTTTTTAACTCTAAACTCTGTTTTAGGCAAAAAAAATGGCATAGATAATTGTGGTGCTGCTTCATATGCTTCAGGGGGGACAAGCCAATCTTGAAGCTGTAGATTGACTCAACCAGTGGAGGGATTTGCTTCCCTTGGTGGTGGGCACGCAGTACCGAATGGTTGGGGATCAATATTTAGTTGACTCAGATGGGCAATCCAACTTGGAAGCATCCTGTGAAGGGAATAGCCCCAATGGAAGCCAAGTATCCAATATTGACGAGGTAGAAGGGCCGAGTTGTAATAATAATAATAATAATAAATCTTTCTTTATTCGGTTTTTAGCAGTGCAAAACCATAAAAGTTATCGCAACATACAAAATACATGAGTGTTTATATAAAAACAGTTATTACACACATTAAAAAATATGACCAGGTTCCGTGCAAAATTAAGTAAAAAATAAGACAATATTAACCTTCTGAGTTTCTTCTTCTCTTTTTCAAAGGTTATTCCTATGTCTCAAGATGCACTTTAAAAAATTAAGTACGTGGTAACAAGTACGTTCAGACTCCAACATCTGTAGTGCTAACATGGCTGGGCGACACTGTCTATAGCCCCAATTTTTTAATAAAGGGATTAGCCAGATTTTTCTATGGGTGTAAAAAAATTTGCAAAACAAAATTGTATGAATGGTTGACTGTTGAGACAAATCATCACATGGACAGGGGGCCAAATTTAAGTCCCAATTATTTTTTTCTGGAAAAGTCACTAGTCTATAAAAAAGATTCAGTCTGAACCTTGTTAGGAGCATCTTATCGTATGTTGTGAATTCTAGAGTCAGATAAAGCTGGATTTTCGGGCTATGCTGTATCATATTCGCATGGGTCACAGATTTTTTGGTTGACAGCAGAGTCAGTCTCAAGGACTCTAGATGGCTCAGCGCAATTTGTTTCAGGTCCTTCTTAGATATTTCATTTAATTTTACTGGGGTGAAATAATACTTTTGTAGTCCCAGGTCCGAAAAGAAGTGTCTAATATAGGAGAGCCATGCTATTTTATGTACATGATCCAATTCCATGGAGTCCTTTAAGATGTTTTTGGTCAGCAGGTTTTTGTCTGACAACCAGACGCGCCTCCAAAGTAAAAGTGGCTGGATTTTTATTAAGTCTTCAATATATGGGATTCCCAACTCCATATGAGAGGCATAGATGGAAGAGCCTTTTGGCGTGGACAAGAGGAATCTCATGAAAATATTTTCCTCTTTTTGCAATGAACCAGTGGCTGTGTGTCCCCAAATCCCTGCCCCGTAGAGAGCGATGGCCTGGCATTTTGCAGCATAAATCTTTAACAATTCTACTGATGGTCTATTTCCAAGTCTTTTTGAAAAGTTCATCAGTGCTAGAATTGCTCTTTTAAACAAATGTCTCCTGGCCTCAACAGCAGCCTTCCAGTTTAGGCTTTCATCAATCATGATGCCCAAGTAAGGGTAATGTGAGGTCTTTTCAATTTTTTGGTCTTTTAAATAAATAGTCTTTGTGGCTTTTCGTTGACCGCCCGCTACCATGACAAATGTTTTTTTTTACATTAATATGTAAATCCAAGGCACCCATGAAATCAGCGTACTTAGATAAAGATTTCTGGAGCTCGATAGGAGTGCGTGCTAAAATGACTGCGACATCCGCATAGAGCAGTGCGGGGATCAGGCGGTGTTTCAGTCTGGGCAGGTCCTGCCCCCCCCTCAGCATAGTCTCCTCCAATCCGTTGGTGTATAAATACTGGTGACCTCCCAACACCGGATGTTGTTAAGATGCTGTCTTGGAACATAGCTGGACTCACTAAAAAACTCCAGGAACCTGATTGGCAGGACTATATTGACAATTTTTATTTATGCCTCTTTCAAGAGACTTGGGCGAGGGAACCACTATATAAAGTGGGTTATAAAACATTTAGTATTGAGGCCCAACAATCAAATAGAGGAAGACCATCAGGTGGCGTCCTAATATGGATAAAAAATCATGTAAATGTATCCACAGAAATCCTACCCACAGATATAGATGATATATTAGGATTAAGTTTAAAATTCCCAAACAAGTGCAGGCTGTATCTATTCGATATATATAAGACTGAGAGAGCGTTCAAAAGAATCACCATTAATCCAGCACCTCGAAGAGATTATTGATTCTATTAAATCTAATGGACCTATTATAATTGGAGGAGATTTTAATTGTTGCTATGAACCCTTGACGGGATTGGATACACTTTTTGAGGAAGAAGATCTAGTAATGGGTATTCCGTTATTGAGAACAGAAAAGACTCTGGGGTCCACTGTTTCTGCATTGCAGATACTTAATTTCACTATAGAGAAAGGATTAAGGTCTTGCAATGGTAGATGCCCCTCAGATCTTGATTGCTCAAATACTTTCTCAAGGGATCACTCGTTATCTCGTATAGATTATATAATGATAAATGCTGAATATTGGGCCTACGTGAATGATTTTAAAGTTGACACCAGAAGAGAAAGTGATCATTTCCCATTATGCTTAGATCTTGAAGGGAAATACTTTCTGACCCAACATGGCTTGGGTACAGAGGTTATGCAGCCCATAGCGAGCAACAATAGAAGGGCAGTAAAATGGCCATCAATATTGGAAAAGGTAGAACCCCTCATTTCTATTTATAATATTTTTAGTGATCTTTTATCTTTTTTTTTTAAATGAGAGCTCGGATGCCATATCGATTACTCAGATCCACCAGATGCTGGTAGAAAATTTAAAACCATACCTTACTAAAGTTGAGAAAGGGAAAGCCCCCCACAGTAATAATATATGGTTGTCTAACCCATGGTTTACTGAAGATTGTGCAGTGGCAAAAAAAATTCTTATTAAGGCCCTACAATATAAGGAGACTGGGTTAATTAGGCAAGAAAGAAAAGCGTACAACAAAGAATTGAAAGTAGCCTGTAGAAATTGGGAGGACGCCAGCTGGGAGGATTTGATCGCTGCCGTGAAGGCAGGCAATCAAACCCTATTCTAGTGGATTATTGCTAATGGCAGCAAAGGAAGAAACCCGGTCCAGGATTATAATTTAGAGCCAAATACATGGCATATACATTTTTCTGAATTATATGCATGTCCATGGATGACACTTAGAGATCCCATACATAGTATTGAGGATTTAAGGGGAACGTCGTTTACGACGCAACTTTTAGCATGCAGTGCTATTACAACACGGTTTTTAAATCGCATTCTATTACGCATGACTCTGGGGGGCGCTCAAGGATAGGGAATACTTTTAATTTACTATCCAACACCTTCCCTAGTGTCAACGGGGACTGGTGTTGGAATAGTAAATTAAAATATTCACTATCCAACACCCCTTTGTGTTATGCGTTGTAAAAGAATGCGTTATAAAAACCGCGTTGGTACAGCATGCGTGCTAAAAGCATGCGTTGTAACAACGTACATCCAGGATTTAATGATGTCAAATGAGATTGCACCTCTATATTTTAATATAGAAGATACCACACTGGCCATAGCTGCTATTAAGCCATCTAAAGCTCCTGGCCCCGACAAAATACCTGGAGATCTTTTTAAGCATGCTCCTGAGGTGTGAGCTCCTTACATCAACCTCTTATGTAACGCAATCAGTAGAGGGCAGCCCATTCCTGCATCCTGGAAGGGCGCGGAGATCGTCCTGATATATAAAAAGGGCAGTAGGGACGATCCCGCTAACTACAGGCCTATCAGCCTGATAGATATAATGCAAAAGGTTTATTCCAAACAGATCCTAGATAAGTTAAATGACTGGATGATCGAAAATGAAGTACTGTCCCCATGTCAGGTGGGTTTTAGAAGGAGAACTAGTACTATAGATCAAGTGTTCAGGCTTGTAACGCTAGCTTGGAAATGTACAAGGTTAAGATTGGCTCATCTATATGTGGCTTTTATTGATTTCAAAGCCGCATTCAATTTAATTCCTAGAGATCTGTTATGGATAAACTTGCTGCAGCAAGGGGTACCAAAAGATATTCTGGTCCAGCTGATTAGGCTCCATGAAGACAACTTTGCAAAGGTCCGCTGGCGTAAAGGGGGGGAACTCACAGACGAGATACCAGTCAAGAGAGGCGTGCGCCTGGGGTGCGTCCTGGCGCCAACTTTTTTCCTCCTATATGTTAATGACATGGTTGAGTTCCTGAAAAAATCTAAACATGACTCTCCAAAGTTAGAAGGGAACCATATTTGTGCGTTGACATTTGCAGACGACACAATTTTGTTGTCACAAACACCAAAGAGCCTGCAGAATCTGTTGAATAAGCTTGACGAATACTATAAATTAAAAGGTTTGCAAATAAATCCTGTAAAAACAAAATATATGTCTATAAGGCCACACAAATGTTTTAAGAATGATATAATGTTGAATGGAGTAATCTTAGAGCGTGTTTCCAGCTTTGTTTATTTAGGGGTAACCATTGACTTTCGTGGATTCCGCATATAAAGAAATCGAGAACTATTTTACTGCAAAACTCGGCACCTATTTAAAAAAACTCCATGCAACCAGAACAAAGGCCATTACATCGGCCCTAGAGGTTTATAAGTTTAGGACTCAAACCGCTGCCCTGTGGGGCTCAGAGTTGTGGGGGAACTACTTTTCACCCTATTTGTGGGGGAACACAAAGTTTTAAGAAGGTTGATTCCCCTCCCCCAAAACACACCAGTGATCCCTTTTTTGTACGATCTGGTTATAAAACGGATTGAGCATAGGGCAGTTTGGATGACTTTGTCATATTGGATTAGAATCTGGACTACCGATGAACTGTATACTTATAGACAGGCATTGAGTGAATTATTGGCATTGGCCATCCATGTTACTTTTCCATGGTTGGACAATATTCGTAAATGGCTTTTGGAGCTGGGCCTGAGTAGATTCTGGGAATACCTGTTGTATAGCTCCTATATATCCTTATATCGTGTTAAGTTAGCATAGGTACATTTGAGATTTAAACGCCATTTTTCCTTTCTTGCACCTTCTGCACACGACCCTTAATTGTTGACTTAGCTTTCAACCTAGTGGTTTGCCGTGGTGTATGTGAGAATAATATGTTATTGCTCTGATATCAGTCTTGTTTAATAAAACATGTCTGCACGGAGAGTGCTGAAGTTTCAGGAGCAACACGATATGGAATTGTTATGAGGTCTGATCTCCACGCCTTCATAGTCATAACACAAGTGCAGCCTTTGCCAACTTGGGCTTGAGGCGGGATTGATATTGCTTTGCACGAGAATTGTTAACACACTTGATGCGGTGCACATGCAGAGAGAGCTGGTGTATGCTGATGTGATTCCTTCATGCTAGGACACTAAGGTATGGGCCCGCCCTAAAACAACCCAAAGAGACCTTCTTAGATAATAATATAATATATGTGTTAGGGAGGGTGAGATATAAGTGTTGTTAACTCTTATTCATTACAGCATGTTAACATGCTGTCACCATTCGCTTTTTATGTCTTAGTAACTATGCTGATAATTTTGCTACTGATAATAAGTATACTTGTATTATCAAAGATACTGCGCCTGAGAAGACGGCATTAGTAAATAAACATTTCAAATGCACATGTGTCTTCTTTACTCCATGTTCTGGTTTGTAATGATAATATAACGAAAGAGTGTTCATGAGTCCCACGTACCCTGAGGTACTGTAAGTTCATGTTCTGGTTTGTCTAAACATTGGGTGTTTGATATGTCCAATGAGACACTGTAGCTAGCTCGGTAAGGGGTGAGTTGGTTGCTAAGGTAAGTTTTGGGACACCCTAATTTGCCGAGGTTCCACTCCTCTGTGCACAGTTCTGTGTGAGTACAGAAACCCTGCAACATGGCGCCCAACGGTTTCGGTGGTCTTATATCATGACACTCGAGTAGTTTATCGTTCATGCCTTAACCCCTTCACGTCCGTTTCCGGAAAACGGGGTGTCGGTGAAACCTACCTATTTTTTGAAATAGGTCTTTATTCAAGCTTGATTCTTTCTTAAACGGTTTCTTTGAATTACTACCCAGTTGTGCTACAAAGTATTCTTTGTGTTTTCTTATTTCCAATTCTGTAATGGCGGCAGCGGTGGCTATTGCACAGCATAGTCGCGTAGCGGTACGCAACCATCTTCAGACGTACCAAGTCCCAGTAGATGGGATGGCTGTGATTTTCGTGGTATGTGCAGATCCGGCGTTTCCTTACGAGTTGTTTTACTCTTGGGTTACGTTTCCGGCTGTGGACGCTAATTCTGGTTTGTTCCACTCCTACACCGCCTCGGATGTCCCGGCTGAATATACGCCGTACAGGGCATTGGAAATACCTATTGATCATTGGCAGCATCGAGTTTGGTTTGATGGCGCCCTCCCCCACTCTATGTCCCCTGCGAGGTTAGGCCCACTCTCAATTCCAGGTACTAATTGGCCTGCGTTGGGTGGCTTTACCCCGCACCCGAATCACGGGGCTTGCACCCTGGCAGAAATTCGCAGGCTGCATGTAGTTTCCATTTCCGTGATTCGTGCTTTAGTGCAATACATCGGTCGACATCTTCCTGGTGGTCCCCAGGGGGGTGCGGCCGCTCCCCTGGAACGAGGCGGAATGCGTCTCAATCCAGTGATGGTAAATTCGGTTTTTGGTGCGCGTCCGGTTGACAACGATGACTTCCCATTCTGGCTAGCAGAGAAGTTTGATCAACTGGAGGCGGTTTTTCCGAATTCTACTCCTGCTGATAAACATAGAATGTTGACGATTACTCTACCGAAGGATATTACTCCTGAACTTGCTGACTGTGACAGCTGGGGAAAAACATTTGCGGCAGTTTATACAAGGTGCTTCGGCACCCCGTCTATGACTGCCCTGCCTGAAATCGTTAGACGTGTGCAGAATGATCACGGTCCAGAGGCAGCGGTTGAATTGGGTATGCGCCTGTGTGGTTCTTTTGAGATTGTAAGTGATCTCATTCTCTCCAATGTTAAAGGAGATGCAGTTAACTTTCAGGTGTCGAATGCTTTGGCTGCTCTGCCCGATGCCGACAAACCCCGCCAGTTAGCAAAGATTGTGGTGGCCGCTTATAAAACGATTGGCCGCACAAGTAGAGGTCTGAAATATTTTCCAGTGAAGGAGAAAAAACAACCACAGGGACAATCTGCAGTGACAGATGCCCAGCCCAAGTCCAAGAAACAAAATTGGCCTAAAAAACAGACACAGGGGAAGCAGACAACGCAGACTCAGGGTACTTTTCCTGCAATACAAGCTCCTGCGCCACCCGAAAAAGTTTATGATTTGCGCGACCGCGCGATGATTAAATCGCCTGATCGTTTTCAGGGTTCTGATCAACGCTCTCCTCGTTCCTTTCAGGACACATCGGCCCCGAAGACCGGTGGAGGAGGAGGGGGTGGACGTGGACGTGGTGGCCAACAAGGACGTGGCCAGTCCCGCCAGACGGACGGCGCAGTGAAGCAGGAGGATTCTACGCCTAGGCGTCCGCAGTTTGCGAAAAAGAAAGTCGCAGCCTTAACAGCGCATCGATATGCCACAGATAGTGAGAACGCGGCTTCGGAATCTGACGTGGGCTCTGACCTTGCTGGACAGCGCGGCGGAGATAACCATAGTCAGAGAGGCGCTGCGTCCACTACTGAGGGTGACAGCGACTGATGTCTACGTTGTGATAGAAACAGCGGATACTAGACTCGCTCCCCCTGAAAGACTATATGAAATTGTCCTGTTAATTGAAGGTGACATACAGCGTACCGTTAAAGGTGTATTTTGGGAGAATCTGTCTTCTACATATGATATTTTACTTTCGGAGGCTGACTGGCCCCCACCTTTTGTGCTCGCGGCGCCGCGAGGGGAGGAGGTGATCCTACCCAGTTTCGCGAACACTGTCTCGAAAGAGCATGCGCAGCATTTTGCAGAAGAGTGGGCTCGGGCTCTCGCGCCGGCTCTGTACCGTAACCAATGTGGTTGGGATAAATTGTCGCCTTGCCACGAAATTCCGTTGCGGTCTCAGCCGCAGCCTCAACCTCAATATCCCATTCGGCGTGAAGCAAAATCTTCCGTCGCGGAAATCCTTGAACAATTGGAATATCAGGGAGTTATTGAAACGTGTGTGTCACCGATGAATAATCCCCTTTTTACTGTGAATAAACCTGACGGATCATATCGTTTGGTTTTGGATTACCGGCATTTGAACTCGCATTGCCGTAACTGTGCAGTACAGAATACCCACGGCTCTGCCCTAGTGGATAGTCTCGTGCGTAAGCGTTTCAAGACAACGCTTGACATATCCAATGGTTTTTATGCCCACAGATTGGACAGCTTTAGCTCCCAATGGACCAGTTTTACAAGCGCTGGAGTCCAAAAGCAATTCCGGCGTCTTCCAATGGGCTACAAGAATAGTCCTGGTGTATTTACCGCTCGAATTGTCTCTATTCTGGAGGCACTCGACCCTGATGCTTTTTCGTATGTGGATGACATATATCTCACAGACGACGATATTTGGGAGCATCTGTGTCGTGTAAATTCTCTTGTTTGCAACTTCGCAGACATGGGTTACAAATTCAACTTTGCAAAATCGCACATTGCTGAACACACAGTGTTGTTTTTGGGCTATCAGCTCAACAATGAAGGTAGAGGTTTGGCTCCTCACTTCTTGGAGAAGTGCGCACAATTGCGCGCACCAACAACTCTGAAAAAATTACAATCCTTACTGGGCTTTTTGAATTTCGGCAGAACTTACATTCCGGAATATGCCCAGCGTATCACGCCTTTGTATGCTTTGATACAACCAACTTTCTCAAAATCATGCTGGCTGCCTGAGCATTCAGCCATTTTGCAATCCTTGCAGGCTGATTTGCTCGCTTCTAAATATTTACTGACTCGTGATAACCACACCAACCTGGTCATAAGAATAATTCCTGGGACGGTGGGTTTCACTTACCTCACTTTTAATGAAGGTGACACAGTACCTATTGCTTACAAGTCACACTTGTACACCTCGGCTGAGATGCGGTTTCCCACCATAGAAAAGGTTTTAACTGCTGTACAGATGGCTATTCTAAAGGAACGAGCTCTGTCACAGGGGAAACGCATGCTAGTGGTAACACCCTGTCCTCATTTGGAGGCAGTCACGAAAGCCAGTGTACCAAATTCGAAAGCTTTGCACCCTCGGTGGATTCAGTGGGCTGCGTCATTGTCATCCTCGGATGTCATGTTTATTTTTGACGCTTCCTTACGGTCGCAGGAGTTCTTGCAGTATGAATTCGTTCACCCTGCTCCTCTGGCGATGCGACCTTTGGAGGACTTCCATTGCATCATTTACACTGATGGGTCGGCGCAGGTTGCGCATGGCTCTAAACATGCCTACGTTTCCGCATGCGCCATTGTGGTCGGTGCTATGTTGAATGATGAGTTCATTTCCAGGGAGGTACACACGTTGCCCCTGGGCGATTGCACCGCACAATTGGCAGAGCTTCGTGCTCTCTTACTAGCTTTGGAGTACGCAGATCCAAGTGTTACTACTCTAATTGTAAGTGATTCTTACTACTGTGTCCAGTCTTACAATGAAAACTTGTTCTTTTGGATTCAAAATGATTTTCATGATTCCAAGGGTAGCACAATAAAACATAAAATGATCTGGGTTCGAGTGGCAGAGCTTAAGGCTATGTTGCCACTCGTTTATGTGATTCATACTCTCGGTCATCAGCGCGTGGGAGTTCACGCTTTTGGCAACTCGCTTGCTGATGAAGCAGCGAAATCAGCAGTATCTACATACTTAGTTGCAGCAGTTACTAGGTCTAAAACCAAGATTGATAGCGACATCTTGGCAGCGATTGCTGCCTCTGAGAAGGGAAGTAAACATCCTTCGGGATTCCCTTCGAAGTATAAATACCACTTAAGTCCCGAAAAGGTTCCTTTTGTGACAATTCCTGATGTTGGGGAACGGCTGATTCCCAACTCGGATCGCAGAACAGACTTGATTACAGCGGCTCATGAAGGTGTGGCGTCTGCGCATGCGGGCGTCTCAGCCACTGTAACGCAACTACAACAACGTTTCTGGTGGCGGGGACTGTACAAACAGACGCGTGATTATGTCCTTCTTTGTGACATATGCCAGCAGATTAAACCTTCAACTGCTACGCGTCCGCCTCAGACTCAGTTGTACATTTCTAATAAACCACTAGGCTGTGTTTATTTAGATCACTGCGGTCCATTTTCATCTGATACTGCGTATAAATACATCTTAGTAGCAGTTGACTCATGCACACGCTTTGTTTGGGTATGGCCACATCGCAGCGCTGATTCCCGGACTGTCATCAGAGATTTGCGTATCTTTATAGGGATTTTTGCCTGTGGTACCTTCCATTCGGATCAGGGTCCGGCTTTCGCCTCTAAGGCGTATAAGGATGCCATGACTTCGATGGGGGTCCAAGTCAAGTTTTCGTCACCCTACAGACCCGAGGGTAATAGTGTAGTTGAACGAATGAACCGTGATTTAAAGCAATCTTTGACAGCCCGAGTTATAGGCACTGGCAGAAATTGGCTGGCTCACCTCTATGGCGTGCAGCGTGCTCTTAATAATCTCCCTAGAAGGTCTCTGGGTGGGCGGACCCCATACGAAATGCTCTTTGGCATCAAGATGTTCGTCCCTGACCTTGACGGTCTAGACTCGGTGGTTCGCGCCACTTCCTTTGACGCAGATGAACATTGCAATGTTTTACAGAATCTACAAAAGACGAGAGACACTCTTGCAAAGGAACATTTGCCCTCCACGTCGGATGATGCGTTGCAGATCCCGGTAGTTGGCTGGCTACCCCAAGTTGGAGAACTGGTTCGAGAGAAGATCGACAACAAGAAAGAGTTTGGTCCCTCCTATCGAGCTCCGGTCCCAGTGCTTGGAGTGAAGGGCACAAGAACAGTCATTTTACCACCACTTCCAGGTCGTAAGGAAAACAGGTTTATTTCTATTGACAATGTCAAGATACACAGAGTGGCCGATTCTTCTTAGCATGACACCGGCTGTTTCCTGTCCTTCCATTGTGAGAAATTCAATTATGCCCACTGCTTCTAATAATGAACCTGAGGTGGCCATCGAATTACCTGCTGTTTCCACTCCATTATTGAATAATTTACCAGGAACTAACCTTGATGAGACAGACTATACATACCCCACTGATTTGTCCATGCCTGACCTGCAAGCTCGTTTAGCCACGGAATCCAGATTTTCATTTGACTCTGCTTCCCTTGCCTCGAAAAAACCCTCTAAAATTGCATTATATGCTAGCCTGTTTAAAAAACATTTTTTGATACCTCCTTGGATATACATTTGGCTGGTCCTTTTTTCAGTTTACCTTTTTATGTCAATTGGTTTTGTGTTTTATTTTTTTCGGATTATGAATGGACATTATGTCGAGGAGAGAACTTGCATTACTCATTTGAATGGAACTTTGGCCCCACTTTCCTCTTCACATTCTACACACAGATTAAAAAGAGACTTGACTTTGGTTAACATCACAGCGTGGCCTGTTCTGGATGGAATCGCGTGGGATGCAGTTCGTTTTCAGATTCATGGTCCAACGGAAGTCGTTAATGTCCCTAATGTACTAAGAGTTAATATGGGGGATGTGGTGAAACAAAACATTCGTTCTGATGATTGGGATGTTAATGCTGTAGAAAGTTTGTTTTCTGATTTGAAATATTATGCTGCTTTTGATGCTGAGGATTTATATTTAGAATCTGCTAATTATGGTGAATTGTTCTGTTACCAACATTATGGCAATCACTTCTTACACAAGACATCTTCCCGAAGGGATGCGGTTAATTTTACTCAGTGGGAACATTGCCCAGCACCAACACAAGGGAGTTCAGAAACGTTTCTTAAAAAGTATACTTATTTCACTGACTTTAATCAGTCCAATCCCGAGTCCTTTTATTTTAAATTTCACAAACAGCCACTGTCCAAGGTTCGACTTACAAATACAAAATTGTTATATTCAAAGGCCTTCCTGGATCAATTAGTTACTGGAGGGTATGAGTTATGGAAGGATACCATAGACCTTAAATCAGTTTGGGGCTCAAGGGCCTGGCAGGTACAAGGCACTGAGGCTTTGCACCGTGCATGTCTCATCCCAAATCATATGTGGTTTTTAAATGAAACCATTTCCCAGACCACGTGCTTTGGATTGGCTACATCTAAAAGGTTAAACACCCCGTCTTTCCCGGAGTTGGAGGAATATGAGAATTGGAGTAATTTTACTAAATTGTCCATTAGAGATATACAGGCTCTGCTTCTGAATTCCTCCTTTAACATTTCCAGTATGAATCCCAAGGGTTGGCTGCTTTGGCACCGTGGTGCTGATTCTTGCCAAAAGAGATTTTTAAATATAACTGACGGTTTTAAGACTGTTAGATCTGATCCCCGTTTTGATTTGAGTCATACTGTCACCTCTTACTCTGTTGGCAAGTTGTGTCAAGCTTGGCTGAAACATTCAACTTTACCTGCGGTTAAGTATCACCTTTCCAAACTGAATGCAGACGTGGATTTGAATGATTTCATTAAGGGCCCAGCTAGTGGCAGGTCGAAAAGGTGGTTATATGGTGTTTACAATGAAATTTGGAAACTCTCACAGATTGAGGCTGCTTCACGCCTTAGGGCTATTGATCAGGCAAATCTTGAGAAAGTGCTTGCAGTGGTTGACAATAGCATTAACGTGCTTTCCTCTAGAATTTACACATTAGATAATATTGTGTCGTCTGTTGTTGATATTGTGCATGATGAAGTGTCTGTATTATACCATGGTCAAAATCAATTACGTTCAATCATGCAGTTTGCATGGACACTACAGACTCTAAAAATGGGTAAAGTTCCCTGGGGATACATGAACGTTTCCTCTTTATTTGCACCATTTAATTTGACAGACAAACAACGCTTGCTTTCAATGCGTGATGCTTCCTTTTCTATGCTCCATATTGAAAGATTGGAATCTTTACCTTTTTCTGTGGCAGAGACCACTGCTGCTACGTGGCTTATCCACGGTTTAATAACGCTGCCTTTTGCTTTATATAAGTTTTCAAATTGTATGAAATATGTGCCAATAGGTCGTTTTGAACCCTTAGGTAGCGGTTTTCTTCATGAGGTCTGGTCACTCCCATACACATACAGATGTTTCAAGGATGAACAAGAGGTTTATCTAACAGGGGATGAGTGTACTGAGACGCCAGATCATTCTTTAATGTGTAGACACATACAGTTACACGGTTCATGTAACAGGGACAGACCGAATATGGCTTGCGTTTTACAGGGCACGCCAGTTCCTGCTATCATCCCCACGTTTAAATTGTTAGAGAATGGTAGTTATTTAATGCTCAATAATGAAAACTGCTGTGGTTTAATTAACCACTTGGCTGCTAAGGCACCTGATGAGCTTCCATTGACTTTCCATTGAAATCAATGGAAAGTCCATGACGAGTTACCCTTGTCATTAGCGCTGAAGTGGTTAAAGGTATAGCTTTCATAGTAACGGTTAGTGAGCGAGTTATTTGCTGCAGAAATGTTCTTTATCCTCCCACACGTGAACATAGGGAGTCTTCGATTTGGCCACAGATACCGACCTTGGGAGCAGAATTCAGCGGCATGGCTAGAATAAGAGCTCTATTGTCCCAGAAAGAGGTGGCCTTGAGCTCGGCCCGTGAAACTTTCGTGCTTCACATTGCTAACACCCGCACGGAGGTTCAGGCTCTTTTAAACACTGATTTGCCCTTGCATTTCGGAGCCATGGTCCGTTCTATCTTTAACGCATCCTCCACAACGGGCCTAGCACATTTTTTTTAAGTTGTTAGCGGTGGTCTCGTGACTTCCTTTGAGAAGATTTTTGGAGTCATCCCTGCTTTCTTCCATTCTATTTTTTCATCCTTGTTTGGAGGGTTCCCGTTTTTGCTTGCATTAGCGGCTGGCGCATTGGTGGTTTTCTGCCTTTTTAAATATGGATGCCCTTCCTGTGCAAGACCACGAACGGCTACTACTGACGCGGTTTCGCAACCGCATGCTTGATTACTATGGCACACTGCCGTTAGCGACTCTAAGCACGGCGTTTGGATTATCTTTTCGGTTCTCCTATTTCACCTGTGTCCAGCCTGTATTTCGCTGTCTGACCTGTGATTTCCTTTGGGCCATTGATTTGTGTCTCTGCGGACCAGCATCTTCTGACGTCGATTTTGATCAACTGATGAGTCCTATCATTGCTCACGAGTTGGTTTGTTCTGACGAAAGGGTTATGGCCTTGGCGGTGGCACATGGACTAATGGGTCCCTGGGATGTGTTGTCGGCAGCGCAGAATTTCTTGGAACTAAGTTTTCTTGAGAACCCACCGAGCTGTCCTCTGATGGTTATAGAGGATCCGGTGCTGGAAGATCACGTATGTTCCTTTCATCTTTTAAATTGGATGGCTGAACTGTTTTCTGATGAGGACAGTGACTTCCTCCTGGAGGCTGTTGCAGCTTACTTTTCATATACGGTCTTATCTTAGACACTGCCTCAAATTGACATGCTGATTGATAGCATTTCCTTGACTTTATTGACTTTTGGTCAAGACATTTTATTTTTCCTTGCCTATTGGCTTGAGCCACATTATATTTGTGGGCTATTTTTTTAGCATTAATTTTTATAATTGAATCTTTATTCATGCTCGTTTATAAATGGATTCTGCTCTCATGTGATGGCACTTCTGTTACCTTATTTAGTCCGTTCTCGGATCATGGGGGGGTGTTGTATAGCTCCTATATATCCTTATATCGTGTTAAGTTAGCATAGGTACATTTGAGATTTAAACGCCATTTTTCCTTTCTTGCACCTTCTGCACACGACCCTTAATTGTTGACTTAGCTTTCAACCTAGTGGTTTGCCGTGGTGTATGTGAGAATAATATGTTATTGCTCTGATATCAGTCTTGTTTAATAAAACATGTCTGCACGGAGAGTGCTGAAGTTTCAGGAGCAACACGATATGGAATTGTTATGAGGTCTGATCTCCACGCCTTCATAGTCATAACACAAGTGCAGCCTTTGCCAACTTGGGCTTGAGGCGGGATTGATATTGCTTTGCACGAGAATTGTTAACACACTTGATGCGGTGCACATGCAGAGAGAGCTGGTGTATGCTGATGTGATTCCTTCATGCTAGGACACTAAGGTATGGGCCCGCCCTAAAACAACCCAAAGAGACCTTCTTAGATAATAATATAATATATGTGTTAGGGAGGGTGAGATATAAGTGTTGTTAACTCTTATTCATTACAGCATGTTAACATGCTGTCACCATTCGCTTTTTATGTCTTAGTAACTATGCTGATAATTTTGCTACTGATAATAAGTATACTTGTATTATCAAAGATACTGCGCCTGAGAAGACGGCATTAGTAAA